>NC_090297.1:27605769-28240192 GCF_039906515.1 Pseudorca crassidens | reverse complement strand
TGAAATAGTAACAATAATAGCTACTGCTTCTTGAACATTTTCTGTGTTAAGTACTGTTCTGAGCTCTTTGCACGCAGTAGCTCATTTAACCCTTGTACCTGGTATTATAATGGCTCTTATTTTACAGATTAGGAAATATTGTCACAGAGAGGTTAAGTAACTTGCCCAAGGTCACACAGGTTGTCTGATTCCAGAGTCTGAGCTTTTAACCACAATGTTAACCTAGAGTGTTTTGGGTGAATGGGATATTGGGTGCAGTTCTCTTTTTCTAAGCCTCAGTCCATGAAATGATGGGATTGGGTTTGATTAGCATTAAGGTCCAATCTGTTTGATTGCACTTACCTTTTCCTCTCCCCCGCTTTTACACAGCAGTGGCCTCTTTCCTCAGCCCTGTGGTCAGCTGCTGTTTGGTTCCAGAACTTTTGTGTGCAAGCCAGGGACTGTCTGAGGTGAAAATCAGCGTAATGGGCAGCTGCCATTTTCCCATCTGTCTATAACTTGCTTTTGTTCTGAAATAGGAGACAAATAAGACATGTTTAAAAAAAAAAAAAAAACTGAAAACAGAGAAACTGGAAAGAGAGGAAAACTTCTGTGGATTTTTCTTTTTCAGATGTTTGCTGATTCGCACATGTGTGTGTGTCTGATGTTTTTGTGTTCTTTTTCTAAAAGCTGTAATATCAGAAGTCCCCTTAAGATCATAGGTAAAAAGTGAGATTGTGGGTTAAAAACCCCACAGATGTCTGGCTCTTTCTGTGGCTGGTTGTGAGATTTAAACAAACGACATGTCTTTTATATGCTTTTCCTCTTTCTGTCAGCAAAATGGAAGCAGCCCAAACCTCCTTGCTTGCTTATGCTCACATTTTGAGGTGGCAAGAGAAGCTTTAGGCTGTTCAGCTGGAAGGCATCATTTAGGTAGAAGCCTGCTCTTACAAATGAACATTTTTTTTTTCTCTTGCAAATTCTCTTTCACACTGGCACAAACTGTGGGACGCTTGCGTAGGAGAATTCATTTCCATCTCAGGCTTCTATCTTATTGGAGCTAGCCCCCCTGGTCCATCCTAGAGGCTGTCTGCCCAGGAAGTCCATTCTTGTGCTGTGTGCACAGCCAAAACAGGATGATGGGAGGAGAGCCTGCTGCAGTCAGAGCTTGCTTTATTTAGTGTAGCGTCTTTGAACCCCATAGGAATAGTGGCCAGGGATTATTGCTTCTTAAGACTTGGTTCTGGGCTTTGGAGTCAGAGAACTGGGCTTGCATGTTGGCTCACTATTTAGCTCTGGGCAGGTTTCTTACCTCTCTAAGGCTTCTATAATAGTGAGGTTGATGATACCTATTCTATATGATTGTTGTGAGGGCCAGATCAGACAATGCTTATAAAGGTACCAGCCACAGACACTTGCAGGCAGCAGAGTGAAATGGTGCTGGAGATACACTATCTAGATTTAGATCCTGACTCCACTGTTTTCAAGCTTTCAAGCTTGGGCAAGTTACTTTACCTCTTTTTGCCTCGGTCGCCTCATATGTATAAGGAGTAAAATGGGGATAGTACTTTATAGAGCTGTTGTGAGGATTGAATGAGATACAAAGTGCTTAGAACAGTGCCTGGCACACAGTAAACCCTCAGTCGGTGTTAGCTTCTCGTATTAGTCTAACTTTCCAAAAAGAATGCGTTAGAATTGGTTACCGATTGGTAATCCTGCCACATTGGTATTTTTTAGCCTTGATTTTCAGTTCTTCCATGTTTATTCCTCTTTCTTTAAGACCATCCCTGATTGCATTCCTCTCTCTTTCCTGATAGCTTGACTGTAGTAGACTCTGATGGAGCTACCAACTCTACCACTGCAAGCCTGACAGTGAACAAGGCTGTGGATTACCCCCCTGTGGCCAATGCAGGCCCCAACCAAGTGATCACCCTGCCCCAAAACTCCATCACCCTCTTTGGGAATCAGAGCACTGATGATCACGGCATCACCAGCTATGAGTGGTCACTCAGCCCAAACAGCAAAGGGAAAGTGATGGAGATGCAGGTAGGAGGGAATAGTTTCTGTCTTTTCTCGCCCAGGGAATTAGAGCTGCTGGACTGGGTCACCCATCCAAGGCTTATATTTCTCCATCTTAATAACCAAAGTCAGATTAGTGAATAGAACATTTGAATTTTTTTAAAAATCTAGAAAGATTAAGGGGCCTTTAGTTAACACATTAGCAAAAACTTTATCTTAAATGTTTAGTATTAGAGGAAAAGACTGGTAGCTGCTCTAGGATAATTTCAGGGAGTAAAATTCTTTAGAAGCTACAAGGGTGCAAATTTTTTTTTTAATACAGCAGAGGACAATTTATTGATTTATTTTTAACAGTCGTGAGTTACAATATTACATAACCCCTCCATGGACTCTTTACAGCAACCGTCTCCTTTTCAAAAGTCTCTTTTTTCCCAAACATTCCGTCCAAAGGATGAATGGTCTTCTTGCACCCAGTGCCATCCAAATGTTCAAGTCAAAAATATTTTTACATTTAGTTCTTTTATTTTTTTGTCTGCTAAAAATAGCATTGCAAGTTTTGGCTTCTTTTGACATAAAAATTACAATCGTGCAAAACGCTAACAATGAAGCATTGATCAGAATTCAGGCAGGTTGTCCAATCTGAATGCTTTAGATGCTGCAGCATTTTCCTTTCCGTTTTTCTCAAATAAACAAAACTAACAAACAAAACCCACAAACCCTTGCTATGTTAGAAACACCTTGTATCGAGCCCCCCATGGTCTCCGGCCACCGGCGGGTGACATGCTCGGAGCTGGCTGGATGACATAATGACAAATTTATGCAGCAGCAACATTTGGAAACTGTAGTTAAAGCTCAAGACGGCTCTCAACTCTCAATTCTGTGTTTAGGATTTACGGCTGGCAGAGGCAAACAGAGGTTTTCTCTGAGTTTTCAGTTGGTTAATGGGCCATAGGCCTTTTTCTACTTGCAGCAAGATATTTCCATAATTTTTATCGGAGTGTAGTTGCTTTAAAATGTGTTAGTTTCTGCTGAAGGGTGCAGATCTTGGTGAGCTCTATTACAAATTGGAGGAGATTGCCTGACTAGATGGTGAGCATCTTCTCTCTGGAGATATTTAAGAAGAGACTAGATCTGTCACCAGGTAGGTAACGTAAGTAAATGAAGAAAACTGGATGGGGACTGTGGCAAACCAGAGGGCGTAAGCCCTGACCAAAGGGGTCAGCAGCCCTCCAGTCAGGCTGGTTGTTGCCACGCTGGAGTATCGTCCCAGTGTTGCTAGGTCCTCCAGCTTTTCAAGACAAGACAGAAACCTAGACTTCTATGTGAAATTTTCCAACTTTTAAGAACCCTAAGGCCAAATAAAATGTCTGCAAGGTGTTAGGTTAGGTTTCTCCACTGCTGCAGAATCTGTACAGACCTGTAAGGGCACACACAGCATTACAAAGCATCTTGAGTCGTTGCTGCCATGTTTATCGAGGCAGCTTTGTTAGGGTCACGCTGTGTAGCTTCAGTAGGAAGAACATCGTTTTGTAAATTGTGTTATTTTACTATATGTTAATGGTTTTCTTTCTGCTTGGGTCATAGAAATGGATCTTGATTATCTCTGCACATTTTCCTGTACTCGTCTACCTTGTGAGAGCTCTGACTTTATTTGAAACTGTTGCTGTGTCAGAGGGTTATTTCCTTGAAGGGTGAAACTTTTAACAAGATGTCCCACAGTGTCTGATTGAGCATTCAGTAATTATGTTGAATTGGGAGGTAATGGCCCACTACCAACCTAGGTTTAGAAAACTGGGTAAATCATTTAGACCAGAGTAGGACTTCTTGTATGATGTGATTCCGGGAGTCCACTTGTCTGTATTTATATATCCAGGGTGTTAGAACACCGACCCTGCAGCTCTCTGCCATGCAAGAAGGAGATTATACTTACCAACTCACAGTGACTGACACAATAGGACAGCAGGCCACCGCTCAAGTGACTGTTATTGTGCAGCCTGGTAAGTTCTAACCTTGTGGTGCAGGCTCTTCTGTTGGCTGGTCCCTTGACCCTTGGGGGGAGAAGAGGGCTTGGGTTCTGAGCTCCATGAGGGTGGAAGTGGGAGTTACCAATCCACCAAGCCCCTGGCAGCTGCTCTTGTCCATTCCCCTAGTGCTTTCTTCATAGCTAGAGAGAAGGAGTATTTCACAACCTCGCTTGTGCCCTTGCTCTTGGCGAGTTATTGTGCCTTCAAGGGGAGCTAGCAGATAGAGTCTCTGCCAGCCCAAATCTTACCATGTCCTATTTTTTTTTTGGCTGGGGCTTGCAGGATCTCACTTCCCTGACCAGGGATTGAACCTGAGCCACAGCAGTGAAAGCGCCGAATCCTAACCACTAGACCACCAGGGAACTCCTCCCACCATGTCCTTTAAGGGCCACCTTAAAGCCCACTTCCTCAAGAAAGCCCTACCTTATCTTTCAGACCCTCTCATTTGAACTCCTATAGCATTATACTTCAATCCATGTTCTTTCAGAGTTGTTTTATACGTTTCAGTCTCATATTCTTCATGCGAACTCCCTGACCATACTCTTACCTCACACAGTATCTGACAGTTCTATGAGTGGAGAGGCAGAGTCCTTGAGGCTTCCAGAACATATGTCCCAATTGGTTCCTCTCCTTTCCCAGCTGGACTGCCTGCTTTTGAGCTCCCAAGTCTCTTGTCTTCTAGAAAACAACAAGCCTCCACAGGCAGATGCAGGTCCAGATAAAGAGCTGACTCTTCCCATGGATAGCACAACCCTGGATGGCAGCAAAAGCTCAGATGATCAGAAAATTACCTCATATCTCTGGGAAAAAACACAGTGAGTATTGACACAAAATCCTTATGTATGCAAGGGCTCCAGACCTTTGAAGAGCAAGGTTTTATTTGCTTTTAAGAGTTTACTTTCTCTTATTAGCTTATCCAAGGGGGATTACTGAGAAAGAAATGTTTGCAATCCCAAACTTCAACTCTAAGAAAACTATCATTTTTGTAAGAAGGAAAAAAAGAATGCTTACCATTAGCTGTCCCCAGGTAGTACTTTGTGGTTCTGGTGCTTTTACAGGTACAATCCATTTGCTGAAATGCATAGTTTAATTACACTTGAGAGGCAGGATGGAAGGGGTAATGGAGCAGAAAAATACTGTTGCTCAAAATTAACTGGGTAAGGCTGTCAGGGGGGATGGGACAGAGCAGCTCTTAAGGGGAATTGAAAATTCATCTCCAAAATGAAAGCATTACTCTGTTATTGTTTCCTTGTAGATACCATATACCATTTATGTTAGCCAGAGGCCAAAGGCAATAACCAAAATAATACTAATTAAATTGGAATTACCTAATCGAACCATTCCTGGTTCTCACAGTTTCTTTCAGCTCCTTTAAACCATAACAAATGGAACTCAGATTATATGCAGGATCCCACAGGAAGCAATCCCAAGGAAGAGTTAAAAGCATTCCCAATTTCCAAAGGTAGCAACCATAGGACAGACTGGGTTTTTTGTTTTTGCTTTTGTTTTTGACTAGGATGTTAGAGATGGGTGGGCAGGGGCTGTAATTTGACTTGTAAAAGCACTTGACTTACGATTAGTGAGTTGGATTCTAGAAATGATTTTCCTTAGCTTTCGTTTCTATCTTTTGGAGAACCTAATTTTCCTCAACCCAGCATGTTTTAATTATAACTGTTTATTGAAGATACAGCAGATAAACCTTTTAGTTGAGTTTTATTAGTGTTTACAGCAGAAATAATCCTTAGCATAGCTTCTTGGAGGAGAATCTGTTTCAAGGGGGGCTGCTAGGGTCAGGGTTATACATTTAAACAGCAAAACAAAACAGAGCAAAACCTGGGAGTCTACAGGTTTCTCTGGTTGTCCTGCAGTGTTAAGGAAAGCTCTGAGGCATTTTGACCCTTGAACAGAAGGGCTGTCTGGTATATGTGCAGTGTTGTGCCTACATGCTGGCTCAGAGCTCGTTCACCTGCAGTGTGAGGCCACAGGGGAGAAGGAAAGATACAGGGCATCCTGGTTCCTCTGGCCCCTGTCCAGGAGCTGGAGGGAGTTTTGCCTGTAGAACTGCTAAGAAGAGGATGGTTTTTCCCTGAGAGTTCCTCTATAGCCTTGGCCCATTTCCTTTCCCTGACTTTTCAGCAAGAGGGAGTTTGGCATGTGACTAAGAAATGCATTTTGCTTCTTTTCTGGCAAGAACTGAACCAACCACTGGGCCAGAAATGCTTTTCAGAAACATCACTCTTAAATCATTCTTTTGATCAGAGACCTGCTCAGAGCACTTTCTTCCTTTTATTGGAGCAGCAAAGAGTTTGAATGTTCTAGAAGCTCTTACAAAGGATAAGGCTAGATGTGTTTGAAAGCTGGTGAATGGAATTTTCTGATCAGCAGGTAGCATGTATTTTGGGGCCAAATGGCACTCTGTCCAAATGGAATATTTTTAAACATGCCCTCTCAAGGTGTGAGAAACAGTAGTTCATGTCTTAGCTGAGGCAATAATTGTCTGCTCCTGCGGGGACAGGAGAGCAGTAGACAGGTACAATTCCACCCTCTGGTTTCTCTCTTTGTCCAGGGGACCTGACGGGGTACAGCTTGAGAATGCTAACAGCAGTGTCGCCACTGTGACTGGGCTGCAAGTGGGAACCTACGTGTTCACCTTGACCGTCAAGGATGAGAGGAACCTGCAAAGCCAGAGCTCTGTGAATGTCATTGTCAAAGAAGGTACCTCACTGCCTTGGGTTGGTGCAGCAGCCTCTGGGCCAGATAACTGAAGAATGCATCATCTCTTGTTTGGTTGCAGAAACTGATTAGAGACAAAGTAGGGAAGGAAGTTAGAGGTTAGGGTAGCTCTTAGTTGCTTTTCTACAACAGCCTTTGAGTGAGCGACTTTTAAGGTGAATTTTAACTTCTTGCTTTCCCTCCCTTCCTTCTCAGTTGAATAGGGAGAGAATTAAGGTTTTTTTCCTTTGTATTTTTTTAAAAATAAATAAATTAATTTATTTTTGGCTGCCATGGGTCTTCGTTGCTGCGTGCGGGCTTTCTCTAGTTGTGGCCAGCGGGGGCTACTCTTCGTTGCAGTGCGTGGGCTTCTCACTGCTGTGGCTTCTCTTGCTGCGGAGCACAGGCTCTTGGCACGCGGGCTTCAGTAGTTGTGGCACTCGGGCTCAGTAGTTTTGGGTCGCAGGCTCTAGAGCACAGGCTCAGTAGTTGTGGCGCACGGGTTTAGTTGCTCTGTGGCATGTGAGATCTTCTCGGACCAGGGCTCGAACCCACGTCCCCTGCATTGGTAGGCGGATTCTTAACCACTGCACCACCAGGGAAGCCCTGCATTTTTATTTTGCCTCTGCTGCTGGGGTTTCTATGACTCTCCTGCTAGCTACAGTGACACCTGCTGTCAGACCT
Source organism: Pseudorca crassidens (assembly GCF_039906515.1). NCBI lineage: Eukaryota > Metazoa > Chordata > Mammalia > Artiodactyla > Delphinidae > Pseudorca > Pseudorca crassidens. The sequence goes on along the minus strand of NC_090297.1, from coordinate 28,232,774 downwards.
TAGAATGACTGCCCTGCACTGGAGCTTCCCATGCTCATCCTAGGAGCCTGCACGCTGAGGCCAACTTGAGCAAAAGTGGATTGGCCTTGCTCTGGTTTGCAGGCACAGTGATCAGTGATGGTCTTAGGAGAGGTCTATAAGCTGATGGTAGGAAAAACTATCAGATATGCAGGGGATCCCCAAACACAGTATACTGAACTCAGTGAGTAGAGAGCACACACTGAGTAAACAAAGCTGCAGGTGGGGCCCAGAATAAGAAGTGTCTCTCTTCTTTTTCTCTATTAAAGTGCTAAGGAAGAAGTCAAGAAAGATGTTCAGAGAATAACATTTTCAGCCATATTTTGAAGATAATTTGTGGTATCAGCTGATGAAACCTGAACTTCAGGGCTTTAATCCACTTTAGGCCTTCGTTTCCAATCATCATATATCCCCAAGCAGAGAAATGGATTCCTTTGCGGGAGGCTGCTATGAGAATGCAAGAGGAAACTATACTTGTCCCCTCTACTGTACTGGTGTCAGGGGAACATTTCTCTGGGTGGGAATGGAGCCTCAGGACCTGTGGCACTGGTGGCGTTAGCTCTACACTGTTAGTTGTTGGCATGGGCATGGATAAGCACTTAAAACAGTTCTCCATTTAAGATAATTTTGAAGTTTAATTTCCTTATAAGCATCACGAGAAGCATTTCTTCTTTTTCTGAATGTTACATTTTTTCCCATGGTTTCTCTTTGTTTAGAAATGAACAAACCACCTATAGCCAAGATAACTGGGAATGTGGTAATTACCTTGCCCACAGACACGGCAGAGCTGGACGGCTCCAAGTCCTCAGATGACAAGGGAATAGTCAGCTACCTCTGGACTCGAGACGAGGGGAGCCCAGCTGCAGGGGTGAGTGTGCCAGCAGCTGGAGAGCTACACAGGTCATGGTGGTGCGGTGAGGAGAGGAGACTGGGCTAAACACTCCAGTACCTGTTTTAACCAAGCGGTCTCTTATGTCAAACCTGGATTGTGCTCTGAAATCCAGGGAGGTCAGATGACTTGCTTAGGGTCACCCCTCAAGCTAGTGTGGAACAGAATGTGATTCTTTTCCCTGATCCTGGTTGCTGTGGGCTGTAGTGCCATCACAGAGCAGGAACTGCCCCGAGTCAAAGCCGTCTAGCCCAGAGGGGACTTCGTTATGACAGACACAACAGCTGACTCCACGGAAGGAGTGTGGTTCTGTTCTGCCGTATAGCCATGTCGTCCAACCCCACAGGAGGTGTTAAATCACTCTGACCACCGCCCTGTCCTCTTTCTTTCCAACCTGGTTGAGGGAACCTACGCCTTTCACCTGAAAGTGACTGATGCGAAGGGTGAGAGTGACACAGACCGGACCACTCTGGAGGTGAAACCTGGTGAGTTCACTTACTGAGGAGTCGGGGTGGAATTGCTGGATCAGCCTAGCAGGGCCTCGATCTTGAGACCCTTCCCCCAGCATGGACAGAGCCAGATGGCATATCCAGCTTTAAAAAAATCTAGAACCCCCAAGCTAAGAACTCCTTAGAGACTTTCTGTTCCAACAAGACCTCTCCTACCCACGCAGAAATATGGACCTCCCCCTACTTAGCTCAGATGGAGAAACAGAAACTCAGAGAGGGCAGGGCTTGCTCAGCTTCACACAGCAGTTGTGTCAGAGCCAGGCCTTTGGGCCCCTACTCCAGCACTTTCTCCTCTGTGTGTGACTGATGAGAGAGGGCCCAGGGTGCTTTGGGAATCTGAGCACAGGAATAACTTGAGTCGTGGTGTCTCATCAGCACCCATCTGCAGAAAATGATTTATTTTTGTAAGTTGAGCCTCAGGCTTTATCTGACAACCCCCAGGGAAGGTAAAGTAACTGGCATCCTTTACATTTTTAAGATTTGCAGAAATAAAATTTCTTTCTTAAATAGAACCATGTTTTTGTTTTGTATCAAGGCTAATTTGGTAATAGAGAGGCAGTGAGTACAGGGTGGGGTAGAGCTTTATAAATTCCTGAACAACTGATGAGAAGGTATTAACTTTAAACCTACTCTTTATTATCTAGGCCAAGCTAATGTACAGATGTCTTAGACAGGAAGGGATCTTGGCAGGTCTTCCAGTCCTTGTCCTACCTCTGAAGGACAACAGCCAAGACACTATAAAGTCTCTTCTGTGTTTAAAATCAGATCACAGATAGTCTACTAATTATATAAATTAGACATCAGGACAGGCAAGTGGTGCATCCAAGTATGTGAATAGGTATTCTGAATAGTCACTCTTAACTTGGCAAGTGTAGAATAGTCTTTAGGACATAATCAAAAGTGTAAAGCACAGTGGTCTTAGAGTTCTAGAGTTGTAAAAACATCGTCCGGCTGTGATGTTGTTTTAAGGAAATCCTTGTTTCTTGGCTGCCTGTATTTCCTTTGTGTTTATGGTTTTCAACACTGTAGGGCAGATGCATTCCCATAAGATTGTTGAGATGGAAAATTTCCCTCCCATTGTTGTAAACAAAGTACAGCAAGTTACTGAAAATCAGGTTGGATCAGGAGAGATCGCTAGCTACCTGCCGCTTGGCCTGGAGAGTTCAGCAAAGCCAACTGGGCAGAGACTTCTAAAACAAACCTTCAAGTGTTTCTCTGTTCCCCACTTCCTTCACTAAACCCCATCACTTCGGCCTGGTCCCCAGCACATGTGTGGTAATTGCCAGGTTGGTGTAGAGACCAGGAGTGCTTCTGAAGCTCTCCAAGCCAGCCCCAGATTGCTGGGGACCAGGACAAAGCAATGGGGAATTCGCTATTGTGCCTTTCCATTTTGAAGGAGGGCAGTTGCATTTCTGAATGCTCTCACCACATTCTCTCCTGGGCCAAAGCACATGCACAGTGGCAGGTCTATGTTAACTCTTCTACTTCTAAAGCCATGACTGATCCACATGCTTTCCAGATCCCAGGAAAAACAACCTGGTGGAGATCATCTTGGATGTCAACGTCAGTCAGCTAACTGAGAGGCTGAAGGGGATGTTCATCCGCCAGATTGGGGTCCTCCTGGGGGTGCTGGATTCCGACATCATTGTGCAAAAGATTCAGCCGTACACGGAGCAGAGGTAGCTGGGCAATGAATGGGGGGAGAAAAGGAAAGACCAGGGGGTCCCCTGGACTTCTTGACTGAGCTGAGAAATAGTGTGGGTAGGTAGAGAAGGGTGGGCTCTCTGACCAGGAACCACTCATGGTGTTCATTTTTTTTTTGTGTGGTGCACGGGCTCTCACTGTTGTGGCCTCTCCTGTTGCGGAGCACAGGCTCCGGACGCGTAGGCTCAGCGGCCATGGCTCACGGGCCCAGCCGCTCCGCAGCATGTGGGATCTTCCCGGACCGGGGCACGAACCCGTGTCTCCTGCATCGGCGGGTGGACTCTCAACCACTGCGCCACCAGGGAAGCCCAGTGTTCATTTTTTTAATGAAGAAGAAATGTACTCTTCTAGTACAGGTAAATGGGCTCTGTACTAGACACTGCAGCAGGGTGCAAGGTCAGAAGAGGCCTATGATGTTTGAAGACCATAGTCTAGTAGGGGAGGTAATCAAGTTAACATATAGCATCAGTACAGGGTGGATTTGACAGAATAAGTGCTATTGTGAGCAGATAGTGTAGGGGGTCCTCAGAGAAAGAGAACCAGGCATGGCTTTCTTGACCTAAGCAAAGCCATTTTTGGCCTAAGCCATTTTGTGATCTAAGCCTGGCCACAGTACTTGCCCTTGAACAGGTCTCGGTAATGAATGATCTTAAGGGGAAAAAAAGAAGTCAGGAACAGGGAGTTCCCTGGTGGCTTAGTGGTTAGGATTCCAGGCTTTCACTGCCTTGGCCTGAGTTCAATCCCTGGTCGGGGAACTGAGGTCCCACGAGCCGCATGGTGTGGCCAAAACAAAACAAAAAGGAATGCAGGAACAAATGACTCTTTTCAGGCAAGAGAAGTAACAATAGCAAAAATAGTAAATCAGTTGTAAAGACTCCCAGTTCTGTTTCAGTGGTAAAGGTAGCCTGAAGTACTTGACAACCAGATCAACTGGAACCTAAGGAATGATGATATCGACCTTTTCTGACCCTCATGACCCTCAGCTAAAGCTTGGACTCTGTTGACTTTTGTCCCAATTCTGTGCTGAATTCTCCTCTGCTCAAGCCCCTTCACGAATATGCACGTACCCTGAGCTTAAAGCTTCCGCAGTTTTGCTGCTCACGGAGACACTGCTTTGAGAAAGATCCCGGTGTTCTCCTTACTTGCCACAAGTGATAAAAGTCTTCTTTCTCCTCGTTCTTGACTTGGCTGTGTCTTTTGGCTCAACACCACGTAGAGAACCCAGTTTTCAGGTAACACAATCATGGAGACACAGGCAAGGGCGATTAATTCTTCCAGGAGGGTTGAGGTAGTCCAAAGATTTTCCAGAAGTAAAACTTGCCCTGATGAAGCATAGAAGGACTAGGAGGAAATTCAGAATAGGGGAACAGCATGAGCAATGGTCCTGTGGTATGAAAGTACGGAGTTTCCTCTGGAAGAAGTCCTTGGGTTCAGAGCATTTACCGGGCCCTAGGATATGGGGGACAATAAGGCTGGCTCTGTAGACTGAGAACAGTCATAAGCAAGCCAAGCAGTTTAGTGTTAATACTTCGGATAGGAGGACTCAAGTTAGTTGGTTTTATATGTGTGATTTTTTGTTTTGTTTTGTTTTTGAAGCAAGGATATTAGATTTTTTTTTTTCCTTAGGGAGATAGGTAGTGTGGAGGCTAGACTAAAATAGGGAGAGATCAGGACATCCCTTGCAGTCCATTTGTTAAGACACCGCGCTTCCACTGCAGGGAGTGCAGGTTCAATCCCTGGTCTTGGGAACTAAGATCCCGCATGGCACACAGAGGGGAACTAAGATCCCACAGGCTGCACGGCTCGGCCAAAAAAAAAACAGTAGGGAGAGACCAAAGGCTGGGAGACCAATCAGGACGCTTTTGGACTAGTCTAGTAAAAAAGGTGATAACACCTGAATTGAGGTAGTGGTGGTGGAAATGGCAGAAGAGAAGAGGAAATTAAAAGAAATTCAGAGGTAAATCAGTAGGACTCGGTGACCTTTGGGGAATGAAGGTGAGTGAGCCATCAAGTATGAGGATTTTTGCTTGGATGCCTAGATAGATGGTGAATGCCATTAACAGATTAGGGATCCAGTTTCAAAGAAAAGATAATGAGTTCAGTTCTGACTGTTGAATTTGGCGTATCTTATGGGTTACATAGGGACAGGTAGTAGCACATATAGGCTGGAACTTGAGGTGGAAGGGAAGGCCTGAGATAGGGAGTCACTACATACAGGCAGGCTTTAAGGCCATGAGGATGGATGAGTCGCACTGGGAGAGTGTCAAGAGGGTTGAGGAGAGAGCTCTGGAGAACGTCAATATTTAAGGGGGAGGCAAGGAAAGAAGGGCCAGCAAAGGAAACTAAGAAACAGCCGTCAGAGAGATGCGAGGAAAACCAGGTGGGAGCTGTCTGCTGGAAGTTAAGGGACAAGCTGGCAGTAAGGGGCGCTGCCAAAGGATTCAGGTGCTATAGAGACAGGTGTGGTGAGCACGCAAAACAGGCTTTTGGGTTTCTAATTAGTAAGATCATCAGAACTATAGTGAGATCATTTTACTTAGATGCTGGGAGAAAATTTTTTTCATAGTTTGAGGATGCAGAGGTGGTAAGTATAATGCCTCTTTGAAGAGGCTGGTGTTGAAAACAGTATGGGAGACAAGCTCAGAAGAACACCTTTTAAAGATAGGAAATACTTGAACATTTTTATAGACTGAGGGGAAGGTGCAGAGGAAAGGTAGATGGTGGAGATTGGGGAGGCGGGTTATAAATGGAGGTAGGTCTGGGGCGCTGGCTGTGGGCAGAGCAGGAGACCACTTTCCCTGGAGGCAGGAGGAAAGGAGGGAAGATGTGCTATTATGGGTGAATTTAGAAGTAGAGAAGGATGAAATTTGAGAGTATTGGTACCAACGTCCTGTTTTTTCTCTGAAACTGGAGGCAAGGCCATCTGCTTTGAGAAGGTGAGAATGAGGTGGGCAGTCTGAGGAAAGTGGTAAAGGTTGAGAACAGCAGCTCCAGGAAAGGATGCTGGCTTTGAGCAATATTGGAGTCTCAACCAAGGTTAGAGACATGAGGTGAGAGTAGCGATTCCCAACTCCAGCTGCATAATAGTATCACCTGGAGCTTTTATGAACATATCATTACCCAAGCCTCACCCCCACATGATTATGATTATGATTATGATTCATTTGGTCTGGAGTGAGGTCTGGGCACCTAAAATTTTAAAACTCCCCAGGTGAATCTAATATGCAGTCAGGGTTCAGTGGGTCAGAGACAGCATGATGATTAGGACTTTCTTTTTAACCTCTGCTCAGCAGCCTGGGAATAGGAAAAGGGAAGGTGGCTGCTGGGATCCATCAAGCTGGTGGGAATTGGCTGGGACAAAGCAGTGGAAGACACTAGCGAGAGTGCGGGTAAGAGCATTGCGGAAGGGTTTGCTTGCGTACTTGCCGTCACTGCCTCTGGGACACGAGGAAGAGAGACGCATCACAGTGACTCTGGGTTTCTGGCTTGGCCTAGATTGGCTTAGCTGAGGAATTCAGGAGGAGGATATGATTGCAGGGAGATAGTGTATTACAATGGGAAGGAGCATGGGCCTCACACCAGGCAGTCCTGGCTTCTGAGCCCTGCTCTGTTAGTGGCAGCTTTGCGACAGTGGGCAGATTCTTGCACCTCTCCGAACCCGTTCTTCACTTATAAAAACGCTAGCACCCATGTTATAGGGTTGCTGAAGGTTACATAAGATAATGTTTGTGTAGTCTCTAACACATAATGAGTTAGTGATTATTATAGGTTTATTTTGGAACATGTTGGATTTGAGATGCCTGTGGATGATCTGGTATAGATACTCTAGCAAGCATTTGCAGATACAGATTTGGTCACTCAGGAGGGACATAGGGAGAGGAGACAAAGATTTGAGGGTTATTTGTATATAGATAGAAATTGAAACTGTAAGCATGAATTAGGTAACTAGGAGAAAATATGAGAAATGACCACAGATTTCTTTAAATTAATTTTTATTGAAGTATAGTTGCTTTACAATGTTGTGTTAGTTTCTGCTGTACAGCAAAGTGAAGCAGTTATACAAATACATATATCCACTCTTTTTTGGATTTCCTTCCCATTTAGGTCACCACAGAACAGTAGAGTTCCCTGTGCTATATAGTAGGTTCTCATTAGTTATCTATTTTATGTATAGTAGTATATGTATGAGAAATGACCACAAATCTTTTATGGAAGAGGTTTGTTTCTTGATTCTGGAGTTTATAATACCCCATCGTTAGCCTCACTATGCAGCAGGCGTTGAAAAGGCTTTTAGGACAGGGCTTCCCAAACTTTCATGTCAGTTCACCCGGAGAAAATGATGCTGTTTATATGGCACTTGGGGATAAATAGACAGTTATACTGGAAGCAGCTGGTCCAGGGCCTCTGGGATACCCAGGTCCCACCCAGCCACCCTGTGTGCTGTGGGGATCAATACCTGGGGCTCACCTATAAACCCAGTGTGACCCACTGATTGGGAAAGTTCAGTTTGTGAGACTAACACGGAGTCACGAAGCAGGCTGCCAAAAATGGAGGCCAAGGCAGAGAGAACAGATTTTGTGCCACCCAGAAGTGAGTTCAGACATGGTCTACCTTGGACAGAAGTTGACGGTCAGAAAACAAACAGATTCTGGGCCTAGAATAACATAATCTTGCACTGGCCACACCATTGTGTGGGGTCTTTATTGTTGCTGTCATAGTAATGATCGTTTTGGCTATGTTTTGACCTACGGATAATGCTTTGATGCTGTCCAACAATTTATATTTTACAAAGCACTGTGGTTTGTCTCATAGATAACCCAGGCACAAACCCAACAGCACCACACACTTAGCTGTTAAAAGGCTGGCAGGGCTTCCCTGGTGGCACAGTGGTTGAGGGTCTGCCTGCCGATGCGGGGGACGCGGGTTCGTGCCCCGGTCCGGGAGGATCCCCCGTGCCGTGGAGTGGCTGCGCCCGTGAGCCATGGCTGCTGAGCCTGCGCGTCCGGAGCCGGTTGCTCCGCGGCGGGAGGGGCTGACAGCAGGGATGTACCCATAACCAAATCCCCATTTTCTGGCCTCCAGTTAGCTTTTGGAATAGGTCTTCTTGTTAGTTGGGGCAGCTTAGGCCTTTTCTAAAAGCATAGGCTTTAGAGTCAGACATATCAGTTGGGATCTGGCTCTGCCATAATTAACTGTGTGACCTTGGGCAAGTTACTTAACCCCTCTGAGCCCCAGTGTTGTCCTCTGTAGAATGGAGATGATGCTGATAACCCCTTTCTCACAGGCTTCCTGTGAGTGAATGTGTATAACACTTAGCACAGGGTCTGGCACAAACAGAAGGTACTTAGCAAATGATAGCTGCTGCTATCGTGTTGACAGCTTCAGCTCGTTCATACTGTTCCATGTCTCTGCAGCACCAAGATGGTATTTTTTGTTCAAAATGAGCCTCCTCACCAGATCTTCAAAGGCCATGAGGTGGCAGTGATGCTCAAGAGTGAGCTGCGGAAGCAAAAGGCAGACTTTCTGATATTCAGAGCCCTGGAAATCAATACTGTCAGTGAGTAATTCTGGGAAGTTGGGAATGAGAGTCCACCCAGTGTCCACAGCTCACCTGTCAGTCTCTTCTGTCCTTGGGCTTCATTTCCTCTTCTCTGGGAACAAGGAGATAATCACTTTCCTCAACTACCGTTTTTTCTTGAAAGAGTCTCCACTCATTGCAGAGCTTCTTAACCTTCCATGGGCCCCTGAGATAGCATTCAGAGGGGCTGTGAGTTTGAATGGGAAAAAAATTACATCTTTATTTTCACAAACCTCTAACTGAAATTTATTGTTTTCCTCAATCATGAAGGTAGGCAAGAAACTACAGTTAGTATTAACAGAACATGTGACTTTAAGGCAATAGAAATCTCAGATAATTTTGTATCATACTACATAATGAAATAGCATTTTTACTCATCACCACTTCAAAATTATGACAATTGTTAGACACACTTCTAGATCTTGTTACTTAATAATTTAATAAAGACGCACATATTATTTTAAAGTTCTGTATTCTTAAATACTTCAAAAACATGTATAGTATAATTGCCTTCCTTTGTAATACTATGTTTTATTTCGGCAGTTATTCAGAGAAGGGGGTCTGTGGGACATGAAAGATTAAGAACTGCTGATATGGAGAAACAGCAAGTAAAAACAGTCTGGAGCCTTTCTAACTGCTCCAGTTTTATCCATGATGATAATAATGGGCACTGTGTCCAGCTATAAAGGTTCTTGGGGCAGGTCTCCAGGAAATGTCGTCACAGGCCATTGAGCAGGGGATCCCTTCGTATCTTCATGGGCACTGGAATTTGGTCAACCCCCGGCTCTGACGCCCCTTGACTTTTTTCCCTTTCCTGCTACTTTCAGCATGCCAGTTGAACTGTTCTGACCATGGCCACTGTGATTCATTCACCAAACGCTGTATCTGTGACCCTTTTTGGATGGAGAATTTCATCAAGGTGCAGCTGAGGGATGGAGATAGCAACTGTGGTGAGTTTTCTGCTTGGAACTGTGCCAGCTGGTTTGGTGTTGAGTGTGGCTCTGAGTTGAGTGGGTGGGTGTTGGTGTTTCCAAGGCAGATGAGCAACGAGGAGAAGAACTTTGTGTATTTTCTGTTTGCAGAGGACGTTTACTTCCTTCCTCCACACTTGCTCAAGGTTAGAGGAAAGCTCTGAAGCAGTTTTTTGTTTTTGTTTTTGTTTTTGTTTGGCCTCCCAGCACAGCTTGCGGGATCTTAGTTGCTTAGTTCCCCGACCATGGATTGAACCTGGGCCCTGGCAGTGAAAGCTCCGAGTCCTAACCACTGGACTGCCAGGGAACTCCCCTGAAGCAGTTGTTTAAGAAGAAACAAGCTTAAATCAGACCAACTACAAAATGCAGCCTAAATCAGACGAGCCGCAAGGCCTCCTGTCTTTTTGGAGTGCCTGTGTACTCTGGCCCCAGGGAAGCCCGTAGGTTTCCATTCCCCCCTTTCCCTCTGTTAAAGCTCCTTACAGCCTGCCCCACTTCCCCAGGATCTCAGAGCACCAGCTAGAAAACAGGGGCAATTCATAAGGTTTAAAGTTTCAGCTGCCTTTAACTCCAAGGTCTCACCTTCCCTGGGCAGCCCGAGGGGCCTTCTTGTTTACAGAGCGAAGCCATCTCCTACCCAAGGTGGGCAGCCCAGACCTCCCTTCTAGCCTCTTTTTTCACTGCCCTTAATATTTTGTTTCTCTTGGCAGAGTGGAGCGTGTTATATGTTATCATTGCTTCCTTTGTCATTGTTGTTGCCTTGGGAATCCTCTCCTGGACTGTAATCTGTTGTTGTAAGAGGTAAGATGGACTTTCCCTGGAAATTTGTTCGTGCTTCTAATTACATATTTATTCATTAGAGAGGTATCTGGCACCTTCTGTATTGAGGGCGCTGAGTCCTGGGTTTCTTCCCTTCCCATTGCTGTTACATGCCATGGCCCACCCACGGCATGCACAGAAAAGTTCTCCTTACCTCTGACACTCCTGAGGGCAGAAGCACACTCCTGTAGGCTGAGTGGCTGTCACTGCAGTGATTTGCCACCTGGAAAACGTGGCTGTGGCTGGAGTGGGAGTGGGAGGGCCTGGGGTGTGGACCTGGCTCTTATCTCTAGGGTGTGTGGCCTTTAATACTCCACACCTCAGCCTCACCACCTTAGCACATGGGTTCTTTTTTTTTTAAATTGGGGTATAGTTGCTTTACATTGTTGTGTTAGTTTCTGCTGTACAGCAAAGTGAATCAACTTTATGAATACATATACCCCCTCTTTTCTGGATTTCCTTCCTGTTTAGGTCACCACAGAGCATTAAGTAAAGTTCCCTGTGCTGTACAGCAGGTTCTCATTAGTTATCTATTTTATACATATTAGTGTATATATGTCGATCCCAATCTCCCAATTCATCCCACCACTCCTTTCCCCCCTTGGTGTCCATATGTTTGTTCTCTACGTCTGTGTCTCTGTTTCTGCCTTGCAAACAGGTTCATCTGTACCATTTTTCTAAATTCCACATATGTGCGTTAATATACGATATTTGTTTTTCTCTTTCTGACTTACCTCACTCTGTATGACAGTCTCTAGGTCCATCCACATCTTTACAAATGACCCAGTTTGGTTCCTTTTTATGGCTGAGTAATATTCCATTGTATATATGTACCACATCTTCTTTATCCATTCATCTGTCGTTGGACATTTAGGTTGCTTCCATGACCTGGCTATTGTAAATAGAGCTGCAATGAACATTGGAATGCCTGTGTCTTTTTGAATTATGGTTTTCTCAGGGTATATGCCCAGTAGTGGGATTGCTGGGTTGTGTGGTAATTCTATTTTTAGTTTTTTAAGGAACCTCCATACTGTTTTCCATAGTGGCTGTATCAACTTACATTCCCACCAACAGTGCAAGAGGGATCCCTTTCTCCACACCCTCTCCAGAATTTGTTGTTTGTAGATTTTCTGATGATGCCCATTCTGACTGGTGTGAGGTGATACCTCATTGTAGTTTTGATTTGCATTTCTCTAATGACTAGTGATGTTGAGCATCTTTTCATGTGCTTCTTGGCCATCTGTATGTCTTCTTTGGAGAAATGTCTATTTAGGTCTTCTGCCCATTTTTTTGATTGGGTTTTTTTTTTTTTTTTTTTGATATTGAGCTGCATGAGCCGTTTGTGTATTTTGGAGATTAATCCTTTGTCCGTTGCTCCATTTGCAAATATTTTCTCCCATTCTGAGGGTTGTCTTTTTGTCTTGTTTATGGTTTCCTTTGCTGTGCAAAAGCTTTTAAGTTTCATTAGGTCCCATCTGTTTATTTTTGTTTTCATTTTCATTACTTTGGGAGGTGGGTCAAAAAAGATCTTGCTGTGATTTATGTCCAAGAGTGTTCTTCCTATGTTTTTCTCTAAGAGTTTTGTAGTGTCTGGTCTTACATTTAGGTGTTTAATCCATTTTGAGTTTATTTTTGTGTATGGTGTTAGGGAGTGTTCTGATTTCATTCTTTTACATGTAGCTGTGGCACATGGGTTCTTAATTTGTTTGCCTTCTTTCAGTTTGGGATTCTCATGTGTATATGTTTTTATGTAATTGTAGACTTAGGTTAGTCGTGATTAAGTCTTTCAGGTTTTTTCATTTAGTCTTCCTATCTAGTCTTATAATATTTAATGGTAACATTTATTGTGTTTTTAATTATTAATAATAAGTATCATTTCTATGTTTACTGTGTACCAAGCAAAAATGTATAAAATGTGTATAACATTTTATACATTTTATAGGTAATATCTTTTTTAATATGCATAACAACCTTTTCTCAGGAAAATGACATTTTCCATGGACACACAGTTAATAAGTGGCAGAACTGAGATTCAACCTGCAATATAATCTCACAATAAAACTTAGAAAATTAAAAGAATTTTTTAAAATTCCCACCAGCCTAAGACAACCACCATTAACAAGGTTTTGCTGGTTTAATGCTTTCCTCCACCCTATACCCTTCCAGCATAGGAGCGTCATTTTATTTACATTTTTAACCCATCTATCCTTCCTTCATTACCACTGTGGAGTGGTGAGTCCATGATAAAATGATAATGTTTCCTTTACCTTTTCCCAAATCGGTGAGGACTATTTGAATAACAGATCCCAGTTGCTGCCTTTCCCAGCTGAGAAACAAGGAGAAGCATCCCTTCCTTTAAGCAGCGTCCCCCAAGGCAGGGCCCTGCCTGCAGTCTGGCTGCCGCCCCGTGGTGGGCTACCTGCGCCTCACACAGAACCTCTTCCTGAGCGGGGGATTGTGTTTTTCAGACAAAAAGGAAAACCGAAGAGGAAAAGCAAGTACAGGATCCTGGATGCCACGGATCAGGAAAGCCTGGAACTGAAGCCAACGTCCCGAGCAGGTAGTGGCCCCGGGAACTGGGAACCGGGGGTGTCTAGGTTGGTGCGCTCTCCCTGAAGAGCCACCACCATCACAGTCCCTCCTAAGTGTGTTTTTGTTGGCGGCTCTTTGTGCTGGAAAAGCATCTTGTCCCGTCCCTGATGAGGGCTCAGGGTCGGCTTTGCCTACTGAACAAGCTCGGACCCCAGGGCTCACTTCTTAGTGGTCCTTTGACTGTGCCGAGGGGCTCAGCCCCTTGCTTTCCTTTGCCTGCTCGTTCCCCTCAGGGTTCCTGCCTGGAGTTCAGCTTTTCAAGGTGTCCCTGTAGTCAGGCTCAGGGACCTTGGTCTCTTATTCCTGATCAGTCTGTCCTTTCTGGGCAGACAACGTAAGGCCACGAAGAGATCAAAGCCAGCGTCTGCCAGCTGGCCTCCTTGCCGCCAGCCATCCTCTCCCATCTTCCTCTCTCCAGTATTTGTCAGGTAGATCCACAGGCTCCATCATTGTCTCAGAGCAGGTGGAGGGCAGCTCCCCTGCTGGCTCCAGGTGCACTGCGCTCATCTGTCAGAGAATTTCCAGCTGCACAAGCATTAAGATGGCTTTCAGTGATGGGGCTCGGAGGGCCAGGGTGGGTAGCAGGCCCTCCGTCCTTGTCTGGACTAGGTCATTGGTGAGGTTCCCATTCATCATGGACGCCACACGACAGGCCTCATCTCTTTAGGGGAGCTGGACTCTATATAGAGCTATTCCTAAACACTCTGCTAGTAGAACTATTTTTATACAAAGTATTTATTAAACATCTCTCATGCTTAAAGCTTCGTATTAGGAGAGGCTGTAAGGGGACTATAGAGAGTTCTAAACCGTAGGCTCTGCCCTCAGAATTTCACTGTAGTGAGGGAGAAGACATATGAGAAGAGAATAAATGCTCATAGGCAGCCTGGGCTCTGTCAGCACCCAGGCAGCTTGGTTAGGGAACGCTGTGGGGTGGTGCCTGGAGGCTGGGGCCTAGCGAACCACAGAAGCGCAGCCAGAGCGCACACAGGATACTGAGGATGAGACCTCGAGGGGAGAACGTTGTACAGCACCGTCCACAGGGTAGCCAAGGTTGTGTTTATGTTGCTGTGGCAAGGCTTTTCCCCTCCTTGAAGTCATTCGCGACTTACTTTTGGTCTGGTAGACATGGCCCTGGTGAGCTTACATCACTGTGCTTTTCTGAGATCCTCCTCCTTGCTGGTATCTCTCTTTTCTAAACAAATTTTGTTGGTTCATATTTCTGTCCAGAAAGCACTTTCTCGTCCTTCCCTTAACCTGCCAATTAAAGTCGTGCTTATCTTTCTCCCACATGTCTGTTTTGGCATTTCTCTCACTGTATTATATCCGTTATGTTATTGTTTGTCCGCTTACTAGGTAGGGACTGTACCTTATTCATTTGTAAATATGGATTAATACCACTGTGTACCAGGCCCTGTGCCAGATACTGGTTATATTACAGTGAACTAAACAGAAAGACGTTGCTCTCGTGTAGTTTATGTTGGGCCGACATTAAACAAACAAGTTCACAAATATACAAAATGTGATAATGGAAGTCTTTATAAAGAATAACACTTAAGCTGAGACCCAAGGGATGACGAGAAGGAGAGTAAGGCACGTGAAGACTCTGGGAAATAGGACTGCAGGCAAAGCTGGTGACGGCCCAGCTGCTGGAATTAGCAGAGGGGATTTGAAGAAGACATGGTGAGCATTGGGTGAGGGGCACAAGGCTGGACAGGTGAGCAGGGACCTTGCTGTGGGTTCCTTCTAAGAGCAATGGGGAGCCATGGGTAGTTTTTTCAGGAGGTGCATGGTGCAGTTAGATTTACATTTTAAAAAGACAACTGTGGCTGCTATGTGAAGGAACTGGAGAGGCAAAAGTGGGTGAGAGGAGATTAGATAGAATGCCCTTATGGTGGAGAGATGATGAGATGGAGAGAGGCAGACGGGTTCCAGATACATCTGGGGGCAAGGCTTGCTGAGTTCATGCTATGTTTTCCAAGGGGGGTGAGAGAGAAGGAGAAGTAAAGGGTGGCGCCCAAGCATCTTCTCTGAGCGTCTGTGGATTGGGTGCTTTTATTACCCTAGATGCAAACAACTGCAGAAGCAGCGCTGGAGAAGGTCGTTTGGTTTAGAACAGTTATGAGTGGGGTTGAGGAAATGAGGCTGGAGGACGAAATTATGGGGACTTTTGAACATCAGCCTAAGGAGTTAAGCATTTATTCTGATGGTGATGAGAAGTGACATCTTGAGAATGCTGGCATGGTAAAATTAGCCTAGTGACAACATTTCATTCATTGAAGAGATTACAGGTGGAGGCCAGCAAGGAGATTCATGTGACGGTCCGAGGAGGGATGGTGATGGCTCAGACAGCTTGGTATCAGGGGGATGGAGGGACAGGAAAGGTCCAGGCTGCCTTCTGACATGAGAGACAAGAGACTGATAGCCCTGACGACAGAATTAGGACAGTCGGTGCAGTTTGGGTAAGAGGAGACGAATTAAATTGAACTCAGCAGAACAGGACTGGATAGGAATCTTCTGTATGCTGGTGACGGTCGGCTCCGCAAAAGTAGATCACATCCCTTCTGGGGAGAGTGTCGAGGGACAAAAGAAGAGTCCAGGGCTAAGGAGCTGAGGTGAGGGAGGAGGGGTGTCACCAGGGAGCAGTCAGCGTGCTTGCTGCTGTGGAAGAAAAGCGTAAGAATTGGTGATGACGGCAGTCACGACACTGGAGAAGTTTCTGGTCACCTAACGAAATGGAGTAGATGGTGAGTGATAGATGGCAGAAGTCAAAGTGCAGTTTATTTAGGAAGTATGTAGGTGGTGAGAAAATGGAGGCCCTAAATACTTAAAAGTCCTTTTAGAAGTTGAGCGACAGTAAGTGGAGATACAGGACAGGGTGGACGGGGTTCAGGAGCGCGTTTGCAGGCAGAGACGCAGAAGACAGAGGGGAGGGTCCTGGGCAGGGAGGAGGGAGGAGTGGGTAAAGGGCTTAAGATGCCTCTTCTGAGGCAGGCGGGTGGGTGACGCCAGGATGGGAAGGCAGACTTGTGGGGAAAGGGAGGGAGCGGGGAGGGCTGCAGGTGGCCAGCTGCTCCCAGGTAACCAAGATGAGACTAGATGAGGGTCGGCAGGCCCTTCTGTGCGCGGTGTCCACGTGAGGAGGCGGTGAGAGTCGCCTTGCATCTGGTGTGGGTCTGACCAGGCCAGAAGTCCCAGCTCTTGTTCTGGGCTCTGCAGTGGATTCGTGGGTGCAACCCAGAGCGGAGTCACCAGTAGGACGAGGAGAATGGGATTCAGGACCAAACTGTACAAGGTGTGGAACTGAAGAAGTTCAGCCGGAAGAAGAGTGAGTTTAGTGGAGGGTGACGTGTGCGGAAGTGAGCCGAGGCGGATGCCGCCGGGAGGAGGGGGACCTGGACGTGGCGTGCGCCCACCCGAGTGAGCTCGGAGCCGCTGGCACCGAAGGCCAGCAGGCGGAGCGGGACACGTGCCCACCCTCAGGAGACGTGGTTTACATTCAGCAGTTGTGGGTTTTGCTTTGGTTTGGTTTTGCTGTTCTGTTGACTTTTCTTCAAGACTTTCTATTGAAGTCTATTAGATTGAACCATATAAGATTACTGATGATTGACTTTTGACCTATAAAAATAGCAGTTTTCTGTGATTCAGTCTAATGTGTACAGAAAATCATAAGCACATTTCATAAGTGAATGTACCCATGTAATCAGCCCCCCAGAAGCGCCCCCTTTGTGCTTCTTCCCAGTCACTGCCTGCCTCCCCCCAATTTACTTCTAATATCTTGGAGTAGTTTATATAAATGGAATCATTGGGCTTGGCGCCTGTCCCTCAACATTACATTTAGGACATCCATCCGTGTTGTTAGGTAGAGCAGTCGTTCGTCCGTTCCCATTGCCGTGTAATTTCCCTCGTAGGAATATATTTATTTGTCAGGTATACTGTGGATGGGCAGCTGAGCTCTTTCCATTTGGGGCTGTGATGGGGAGTGCTGCTGTAAACGTTCTTGCCCATGTCCTTTGGCGGACATGTGTATGGATTTCTATTAGGTGTAGACCTAGGAACGGGATTGCTGAGTCAGAGGAGATGTATGTGTTCAGCACCCACTGATATAACCAGATTCCTAGCTTGTATTGCTTAGTGGATGAATCCCACTCAGTTCTTCAAGCAGAGCGGGAGCTAGAGGTAGGAGGGCCTGGGTGAGTGCTGTGTACTTTGGAGCCAGCAGCACGTCCCCCCTTAAGCTCCTGTCCTCCACGCCTATGGCCCAGAAGGGCTTTAGGGAACAAGGGAAGCTTCAAGTGCTTGGATGCTGGAGGAGAAAGCCCTCAAAGGGTATTTCATCTATAGGGGCAAAACAGAGGTTTTGAGAACGTTCACGCTCCCCTGGTCTTGACGCTTCTTACGTTGCCACTGTCCCCTACCACATTGGAAAAGCCTGGGAAGCTGGTGTTCTTCTCTGGCCCTGCTGCTCTGCAGTCCTGAGAATCAGTGGGAGTTGTGGCTGTCCACAGTCATGTCCCAGAACCGTGCCCCTGAGATGGACAAGCTGGGCCCCAGAGCACACTGCGCAGATGACCAGCACACGGGCAAGGTCTGTGGGGCTGTGGTTCCCGAGTGACAGGTGCAGTCAGAGTCTAGATGCCCTCATCGTTCACAGCCTGAAGTCACGTCTGGCCAGGAAAGGGCAGAATGCCTGAGAATCATCCCAGGACCTTCTTTCAGTGTTTATTGGGGACCTGGATGGGACCAGGGGGAGGGAGAGTGATTGTTGGAGGATGAGGGTTCAAACACAGCTCACCTGACTGGTCACCTTTTTTTTTTTTTAAACTAATTTATTTATTATCTATTTATTTTGGGCTGTGTTGTGTCTTCGTTGCTGCATGCAGGCTTTTCTCTGGTTGCAGTGAGCGAGGGCTACTCTTCGTTGCGGAGCACAGGCTCTGGACGCGCAGGCTCAGTGACCATGGCTCACGGGCCCAGCCGCTCCGCGGCAGGTGGGATCTTCCCGGACCGGGGCACGAACCCCTGTACCCTGCATCGGCAGGCGGACTCTCAACCACTGCGCCACCAGGGAAGCCCCAAGCTGGGTTCTTGATGTTGGCAATTCCCACTTCTAGTTCTGCTGTCTCAGCCTACCTTTTGCTTACTCTGGAGTAGTATTTGTACCAGCCAGCGGGCAGCCATCTGGCTGTTGGATGGGATCTGCCCTAAAGCTATTACCAGACCTCGTGGTATGGTCTGGCCTCTGCAGCCATAAGGATGAATAGTGAAGGAAACTACAGTTACTTATAGAATCTCAGGCATCTTGGGACTTCCCTGGTGGCACAGTGGGTAAGAATCCGCCTGCCAATGCAGGGGACACGGGTTCGAGCCCTGGTCCGGGAAGATTCCACATGCCATGGAGCAACTAAGCCAGTGTGCCACAACTACTGAGCCTGTGAGCCACAACTACTGAAGCCTGCGCGCCTAGAGCCCGTGCCCCACAAGAGAAGCCACCGCAATAAGAGGCCCGCGCACCGCAATGAAGAGTAGCCCCCTCTCACCACAACTAGAGGAAGCCCGTACACAGCAACGAAGACCCAGCACAGCCAAAAATAAATATAAAAAAATAAATAAATTTATTAAAAAGAAAAAATCTCAGGCATCTTTTCTGACCTCAGGTGCTTCTTATGGGTCCTCGTTTGTGTGTTCTGACCAGCTGACGACTTGGGACAGTCCCCGCTTCAGTCAGGCTCTGAAGCAGAGGCCTCTCCAGGCCACATGCCTGCTCTCCCACCCCTTGTACCCTCTCAGCGAAGCCAGGGTAAACGTCTACGTAGAATGAGATTGTGTCCTCCCTCAGTGTCAGCACCTCTGGCAGGCACTTTACATCCATACTGAGCCAGGGTACAGTGACAAAACTCATTCTCTAGAGCCTAAGTTCTTGTTCCTTGTATTTCCTGCCCCCCACAGAACTCCACCCTCTGCATAAAGGGAGATAAAACATTCTACATTTAAAAGAGAGAGAAAAGAGAATGTCGTTGGGTGGCACTAACCAAAGCTAATAGATGCTGAAAATAAAGAATCCCCATTGGAACCTGATCGGTCGCTCTCTTGAGGCTTCCCTGATGGACTGTCCCGTCTAGCCAGGGCTGGGAGGACTTGGGAAGCCTCCTTTTCAGGAGAGGGACCATGACTGGCCCTGTCCCTCTGCTTCTGTTCAGGCTGGGAGGAGGGTGCAGGGTGTGGCTCAAGGAGGAGATTTGTGCTTCTGACGCTGGGTCCCTTGACTCCCTTGCAGGCGTCAGACACAAAGGCCCGGTGCTGAGCAGCAGCCTGATGCACTCGGAGTCGGAGCTGGACAGTGACGACGCCATCTTCACATGGCCAGACCGAGAGAAGGGCAAACTCCTGCATGGTCAGAACGGCTCCGTGCCCAACGGGCAGACCCCGCTTAAGGCCAGGAGCCCACGGGAGGAGATCTTGTAGCCGCCTGGTCTGTCTCCTCAGGTTAGGGGTTGGCAGTGCTAGGGTGCAGGGCATTGCCAGGCTGGTTCTCATACCTCCCATGTCTGAGGGCAGCTGTTCTCCCAGCGTCTGCTGGTCACTCCACCCTAATACCCTCAACTAGAGCTGCTGGTACTTGAATCCAGAGACCTTCTCCGGGAACCCCTGAATGAAGCTGTGAATGAAGAGGTTTCCTCTTTAAACCTGTCTGGTAGGTCCTCCTCACCTCAGGGCCTCCTTTTCTGGAACCCCTCCTCTGCTCTGAGGATGGACACTGGCAGCTCCTGGCCTCCTCTCCAGCTCTTTGCTGGCAGGGTTGCTGCTTCCGGGGCATCTGCACAGCGAGGCCTGGCTGTGTCCTCCACCCTGGGTACAGAAACAAGCACCGCCAGCCCCCTGGCTCCAAAAGCCTGCCTGCAGGCACGCTCTTTGTTCTCGGCTTTGGGGCGGAGCGCCCTCTTGCTAGGCCCAGAGGAAGTGGCGCCTCACCGCTGCTGCTGGGCTAGGGGAGGGCTGGCTGTTTCAGGAACACAGAGGGGCCCCTCTGGCTGCTGGACTGTTGTGTCAGAGTAGCCAGGCCGGACACCGACTGCCACCCTCTTCCTCCTGACCACCCTGGCTGCTTCAGGGATCAGGCCACCACTCCCTGTGCCCAGAGGAGAGAGCCACAAACAGACTGGCATGAGAGTGCACGTGTGTGACTGCCCCACAGCAGTCTCCTCTGTGTCCGTCTGTCCGAGTGTCTTCCCTCTGTGTCCCTTGCGTGTGTGTGTGTGTGTGTGTGTGTGTGCATCAGCTCCTCCTAGGGCTCTTGGCTACTCATAAGGCAACCTTGACCTGGAAAGACTTTCAGCTTCATGGAACAGAGACTTCCTGAATCCCTCCGGCCCTGTCACTGGTTCCTCAGCCATGGTTTCTGGGTGTTGAGGAATGGGAGCTTTGGGGGAGTGGCTTTTTAAAAAGAAACTTACAGTTTATACTACTGCACTACAGTCTGTCGTGAGATGATTAAACATGCTATTTAATTGTACATGTGCCTGCTGGGTGTGCCGCTTTGTGCTCCATTGCTGGCCTCTACCACGGGTCCAGGCACCTGTATGTCCCTGTGACATGATGGCCTCCGGCAGGGAGGTCATGGGCCTGGCATCAGCATGTGTGGTGCTGGGACCCTGCCTCAGTGGCTGCTGATGGAGGAGTCACCGCCCTGGCCCCTGCTGGCCAGCTGCTCCTTGTGGCTTTTAGGGAGGGGAGTTTTCTGTCCTTCCTTCGACCTTCTGTGAACACAAAATTGATGCATACACACACAAACACCACCACCCCCTCTCACCCCTACCCTTACCCCATGGACAAGCTGGGGATACAGCGTGTCCCAGTGCCCAGGTTGGCCTTTATGGGCCCTGCCCTTCTCTTTGGGGTCTACAAAGCAGTAGGGCTTGGCCCCGGGCCCCCAGAGCACTGTGCAGTGTTGGAGGGACAGCCTGCTGAGCTTGTGGGATGAAAGGAGGGCTGCTGTTCAGTCTTGGACTCCCAGGAAAGGGAGGGGAGAGAAGGACTGTGGAACTCATTCTTTCCCCAAGGCCCTGTGCACAAAAAGCAGCTGAGGGTGGGCGGTATTGGTTCTGTTTTTACAGGAACAGAAACGAGGCATACGAGAAGTAACTCGGTCCACACACCGTAAATGACGGAATTAGAACTCAGGCCCAGCAGAGCCTGTGCGTGGTCTGGATCAAAACCACCTTTAAAAATGGGTTGCTGGGCCCCACCTCTGTGTTTCTGATTGAGTAGGACTGGGACGAAACACGAGAATTTGCCTTTCTGATAAGTTCCCAGAGATGCTCTTCTGCTGGTCTGGGGACCACACTCTGAGAACCGCTGGTCTAGAAGTGCACATTCAGTGTGTCATGAATAGGAGGCAGCAGCTGACCTGTCCCGAGCGAGGGTGCAGGAAGCTCAGAGGAGTGGGAGCTTGAATCTGCCCGGGGCGCGCTGTGGGCTAGGGCCGCGTGTGTTCTCGGGTGTGCAGGCCAGGCTGCCCCAGAGCAGCTGGTGGGCAGGCGATCGGGACTTAGTGAGGTTGGTGTATTGGAAGAACTTTGAAGGATCCATGAAGGAGCTACAGGACTTGATAACTTACTGGCTTTGTAGGTTTTTTCTGTGTTCTTTGGGCCTCATTCCTGTATCTTATCTCAGCCACAGCTCATTGAAGGATATATTTTTATCTCAGTCTCGGATGAATAAAAGAATTTTTCATCCCCTACTCCTCCCACCAAAAAAGGGACAAAACCCAGAAACCAGTGCTGCTTTCCTGGCTTGGGGTCTTGCATCGAGAAGACTGCCGTGTCCCTATTCTTGCCTGACTCATGAAAGAGCCAGAAATCCTTGGGCTTGCTTAGGGAGAGCTAGGCTACTTCCATATATCCCTGTCACCCCAAAGGAACCCTTCTGAAATAATCCTGAATTTCAGGAGCCTGGGAGCCCCTGCCTTGACCAAACCTAGCTGAACACTCCTCCACCCTCAAAGGCCTCCATCTTTCATTTTCTAGAATGGCCAGAGGGAAGGCCAATAGAGGGCATCCTCGCATTTCTTGAAGCCCACAGGTACTATGTGTGGAGAGGAGACTTAGTCACCAGGAAGCAACACTCAAAGAAAACCCCTCGGGCTGGAAGTCTGCAGCATGGCCTTCCTTCTGTGGGAGCAAAGGTGGGGGAGACTCTGAATCTTGTTCTTCCAGCTTCCCTTTGGCCTATCTGATCAGTGAAGGGAGCCAGCACAGGTGGCCACACACACTGAGAGTTGTTCTCTGAGAACAAACAGGTATGGAAAGAAGGTGCGCGCAGTCAGGAGCCATGAGCCCCTGGGAAGGAGGGTTTGAGGAGCATGGATCAGGCCCTTGACTCCTTTGTGGAATTTGTGTTGAGGTTTAAAGGCTCCTATTTAGTCTCTGGTCAAACCCAGGCCACCGGGCTTCCCTGGTGGCGCAGTCGTTGAGAATCCGCCTGCCAATGCAGGGGACACGGGTTCGAGCCCTGGTCCGGGAAGATCCCACGTGCTGCGGAGCAACTAAGCCCGTGAGCCACAACTACTGAGCCTGCACACCTAGAGCCCGTGGTCCGCAACAATGAGAAGCCACTGCAATGAGAAGCCCGTGCGCCGCAACGAAGAGTAGCCCCCGCTCGCCACAACTAGAGAAAGCCCGCACGCAGCAACGAAGACCCAACGCAGCCAAAATAAATAAATTTAAAAAAATGTTTAAAAACCCAAAAACCCAGGCCACCATTATGACCCCTTTCACCTACGTAACCCTCCAGTTTGTGGTTGGTGCTGGTGGTGCCTACTTAATATCCATGATTTCCAGTGCCAGGGCTGGGGCTGTCCACTCTCGTGCCTCCCCACGAAGGCCCAGGTGGGGTGTGTGCCTCTGTGTCCAAGTGCTGCCGAACAGGTCAACTCCCCACCCCGGGGGCCTCTCTGAGTTGCTGGGGTTTGACATTGGAGGGTATTGATCAGGCTTCTTTGGTCACAAGGAAGAAAACTAAAGTTACCTTTCATGGGAAGGCCAGCCTCCTGTCCAGTTCTCAGTGCAGATATAAAACGCTGGCTGGCAGGTTATTGCCGTGCCCTAGTCTCACCTTCTGAGCTACGCTGTAGGTCCCGGTCCCCACTTCTAACTAATCACGTTCTTGTGTATCGACATCAGTGGTTCTCACACTGGCTGCACGTTAGAATCACCTGCCCAACTTTTAAAACATACTGATGCCTGGAACCCACACCCCATAGGTTATTGTGATTTAACTGATCTTTTATTAATTCCTCAGAATATTATTTGTGCACCCATACCATACCCTTGACAAGGGGGAAAACGGCCTTAGCAGCTCAGCTCCAAAAGACTTGCAAACCAGCTGGATTTGGAGACAAAGAGGGAAAGTACCCAGACACCCAGTTCCTCTTAACCACCTCAGGGAGAGGCCCTTGAAGTTGGGTGTGGCAGAGATCAGCAGCTTGCCAAACCAGAGTGCTTTTCCGGGACACAAATCACTTCATCTCCAGCCTTCTGCACAATATGGGCAGAAGAGAGGTGTTCCATCTTCAGCCCTGACCCATTAGAAACTTCTGTGTGACGCCCCCCTCCTCCATCTGCTGGCCAGATGCAGAGGAGCACTCGGGGGACTCTGAGGCCATGGGAGAGACATGCATGGTGGAGGGAGCCCGGTTCCTAATCCACCGTCTAGAAGAGAGCTGCTCTACCAGAATGGCTGTTGGATTGTGATGAGAGAAATGAACTTTATTGTACTAGCCATTGCATTTTTTTTAAAAAGTAGGGGGCGTCCCTGGCTGTCCAGTGGTTAAGACTGCACTCCCAATGCAAGGGGCATGGGTTCGATCCCTGGTCAGGGAACTAAGATCCCACATGACGTGCGGCACGGCCAAAAAACAAAAAAACTAATGGCTGGTGTTAAGATTGTGGGCCCAGGCTCTCCTTTGACAGGCCTCCCTGGGCCCAAGTAAGCTAGCAGGGTTGACAAAGATGCCTCAGCCCAGGGCTCTGTGACAGCCACGTGGGCTGCAGGAGGGGCGGCCATACAGTTCTAGGTCACGTGCCCTTCGTTTGTTTTCTGAAGAGCAGACAGTAATAACTCAGATCCTCCCTTAGGATAAGGGCAACATGCTTAGGGATCCTCGGGGGTATGATTACCTGTGGCGTGTGGTTTGGGAATTTGAGGGCTTGGAGAGGAATAATCAGCAGTCTGAAACTTAAACTAGATCTGTGTGTGGGGGAACTTCCAATCTGTTGAGAGGCGGTATCTCAATTGTTACTGTATCTTGTAGCCCAGAAGACTGAAGATTTTCAAACACCCATTTCTATGATTAAAAAATAATAATAATAATAAAATTTAAAAAGCTTAAAGGAAGAGCCAGGACAAATCCAGTGCAAAAAGTGTTTAATTCAAACTTTGTGCTGTAAATGACTACAGCAGTTTAGTATTCAACTGGAAATACGGCTACATGGAGGAAAGTCATTATCTTTGTAATCTGCAGGTAACCACACACACCCTGAATCTCTGAAGGAGTCCAGTGCCCTTAAGAAAAACAATGTCAAGATACACTGGGAGTCACACCTGGGCTCCCAGTTTGAACTGTAGAGCCCCAAATGGGGAATTGAATCATGGGAATATCTGAGTCACATGCTTTTTCTTGGCGTTTATTAGTTGGCTGAATAAATGGAAGCAGATAAAGTGCCACGCCCTTGGAGCAGTTTAAGCTTGCCCCCAGGCAATGCCCTTCGGGCTTCAAGTAGACTAGATTCAAGTAGGCTGCCTCCTCGCAGCCTAGAATCTCTCCCCTCTAAAACCCGGGGCTGCATCTGGGGCTACAGTGACTCACGTGCCTCTACACTCTACACAGCACTCAGCCTCCTGCCTCCTACTTGCTTACAAGTTCATGAGGCTGTGGAGCCATCTCGTGTTTTATAACACTCTTCTGATTCTGGTGGGTTACATGGAGACAAAACACAAGTCTCAAACACCCGTGCGTCAGACAAAGAGGGTTCCTGTCATGCTGCCTATAATCTGCACGTGCTCATCAGTGATTAATGCCAACAACAGGCAGCTCTGGAGAAAGCACAGACACCACTCTGTCCCTACCTTCGCTCAAAAATCCCAAGCTATCTCTATCAAAAGCATGAAGCGCTTTTAAACGTGGTACTCTTTGGATCCATTAAGTGCCATATTCTTTTTTTTTTTTAATTAATTAATTATTTATTTTTGGCTGTGTTGGGTCTTTGTTGCTGCCTGCGGGCTTTCTTTAGTTGCGGTGAGCAGGGACTACTCTTCGTTGCGGTGCATGGGCTTCTCATTGCGGTGGCTTCTCTTGTTGTGGAGCACGGGCTCTAGGCACGTGGGCTTCAGTAGTTGTGACATGTGGGCTCAGTAGTTGTGGCACACGGGCTTAGTTGGTCTGCGGCATGTGGGATCTTCCCGGACCAGGGCTCGAACCCGTGTCCCCTGCATTGGCAGGTGGATTCTTAACCACTGAGTCACCAGGGAAGCCCCCAAATGCCATATTCTTGTTTGGAAAAGCAGCGTCAACTTCAGCATTCCAAAAGTGCCCATGTCATCTTACGGTGGCTGGCATGCACTTGAAAGCATGCCTAGGATGAACACAGAGCCTAGCACAGACTGACCAAGCCAGGGATGCAGAAGAGTTGGCTTCTCAAAACACGCCAGCTGAAGAGGGAAGAGGATCTGGTCACCGCTGAGCTGACACTCCAAGGTAACCTGGCCGAATAAGCTCCCAGGTAGTGCTACTTGAGGGGGAGAATAAAAAGATGGAATTAAAACACTAAACAGTGAATGCCATTTAAGATAGAGGTAGGGTGGTAATTGAAATGAAAGTAATCTAAGCTCCTTTCATAGAAGGACAGTAAAAATGCTGATTAATTTTAGAGTTGAAGTCAGGTGTTCTTGTTATAAATACTGAGTAAGCCACTAAAAATTCAGAACTAGAATATCTAAACCAGAAGAGGAAAAAAAAATTAAAATACTTCAATCAACCAAACAGAAAGCAGGAATAGAGGTAAAACTGCAGCATTAAAAATTTGATCACTGGGCTTCCCTGGTAGCGCAGTGGTTGAGAGTCCGCCTGCTGATGCAGGGGACGCGGGTTCGTGCCCCGGTCCGGGAAGATCCCACATGCCGCGGAGCGGCTAGGCCTGTGAGCCATGGCCGCTGAGCCTGCGCGTCCGGAGCCTGTGCTCCACAACGAGAGAGGCCGCAACAGTGAGAGGCCCGCGTACCGCAAAAAAAAAAAAAAATTTGATCACTTAATAGGCAGAAGTTGTCAGATTGGATATTAAAACAACTACCACTACCACCTCCAAACAGAAGTTAACAGATGGGATGTACCTGTAAAACTATATTCACAACAGACACCTAAAATATAGCATACAGAGATTGAAAATAAAAGGACAGCAAAGATATACTGGGGGTTTTGGTTCCTATTAAGACAATGAAGTAGCATAGACTACTGGCTCCCTTCCTCAAAAATTAACCCTAGGAAAACAATACACCTTAGGAAATAGCATACATCTGAGGAACCACCACCAAAAACCAAACCGACACGAAATCTCCCCCAATCCTGTTAAGAACGCCTAGGACACTGAAGGTCATCAGAAACTGTAAGGGCAGGTAGGACATCAGTGAGTTTACTCTTGCTGAACATGAGACACACAGCCAAGTCACTGGCGTCAGAGGGACACTACCGAGTCAGCCCAAAATCTCTGCTGGGGTAAAAAGAGGGGGTGGGCCAGGCAGCTGCTCTTGGGATTAAAACCTTTCCCCCTCCAAAGCCCCAGGGCTGGTAGATGACAATTAGGAATTGCTGCTTCTTCC
Organism: Pseudorca crassidens; assembly: GCF_039906515.1. Lineage (NCBI taxonomy): Eukaryota > Metazoa > Chordata > Mammalia > Artiodactyla > Delphinidae > Pseudorca > Pseudorca crassidens. The sequence goes on along the minus strand of NC_090297.1, from coordinate 28,205,825 downwards.
TAAGGCTCTGAAAGTAAATCTTTGAGCAGTTACTGGTAGAGTGGTTGACAGTGACTGTGAGGTACCCAGAGGTCATTACCTTCCCCTTCTTAATTGAAAGGGACAGCATAGAGCATGGTCTTGACCTTTCACCAATAAATACTACCAGACAGAAGAGCTAATGCTCTGGAGGGACATAAGCTCACAGGCCAAAATAACCAGAATACAACCCCTGGCCCCCGAAGACAGCAAACTAAACATATACTCTCTAACCAAGAACTGAAAATAAAGCAAAATAAAAATACAGGAAAATATTAGCAATATGAAGCAGGAACAAGAACCAAGTGAAAATGTTATGAAAAATATAACGAATGGGATACAGGGACAGATACAGGTCAAAACCAATTAGTTGGAGCATCATCTCAAGGTCCTTTACCAAAAGGAAGCAGGAAATGGTCAGAAGACACACACACACACACACACACACACACACACACACACACACACACACACACACAGCAGTCCAGCAGTAGAGTAGAAGTGCCAACATCTGAATAAATGGGAGTCCAAAAAGACAAGAGAAAAAAGGAGGAAATATTTGAAGAAATAATGAGAATACGTTGATCAGAATTAAAGAAAGATGAAATAACTCATGGATGATTAAGGAAAACGTACAACCAGAAACACTGTAGTAAGAGATTTAAGACCACCTAAGAAAATGAAAAATTCTGAAAGCTCCCAGAGAGAAATAGCAGATCAATTACAAAGGAGCAAGAATCAGATTGACATCAGGTTTCCTAACAGTATCCTTAGATGAAAGAAGACAAAGGAATCACGTTTTCAAAATGCCGAAGGAAAAGAATTTTGAACTCAAAATTTATATCAAAACAAACCCATTTAAACATGAAAGTAGAATAAAAAGTATTCTCAGGGATACAAAGCTTCAGAATTTTTTCACAATACATCCACCTAAAATATACTTAGAAGTGGTTAAATATGAAAAATAAATTTAGACATGGGAAGACATATAGGAAGTAAGGGTGAGCAAATAAATACTTTGGCAAAGTTTGTACAGATGGTCCCCAACTTACGATGGTTTAAGATTTTTCAACTTCATGATGGTGTGAAAGTCATACAGATTCAGTAGAAACCATCTTTTGAATTTTAATCGTTTCCTAAGCTAGCAATATGTGGAAGGACACCTTCTCGTGATGCTGGGCAGTGGCAGCTGCCACAGCTCCCAGTCAGCCACACGATCACAAGGGTAAAACACCGACACAACTATTTTGTATCCATATAACCCATCTGTTTTTCACTTTCAGTACCATATTCAATAAATTACATGAGATAGTCAACACTTTATTATAAAACAGGCTTTGTGTAAGATGGTATTGCCCAATTAATGTTAATGCAGGCTAATTTAAGTGTTCTGGGCACCTTTAAGGTAGGCTAGGCTAAGCTATGATGTTCAGGTTAGGTGTGTTAAATGCACTTTTTAAAATTTATTTACTGGCTGCATTGGGTCTTCATTGCTGCAAGCGGACTTCCTCTAGTTGAGGTGAGCGGGGGCTACTCTTCGTTGCGGTGCACGGGCTTCTCATTGTGGTGGCTTCTCTTGTTCCGGAGCACGGGCTCTAGGTGCATAGGCTTCAGTAGTTGTAGCACACAGCCTCAGTAGTTGTGGCTTGCAGGCTCTAGAGTGCAGGCTCAGTAGTTGTGGTGCACGGGCTTAGTTGCTCCGTGGCATGTGGGATCTTCCCAGACCAGGGCTCGAACCCATGTCCCCTGCATTGGCAGGCGGATTCCTAACCACTGCACCATCAGGGAAGTCCCATTAAACGCATTTTTAACTTACAATATTTTCAACTTATGATGGGTTTATTGGGACATAACACCATCATAAGTTGAGGAAGATCTGTAGTCTGAAACAGCTAGAAGGAAAGAAGAGGAAGTGGGGAGGAGAGAAGAGGAAGGGGGAGGAGAAGAGAGGAAGGGGAAGGAAAGGAAAACAATGAAGTATATTAACAACCTAGAGCCAAAATTCTAAACAATATCCACATGGTAGCATTGGGAAGACCAAAATCTTACCAGGAAGAAGATTTAGATGACAGTTAAAGAAACCAATAGGGGTAAACACGCATGTTTAGTATTAACATCAATAAAAAAGTAGAATGTATTACTTTTAAACAGGTAGAAGAAAATTTTCCATTGCTACTCAGTGGAAAGCAAGGGGGAAAAAGTACACTAAGTAGAAATTGTGAAATAACAGCAGAAATATGGTTTAATAGCAGTGGTTAAAATGAATGTAAACATCTTAAACTTAACTGAAGGCAGACTCACCCCTTCTTTTCCATCTTCACTTGCCCTCCCTGAATGGACATTAGTGTTTGAGGAAGTAAATGCATGTAAAGGGAGTAACTGGTGGGCCTGGAGCCCACGGAAGCCCACTGGTGAAGGGGGCCACAGTGAAGCAGCCCAGCAACAGGGCAAGTGAGACAGTGGGTGACTAGAATAGGAGACTGATTACATTGTGCAAATACATTAACTGATTGAGAAAATAACTATATATATTGAGGATAATGGGAGACAGATTTCTCAGTGTTTAAGAAAGGATTTATGAACATGGAAAGGGAGAAGGCTTTCTCCCGAGGTATTGAACTCAAATTGGAAGAACTGGTATGAACTCACAGGTTCAGATAGATGACAGATGATAGATAGATAGATAGACAGATAGATGATAGATAGATGATACACAGATGATAGATGATAGATAGATGATAGATGATAGATAGGCAGATAGATGGTAGAGTTGTATATAGTTATATAAACATGTGTATATATTTGCTTATGGATTGAGTCTATCCACTGACAGGGCATAGGAACAATTTTATCTTAGTAGCAACAAGCGTACCAGTTGCTCAGGCATTAGGGCTTCATGGCTGAGTCTAAGACTGGGGAAGGGAAAGTACAAAATAATGCTGGAACATTTGGTTTGGAGTAACTAAATGCTGAAAAAATAATGGGGACATGTCAGAAGGACGAAGAAGCCAGCCAGAAGTGGCTTCCATTGATTAAATCTAGGACAATTTGAGTATCAAAATAAATGAGTATTGAATTATAACCTAATAAATGAAATAGGAATCTATGACTCTATACTGCTATACATAAATGTATAAAAAATTTAAAAGACCCAATATGAATTCTTTTTAAAAAAAACAGCAATTTAGGGCAATAATGATGGAAAAAAAGAATAAACAACAGGAAAAAAACAAGAAAAGAGGAAAAACAGTCATAAAATCAGAGATGGAAAAGAGAAGACTGACAAAACCAAATGATGGTTCTTTAAAAAGATTTTTAAGATAGATAAGACTGATCAAAAAGCAACAAATAACACACAAGGGAATCCCGTTAAGGTTATCAGCTGATTTTTCAGCAGAAACTCTGCAGGCTAGAAGGGAGTGGCACAATATTTAAAGTGATGAAATGGAAGAACCTACAACCAAGAATACTCTACCCAGCAAGGCTCTCAATTCCTATTCGATGGAGAAATCAAAAGCTTTACAGACAGGCAAAAGCTAAGAGAATTCAGCACAACCAAACCAGCTTTACAACAAATGCTAAAGGAACTTCTCTAGGCAGGAAAGAGACCAGCAACTTAAAACAACCTTCTCTATATATAGACGGCTATATCAAAACCTCATGGGAACAGCAAACCAAAAAACTACAAGAGATACACACACACAAAAGAAAAAGCAACCCAAACACAACACCAAAGATAGTCATTCAAATCACAAAGGAAACAAAAGAGGAAGGGAAGAAAAAAGACCTACAAAAACAAATTGAAAACAATTAAGGAAATGTCAATGGGAATATACATATTGATAATTACCTTAAATGTAAATGGATGAAATGCTCCAACCAAAAGACAACAGATACAAAAACAAGACCCATATATATGCTGTCTACAAGAGACCCACATACAGACTGAAAATGAGGTAATGGAAAAACGTATTCCATGCAAATGGAAACCAAAAGAAAGCTGGAGTAGCAATACTCAGACAAAATAGATTAAACACTGTTAGGGCTTCCCTGGTGGCGCAGTGGTTAAGAATCCGCCTGCCAATGCAGGGGACACGGGTTTGAGCCCTGGTCCAGGAAGATCCCACATGCCGTGGAGCAACTAAGCCCATGTGCCACAACTACTGAGCCTGCACTCTAGAGCCCATGAGCCACAACTACTGAGCCCACGTGCCACAACTACTGAAGCCCGTGAACCTAGAGCCCATGCTCCACAAGAGAAGCCACCACAATGAGAAGCCTGCGCACCACAACGAAGAGTAGCCCCCACTTGCCGCAACCAGAGAAAGCCCATGTGCAGCAACGAACACCCAACGCAGCCAAAGATTAAATAAATAAATAAATTTATTTTTTAAAAAAAGGACTGTTACAAGGGACAAGGTAGGACACTACATAATGATCAAGGGATCAATCCAAGAAGATATAACAATTGTAAATATTTATGCACCCAACATAGGAGCACCTCAATATATAAGCCAAACGCTAACAGCCATAAGAGGGGAGATTGACAGTGACACAATAATAGTGGGGGACTTTAACACCCTGCTTATACCAATGGACAGATCATCTGGACAGAAAATCAATAAGGAAACACAGGCCTTAAATGACACGTTAGACTTGATGGACTTAATATTTACAGAACATTCCATCTGAAAGCAGCAGAATACACTTTCTTCTCAAATGCACATTGGAACATTCTCCAGGATACATCACATATTGGGCCACAAATCAAGGCCTGGTAAATTTAAGAAAACTGAAATCATATCAAGCATCTTTTCCAACCACAATGCTATGAGATTAGAAATAAATTACAGGGGAAAAAAACTGTAAAAAACACAAACACATGGAGACTAAACAATATGTTATTAAACAACCAATGGATCATCGAAGAAATCAAAAAATACCAAGAGACAAATGACAATGAAAACACGATAAAAAACCTGTGGGGGGACTTCCCCGGGGGGTCCAATGGCTTAACACTCTGTGCTCCCAACTCAGAGGGCCTGCGTTTGATCCCTGCTCAGGGAACTAGATCCTGAATTCTGCAACTAAAGATCTCACATGCCACAACTGAAACATCCCACATGCCACAACTTAAAAAAAAGAAAAGAAAAGAAAAACAGATCCTGCATGCAGCAACGAACATCCTGCAAACAGAGATGAAGACCCTGAGTGCTGCAACTAAGATCCAGCACAGCCAAATAAATATTAAAAAACAAAAAAACAAAAAAAAAACCCTATGGGATGCAGCAAAAGCAGTTCTAAGAGGGAAGTTTATAGCAATACAATCTTCAAGAAACAAGAAAAGTCTCAAATAAGCAACCTAACCTTACACCTAAAGCAACTAGAGAAAGAAGAAAAAAAAAAAAAAAACCTCAAAGTTAGTAGAAGGAAAGAAATCATAAAGATCAGAGCAGAAATAAATGAACTAGAGATGAAAATAACAATAGAAAAGATCAATGAAACTGAAAGCTAGTTCTTTAAAAAGATAAACAAAATTGATAAACTTTTAGCCAGACTCATCAAGAAAAAAGGGAGAGGGCTCAAATCAATAAAATCAGAACTGAAAAAGGAGAAGTTATAACTGACACCACAGAAATATAAAGGATGATAAGAGACTACTATAAGCAATTATATACCAATATAATGGACAACCTAGAAGAAATGGACAAATTCTTAGAAAGGTACAATCTTCCAAGACTGAACCAGGAAGAAATAGAAAATATGAACAGACCCATAACGAGTACTGAAATTGAAACTGTAATTTTAAAAACTTCCAACAGGGCTTCCCTGGTGGTGCAGTGGTTGAGAGTCTGCCTGCCAATGCAGGGGACACGGGTTCATGCCCCGGTCCGGGAAGATCCCACATGCCGCGAAGCAGCTAGGCCCATGAGCCATGGCCGCTGAGCCTGCGCATCCGGAGCCTGTGCTCCGCAATGGGAGAGGCCATAACAATAAGAGGCCCGTGTACCGCAAAAAAAAAAAAAAAAAAAAAAACAACAACTTCCAACAAATGAAAGTCCAGGAGCAGATGGCTTCACAGGTGAATTCTATCATTTAGAGAAGAGTTAACACCCATCCTTCTCAAACTCTTCAAAAAATTGCAGAGGAAGAAACACTCCCATGCTCATTCTATGAGGCCACCATCACCCGGATACCAAAATCAGACAGATACCACAAAAAAGAAAGTTACAGGCCAATATAACTGATGAACATAAACACAAAAATAAACAAAATACAGGCAAGACAAATCTAACAACACATCAAAAGATCATACACCCTGATCAAGTGGGATTTATCCCAGGAATGCAAGGACTTTTCAATATACGCAAATCAATCAATTTGATACACCATGTTAACAAATTAAAAAATAAAAACCATATGATCATCTCAATAGATGCAGAAAAAGCTTTTGACAAAATTCAACACTGATTTATGAAAAAATTCTCCAGAAAGTGGGCATACAGGGAACCTACCTCAACATAGTAAAGGCCATATATGACAAACCATTATCAATGGTGAAAAACTGAAAGCATTTCCTCTAAGATCAGGAACAAGACAAGGATGTCCCCTCTCAGCATTTTTATTCAACATAGTTTGGGAAGTCCTAGCCATGGCAATCAGAGAAGATAAAGAAATAAAAGGAATCCCAATTGGAAAAGAAGAAGTAAAACTGTCAATGTTTGCAGATGACATGATACTGTACATAGAAAATCCTAAAGATGCCACCCAAAAACTACTGGAGCTCATCAATGAATCTGTAAAGTTGCAGGATACAAAATTAATGCACAGAAATCTCTTGCATTCCTATATACTAACGACAAAAGATCAGAAAGAGAAATTAAGGAAACAATCCTATTTACCATCGCAACAAAAAGATTAAAATACTTAGGAATAAACCTACCTCAGGAGGCAAAACACCTATACTCAGAAAACTATAAAACACTAATGAAAGAAATCAAAATGACACAAACAGATGGAGCGATATACCATGTTCTTGGATTGGAAGAATCAATATTATCAAAATGACTATAATACACAAAGCAATCTACAGATTCAATGCAATCACTATCAAATTACCAATAGCATTTTTCATAGAATTAGAACAAAAACTTTTACAATTTGTATGGAAACATAGAAGACCCCGAATAGCCAAAGCAATTCTGAGAAACAGAGCTGGAGGAATCAGGCTCCCTGACTTCAGACTATACTACAAAGCTACAGTAATCAAAATAGTATGATACTGGCACAAAATCAGAAACACAGATCAGTGGAACAGGATAGAAAGTCCAGAGATAAACCCATATACCTATGGTCAACTAATCCATGACATAGGAGGCAAGGATATATAATGGAGAAAAGACAGCCTGTTTAGTAAGTGGTGCTGGGAAAACTGGACAACTACATGTAAAAGAATGAAATTAGAATTCTCACTAACACCATACACTGAAATAAACACAAAATAGGTCAAAGACCTAAATGTAAGGCCGGACACTATAAAACTTTTAGAGGGGGCTTCCCTGGTGGCGCAGTGGTTGAGAGTCCGCCTGCTGATGCAGGGGATGTCGGTTCGTGCCCCGGTCTGGGAGGATCCCACATGCCGCGGAGCGGTTGGGGCCGTGAGCCATGGCCGCTGAGCCTGCGCGTCCGGAGCCTGTGCTCCGCAACGGGAGAGGCCACAACAGTGAGAGGCCCACGTACTGCAAAAAAAAAAAAAAAAACTCTTAGAGGAAAACATAGGCAGAACACTCTTTGACATAAATCAAAGCAAGATCTTTTTTGATCCACCTCCTAATGAAAATAAAAACAAAAATAAACAAATGGGGCCTAATGAAACGTAAAAGCTTTTGCACAGGAAAGGAAACCATAAACAAGACAAAAAGACAACCCACAGAATGGGAGAAAACATTTGCCATAAAGCTACTGACAGGAGATTAATCTCCAAAGTATACAAAGAGCTCATGCAGCTCAATAACAAAAAGACAAACAACCCAATCAAAAAATGGGCAGAAGATCTAAATAGACATTTCTCCAAAGAAGACATACAGATGGTTAAAAAGCAAATGAAAAGATGCTCAACATCACTAATTATTAGAGAAATGCAAATCAAAACTACAGTGAGGTATCACCTCACACTGGTCAGAATGGGCATCATAAAATAATCTACAAACGATAAATGCTGGAGAGGGTGTGAAGAAAAGGGAACCCTTTTACACTGTTGGTGGGAATGTAAATTGGTACAGCCACTATGGAGAAAAGTATGGAGGTTCCTTAAAAAACTAAAAATAGAGCTAACATATGATCCAGCAATCCCACTCCTGGGCATATACCTAGAGAAAACTATAATTCTAAAAGATACATGCACCCCAATGTTCATTGCAGCACTATTTACAATAGCCAGGACATGAAAGCAACCTAGATGTCCACCGACAGATGAATGGATAAAGAAGATGTGATACATATATACGATGGAATGTTACTCAGCCATAAAAAAGAATGAAATAATGCCATCTGCAGCAACATGGATGGACCTGGAGATTGTTATACTGAGTGAAATAAATCAGACAAAGACAAATAACATATGATATCGCTTATCTACGAAATCTTAAAAAATGGTACAAATGAACTTATTTACAAAACAGAAAGAGAGCCACAGATGTAGAAAACAATCTTATAGTTACCGGGGGGGTGGAAGGGGGGAATGGATAAATTGGGAGATTGGGATTGACATATACACACTACTATATATAAAATAGATAATAAGGACCTACCGTATAGTACAGGGAACTCTACTCAATACTCTGTGATGACCTATATGGGAAAGAATCTAAAAGAGTGGATATATGTATATGTTTAACTGATTCTCTTTGCTATACAGCAGAAACTAACAGAACATTGTAAATCAACTACACTCCAATAAAAATTTAAAAAGAAGGAAGAAAAAAAGAAAAAAGACTGATCAGGAAAAAGAAAATGCAAACAAAACAGAAGAACAAAAAATATAGAATGGAATAAGGAATTATGAACCAAATGCTAATAAACCTGAACATACAGATGAAACTGAGAAAATTATAGAGAAATATAAAAAATCCAAATTGACAACAAAAACTTGAATAGACCAATGAGCATTACATAAACCAAAATGGCAAAGACATGCCCTTAGAGGAATTTTGAAAAATAAACTGAATTAAAAGTTTTATAGTTTGACTACACTTTCAGAATATAAGTTTTATATAAATTGTTCCACAAAATGGAAAAAGAATAGAATTTACCTACTTCTTTTTCTAACAATGATTCCAAAATCAGATGAGAATTCAAGGGAAGAAAATTTTTCACTTTTGATTATAGATGTAAAAACAAAACAAAAACTAAGTAAGATATTAGCAAGCCAAATCTAACAGTATATATATATATTAACAAAGGTGTATCCAAGGGATGCAAGAACCATTCAATGCACTTCACAACATTAACAAAGACAGATTAGTAAGATGACTATATAGAGAAATCCAAAAAAAAAAGCATTTGTAAGTTTAACACATAAAGAAAAACTGATGGCAAACTAGGAAGGTAATATCCTTAACTTGATAAAAATTATATATCTAATCCAATAGTGTGTGTATATATATATATATTTAAAAGTCACGATTGATTAGTATTTCATCAAGGAATGCAGCGATGGTTCAATATTAGAAAAATCCATCAAGGTATTCTGGCAAATGAATAAGGATAAAAATTACATGGACACACACACAGAAAAGACCACTTAATAACATTAATCATTTATTTAATGAGAGGAAAGGGGAAATTTCTTAGTAAAAACTATCAACCTTCTTTAACTCGATGTTTAAAATTGCTCTACAGAATGGATATACACAGTTCTACACTTATTCTTGCAATATGTAAGGGTTTTTATGTCCCTACATCACCGCCACCACTTGGCATTATCAATTTTTCTAATTTTGGCCAGTCTTAAGGATGTAAAGTGACAGCTCTTTTATAAAATCCCATGTTCATACATTTGTTACCGTTTTGGGCTCCTCACCTATGAACTATCATTCTTTGTTTTCTTTACAATTCAGCAGTTTTTGTATATTCGAGGCATAAATCCTTTGGTGGTTTTACACAGCATCTTCTCTGAGCTTGTCATCTGTTTGTCGTCCTTTATTGACAGATATGATTAATCACTAAATACTTTATAGCTTGCATAGCTACTGTGAATAGTATCTTTCCCTTTTAATTACATTATCTAATTGGCTATTGCTCTTGTGGGAAAATGCCTGAAGTTTTTATAAACTTATTTTATAGTAAACTGCCTTAAACTTATTTTTAATGGTATGTTGTTTCTTTTGGCTTAATTTTTATTTTTGGCCTCGTGGCATGGCTTGTGGGATCTTAAGTTCCCTGACCAGGGATCGAACCCGGGCCCACAGCAGTGAAAGCATGGAGTCCTAATCACTGGACTGCCAGGGAATTCTCTCTCTTGGTTTTTTATAGATGTTCCTGAACATCTGAAAATAATGACTTAAATATGAGTTTTACTTCTCACTTGCCAACATTGATAAGCTGTTTCTTTTTCTTTCCTTATAGTCTGGATCAGAACTTCCAGTTCTATATTAAGTAGTAGCATGATACTGGGCATAGCAGGTCTATTAGTTAGGATACTGGTTTGGCTACTTTAGTAGAGGCCAAATAACAATGGCTTCAGTAAGATGGAAGGTTCTTTCTTTTTTATGTGAAGGTCTGAGGTAGCAGGCAGTTCAGGACATAAGTGGCTGCTCCATGAGATTAATGTGCTTAAGGTACGTTGCCCTTTCCCACACAGACAAAACTGGTTTGCCACGACCACTGGCTATGTTTACATTCTGGTGCATGGGAAAGAGGAAATTAGAAGAGGAGGGTGGGCTCTTTCCTTTTAAGGATGTGGCCTGGTTGTTATTTATTTCTGCTTCCATCCCACTGGTCAAAACCTAGTCACTTGTTTACACCTAGTTGCAAGATAGCCTGGAAAATAGAGTCTCTTACCAGGAAGCTACAGGGGTTCAGAATGTGGGGGACAGGGGTTCTGTAATGAGGAAGAAGGATGAAGATGTATATTGCACAGTTGTCTTCTTCCTATGTGGTGGTATATAACCATTACCAAGTAAAAGAAATTTCACAGATTAAGAGTTTCTCCAATTAAAAAAAAAGGGCTTCCCTGGTGGCGCAGTGGTTGAGAGTCTGCCTGACGATGCAGGGGACGCGGGTTCGTGCCCCGGTCTGGGAAGATCCCACATGCTGCGGAGCGGCTGGGCCCGTGAGCCATGGCCACTGAGCCTGCACATCCGGAGCCTGTGCTCCACAACGGGAGAGGCCACGACAGTGAGAGGCCCGCGTACCGCAAAAAAACCAAAAAAAAAAAAAAAACTACATCACATGCTCTTCTTGTATCCATTGATATACCATGTATTACTTCTTACCTTCTTCAATGCAGTGAAATGTATCAATGGATTTTTGTAATGTTGATTACAGTTCATATGCATATAAGCACATGAGTGAAGAACTTATGATTTAGTGTATATAGTATTTAGTTTTTCTAAGTATTTGATTCAAATATATAGAACTGATGATGTTGGGTATTATGTTTTGCACAATCTGAAGCACTGAACTTAGTGAAAATTCAGGCTGCAGTGCGGGAATTAGCACTTATTTAAAATTTTACTATATGTCTAGAATTTTCATATAAGTAAAAAATAGCTGACATTTGAAAATCTACCGTGTGCCAAGTTATAAATAGTTATTATTATTCTCACTTCATGAGAAAACTGAATCACAGAGAGGTTAGGTAACTTACCTAAAGATATACAAACAGTAAGTAGAAAGACTAGGCTCTGAAGCTTCCGATCTTCCCACTCTGTAACAATGCCTCTCAATTATTAGTTTTTCAATGATGATAATAAATTATGATGATGACAGACAAGAGGAGTTGGGGGTATTATTGCTTAATTCTTTCCCAAAATTTCAACTCAGAACCATAGCGAACTTTTCTATTTGCATGGAAAATTAAAATTTGAATTTACTAGAAAAACTGCGATTCATTTACAGAATTTCATTTTACTTAAAACTTTTTGGGAAAGTCCTATTATACAAAATTAGGAATGCCACAGGGCACGTAGATAGAAACAATCTGTGGAATTTGAAGGTATATTTGCACAATACCAATATAGCTCTACAGTCTAAGGAAAATGCCACTTAGTCTCACATTCCCAAATTAAATATGTATTTATACTTAAGAATGGATATATTCTTTATTCTAATTTCATGATTTCAAAATGATTCAAGTTGAACGAGGCAAGCTTTGTGAATCTCAAAAAAAAAAAAGTCTGCCTGAAATGAAATATATACATGATACTTGATACTTCTAGCTTTCAGGGCTTTGAATATAGTTAATAGATTAAAAATCAGAACAAGTCTTTGATGGGAAAAAAAAATTTGAAAAGATTTTGCAGTGAAACAGTATGTTTTCTGGACTGAGTAAAAATCAAACAATTTTCTGAAAAATGCTCTCTTTCTTTGTAATATGCCATCTGTTGGGTCATACATACCAATAGGGTCAAACAGGAAAAAATATTTAAAATTCTTTCAAGACATAACAAAAAGGAATAATTCACCCATCAAATACAAATATACTGTTTTATTCTAAGGGAATATTTCTGTGGTTTCTGCAAGGTGAAAACCCAAGTGTTTAAAAAACAAAAAAGAACAGAATGGATAATTTAATGTTTTCTCTTGTTTGATATTTTTTCTCCCCTGGGGGGGAAAAATGTAATTTAACATAATTTTAATAAAATTTTAAAAAGCAAATAACCAGACACACATATCAATGGCTATGCTTATGAGGAATGACCAATAATATTTTCTTTTACGAATTAATTCAGGATCTGGACAACTGTGTGGACTAACATGCAATTGACATCCTGGTACAGCCATTTACCTGGATATTGGCTGTTCGCAATTAAAAGATACAGATTTTTTTTTTCTCTCTAGTGTTTTACAATAGTTTATCTACTATGCCATATATTTGTTTTTCTACAGAAGGGGAAATATTAGTGTTTATATAAACCATAAAATTTGTATACTGGGGACTATTACACCTGATGTTTCTGGATAGTTTATTGGCAGACTTATCAGACAATCCAACTGTTTTTCCTCCATATCAAACAAGGTCTGGAAGTAAGAAGTTTTCCAGTCAGAAATGACAAACACAGATGGAATTAATCATACAGAACTGGGGCAGATTTACTTCTTTCACATAGTTCTTGGTAACAAAAACAAAATTTGTTACAGGCAGAGGGACAGAACCGTAAGTACACAATGTCAAAAGGCCTACTTTTAAATTTTTATTGTAGTTAAAGAGTTTATTTATTGAAAAAAACCCCAAAAAACAACCTGTCACCCCCATCTGAAAAATGGGACATACTGTAAAGTCTTTCAAGGTTAAAGTTTCTAGGAGGCTTTTTAGACTTCTCTCATTTCTATTAAAGGGTCAAATTAACCTCAGCTAACGAAATTCCGTGATTGGCCAATATCATAAACGCTTTGATTCAAAATTTTGTGGGGAAGAAACAGAATGGAGATGAAGAAGAAGGATCCATATGCCAAACACACCCAGGACTTGCAATCCTCAGAGAACTACTAAAACAGCTAGAGTCTGGAATAATGCTATAGAAGACCTGCTCGTGGATATGAAAGACAGTCAGTGTCTTTGTATCCTAACCCCAAAATCCTATTTTCAAGTTTCTTTGGGCAACAAGCTCATCTTCCAAATGCTTTATATAGGAATATACTAGGACCTCTTCTACCATAATTCTGATAGCTAAGTAACACTGTGTCTTTGTGGAATCACCCACAGGCTTGCCAGAGTAAGGAGAGAGACTCTTTCTGAAATGACAAGGGCCTCCAGAAACTGGTGCAAAAGACAAAATGATAGGAACTATCTGGGAAACAGGAAGATAAAACAATGGGAGAAAAGCTGCCATTTGGGGATAAAATGGAAACAAAAGGAGAACCCCCATTTCTGTGTACCACAGCTCATGCTGTGAGACAGCAGCAATAAAGGCTGACACCCAGAGAAGTGGGCATTTTAGTGGGTTTTCTGCAAACGTTTCAAGACACTTGGGGTCTAATGGGCTCCACAGATTTTCTGTGTGCATAATCATTTTGCAGAGTTTCAGCCCCTTGAACTTAATTTACCCACATCCAGACCCACAGCTGAGAAGGCTAGACCCAGAAAGTGAAAGGGACACATTACTGCATGAACAGCAGTGAAGGCCTTTTCCTCTGATTTGAGGGACCCCATGGCAAAAGCACCAGAGGCTTCTATCCTTCACAGAATTGGCTTGGCAGTGAAAATCAAAATCAAGACCACTTCACTCTCTACCTTTTAAAAAAAGTTGAATATTTTTATTGGGTCTTCAAGTCTGGGTCCCACAGTCCTCATCTGATGCCACTCTTAGCTCCGAACTGATTTCTCCCCTGACTTTTACATAGGGCTTGCCCAAGTAGCCTACTGCAGCCAAGGTTTCACTCCAAAGCTACCTCTCTAAGGTCTAAGGTTACTATGGTAGAGTTTTATACAACAGTTTTCCTTAAAAATATTCCACAATTTGTTATTCCCAAACAAAATAAGATTATGCACCACTCAGAGAAATTGGTTAGTCATTCTGAAGATGTCTAAGAACTATATCACTGCCAAAGAACAACATTTCTCAGTTCATATTCTTTCCTTCAATTTTCATTTGTACATCCACACTGTGGTTCACGAGTCGTCTGTTTTCCATTATCTTATAATCAAGTCAAGAGGACTTGGACTTATAGATCGTTTTCCAAAGCTGGATGCATTCACAGTTTGGTGCATACCAACGTGTATGAAAATAGGAACCCCACTTCCACTTTAATCTGATAATTCAACATCAGAGTCTTCTGATTTGGCTTTGGCAAGTTCTTCGTGTACCTCCCTCACCATGAGAATACGTGTTAACATGGTGTCCAGGGTCCCAGGGTCTATTGGAAACGTGGAGTACCACATGGGGCTATTTGGAACACAGGAGCGCTCAGGTTGAAGGTAAAACACATCATTCCTCTGCTTCACACTTTCAGAACTATCCACAGGAGAAAAAAAGAAAAAGAAAGAAAATTGGGATCAGAGAGTATAGGAAATATGTAACTACTCTTTAAATATAATGGCTCTCAACTTTTCCATACTGCGACTAATAAACAATGCACCCACAGATATAAACAAGTTTACAGGCATTTATGCTCCAGGAGCAACCTGTAACTCTGTATTTTTTCTCCCACACTCAAGAATCACACTGGATTGAAAGTGAGTATAATGTTAATAGATGACAAAGTGTAAATCTTTCAGACTTTAGTACTTAAAACATTACCAGGAGTAACAAAAAATTCAATTCACATGTGACACTATGGCTGAGAACCACATATCCTCAGTGCCCAATATCCTGGAATGAATCCCAAGAGCACTCAATACACATTATCAAAGAACAAACCCAGTGATTATATTTCTTTGAGAAAAAAATGCTTTAGTGTGGATCTTACAACTCTATAAAGTCATAAAGTTTCTGTAAGAAAAACACCACTCAAAAAATTTCAATTCTTTAAAAATAAATTGCTTTCCTATTTATAGAGTTAGTACTACAACTTTTCCCCTTCTTTTCTATATAAATAATAAATTCACAGCAGTTTAGATATCACATAAAGTTGAGTAACAGTTGTAAAGATCAAACAATGGCAGCGATTCTTACTTTTCAAGAGATTTTTGGGAAAAAAATTTACCAAGGTGAAGCAATTTGTTTCTTGGTTCAAAATCCAGGCAGATATGAGAATGGGGAAAAAATAAAATTGTAAGTAAATCCTTGTTTAGAGTTACAGACCAGCTACCTTTCTGAAATCTATAGTATTTTAACTATTTTTTGCAGTGTGTTATATCTAGTTCAGAGGAAAATCACTTACCATTTGGACAGGTAAAACTCATAAAGTCGGACTGGGCATCTTAGTGGGTTGTCAGTATTTTCTGCCATCTCCACACCCACTGGAACCTCATCATCTTCGCTTCGTTTCCTCTTGCCAACAGTTAGTTTATCTTGAGACAGGAAATTATAATCAAAGTATTAGAAAAGTCTTTCTTCGAGTCTTAAGACACCCAATGAGCTTTGCTTCTAGTCACTCCCTCTCCCTTCCTTTCACTTACTCACTCGTTCAACATTTATTGAGGACCTATGGAGGCACCAGATTAGTGCTGGGTTAATCAAACAAAGTCCCTGTCCTGTAAAATTTATGTTTCCCTTCTCACCAAAGTGGAGGCAGCATGACAAAAAGCACTGATGCTTGAGAGTACGTCTCAATTCTGAGCCTGAATTTAAGAGATTTTATTAGGCATAGGGTTGTTAAGCCACAGCAAAATAAAGAGAAAAAAGGGTTCCATATGTTCTTCTATAGTAGAGATCAAGACAGAAGTTGATCTCTTTCTCTGAAAATATTTCTCCTGTGGGGCACCCGTGTCCACTGGGCATCTGTTTAAGTTTCTTTCATTTGCATAGTATTATGAGAAATGAAATCTTTGCTGGGAAAAGAAATTCTCGGTAAGTTGACCATTTGATAAGGAAAGAGCAAACCCTTTTTCACCAACAGAATTTTGCAGAGGCCAAGGATTATCAGAAAGAAGCCGGGGTGAGACTTCCCTGGCAGTCCAGTAGTTAAGACTCTGTGCATTCCAATGCAGGTGGTGCGCGTTTGATCCCTGGTTGAGGAGCTAAGATCCCACGTGCCTTGCGGCCAAAAACCCCACCAAAACATAAAACAGAAGCAATGTTGTATCAAATTCAATAAAGACTTTAAAAATGGTCCACATCAAAAAAAAAAAAGTCCACATCAAAAAAAAAATCTTAAAAAAAAAAAAAAGTGGGGGGGGAGCTTCCCTGGTGGCACAGTGGTTGAGAGTCCGCCTACCAATGCAGGGGACACGGGTTTGTGCCCTGGTCCGGGAAGATCCCACATGCCGCAGAGCGGCTGGGCCCGTGAGCCGTGGCCACTGAGCCTGTGCGTCCAGAGCCTGTGCTCCGCAACAGGAGAGGCCACAACAGTGAGAGGCCCGCGTACCACAAAAAAAAAAAAAAAAAAGAAGAAAGAAAGAAGCCAGGGTGAAGTCATGGAAGGTAGTTTCTTTCCCACTTTCTCCATTGAATTTTCAAGAGAGTATTAGGTGGATCTGAAAACCTGAGGAAAAAGGTTTTCTTGTTTTTTTCTTATAGATACTTTTAACAACTGATCCAGAACTTTCCCTAGCCTCCTGTATTAGTTATGACTTAAACAAAAGTCATCCAGTTTTCCATTTAAAGACTACCTAAATAATTTGCTAGCTGCTCATTCAGAAAAAGAAGCTAAATTTATTACCAATCTGGTAAAGCACCTAATCAGAAAACAGAGAAATGTTGCCTCCTTGCCTCTGCCTCCCTGAATTAATATCAATTAAGAGCATAAAATGGGCTATATATAAACACAATAAAGGAAAGAGGACATGGACACATGGTGAAAAAGCAAGATAATCTTAGTATTTTATAAAGTAAAGGAGCAACTGAGAAAAAAGTTAACACAACGATGAACATCACAATTATTCTTTACAGATTTTAGTTTCAGTAATTTAAAATTCTCACATTGAAAACATATACTCCACTCTTTTCCCAAGGAAGTAACAGCTTGATTTGGGGAATTTTAGAACTTACAATTTTCTTCAAAATTAATAAATGTAATTTCTAGTTCCATAATAACATTAGTTTTTTAAATATTAAAAACAAACTATTACTTAATAGGCTGTTTTTGGAATGCAAGACCATAAACCTTCTAATAAAACAGTCACTGCTGATATTATTCTACTGTGTATGAAGGCAGTATACGCTAGGTCAGGTTTAAGTTCCTTCATATTTTGACAACGTTAACTAAGACGGAGCACTCTGGTAAAAAAAAAAAAAAGTTTTAGAAACAGTAGATGTAAAAGTTAAGCAAGTTCCTTTTAACTAGGAATTGACCTATCAGTTGCCTCTAAATCAGTGATTCCCAACCTTGGCTTTATATTTAAATTCCCTGCGAAGTTTTAAAATGCAGATTATCTGGGCTATAGACCAATTAAATCAGAATTTCTAATTTAAAAGCCAATAAAACAGGACTTCCCTGGCGGTCCAATGGTTAAGACTCTGTGCTTCCACTGCAGGGGGCACAGGTTCAATACCTGGTCTGGGAACTAAGATCCTACAAGCCATGCAGCACAGCAAGGAAAAAAAAAAAAAAACAATAGAAGTGATTCCTCTAATTTTGAGTTGAGCCTTTAACCTGGCCCTGACAATAAAGAAAAGCATTTAAATGTTAAAGCTATACTCTTCCATGTCTAGAATTTGCAATTACTCTTCTGTAATGTGTCTATTTGAATATTAATAAATTGACTTCAAATAGCAATCTTACAAGAGGGGGACAAGATGGCAGAGTAGGAAGATCCTGGGCTCATCTCCTTCCATGAACACACCAAAATTACAACTACACATAGAGGAACTATCCCTGAGAAAGACCTGAAGACTGGCAGAAAAGATTTTCCACAACTAAGGATGAAAAAAAAATCCTCACTAAGATGGGTAGGAGGGGTGGAGATGGTATCTGGCCAGGACCCATACCTCTGGCGCAGGGATCCACAAGCAGGGAGGAGATCAAAACTGTAGAGGTCCTCCTGAGGAGCAAAGGGTGCAAACCCCACTGAGCTCCCCAGCCTCGGGGGAACCATCACCAGAAAGACAAACCCCCATAACAACTGGCTTTGAAAACCAGTGGGACTTATGTCCAGAGAGCTGTAAGAAAATGAAACTCCACTCTAAAGGGCACATGCAAAAACTATCTTGCTCCAAGTCCCATTGCAGAGGAGGTGGTTTGAAAAATACCTGGGTCATACGTAAAGGAGATTCATTGACTGATTTTATGGTGTGTGCAGGAGAGTCAGGGATCTTTTGTAATTTTCTCTGGTTATGTAGCCACTGGGCAACACCAGGATTTTTTGTTCACCTTCTACACCTAGCTGGTACAGTGCTGGTAGGCACCATTTATGACTCTCCACATCTCACCCCAGGTTCACCTGCAGATCCACCCCAGTTGACACTCCTCCAAAGCAACTCCATACGCTATCATACTCAGCAGGTGGCTTCAGCGAGCACTAGACCCCAAAGCATCCCACCATCCTGCCACTGCCAGCAGGCTCCCTCAGCTGGTACTGGAGCCCCTCCAAAAGCAGCTCCCACCCTAGGAGATGGCCCTGCACACCAGAGTACCTGCAAGTCACAGCTGGGCATTATAGCCAGCTGTGCCAGGGGCCAGCCCTGCACACTAGCACACCCACAGCCATCATGGCCCAGCCACAACAGGAGGGTACATGCAGCCTTGTGCTACTGGGCCTCATAGGATACCTTTTACATAAAGCCATGCTTTTAAGAATGGGAGATGTAGCTGATCTATCCAGTACATAGAACCAAACACAGAGAGCTAGGAAAACTGAGGAGACAAAGGAATTGTTCCAAAGGAAAGAACAAGACAAAAACCTCAAAAAAAAAAAAAAAAAAAAAAAAAAAAAAGAACTAAACAAAACAAAGATAGACAATCTACCAGATAAAGAGTTCAAAATAATGGTCATAAAGATACTAACCGAATTCAGGAGAAGAATGGAGGACCACTGTGAGACCTTCAACGAAGAGATAAAGAAAATAAAAAAGAACCAATCAGAGATAAAGAATACAATGACTGAAATGAAAAATCCACTAGAGGGAATCAATAGCAGATTAGATGAAGCAGAAGAATGGATCAGTGACCTGGAAGAAAGAGTGGTAGAAATCACCCCACTGTAACAGCAAAAGGAAAAAAAAACTGAGGATAGCTTACCTCTGGGGACAACATCAAGCATACTAACATTCGCATTATGAGGACTCCAGAAGGAGGAGAGAAGAAGAAACAGAAAACTTATTTGAAGAAAAAATGACTGAAAATTTGACTAACCTGGAGAAGTCATCCAATTTCAGGAAACAGAGAGTCCCAAACAAGATGAACCCAAAGAAACCCACACCAAGACACATTATAATTAAAATGTCAAAAGTTAAAGATAGAGAGAGAATATTTAAAGCAGCAAGAGAAAAACAACTAGTTACATATAGGGGAGCCTGCATAAGACCATCAGCTGGCTTTTCAGCAGAAACTTGACAGGCCAGAAGGGAATGGCATGAGATGTTCAAAATACTGAAAGGAAAAAATTTACAACCAAGACTACTCTATCTGTCAAGATTCTCATTCAGAATTAAAGGAGAAATAAAGTTTCCCAGAGAAGCAGAAACTAAAAGAGTTTATCATTACTAAACTGACCTTACAATAAACATTCAAGAGACTTCTTTAAACATAAGAAAACGCCATAACTAGAAATATGAAAATTATGGAAGAAAAAAAATCTCAATGTAAAGGCAAACATATAGTAAAGGTAGTGAATCAACCACCTATGTACCTAGTATGAAGATTAAAAAAGTAGTAAGATCATATAATCTATAATTATTAAAGAATATACAAAATTTTTAAAAAGTAAAGTATGTCAAAAACATAAAAGGTGAGGGGGGGAGTAAAAATGTAGTACTTTTAGAATGCACTCAAACGTAAGCAACCATCAACTTAAAATAGACTGCTATATACACAAGTTGTTATGTAACAGCCTTATGATAACCACAAACCAAAACCCAATAACAGATATACATACAAGGGCTTCCCTGGTGGCGCAGTGGCTGAGAGTCCACCTGCCGATGCAGGGGGTGCGGGTTCGTGCCCGGTCCGGGAAGATCCCACATGCCACGGAGCGGCTGGGCCCGTGGGCCATGGCCACTGAGCCTGCGCATCCGGAGCCTGTGCTCCGCAACGGGAGAGGCCACAACAGTGAGAGGCCCGCGTACCGCAAAAAATAAAAAATAGATATACACACGAAAAAGAAAAAAGAATACAAACATAACACTAAAAAGCCATTAAATCGCAAGGGAATAGAGCAAGAGAAAAAGAAACAGACAAGAACAATACAACCAACCAGAAAACAGTGAACAAAATGGTAATAAGTATGTACCTATCAGTAATTACTTTACATGTAAATAGACTAAATGCTGCAATCTGAAGACAGAGGGTGGCTGACTGGATACCAAAATAAGATCCATATATATGCTGCCTATCAGAGACTCACTTCAGATCTAAAGAAAACACACAGACGGAAAGCAAGAGGGATAGAAAAAGATATTCCATGCAAATGGAAATGAAAAGACAGCTGGGGTGGCAATACTCATATCAGATGAAACAGACTTTAAAACAAAGAGACAAAGAAGGACACGGCATAATGATAAAGGGATCAGTCCAACAATAAGAAGAAACACTTGTATATATGTATGCATCCTACACAGGAGCACCTAAATATATAAAGCAAACATTAAGAGACATAAAAGGAGAAAGTGACAGTAACACAGTAACAGTAGGGGACTTTAACACTCCACTTACATCAATGAACAGATCATCCAAACACAAAATAAATAAGGAAACATTGGCCTTAAATGACACATTTGACCAGATGGACTTAATAAATAGTACATTCCACCCCAAAATAGTATAACATTCTTTTCAAGTACACATGGAACATTCTCCAGGATAGATCACATGTTAGGCTACAAAACAAATCTCAATAAGTTTAAGAAAACTGAAATCATATTAAGCACCTTTCCTAACCACAACGGTACCAGGCTAGAAATCAATTAAAAGAAAACCATTGGCAAAAACAAATATGTGGAGTCTAAATAACACGCTACTAAACAACCAATGAATCACTGAAGAAATCAAAGAGGAAATCAAAACATACTTTGAGACAAAATCTATGGGATGCAGCAAAAACAGTTCTAAGAGAGAAATTTATAGCAATATTGGTCTACCTTAGGAAACAAGAAAAATCTCAAATAATCTAACCTTACACCTAAAGGAACTAGAAAAAGAACAACCAAAACCCGAAATTAGCAGAAGGAAGGAAATGATCAAGATCAAGATCAAAATGAAAATAAATGAAACAGAGACTAAAAAACAATAGAAAAGAGCCTGTCCTTTGAGAAGATGAACAAAATTGACAAACCTTTAGCCAGATTCATCAAGAAAAAAAAGAGAGGGCCCAAATAAATAAAATGAAAAATGAAACAGAAGTTACAATTGACACCACAGAAATACAACAGATCTTAAGTGATTACTATGAACAACTATATGCCAACAGATTGGACAACCGAGAGGAAATGGATAAATTCCTAGAAACATACTATCTTTCAAGACTAAATCAGGCAAGAAATAGAAAACATGAACAGTAATGAAACTGAATCAGTAATCATAAAACTCCCAACAAACAAAAGTCTGGAACCAGATGGCTTCACAGATGAATTCTACCAAACATTTAAAGAAGAGTTAATACCTATCTGTCTCAAGCTATTCCAAAACATAGAAGAGAAAGGAACTCTTCCAAACTCATTCTACAAGACCAGCATGATACCAAAACCAGACAAAGACACCAAAGAAATAAAATTACAGGCCAATATCGCTGATAAACACAAATGCAAAAATCCTCAACAAGGTATCAGCAAACTGAATTCAACAATACATTAAAAGGATCGTATACCATGAGCAAGTGGGATTTATCCCAGGGATGCAAGGATGGATCAATATTCACAAATCAACATGATACACCACATTAAGAAAATGAAGGATACAAAGCACAAGATCATCTCAATAGATGCAGAAAAAGCTTTTGAAAAAATTCAACATCCATTTCTGATAAAAACTCTCAACAAAGTGGCTACAGAGGGAATATACCGCAACATAATAAATGTCATGTATGACAAACTCATAGCTAACATCATACTCAATGGTGAAAAGCTGAAACTATTTCCTCTAAGATTGGGAATAAGACAAGGATGCCCACTCTTGCCACTTTCATTTAACATGGTATTAGAAGTCCTAGCCATGGCAATCAGATAAGAAGAGGAAATTTTAAAAATCCAAACTGGAAAGGATGAAGTAAAACCACCACCATCTTCAGAGGACATGATACTGTATACAGAATATTCTAAAGACACTACCAAAGAACTATCAGAATAAATAAATTCAGTAAGTACATTTTACAGGATACAAAATATGCAGAAATCTTTTGCATTTCTATACACTCATGACCATCTATCAGAAAGAGAAATTAAGAAAACAATTCCATTTACAATTGCATCAAAAATAATAAAACACCTAGGAATAAATTTAACCAAAGAGGTGAAAGACCTGTACTCTAAAAACTGTAGGACACTGATGAAAGAAATCAAAGACAACACAAATAAATGGAAAGATACACCATGCTCATGGATTGAAAGAATTAATAGTGTTAAAATGTCCATCCCAAAATAACTTACAGATTCAATGCAATGCTATCAAAATACCAGTGGCATTTTTCACAAAAATAGAGCAGATACTCCTAAAATTTATATGAAACCACAAAAGACCCCAAATAGCCAAAGCTATCTTGAGTAAGAAGAACAAAGCTGGAGGTTCACACTCCCTGACTTCAAACTACAGTTGACCCTTACACAACACAAGTTTGAACAACGTGGATCCACTTATACATAGATTTTTTTCAATAATTAGATACTACGGTACTATACAATCATGGCTGTTTGAATCTGCAGATGTGAAACTGTGGATAAGGAGGGCTGACTGTAAAATTATATGCGGATTTTGGACTGTGAGTAGGGTTGGTGGCCCAACCTACGTATTGTTTAAGGGTCAACTGCATACCACAAAGCCATAGTAATCAAAACAGTATGACAGTGGCACAAAAACAAACACACAGATCAATGGAACAGAATAGCTTGCCCAGACATAAACCCATGTTTACATGGCCAATTAACGTATGACAAAGGAAGCAAGAATATACAATGGGGAAAGGACAGACTCTTCAATAAATGGAGTTGAGAAAACTGGACAGCTACATGGAAAAGAATGAAACTGGACCACTTTTTTCACATCATATACAAAATTAAACTCAAAATGGATTAAAGACTTAAACGTTAAGAACTGAAACCATAAAAGTCCTAGAAGAAAACACAGGCAGGAAACTTTGACATCGGTTTTAATAATATTTTTTTGGATCTGTCTCCTCAGGTAAAGACAACCAAAGCAAAAATAAACAAATGGGACCACATCAAACTAAGAAGATTTTGCATAGCAAAGGAAACCCTTAACAAAATGAAAAGGCAACCTACTGAATGGGAGAGGATATTTGCAAATTATATATCTGGAAAGGGATTAATATCCAAAATGTATAAAGAACTCAGAGAACTCAATATCCAAAAAACAAACAAAAAATGCAATTAAAAAATGGGCAGATGATCTGAATAGCCATTCCCAAAGGGACATACAGATTGCCAACAGAAACAGGGAAAGGTGCTCCACATCACTAATCATCAGGGAAATGCAAGTCAAAACCACAATGAGATAACGCCTCACCCTTGTCAGAATGACTATCATGAAAGGGACAAGAGATATCAAGTGTTGGCAACGATGTGTAAAAAGGGGAACACTCATGCACTGTTGGTGGGAATGTAAACTGGTGCAGCCATTGTGAAAAAACAGTATGTAGCTTCCTCAAAAATTAAACATAGAACTACCATATGATCCAGCAATTCCACTTATTGGTATTTTTTACCCAAAGAAAACAAAAACACTAATTCAAAAAGATATGTATGCACCCCTATGTCCACTGCAGCATTATTGATAATACCCAAAATATGGAAGTGTCCATCAACAGAATGGTTTAATTCACTCAGCTATAAAAAAGAATGAAATCTTGCCATTTGTGACAACATAAAGGGTGTTATGCTAAGTGAAATAAGTCAGTGAGAAAAAGAAAAATACCGTATGATTTCACCCAAATGTAGAATACAAAAAATAAAACAAATGAACAAACAAAACAGAAATAGATTCACAGCTACAGAGAACAAATTGGTGGTTGCCAGAGGGAAGAGGGGTGGGGGATGGGCAGAACAGGTGAAGGGGATTAAGAGGAACGAACTTCCAGTTATAAGATAAGGCACAAGGAGGTAACATACAGCATAAGGAATACGGCCAATAATATTGGAGTAACTTTGTACGGAGACAGATAGTTACTAGACTTATCATGGTGATCATTTCATAATGTATTTAAATGTCAAGTCTCTATGTTGCACACCTGAAACTAACATAATATTGTACATCAACTACACTTCAATTAAAAAAAAAGAATGAAAGAAAGGAAACTTAAAAACTCCACCACACACCTGGTTCTGTCTCCTGCTTTTGTGAAGGTGGGAAGAACCTCAGATATGTCATCTTGGTACTGTACTTCAGAGTCCTGGTCCGTCTCATCACATGGGCAAAGGAAAGCTTCAAGTGCTCAGTAACATTCTTTAGTTGAAAGTATTTGGTATTGAAGAAAAGGAGGGTGTTCAAGAGGACGATTGGTGAGTAAGCGCCCAGCTGTTTGCACTCCCACAAATGCTCTTCTTCAATGCGAGAGAACATGTAACCTGAACAGAAGAAAGGGGAAAAAGAAACAGTCCTAAGCTCCTGCTAAATGGGACTAAGTAATTTCTCTAATCCTCAGACAGGAAGATACTAAGGAAAAGACTGTTCCTCTCTTTCTCCCTCTTCCTCATACAGAAAAATAGAAAAAGCACTGCAAAGAAAAGGGCAGATGATTCCACTGAAGCAGACACTGTGAGCACTCCCCTGAAACAGTTTTAATCTATTGTTATTTTAGACCAGGGGCTGGTAAACTTTTTCTGTGAAGAGCCAGATGGTAAACATATTAAGCACTGTGGGCCATGAGGGCTTTGAAAACAACTTTGTTGTTGTAAAAGATAAGGAAGTGTAGACAATACATAAACAAATAGGTGTGGCTATTTGTAAAATTTATTTATAGAAACAAATTTGAATTTCATTCAATTTTCACAGGCCACAAAATATTTTTCTTTAATTTTTTTTCCCAACTATTTAGAAATGTAAAAAATATTTTTAGCTCATGTACTATACAGAAACAGGCAGCAGGCCTGATCTGGCCCGTGAGCTGCAGTTTGCAGACTCCTGTTTGAGATCATTCTGTTTACTGTTAACTGGTTCAGTTTTATTTGTCTAATATCTTTAGAGGACAGATAGAGCTCTCTCTCCCTCCTATCTCTTCTTATTTTAAATTTATATTAAGAGCGATTGCTTCACGATAACTTATCTGGATTTTGCTTGAAAATCAGAGGTCAGAAAAAAAAAAATAAGTATACTTTTAAATGCACCTTCCTCATGATACCCCGTAAACACAGGTCTTTCCTAACGTTCTCTCCCCAATCCTCTTTGTTGCTGCTTCTGCATTCTATTCCTGGAAGGCTATCCATGAACACAGATTTATTACTTGCAAATCTATGTCTCTAGCCCCCTATTTGAATGCTAAATGCATCATGCCACCGCACTGCTCATAATGCGTCAAAGGTGCCCTGTAGCTGAACAGAAAGGGCACACATTTCTGGGCATCACATTTAACCTCTCCATTCATAGCCAAGGAGCATGAGACCAGGAGTGAATTAGGGACTTGTCCAAAGACATATGGTCACAGACAATTCAAGGATGAAGACTTAACTCTCTTTAACAACCAGTTCAGGGTACTTTTTATAAACTATTGAAAAAGGTCCATTGCTAACAGAGTCTAAAAGTAGCATATGTGCCAGCTACTGATACCATGTACAACTTTACCAAAACTACCAGATCAAAAATGGTTTCTAAAAAGTAAATGTAACCTTCAGTTGTTTTTTATATTCAATAGTTAGTATCTATTCATGTACTGTATGGAAGGTATAGTTTTACTAAAATAATTGATAATAAACCAAAGACTTTCTCCTCAAAAGTCCAAATATGTTATAAATCAAGACAAATACAAAATGAACAATTTATAAAAAGAGAATCACAAAACAAGCAATTTAAGAAGGCATATCATGAAAAGAATCAAAATATAATCATCCTACCATTAGGAAGTATTGTAGGTTCCCATATTTTCAAGAGTTTGGTAAGTTCAATCATAAATCTGGAATAGGGCTCAGTAAAAATGTTATCTATTCTACCATTTTCAAACAGGTACTACAAGAGAAAAAAATGGAAACATATATGTTGATACAA
The DNA here is from genome assembly GCF_039906515.1 of Pseudorca crassidens. Lineage (NCBI taxonomy): Eukaryota > Metazoa > Chordata > Mammalia > Artiodactyla > Delphinidae > Pseudorca > Pseudorca crassidens. Next base: position 28,178,462 of record NC_090297.1, on the reverse strand, counting down.
AAAAACCCACAAGTTTTTAAAAAGAATATTTTTAGGAATATAGTTTACCCTTAGTTTTTATCCTTACAATACTGTGAACCATTTTAAGGATACAGTTAAAACACCAGAATTTAAGCTAAAGATCCTTTTCACATGAATTAACATTATCTTGAGCACTGAGCTTGTAAGGTAAAGTTTTCTATTTCCTTTTAAAAACATGAATGGTATAAAATAATTATAATAAGTACCCTTTAGTTAGTTAATAAAACTGATATACTAAAAATTGGTCCTAATTCAAATTTCTCAAATCATTTTTCTAATTCTCAGTGTCTGAGGTGCGCACTTAGCAGTTTTTGTTTGTTTTTTAGCCTAGTTATAAGATGACTTCCTGCAAATAATATAGTTATCTAGTGTCAGATAACCTGAGGCTATCCAAAATTTAAAACTATTTATTTGGAGGCTTCTAACCACAGCTCTCAACTCTCTGCCTCACAAGCCAGCCTTCAAAAAGTTCAAGTCTAATTATATGACTTAAAAGTATGCTAATTATAACCATCAAGAATCATATCACAGGGCCTTCCCTGGTGGCACAGTGGTTAAGAATCCACCTGCCAATGCAGGGGACATGGATTCAAGCTCTGGTCCAGGAAGATCCCACATGCCGCGAAGCAACTAAGCCCGTGTGCCGCAACTACTGAGCCTGTGAGTCACAACTACTGAGTCCATGTGCCTAAAGCCTGTGCTCTGCAACGAGAAGCCACCACAATGAGAAACCCGCGCATCGCAATGAAGACTAGCCCCCACTCGCCACAACTAGAGAAAGCCCGTGCGCAGCAACAAAAAAAAAGACCCAATGCAGCCCCCCCAAAAAAAATCACATCACAGAATGGGAAACACGCAACAGTTTGAGTAAATTACTGTTAAATATTTTGACGGTGCAGGTCAGGTCAGAGTCAAGCACTTCAGAGAAATACAATGAACAGAACAAGAGAATAACACAAAGTAGCATAATTATATGCTAAAAATCTTTCAGTGTTCTTTTTTGTTGTTGTTGTTGATACGCGGCCTCTCACTGTTGTGGCCTCTCCCGTTGCGGAGCACAGGCTCCGGACGCGCAGGCTCAGCAGCCATAGTTCATGGGCCCAGATGCTCCGCGGCACGTGGGATCTTCCCGGACCGGGGCACGAACCTGTGTCCCCTACATCAGCAGGCGGACTCTCAACCACTGCGCCACCAGGGAAGCCCCTAGTGTTTTTAAGATCTGGTATTTTAAACTTATTTATCTATGGCTATCTTGGTTTCCTGCTTTTTGATCTATGTATGACTTGCAGTAAATTTTTATTTCCACTTAAATTTATTCCGGCTAATAAAAATTACACACCATTTCAACGTGCATTTTTATAGGCCTCTTCAAAGGCAATTTATGATTGTATCGCCAGATTACAGTTTTGTTGTTGAAAAGTATTCTTCATTTTCTTTATTTTAATAAAGTTATTTTCACAACTTAAAAATATTATATCCTCATTATGGAAAGAGTTTAAAATACAGAAAAGGTGGAAGAAAGATATACTCAAACTCACTACACAAAGGCAACTACTGGTAACAGTCAGGAGTTATTTCAATCTTAAAAAACATTTCCTTTATGAATACACAGAATTGAGTTTTGTACCTTTACTCAAATATGAGTACCTATAAAATACATGGGTTTAAAAAAAATCACTTCCCCCTTAGATCAGAAACAAGATAAAAATGCCACTTCTACTGAACATTGTACAGGAAATCCTAGCCAGAGTAATCAGGTGAGAAAGAGAAATAAAAAGTATTGAAATAGGAAAGGAAGAAGTAAAACCATCTCTATATGCAGTGACATGAACCTATATATAGAAAATTCTAAAGTGTCTACAAAAAAACTAGTTATTAGAGCTAGTAAATGAACTTGGTAAAGCTGCAGAGTATAAGCAACACAAAATCAGTTGTAATAAACAATCCAAAGAGAAAATTAAGAAAATTCCATTTACAATAGCATCAGATAGAATAAAATACTTAAGAATAAATTTAACAAAAGAGGTATGTGATTTACACGCTTAAAGCTACATAAAACTGCTGAAATTAAAGAACACCTAGGAAAAACATCTTGTACTCATGGATCTAAAGACAAAATTGTTAAAACAGCAATATTCCCCAAAGCAATCTACAGATTCAATACAATCCTATCAAAATCCCAACGGTTTAGTTTTTGAAGAAATGGAAAAGTTGATCCTAAAATTGATATGAAATTGCAAGGAACCTCGAATAGCCAAAAGAATCTTGAGGAATCACACTTCCCAATTTCAAAACTTACTACAAACCTACAGTAATCAAAATAGTGAGTACTACCATAAGAATAGCCATAAACCAATGTATTAAAAACTGAGAGTCCAAAATAAACACATGCATATTTAGTCAAACGATTTTGGACAAGGATGTCTCCTGTCACCTATGTCAAATCACCTATGTCACTTCTTTTGTGAACTGCTATTTATGCCTTTTTTGTGCATTTACCAATAAAATGCACCAACCTCAATTCCTCTTATTCTAACAGTCTCAGTTTAACTTATAAAAGGCTTATATGACCAAGACTTTTAAATCAGGGTCAGTAGTTCATTAAGGAGAGAGTATACGAGCAATACCAAACAAACAATATACACTATAAGTTTTCAGCTTAATTCACAAGTTCTATCAGAATTATTAAAAATGCAATAGATTTTGTAACAATTATTGAATTTCGTACCTGCTGAATTCCAAGGCACAAGTATAAGATACTGTCTGGATCATACTTTTCACCATTTGGTCTCCGCACTTCTTGAATAAACTGGCATAAGCCTAAACTCAACTCAGCAAAAGTGCAGGACAGAATATCTTCCTTCAGCTTGATAGAGCGGACTGTGGAAAGGTATAAAACATCTGAAATACTAACTTATAGAAAAATAATAACATTACTCAACTCACTGAATAAACACTGACTACACTGCCCCAGGTATTGTGGTGTACACTGGTGAATACATGGATTAAAGACAGATCCTGATCTCAAGGCTTTTTTAGGTAAAGAAATAAAGACAATGAAGCACATATGACATAATAGGGTGCTATGACAGGGGTTTTATCTAAATAAAATTCTATGAAAAAAAATAAGGGCCATCTAACAGACAGGGAAGGGTCACGTTAGATTCTGGGAGATGTGAAAGGTGGAGAAGAATTAAACAAGTGGAGGAAGAATTCCAATTTGAGGATATAAAAAGATTTCCCGAAGTATACTCCACAAAATACTAATCATGTGAGAGCTCAAGAAAACTGGGTTTCTAAGATCTGATAAATTTGGAAAACAGCAGTATGTTATACCTGCCTCTAAAGAATTCACAATGTTTTTTTAACATATTAAAGGCTCTGGAGATTTCTGCAAAAAAAAATGCTGTTTAACTTTCTTTAAAGTCATATTTATTTGAATAAGGAACACTTTAAGTAACATATAACTTCATGCCTTTGAAAATGCCAGAAAATATAGTATGTGCTCAACCACAAAAGTGAAAAGGTTCAGGGGACTCAGGTGAACAGCGGAAAAGAAAAGAGGGCAGATGCGGGCAGATTATGGTAAGCCTCATATATTACATTAAGAGTTTGAAGACAACTAAGAACTGAATTAGTTTTAGGCAGGAGAGTTATCTAATTTGACTTGTAGAGATCTTACTGCAACAGACTGGTCCACACTGTGGGATGAGTTGAAACACTCTTTCTAGTTACTGCTTTTCTGCATTTAGAAAACACTGCATGTTTCCAAAGATACACTTGAGCTCCCCTGAGTTGGTTTTGCAAATTGAAATAGGTGATTCATGAGGGCAAGGACCATGTCTGATCTTTTCACCTGAGTGCCTACAACCATGCCTGATACATGACAGGTATATTCAGTAAGTATTTTTTTTGGATGAATGAGTAGCGGAAATGAGTAGGCATCCCCTGTAGCTACTGCATTTAGGCTTGGTGGTCTAATACAATATTACTTCTCCATTTTCACTACCCCTCCTTTTTTCTTTCTTTTTAAATTTTTATTTTTTTAAATTGAAGTACAGTTGACTTACATATCCACCGTTTCATTTGTTTATTTTTTGGCCACGCTGTGCGGCATGCAGGATCTTAGTTCCCCAATAGGGGACTGAACCTGTGCCCCCTGCTTTGGGAGAACAGAGTCTTAACTACTGGACCACCAGGGAAGTCCCTACCCTTCCTTCTTTCTTAAAAATGTTGTGCCTCAAACTGGAAGGTGAAAGGCCTAGTAAACTCCCATAACAGGAGTATATTTATATCACTCTGGAGCAGAGAGATTATACTTGATCTGTGGGAACTCAATGAGTCAGTCACAGACCACAGCAGCAACTAACTGCTCCAATAATGAGGGTAGACTGAGGCAAAGCCAAGAGTGCATGCAATCACCCAGGTATTAGAGAGAAGGTATAGTTGGAAAGGGACAAAAATATCTAGTTACAAGGACATATTCATTCCTGCCCCATCTCATCCCACAAAGATTGTATAAGTATCTTATATAAAACACAGATAATAAAAAAGCAAAATACAAACTGAAAACAAAGTTTAGAATAGAACGATCGGGGAAAAAAGAAAGCTAATGATTAGGGTTCTAAATTTATACAGTGTTGCTCTATTTGAACTGTTTATTGGGTTCCAAAGTTTTTGGCACCAAAAATGAAACCTGCAATCATGGTCAGTCATATACAACTCCTTGATAGGAAAAATTCCTACAGTAACAGCAAGGCTTTTCCAGGTATTCTTCTTAACAACAACAACAACAACAAAAAGTGTTACACTGGGTTCCACACTGATTATTCTACAAATATAGGGCTCAAGAAGACAGATTTGAGTTACTTGCATAGTGTTAGAAAAAGAAACAGAATTCCTTATATTTGCACAAGAAACTCATGATCAGAAGATACAACCTTACCTTTATAACAAGCTCTTTAAAATTGGGAGTGGATATTAATTTCTCTTTTTAAACATAAACTTCAAATTTTAAATAATTTTAAATATTCCATTTACAAATTTAAAATCAACAATGATATTACAAGCAATTCAGATCACAAGGAGAGAAATTTTACCTCTACAGCCTGGCTCTGAAGATTCTTGAGAGAGTGCATGGTCTTGAGCACTTCCTAAAGGGTCAGAACACGGGCTAGATGAGGCATGTTCAACTCCTGACAAAGAAAGAAAAATTAATGAGAATAAATAAAGATGGGGAAAAAAATTAAGTAAAGCCAAAATCAAAGTTTTATGGGATTTCTGACCTACTATTTATCCCTTTTGAGTAGATTTATGACTTAATCTGTATTCCTCCCACCCCCTAAATCAAGACACAAATTCATGCCGTGTATTTACCACTTTTCAGATCCCCCTGCTCTTCCTTGGCATTTTTCCACTGAACCCAGTTCTTCCAGGCATTTACCCCATACATGTATTTCAGTGTCATCCCAGACACTGAGCACCCTTGAAAGGCTCCTTGAATAAGACTCCTGGGCTCCACAGACACTACAGACTTCTTCCGTCCCTGTAAGAATTCCAAAAATTTACAGAATATAAAATTTAGTTTCAGAGCTTTAAGAATTGGGATTCTCAAAGACAGAATGGGCATAAATTTACAGAAAATGCAATTTAGTATTAGATCCCAAAGATTCAGAGCTCTTAGAGCTAGAAAGAGCTTAGTCATCTAATCCAATCCATATGAGAAAAGAAAAAAAGAGAAAATTGAAGCGTAGAAGGTAATATTTTAATAATCACTAACATATGGGTATTTACTATGTTCCGGATGCTGGACCCACCCAATGAGGTATGAATAACAGTTATTACCACTCAGGTCTATTTAATGGAACATACGAATAGATGGCTCTAAAAGAAGCCTCAATAAATTCTCTAACTACAATGGAATTCAGCTAGAAATCAGTAATGAAATAGTGTTAGAAAAATCCTGAAAACTCAGAAATTAAACAACACATGTTAAGAAACCACAAATGCGATTAGAGAATATTTTGAACTTAAGTAAAAATGAAAACAAAACGTATCAAACTTTATGTAATAGTGCTAAAGCAGTGCTTATAAGGGCATTTACAGTATTAAAATGCTTCTATGAGAAGTGAAAGAAGTCTAAAATCAATAATCTAGCCTCTGTGTTAAGAAACTAGAAAAAAGACTTCATTAAAACCCAAAGTAAGAAAATAATAAAAAATAGAGCAAAAATCAATAAAAAGAAAAGATAAAGGAAAAATCAATAAAATGAAGAGCTGGTACTTTTAGAAGGTTAAAAAAACATGATAAATCTCTAGCTAGAATGATCAGGGATAAAAGAAAAAAGACACAAATTATCAACACCTGACCCCACACATATAAAAAGAATAATAAAACTGTGAACGTCATTATGACAATAAACTAGACAGCTTAGATAAACTGAACAAATTTCTTGAAAGACACAAACTAACAAAGCTTGCTCTAGAAGAAATAGATAACCTAAGTAGCTAGAGAAATTCAATTCATAGTTTAAAACCTTCCCATAAAAAAAAATCCAGACCCAGATGGCTTCACTGTTGAAGTCTACCCAAGAATTAAGTAATTATATAAACTGTATTTCAGAAAATAGAAGAGGAGGAACACTAACTCACTTATATTACTATTATCCTGACAGCAAGGCCAGATAAAGTCATCACAAGAAAACAGATCAATAGCTCTTTTAAACTGAGACACTTAAAACCTTAACAAATATTAGCAAACTGAATCCAGCAACGTATAGAAGAATAAAAACATCAAAAGAAAGTAGTGCTCATCCCATAAATGCAAGGTTAGTTTATAATTTAAAAAATTAATGTATTTCACCACTTTAAAAGACTCAGAAAAGAAAAACCAGATGATCATCTCAAGAGATCACCTGACAAAGTTCAAAACACAATCAAAAACACTCTGAGCAATTAGAAATAGAAAGGAACTTCCTGAACTTGATAGAGGTCATCTATGAGAAACATATAGGTAACATCATATTCAATATTGTAAGGCTGAACACTTCCCTAAAATTGGGAAGAGGCATGAAGGTCTGCACTCATTACTTATATTAAACATTGTACTAAAGATCCTTGTTAATGCAATAAATCAAAAAAAGAAAGAAAATGCACTAAGATTGTAAAGGAAAAAGTGAAACTGCCTTTATTTACAGATAATATGATTGTGTAGGTAGAAAATCCTAAGGATTTCAGTTGAGCAAAATCACCGTATATAAAATCAATATTCAAAACCATCTCTATTTCTATGTCAATGAAGAACACTAGAAAAGGAAATTTAAAAATAACGCTATTCACAACAGGATCAAAAATATATTAAAATACTTATTAGATAAATTTGGTAAAGTATAAGACTTGTAAAATGAAAAATACAAAACACTGTTGGGAGATAATCTGAATAAAGGTGAAAGATACCATCTTTATGGACTGGATGGCTCAAAGTTGCTAGGATGTCAATTCTCTGCAAATTGATCCATGGATTAAGAACAGCCCCAATCAAAATTTCAGCAGACTTTTTTGTAGAAATTGACAAGCTGATTCTAAAATGTATATGGAAATTCAAATAAATCCTTTGAAAAAGATGAACAAAGATGGAAGACCTACACTCCTATTTCAAGACTCACTGTAAAGCTACATTAATCAAGTCAGTTGGTACTGGTATAAAAATAGACATGTATATCAATGGAACAGAATAGTTTCAGAAACAGACCAAGACATATATGGTCAGTTGCCTTTAACAAAAGTGCCAATGTAACTGAAGGGGAAAAGACAGCGTTTACAAAAGTGGTACTAGAACAACTGTATATCCATACACACAAAAAAATGAAATGTGATGCCTTAACTTATACATAAAAATTATCTCAAAATGGATCACAGAAAACATAAAAGAAAATTATAAAACTAGGAGAAAATGTAAGAGAAAATCTTAATTACCATAGTTAAGTTAAGCAAAGATTTTTAGATGGGATAATAAAAAGCACAAATTATAAAAGAATAAAAACTGATAAAGTAGACTTCTCAAAAGTAAAAAGTTCTGTCCTAGTGTGGGTGACCAAGATGGCAGAATAGGAAGACCCTGAGCTCCCCACCTCCCATGGGCACACCAAAATTATTACTATGTACAGAGCAACTTTCCATAAAAATGACCTGAAGACTAGCAGAAAAGATCTTTTACAGCTAAAGATATAAAGAAGGAACTACAAGATGGGTAGAAAGGGGCAGAGACACGGTATAATCAAGACCCACACCACCAGGTTAGGTGACACACAAATGGGAAGATAATCACAATTGGAGATGTTCTCCCCAAGAAGTGAGAGGTCTGAGCCCCATATAGGGCTCCCCAGTCTGGGGCTCCTGCACTGGGAAGATAAACCTCCAGAACACTTGGTTTTGAAGGCCAGCGGGGCTTGTTTTCAGGAGAGCCAGAGGGCTGCAGGAAACAAGAGACTCCCACTCTCAAAGGGTACACACAAAATCTCACATGATCTGAGACCCAGGGCAAAAGCAGTAATTTGAAAGGAGACTGGGTCAGACCCACTTGATTTCAGAGAGCCTCCCAGAGAGTCAAGAGGAAACTGGGACTCACCCTGGGGACACAGATGCTGGCGGAAGCCATTTTGGGGAGCTCACTCTACAACGAGAACACTGCTGCTAGCAAGCACCATTTTGGACTCCTCCCACTAAGTTAAATGAGAACTGGAGCCAGCCTGCCCACCAGCCAGTTGCCAACAATCCTGGGACGCTTGAGGCCAAGAAGCTAGCCAGGTGGGGACACAGCCCCAAACACCAGCAAGTTTGCTGCCTTAGGCTCCCATGAGCCCTCAGCCACCCTGAACAAGGCTCTGCCCACCAGTGGATAGGCACTAGTCCCAGGACCTCCTGGGCCCTGGCCTTGCCCACCAGCAGGCTGACACCAACTCTAGGATCACCAGGGCCCCACAGCCAGAGATCCTCAGGAGCAGGCTCTTCCCACCAGTGGACCAACACTAGCCCCAGGATACCGTGGGACCTAGACCAATACATCCACAAGCCAATACCAGCTTCAGGAACCAGGCCCCCCAGCCAGAGACCCTGGGACCCAGCTCTGTGCACCAATGGAACAGAACTAGTCCCAGGATACAGCCTCACCCACCACTGGTTGGAACCAGCCCTGGGATCCCATGAGCCCTGGCCCTGCCCACTAGAGAGCAGACACTAGCCCCTGGGTATACCGCAGCCCTGTAGCCACCTGTGTCAGGACCCAGCCTGTAACCCACTGGGTCAAAACCAGGCCAAGAACACCCACCCTCCACCCAGTCCCACCCACCAGCAGGACAGCATTAGCCTGGGAACTCCTCAGGGCTCTGCTGCCTCATGACGTGGCCCTGTCCACCAGTGGGCCAGCACCAGGACCAGAACGCCCCAGGCTGCAGCCAACCACACCAGAGTCGGAGGCCTCTGCATTAGGCAGGGTCTGGCAACCAACCGGTCTTGGACTTTCTGGTCCCAGCACGCCCACAGTAGTCAGCCATGCTGACCATGCTTATCAGAACGCCCACAGTAGTCAGCTTGTCATAAGGGCCCATGCAGTGCATATACAGGGCACCCCTAGAGCATACAGCTCTGGTGACTAGAAGGGAGTCTGCTGCTCAGCCCCGTAGAATGTCTCTTACATAAGGTCACTTATCTAAGATTGGTAAACGGAACCAACCTATGAAATACATAGAAGTAAAAACAAAGAACTAGGCAAAATAAGGCAACAGAGGAATATGTTCCAAAGGAAGCATTCTACCCAATAAGACTGCAAGGCAATGACTGTAAAGATGCTCAAAGCACTCAGGAGAAGAATGAACACAGTGAGAGGTTAGAAGTTTCTAACAAAGAGTTAGAAAATATAATGAACAAGCAAGCAGAGCCAAAAAATACAATAATTGAAATAAAAGGAATTAACAGTAGGTTAGCTGATACAGAGGAACAGATCAGCAAACTAGAAGACAGTGTAGTCAAAATCACTCAAACTGAAGAGAAAAAAGAAAAAGAATTTTAAAAAGTGAGGACAGTTCAAGAGAACTCTGAGACAACTTTAAGTGTACCAACATTTGCATTGTAGAGGTCCTGGAAGAAGAGAGCACGGAAGGAGCAGAGGATGTATTTGAAGACATAATAGCTGAAAACGACCCTAATCTGGGAAAGGAACCAAACATCCAAGTCCCAGAAGTACAGAAAGTCCCAAACAGACTCAATCCAAAGATTTCCACTCAAAGACACATTATAATTAAAATAGCAAACATTAAGGATAAAGAGAGAATTTAAAAGCATCAAAGGAAAAGCAACTAGTTACGTTAAAGGAAAATCCCATAAGGCTATCAGATGACTTTTCAGCAGAAATTCTGCAGGCCAGAAGGGACTGGCACCATGTATGTAAAGTGATGAAAGGGAAAAAACCTACAACGAAGAATACTATACCCAGCAAGCCTTTCATTCAGATTTGATAGAGAGATTAAGAGTTTTTTACAGACAAGCAAAGCTAAAATAATTCAGTACAACAAAACCAGCTTTATAAGAAATGTTAAAGGGAATTCTCTAAGCAGAAAAGAAAAAGCAACAACTAGAAAAATGAAAATTAAAAAAGGAAAAATTTCACTGGTAAAGACAAACATACAGTAAAGATAGTAGATCAGTACTATCTACTAGAAAGATTAAGACAAAAGTAGTAAAATTATCTATATCCATAATAAGTAGTAATGAATACACAAACCAAAAAACGTAAAATATGATGTCAGAAACATTAAATGTGGGGAGGGTAAAAATTCAGGGTTGGTAAAATGTATTCAAAATTAAAAGATCAGCACTTAAAATAATCATGTATAAACATAAATAGACTGGTATACATAAACCTCATGGTAACAACAAACCAAAAATCAGTAATAGATACACACACAAAAAAGAGAAAGGAACCCCAAAATAACACTAAAGATAGTCATCAAATCACAGGGGATGAGAGCAAAACAATGAGGAACAAAAAAGAGCTACAAAAACAACCACAAAGCAATTAACAAAATGACAATAAGTACATACCTATCAATAATTACTTTACATGTAAATGGACTAAATGCTCCAATAAAAAAACATAGGGTAGCTAAATGGATACAAAAACAAGACCCACAGTGCTGCCTAAAAGAGACTCACATCAAATCTAAAGGCACACAAAGACTGAATGTGAGAGGATAGGAAAGGTGCACCTAAATACATAAAGCAAACATTGACAGATATAAAGGGAGAAATGGACAGTTACACAACAAGAGTAGGGGACTTTAAAACCTCGCTTACATCAATGGACAGAGATAAATAAGGAAAATAAGTAAGGAATCACTGGCCATAAATGACACATTACAAGAAATGGATTTAATAGCTATATACAGAATAAACACACACACACACATATGTTTGTGTGTATATATATACATATATATATATGTAATATTTCACCCAAAAGTAGAACACACATTCTTTTCAAGTTCACATGGAACATTCTCTAGATCACTTGCTAGGCCACAAAACAAGTCTCAGTAAATTTAAGAGAAAAGTAAAATCATATCAAGCATCTTTTCCAACCACAATGCTATGAGACTAGAAACCAAATACACAAAAGAACTGTAAAAAACACACAGCACAGAAGACTAAACAATATGTTATTAAACAACCAATGGGTCACCAAAGAAATTAAAGAGGAAATCAAGATTATACCTGGAGACCAATGAAAATGAACACAATTATCCAAAATCTATGGGATACAGCAAAAGCAGTTCTAAGAGGTAAGTTTACAGTGACAAGCCTACTTAAGGAAACAAGAAAAATCTCAAATAAACAAACTAACCTTATACCCTAAGGGAACTAGAAAAAGAAAAAGAAAACCGAAAGTTGGTAAAGGAAAGAAATCATAAAGATCAGAGCAAAAATAAACTAGAGACTAAAAAGCAATAGAAAAGATCAATGAAACCAAGAGCTGATCTTTTTAAAAGATAAGCAAAGTGGATAAACCTTCAGCCGGACTCATCAAGGAAAAAAGAAACGTACAAATAAATTAAAAAAAAAAAATGAGAAGAGAGAAGTTACAACAAACAACACAGAAATATAAAGGATCTTAAGAGACTACTATGAACAATTATACACCAAAAGAATCACCTGGAAGAAATGGAAAAATTTTAGAAATGTACACCCTCCTAAGACTGACCCAGAAATACATAGAAAATATGAACAGACCAATTACTAGTAATGAAATTGAATCAGTAATCATAAAACTCCCAACAAACAAAAGTCTAGGACCAGACAGCTTCACAGATGAAGCTGACCAAACATTTAGAGAAGAGTTAATACCTATCCTTCTCAAACTATTACAAAAAATAGCAGAGGAAGCAACACTTACGAATTCATTCTACGAGGCCAGTATCACCCTGATACCAAAAGTAGATGACCATAAAAGAAGACAATTACAGGCCAATATCACTGATGAACATACATACAAAAATCCTCAACAAAATATCAGCATACCAAATTCAACAATACATTACAAGGATCACACACCATGAGCAAGTGGGATTTATTCCAGGGATGCAAAGAACAATTTGGTATTTGCAAACCAATGTGATACACCACATTAACAAACTGAAGAATAAAAGTCATATGATCATCTCAACAGAAGCAAAAAAAGCCTTTGACAAAATTCAACATTCATTTATGATAAAAATTCTCCACAAAATGGCTATAGCGGGAACATACCCCAATGTAATAGAGGCCAAATATAACAGACCCACAGCTAACATCATACTGAATGATGAAAAACTGAAACAATTTCCTCTAAGATCAGGAATAAGACAAGGATGCCCATTCTGCCACTTTTATTCAACATGGTATTGGAAGTCCCAGCCACAGCAATCAGAGAAGAAAAAGAAATAAAAGGAATCCAAATTGGAAAGGAAGAAAACTGTCACTGTTTGCAGATAACACCATACTATACATAGAAAATCCTAAAGACACCACCAAAAAGTTATGAGAACTCACCAACGAATTCAGTAAAGTTGCATGATACAAAATATACAAAATCTGTTGCATTTCTATAAACTACCAACAAACTGTCAGAGAAATTTTTAAAACAATCCTGTTTATAATTGCATCAAAAAGAATAAAATACCTAGGAATAAATCTAACAAAGGAGGTAAGACTCGACTCAGAAAACTATAAGACACTGATGAAGGAAACTGAAGATTAAACAAACAAATGGAAAAATACACCATTCTCGTGAATTAGAAGAATATTGTCAAAATAACCACACTACCCAAGGCAAACTACAGATTCAATGCAATAAAATCAAACTACCAATGGCATTTTTCACAGAACTAGAACAAATAATTCTAAAATTCATTAGGAAACATAAAACACCCAGAATAGCCAAAACAATCTTGAGAAAGGAGAACAAAGCTAGAGGTATCATACTCCCTGATTTCAAACTATGCTAAAAACTACAGTAATCAAAACAGTATGGTAGTGGCACAAAAACATACACACAGATCAATGGAACAGAATAGACAGCCCAGATAAACCTATGCTTTTATGGTCAATTAATCTATGCCAAAAGAGGCAAGACTATATTGTACAATGAAGAAAAGACTGACTCTTCAGTAAATGGTGTTGGGAGAAGTGGACAGCTACATGGAAAAGAATGAAACTGGACCACTTTTTCATACCATATACAAAATTAAACTGAAAATGTAAGACCTGAGACCATTAAAGTCCTAGAGGAAAACACAGGCAGGAAACTTTGACATCGGTTTTAGTAATATTTTTTGGGTCTGTTCCCTCAGGTAAAGACAACCAAAGCAAAAATAAACAAATGGGACCACATCAAACTAAAAAGATTTTGCATAGCAAAGAAAACCCTCAACAAAATGTAAAGGCAACCTACTGAATGGGAAAGGATATTTCCAAATTATATATCTGGAAAGAGGTTAATATCCAAAATGTATAAATAACTCAATATCCAACAAACAAACAAACAAACAAAAAATGGAATTAAAAAATGGGCAGAGGATCTGAAGAGCCATTTTCCCAAAAGGGACATACAGATTGCCAACAGACACACGGAAAGATGCTCCACATCACTAATCATCAGGGAAATGCGAGACAAAACCACAATGAAATATCACCTCACACCTGTCAGAATGACTACAACGAAAGGGACAAGAGATATCAAGTGTTGGCGACGATGTGTAAAAGGGGGAACACTCATGCACTGTTGGTGGGAATGTAAACTGGTGCAGCCATTGTGGAAAACAGTATGGCGCTTCCTCAAAAATTAAACATAGAACTACCATTTGATCCAGCAATTCCACTTCTGGGTATTTTTTATCCAAAAGAAACAAAAACACTAATTCAAAAAGATATATATGCACCCTTAAGTCCACTGCAGCATTACTGACAACAGCCAAGATATGGAAACAACCTAAGTGTCCTAGATGAATGAATAAAGAAGATGTGGTACACACACACACACACAGTTACATACAATGGAATTATTACTCAACCACAAACAAGAATGAAATCTTGCCATTTGTGACAGCAGGGATGGACCTAGAGGGTATTACAGTAAGTGAAACAAATCAGACAGAGAAAGACAAATACTATATGATTTCACTTATATCTGGAATCTAAAAAACAAATGAACAAACATAATTAAACAGAAACAGAATTATAGATACAGAGAATAAACAAGTGGTTCTCACAGGGGAGGGGGTTGGGAGATGAGAGACATAGGTGAGGGAGATTAAGAGGTACAAACTTCCAGTCACAAAGTAAATGAGTCATGGTTATGTTATGAAATGTACAGTGTGGGGAATACAATCACACAATTATAATTATGTAATATCTTTGTATGCTGACATATTGTAACTAGACTTATCCTAGTGAACATTTTGAAATATGTAGAAATGTTGAATCAGTATGTTGTGCTCCAAGAACTAACAAAGTATTGTAGGTCTATTATATTTCAAAAACAAACAAATTCTTAGAAAAAGAGATCAGATTTGTGGCTACCAGAAGCAGGGAGTAGGGGGAGGGAGACTGGATGAAGGTAGTCAAAAGGCGTAAATTTCCAGTTTAAGTAAGTACTAGGGGTATAATGTGCGACAGGATATATATAATGAACACTGCTCTGTGCTATATATACAAGTTGTGAAGAGAGTAAATCCTAAGAGTTCTCATAGTAAAAAAAAATTTTTTTGTTTCTTTAATTTTTTATCTATATGAGATGATGAATGTTTACAATCTTATTGTGGTATTCATTTCATGATGTATGTAAGTCAAATCATTATGCTCTACACCTTAAACTTAGTCCTGTTATGTCAATTATATCTCAATAAAACTGGAAAAAAATAAATAAATGAACCATGGAAATAGGGAAAAAGTTGTTTTTCACTATTAAGAAAATAAAAATGAAGTCACAAAATAGGAGGAAAAGTCATATTTGATAAAAGAATTATATCCATAATAAAAAACATAACTCAATAAGATGAAAACTAACCCAAGTAAAAAAAAAAAAAAAAAGTGTGCAGGGCTTCCCTGGTGGCACAGTGGTTGAGAGTCTGCCTGACAATGCAGAGGACATGGGTTCGTGCCCTGATCCGGGAAGATCCCACATGCCACGGAGCGGCTGGGCCCGTGAGCCATGGCCGCTGAGCCTGCGCATCTGGAGCCTGTGATCCACAACGGGAGAGGCCACAACAGTGAGAGGCCCGTGTACCGCAAAAAAAAAAAAGAGGAAAGTGTGTAACAACGATTATAAAAAACTAACAGAAAAATCCTTTGATTATAGAAACAAAATAAAAAGTCCCTCCTGAGGAAATATAAAATAAGAGATATGGTTTTTGACTTCAAAAAAACAAAAACAAAAGGACAAAAATACAAGGTTGGAAAACAACAAAGAAAAGAAAATGCTAGAAAAATTAAGTTACTGCTTACTCTTCGTCTGGGCTGGGGGAAGCCATCTCTGTGTCGTCTTCTTGTTCGGGAACGTGCCTGGATTCCCTGTCCTTTATTCAGTGGGTCAAAGGATTCTATGATATCCAAGAGAAAGCATAATGTGAGATAAATCACTCACAGACTTAAATAAACACTTAGGGTGAAGGAGGAAATATCAGGTAATCATCACTATATTCATTACTTTGTTTATGATAAAATATGGATTTTACTTATATACATAAGAAAACAAGGAGATACAGCATGTATAAAAACTTTATTATCTCGCAAAAAAAAAAAAAGGGGGGGGGGGCTTCCCTGTTGGCGCAGTGGTTGAGAGTCCGCCTGCCAATGCAGGGGACACGGGTTCGTGCCCCGGGCCGGGAAGATCCCACATTCCACGGAGCGGCTGGGCCCGTGAGCCATGGCCGCTGAGCCTGCGCGTCCAGAGCCTGTGCTCTGCAACAGGAGAGGCCACAACAGTGAGAGGCCCGTGTACCGCAAAAAAAAACCCCAAACTTTATTAACAATCAAGAAAAATCCCTATATGATTACTGTGGGAAACTTAAAAACAACAACAACAAAAACAAATTAACCCCTTATAAAGAACAATATGGTATGAATTAATACCTTCAAAGGCAGGGACCATTTGTGCCCTAGACAGTTATCATACATTATAACTGCTTCATTATGCCAATTCAGAGTTGTACGAATATTCTAATAAAGGACTTTGAACAGACAGGTTACACTGCACAAACCTGATGGAAAATCTGCTTCCAGATCCTGTTCGGTTTCCCCTTTTGAGAACTGCTTCACTTCTAAATCAGCCTCTTGCACAGTATTTGACTTTAAGGCATAATGATTTAATTCTTCCTCCCAGCTATGTGGAGTAGATACTGCCTCTGATTCAAGATCACCACTGTAAGTACTTCCTTGGTCTGAAATATACAGAAAAACAAACAAGCCCTCAAAATGAGATAATATACTTGACATACTCAGAAACCTCTCTGAAACCCTAAATACCAAAAAGTCAGGTATGGTTGCTGGACAATTCCATAGGTACACTCAAGAATGAAGTAACTTGTTCACCAATATCACAGAACTAGATTTATATTCTTGGTACACACTTCAGAGCATTATTTCAATTAATCCTTAAAACCAATATCTGAGGTAGCTTTTATTAGTCTCTTTACAAATTAGCACAAAATCATAGATGTCTGATGCCCCCTACAAACAGCTAAAATTGCAAATATTAAATCCAAGGATGCTAATACTTTACGGATTTGTTGTCACTAACAGAGGATAATATTTCTAAGATTCAAAATACATTTACAATTACAAACCTTTTTCAAATATCTTGGTGTCTAGAAAGAGCTCCTGTTCAGAAGTTTGGGATCCTAAAGAAAAAGAAAAGCACATAATAAGTCAATTTATATGTATACAAAAAACAAACCGCATCTCAAATGAAATGACTGCACTAGGGAGGTTCTACGTAAATAGTCTTTATATGCAGAAAAGAATGGTTCATTAATAAAAGTCAGGCATTAGTGATAAATACAGTTAAATTACAATTGATAACAGTGGTTACACTTCTAGATAGCAAGCGGTATGAAAGAAGTCATGGCAAGAGAGACCTTTATTTTGGATTCTGTGCTATCTGAAATTCTTTTTTTTTTTTTTAACCACAACACACACACACACACAATATTGATTTACTCACAGGTTGACAAATCTGTTTTAAATTCCTTTTTCCTTCCCTAAATAAAATATGCTTTACCATGCAGTGGAAAGCTGACAAACTTAGAATATAAATACATGAGCAATCAGCACATGGAACTAAACAGAACAAAGTTCTATCAATTATAAACTACTGTAATTTTTTTTTGTTTGTTTTTGGGCCACACCATGCAGCATGTGGGATCTCGGTTCCCCGACCAGGAATCGAACAAGTGCCTTCTGCAGTGGAAGCGCAGAGTCTTAACCACTGGACCGCCAGGGAAGTCCCTATAAACTACTTTAAAAGTAAAGAGTTTAGGGAATTCTCTGGCTGTCCAGTGGTTAGGACCCGGAGCTTTCACTGCTGGGGTCGAGGTTCAATACTTGGTCAGGGAACTAAGATCCCACAAGCTGCACAATGTGGCCAAGAAAAAACAAAAGAAAAAAAAAAAAAGGAAGAAGAAAAAAAGTAAAGTGTTTAAAGATTTAAAGTATTAAAAAAAAGATTTTTTAAAAAACCAAGGAAAATTGTCTCTTTTCCCTGAAATCAAAGATAAATGAGCCAGATCCTTTCAGTTGGAATTAATTTCTCCCCCCTTTATATTTCTAAACCATTTGATTTTAATTACACTATGATGATTAAAACTGTCTGTCTTGAAGCTCAGTCTAAAGTTTTTCTGTTTGACTGAACTGTAGGCAAAGGCAAAGTCACAATATTTGTATAGAGGAAACATTTGATAAATGCTGACTATTAACATGAATGGAGAAGCCAACTTAGAATGAGGTTTCTCATCAGGAATTGCTGGAACTTGCAAAATAAGTATCAGAAATTAGAAGATCAAGCATAGGTGCAGTACTCTTTTTATTTATTTATTTATTTACTTACTTTATTTATTTATTTATTTATTTATTTATTTATTTATTTATTTATTTTTGGCTGCGTTGGGTCTTCGTTGCTGTGCGTGGGCTTTCTCTAGTTGCGGCCAGCAGGAGCTACTCTTTGTTGCAGTGCACGGGATTCTTGTTGCAGTGGCTTCTCTTGTTGCAGAGCGCAGGCTTCAGTAGTTGTAGCTTGCAGGTTCTAGAGCGCAGATTCAGTAGTTGTGGTGCATGGGTTTAGTTGCTCTGCGGCATGTGGGATTTTCATGGACCAGGGCTCGAACCCGTGTCCCCTGCATTGGCAGGCGGATTCTTAACCACTGTGCCACCAGGGAAGCCCAAGGGCAATATTCTAAGACTTTAAAATCCACATATAAATGGGTCAGAATTGATATTATACACTAAAGAGCAAAATGAGACCAGAAACTTTGGGATAATAACAAAAAGCTTTGTACCCATCTCTCAGAGTATATCTGATTTAAAAACGTACTGGCAACACAACAGAAAAGTTGACAGTAGTTTTTTCAAATGCTGTGGTGTTCAGAAAACCAGCTAGAATGTATTACGCAAAATCTGAACCCAGTGGCTAGCTTTATAAAAACCATCACAGAAAAAAAAAAATTGTCAGGAAAGAGTAATTTCTTGGTTCATCAATGATATATGAAAAGGCCACTGTGGGCTTCCCTGGTGGCACAGTGGTTAAGAATCCGCCTGCCAATGGAGGGGACACGAGTTCGAGCCCTGGTCTGGGAAGATCGCACATGCTGCAAAGCAACTAACCCATGCACCACAACTACTGAGCCTGTGCTCTATAACCCGCGAGCCACAACTACTGAAGCCTGTGCACCTAGAGCCTGTGCTCTGCAACAAGAGAAGCCACTGCAGTGAGAAGCCCGCACACCACAGTGAAGAGTAGCTCTTGCTCACCGCAACTAGAGAAAGCCCACGGTGCAGCAATGAAGACCCAATGCAGCCAAAAATAAAATAAATTAAATAAATAAAAAAAATACGCCATTGCAAAAATTCACCTATACATTTCAGCTCCCTTTAACACCATTTCCTTTATCTCTTCTTATATCCAAAAATCAAGGCAGTGCTAAATAAGGCTGGAAACCTTTCTGGAATTTATACTACTGAGTTCTGGTTAAAATCCTTTCTTTGGAGTCAGACAAACCTGGATTCAACTTCTGATTCCATTATTTCCTGATTTCATAACCATGGCAAGCCTATTTTCCAAAAGAGGAATCTAAAGTAAACAGTACCTCACTCATAGGGTTGTTGTGAAAATTAAATGAGGTGACGCACACAGTGCATTTAGGACAATGCCTAGAGTACGGCAAGCACATAAATGTTAATTACTGTTCATTATTCTACACTCATAAAATGGTAGTTATCTATAGGTTACTTTGAACCAAATGGTTTTCCACCCTAAAATTCTTTTTACCTTCTACCAACATGCTGATTATTTTACAACAGTAATTTTTATCTGGAGACCATGGCTTTGACTGCAGGGGATAAAACTAGAACATGACCATGAAACATGGATTTATAAGTTATTTTTCTGGAATCACTAAGAACTAGAAACCGTATCGATTTCTTTCATAAACAGGATAGAGCTCCAGAGTTATCAACAAGTTTAACAAGCCCATAGACTTCATATTTAAAAACAAATAAAGCTTTTAGAAACTCCTTGACTGCCTAATACTTAAAATTACATGAGCTACCTAAAAATTTATAGGTGTGTTTTTCTTTTTTTACTTTAAAATTATACCAACCTCCCTGAGATAGAGTCTTTTCCTTCTCTTCATCTTCTGCAATCATTTCTGCCATCTCAAGGAGATCAGCTTCAAAAGGATGTGAGGGAAGTTTTTCCTTAATGTCTTCAATACTCTCAGTGACTTTATCTTCATTATCCATTGAGGATGGAATAAGCATAGGGACAGGCATCTGAAAGACCAAGGATAGACTGAAGAGTTTCTTGGTCGACCATCAAAACTATTATTTGTGAGATCATTTAAATATAAAAATTATTAATAAACAAATTCAAGATATTTCTATTGCTAATGGTTAAGATAGTCTTGCTAGTTTGTTTTTATAAGACTGCAGCCATTTAAATAGAAATTCAGTAAGTGCTTTTCTGGATACTTAACGTGTCTCTGATTCATCTAAAAGAATAATTAAGTAATGAATTTTTGTTTTGTTTTTGACTATATTTCTTGCTTAATATTTTCACACAAGTGTTTCTCTTAAGAATTCAATACCGAGAAAATATATATTTCCAATAAAAAATGAATACATTTTTCTTTAACGAAAAGTCAGAATCCTGTAAATCACAGTATTCCTCTTTTCATTCTTGCTACAATCTAGGATTCTAGCATTCACACACTGTTTCTGATCTTTTTCTATGTTAGTGGTCTTTTGTGTTTAAAATGTTTTTAAAAAGCTAAATCATAACCTCCTCTGACAAGGCAGGGTACAAATAGAAGCAGTCCTTTATATATTCCATATTTAAGTAATAAAACAGTATGATTAATAGCCAACCAGAGTCAGGTATATTTTACCAACAAGTAAAAAGTATTTTTATGGAGCTGTCAAATCTTAATTGAGAAAAATGCATACTAAATTAGGCTTAATCTCTAAATGACTACTCACTGGAACTGGAATTCCAAATGGGACTGGGGCATACTGAGTATAAAGATGAAGAGGTATAGGTACGAACACTGGTACTGGAACTGGCACCACAATAACTTGGGGCTGAGTTGGAGTGTCTTCTAATGGAAGAAAAAAAAAAAAACCCACAAAAAAACAAAGAGGGTTAGAAACGACATTTTAATTTAAAAAAATTTTTTAGGTATATGAAGACTTATAATTCAAAAGAAGTGTAATTTTAATTTAAAAAAAATTTTTAAAGCATGTGGACATTTACAGCTCAAAAGAAGTATCTATGAGGGACTTCCCTGGTGGCACAGTGGATAAGACTCTGTGCTCCCAATGCAGGGGGCCCAGGTTCAATCCCTGGTCAGGAAACTAGATCCCACAAGCATGCTGCAACTAAGACCTGATGCAACCAAATAAATAAAATTAAATTTAAAAAAAAGAAGTATCTATGATACTAGGAATTCACAGAAAGGAGAAATAGCAAGGCTTGAGTATAACAGCACTAAAAAAAGTGGGCAACACAATAATTATCAGTGATACAAGGATAAGATGAATGAAGGATATAACTTGGATGGATAAATGGAATAGTTATCTTAGAAGAAAGGTATAGAAGACTTAACATGAATAAGTAGTGTATGTTAAAGAGGAGACTGAATAGGTAGAAGGGCCATTTTTGTGAGGCTATAATACACATTTAAAATCATTAGACAGTGGGGAACTACTACAGATTGGTTAGCACAAAGTAATGTGAGGAAAATGGCTGTAAAAAGATTAATTTGGCTGCCATCTTCACATGGAATAGAAAGTATACAATGTGGGAGGCAACTACAATATATAGAGCTAAGAAGATGAGGGCCTGAACTAGGGTGGTTATGATACCTGCAGGAAAAAAAAATAAGTATACAGAGCAGAGGTTCTAAGATATTTTTTAAAAAAAGGAAACAACTTTGGGAACTAACTTAAACATGAGTAGGGAAAAAGTGGGAAGGATGGAGGTAGAAATCATTAACAACTATCTACAGAGTCTTTTCTGTAGGCCAGAAAAATATGTTAGATAACTGTAAAATCATTAATGTAAGAGAAAGGTAATGCTAGTAAAAAGAAGTAAAAAGCTGACAATTTGACTAGGGTTAGAAGTGGGAAATAATATGGGATCAATTTTACCATGGTGCAGTGGACATAAAAAAAAAGTTATCTGATTAGAGATGTCTGATAACCAAGCTACATAATGCTAAACTGTCACTATTTGGGGATTGACATGTACACATTGCTATATTTAAAACAGATAACGAGGACCTACTGTAAAAAAATGATAAATAAAAAAAATATTTTAAAAAATGACTTTTTTATAAAGTCACTATTGGTACAATAAAAATACAGGACTAAGTCATCTATAGCCCTGCTGTTCAACATGACCCGTGGATCAGCAGCACTGACATTACCCAGGAACTTAAAAGATGCAAAACCTTGGCACCACTAAATGAGAATCCACTTAGTAACATTCCCAAATAATTCATATGCATATTAATGTTTGAGAAGTACTGGCCTAGAGGATAACCTTCCAGATCTAAGAATCTAGGATTCCTTTCCACTTTAAAAATTCTGGGGAAAAAAAAAAAAAAATTCTGGGATTTTCAGATGGCAGCATGCCAGAGACCCAATTCTCTAGGGAAACAAGCAAAGTTGGTGAAAACCTAAAAAATAACCACTTAATAAATTCTTTGGAAATTGTCCCAAAGGCATACAGCAAATGGAGAAATATTTATTCAAGAAAATCTACTAAATACAGTAAGAACAGTAGGCATCTGTGACTTCTGATCTACTACCTGCTCCACACCCCTGCCTCAGCCAGCTAAATATGATAGAAACTCCACTCTGGAATGGGTGGGACCAGAAAGAATGGGCTCCTCTTCCTTCAGCTCCCATCAAGGGTTACTGTATCTCACCAGGAGGGACAGGCCACCATCATTTCTTATCCCCTCAAAGTCCAGGTTAAAGAGGTTAATTTCCTAGTGAGTACAGCTACCACCCACAAAGAGAAAACCTACTATAGGAATAGCAGGCCAAGAAAACTAGGGTACGAACTACCTTCACCCCAGATCACTTGTAGGGCAGAGATTCCATGCTAGGAAAGGCAAGTTGAGGAGATCAGAAGCTCACACCATGCCCATCATTCAGAAAAGTAGTAACTCAAAGAGGGTAGAGGCAGTTCATAAGAAAAGAAAGCCCTAAAGCTCTCCCCAAAGGAACTGACATTATTTGAAATAGAGTGTGGAAAAGTTCAAACCTAAGGGTGCTCTGGAAAACAACAGTTCCTCTTAACTAAGACCCTGTTTATGTAATTCCAAAGTCTATGCTTACCCATAATACTACACTATCATGAATAAGGAAATTAAATGAAGCATTCAGAGTATGGTATTATCAACTACCTTCTCTTTGCCATAACTTGTTAAGTTGATGAAAATACCTAACCCACAGGGATATCGTGAGAACTCAATTGGGCAGCGAATATAAGCAACCAAACACAACACCTATAAAATAGAAGGCACTTAATTAATTTAACCAGATCCCACATTACTTTCCCCTAGGAAAAATTAAATGAAGAAAGCACAAGGAACACACCTGTCTGGCATTCTTTGTTTTGGGTATGTGGTTTGCAAGAAGTGGCCTTGGTCTGTGTGATGGGTTTGCACAATAAAGCTTTATTCTTCAAAAGTCTTGGAGGCTGGGAAGGTGGCAGTTTGAGGGCATCTGTTTGTGTACTTGCCTAGTAAAAAAAAATAAGTCAGAAACCAAAAGCTTATCATTAATTACAAGAAACATTATAAATATTATATTTCAAAATATAATTTCAAAAGAAATACTATATTGGAATTACTTGGAAGACACAGAATATAAATATTCAACTAAATATGTAAGGAATATAATATTCCTGAAATATCAATAAAGGAATATTTTGATAACTATATATTGACCCTGAATGTATCTAATTACCAGTTCTGTTTACCAAGAAAAATGCTGTTTGTATTGTGACATACTGTTGATCAATAACAATGGTGGGGCTTCCCTGGTGGCACAGTGGTTGGGGGTCCGCCTGCCGATGCAGGGGACACGGGTTCGTGCCCCGGTCCGGGGGGATCCCGCGTGGCACGGAGTGGCTGGGCCCGTGCGCCATGGCCGCTGAGCCTGCGCGTCCGGAGCCTGTGCTCTGCAGCGGGAGGGGCCGCGGCAGTGGGAGGCCCGCGAACCGCAAAAAAAACAAATAAATAACAATGGTGGTTGAGCTTAAAATGAGAACTGTTGTTTCTTGACTGAGTTAAGTCTTAAAAGAATTAGTTTCAGGCTTCCCTGGTGGCGCAGTGGTTGGGAGTCCGCCTGCCGATGCAGGGGACACGGGTTCATGCCCCAATCCGGGAAAATCCCACATGCCCCGGAGCGGCTGGGCCCGTGCGCCATGGCCGCTGAGCCTGCGCATCCGGAGCCTGTGCTCCACAACGGGAGAGGCCACACAGTGAGAGGCCCGGGTACCGCAAAAAAAAAAAAAAAATAAAAAAATAACTAGAATAGGATCATTTATGATCATTTAAGTTACCTGAAAAAAGATGACATGAAAATTATCCCAGAGACCAGGAAACACTTTAAAAATGCCACTGTTCTAGTCATAAGTTTTTCTCATTATTTATTTTTTTCTTTTTTTAAGAGACAAAGCACAAAAATATTGTTTTTTTTTAAAAAAAGAATGCTTATTTACAGCATAATCTACACTGAGTGGGAAATAAACTATATTTTATAAGTACTTTATTTACAGTCTATGTTACAAAATGCCCCCCAAACCTTTTACGCCTGAATTCTGTACAATTTACTTTAATTCTGTACAATTAAAAAATAACAAAAACCTTCAGTAACTATTATATAGTTACTATTATATAGATACCAAGCATTCAAAGAAATTAAAGTACATAAAAGACCTAACTAAATAACCAGAAAATCCTGTTCCTGAACTCATGCAATTTGTTTTATATAACAAACAAAAAATAAAGGAGGGCAAATCAGCTTAGACATATTCATACTGCATAAAAAGGGAAAAGACAGTGGCAATACCAATAAAAATAATAAAACTTACATCCCCAATGATTTTCGCTGTTACTGTTGGAACTGCACCTGATATAAATAAAAACATATAATGTAGGATCTTATTATTTAAACATTAGTATTAAAAGCTGATATTTGGAAAAAACACACAAAGTTTCATAATAAAAACATGTATTATCTTACTTTAATTCAGGGGAAGAGTAACACCTAAAGCCTAATATGAGAAAAAGAGATCTGGAAACTACAAAAACACTGTTTAATGCCATAGCAGCACATAGTGAGCCACCATTCCTAATATGAATGTGACAAACACATGAAAATGAACACTGACAAAAAAGAGTAGAGAAGCCTTATATTCAACCTCAAAAAGGCTAGATAAATGCTTTCAAATCAAGTCATACCTTGTAAGACACTGTTAGAATTCACTGTGGGCTGAGCAGCAGGAGCACTGGCTAATGATACTACATTAGCTATAACTGGAGTTGAATCTTTTCTGTGAGATGGGGGCCCTGATGAAGCAGCTGGCACCATGGAAACACTTCCTGATTAAAATAAACAAAAATAAGAAAATCTCATGTAATTTATATGCACATACACAGAACCAACATTTCAAGGAGGTTAAACAATGCTTTTAGGTTAGAGTAAATTCTGTTGGAGCCAAGTGTCACTTCAGGATTAACTGGATTTTTTTCTGTTTTTTAATTAGTGAACCTTTAAAGTATTCCATGTACCTTCTCTTGCCTAACTATGCATGTGGTATATTTAAAAGGCTATGTGATTTAGATTCTATGTTCTTTCTCTCAAATCCTTTTCTAAGGAAGTCAAGATGTATATCTTCAATTATAAAACATTAACTGCTATTCTTCCCCATAAAGTTCTTACAGAGTTTATTTGACTCAACATGCTCAGGGAAAACTAAAAGAACTCGTTTTTACAGGGCATTAATCTAAGGTGTTAAACAAAAAGAGATCTAAATGTTAATGTCATTTGAATAGAATGAAATTTACGTTTCATGAAATTATTGACAACTACTTAATGTTCTCAACTTGTAGAACAGTAGTTAGTCCCTGGCATTGACCAAAGACTAAAGTTTAATTTTACCTGCATTATTTTGTGAAGGTGGGTCACACATACTTTGCTGATTACAGAACATCAAGATACAAAGCAGGTTACAGAAATGTTTCATTTCTCCCCGCCATTTCAAGGACTCACTGAGCTTACCCTGTCGCTTACAACCATCACATTTGGCCATCTGAAAAAGAAACAGAAGATAGTAAAGAAGTAAAAAACAAACTGTCTATGGTCTGATGGAATAAAAGCAGGCCACAGGTTAACAAGTGAGGAAATTTGCTTAGAATTTAGATCACAAAAATGAAGGTTAACTATCCTGGGGGGAGGGGCAATATAGAGGTAGGGGACTAAGAGGTACAAACAATTATGTATAAAATAAGTTATAAGGATATATTGTACAACACAGGGAATACAGTCAATATTTTATAATAACTATAAATGAAGTATAACCTTTAAAAAATGTGAATCACTATATTGTATACCTGTTAACTAATATCATACCTCAACTATAATTCAGTTTTTTAAAAAATGAAGGTTAACAATCCTAAATTTGGAAATAATTAGTTACCTATCTACTATTTTGTACAACATTAAAAAAGGTCACATTATAGAGATGCCAATAAATAGTAATTTTAAAATAAGTGAAATGGAAATAGACCGATCTTCCTTAAAGACATCAGAACACAATTCATTTTAGTTAATAAATGAATATAATTTTAAATATTTTAATGTTTTAAGACTGATATGTCTTCTACAAGGAAATTAAAAACAAATGTAACTTCAGTGACATTAAAGTCTTTTTAAAATCTTATATTAATACTAGAGGAGAACAGAATACATTTAATACTTAAGTTTTAAATCATTAATTGTCCTTCACACTATTTGAAAGAAAAAAAGACGGGAAAAATATGCCCTGACTTGAAAAACCCAGGAATGTGAATTATATTTACCTGATAGAACAGAACTGTATATTTGGACATGCACTCTTCACAACAAAACTCTTCTACTTTCCCCCCTAAATTATTCTGTACCAATTTGGGAGATGTCTGTAAACAATAACTGCACATTTTACAGTGATTTCCCCAGCGTTTTGCCAAGTCATGTTTATAAAGCAATTTGCAACCTAAAAAAATCAGAGAAGATAAAATTAACATTAGGGAGAAATAATAAGTATCTACATCTTTAATTTAAATGTCCTACAACAAAGTTTGCACATTTGGGTTCTCACCAATTAGTAGATCAAGAGGTCAATTTAGAGGATTAATACTATCATTTTCTGTTTTTAAACGAAGTAAGACAGCAGAGCAAATATTACAGTGCATCATATATGGTAAAAATCAGTTTTGTTTCATGAAACTTTTGTTTTATTTGGGTATGTGAACATACACTGGGTCACAATGTAAAATGTATGTCTTGTTTGTGTCGTGGTCAAAAGGTTTGAAAGCCACTAGCCTAGGAGGCTAATCCTGCATGGTTTTAGAGTAAAACAAAACATTCTAACCTTATAGTCATCTAAATAAGGAAGACACTGATTCACATATTCAGATCATTTATATTCAGAAACATAATGGATGTTTAAAACAATAAAAGTATTATCTTAGGATGCTACCAAAATTTAAGCAGTTCCCTTTAGAAATAAATACAAGAACTAAAGGATCCCTATCAACCTAATAACTAACATTAAATGTTTTTCACATCACCACCATTTTTTGCTATACACATTGAGGAGATTTTTCTTCATTTTAACATCTATATAATATGAAGAATTAGATCAGAAAAGAGAGAACCAAGTATAAACAAAACAAAAAGGTTTTGGTGTTATACACAAAAGATAAAATAAACTTACACAGTGACAGCTTAAATCATCAACTACTTTTGAAACAACAAACATGCTCAGTAGGTAAGATAATCTTCTATCTTTACCTTCACTACAGAATGACTTGTCAGCACCTGAGAATCGCACAGTCTCCTTTACAATTTTCTCAATTTTACAATATTCACACATTGCCATTAAATTATTTATTTTCTTATATTCATCAGAACAATTTTTGCCACAGAACTGAAACATTTTACCCTGCAAAGAAATAATCATTAAGTACTAATTAAACATTTGGTTTATCTTGTGGAAATCTTTATCCCTCTTATTTTCAAAACAAATAGTGTATTTCTGAAAGGTGAAAAGCCAGAAATAAGTTTACAGATAGACCAGTTTATACTCGAACCCTCTATCATGCTCCTTTACTCTACCTTATAATCAAGAAGTTCTGGTTTTGTGGCAAAGAGACGGTTACAGTGCTGACACTTGAGTTTTACAACACTTCGTGCAAACCCAACATGTTGGGATTGGGCAGCAAGACGCTGGAGACCAGCTGCAGCAGAGCTACTGATGGAGGTGGGAGAAACAGCAGAGGTGTTACCGCCTCCTGCTGACACTGTTGAACCTGTAGGGATGCTTACAATTACTTGGCCCTGAGACAAGGGCACCACTGAAGAATTCATTCCTGCTGGTTTGTTGAACAAATTCTGAAAGAAGAAACAAACAAAAAGATCAATCTACTCATTTGTTCAAACAAGAAGGTACTGAATACCTACCTATGTCAAGCACAGTTCTAGGCACTTAACATATATTTGTGAAAAGGCAAACATCCCTGCCTTTGAGCAGCTTATAGCTGAATGGGGGGAGTGATATTTATATTAAAAAATGAAATAATTTAATAATATTCTTTAAAAATAATATCCTCCCAATAGATAATCTAGGTAATAACAGTACCATTTAATTTCACAGAAGGCAATTAAATAACATGCCTCCAAAAATAGGATGGACCAAAGAACCCAAGTTTAAAAAGACTGAGGTAGAAATTTAGGCAATCCAGGCACTTAGTACCACCTAATAAGTTTACTATCACAGGCAACTAACTGGAGAAAAGGAAGAGTCCTGAAGCCATACCTGGAAAGCTACCACACAACTGTAGCTGCAGAAGTTGCGAATACTTCCATCTGACATGGCTAGGTGATACTGAGGGATTGCTGAGGTTTTGCAACTGTTACACTGAACTTGTACACCTTAGCAAATCAAAATAAAAGCTAATGAGTAATACAAATGTAAACAAATGTATGAGAAAATAAGTATTATATGATACATGAAAATTCAAGAGCCAAGTCAAGTTGCAGGAACTGAAATTAAACTTAGTTACCTCACATATAGACAAAAACTAACAACGTCAAAAATATTTCTGTTTATTTAAAGTTGTCACAGTCTACACCCTGAAACTAAAAAATAAATGAATCTTGAAATAAATCAGGTGTAGATAAAGAAAATACATTTTAAAAGCCATAAATTCTTTTGGTAAGAAAGAATGCACAAATAGGCGCAACTAAATAAACATAAAATAAGCAATCAAGAGGTGATATTTTACAACACAGATCTGAAGTATTTTAAATTTGCGTTAAAAATCAACTAAATTTGGACAAAAATCTGCACTATAACAACAAAGCAATAACCATAAGTTATTCAACTATTATATTTATAAAGTTTATGAAACCAGTATTACCTGCAGAAGTAACCATTTTAACTCTGTAAGCAGATAAGCAATTAACAGAACAGAAAAGCTCTGTCTTTCCCAAGCTATTGGTATTTTCAATCATTTCTGCTGAGGATCTCAATGATTTGCAAAGCGCACATGGTGTAATTTTGGCTGATTTCTATTAAGAGAATAAAATAACATTCATTTTTACCAAGTTACAAGTAAAAGCATAATTCTTTGAAATGTTTATACTTAACACTGTTGAAATATTTTAAATTAGTGGCTTCCAAACTTTTATGATTACAATCCTCAGTAAGAAATAAATTTTACAAAGTGACCCAGTAACACATACTTCTGAGGTTTTGTGTTTGTGTATTAAACATGTATGTATATAAAACTGAAAGGTTTTACGAAACAATATATATCATGATAACATGTGATGCACTTTGATATTTTTCCACTCTACTCTACTTCATTAAAAAATATGTTGGGCACAACCTAGCAATTAATTTTGGGATCTATTAATTTGTTATAACTATAGTTTTAAACGCACTATTTTAGCCTTCCCCCAAGATAAGGTTACGGGGTTAAGCACAAAATACTATGTATAAAATAAATAAGCTGCAAGAATATATTGTACAAAACCTCCAAACAAACAAAAAAACCCACTATTTAAAAAATTACACAACAGGGAATTCATGCTCTTACACTATTCAAAGAATTGGAAGAACTTCCCACAAAAGGTGCTCTATATAGCAATGAAATGTGAATCCAAGGAAATTAATAAACTTACTAGAAAATTCACACTCAAATATTCTACCACTAATAATAACAAAGCACAGGGACTTCCCTGATGGTCCAGTGGTTAAGACTCCGCGTTTCCACTTCAGGGGGCGTGGGTTCGATCCCTGGTCAGGGAACTAAGATCCCGCATGCCGCGTGGTGCAGCCAAAACAAATAATAACAACAACAAAGCACACTCTAAGCAATAAAGTGGGAGGAAACTTTGCATATCCCAAGTGTCCAAATATAAGCAACGAAAGAGTCTGTTATCTTAAATTTCCACTCAGTGATTTAGTAGCAAATAATGCTAAATACTATTAACATGTCATACATTCAGGATAACTTATAAGGTATATCCAGCACCCATTAAGATAATTTCAAGATCTCTATGTCCTCTTCAACGATAAGTCTGTTATACTTACTATTAAAATAAATACATATTCAAGTGAGCATATTCCTACATTCTGGAATCTCTTCTGTATCTCCAACCCTATTTCTCCTTTCCTCCTCCAACAGGACTGCAAACACAAACTTCATTTATAAGAATTAGGTCAAGAGTTATCTCTGAAACTATCAAGTAGAACGACCTTGCTTCCACGGTGCCCCTCTACATCCCATAACACTTCTATCCTAACATCTCTACACACTTGTATCTCCCCCAGGGGACATGTAACACCTCAAAACAGGAATCACATCTAATGTTTGTTGAATAAATTTTATATAAGGAAGAAAAGAAAAGTAGCAGAAATGACCATCTTCAATGTTCCAGGTTCTATACTAGGTGCTTTCTCATTCTTACTTCATATAATCCTAAAAACATCCCAGTGACATTGCTAGTATATACCCATTTACAGATAAGAAAATGGACTCGGGGAGTTTAACTGCTTTCCCCAAGGTTAAATTCTATTTGAACAGAAAGTCTGGGAATCAAACCAAGATCTGCTTTACCTCTAAATCCACGTTCTTTCTCTAAACCACAGTACACACTAATATGTGAAAATTTTAATAGGTATTGGCTAAATTAAAACTAATAAATTTAAAATTAAGGTATTTCAAAATACTTCTCTTATAGAATGTATACCACCTTTCAATGGACTGAATCAAAGTAACTTTTAGAATGTGATACAATATCAGGAAAACTGTCCTTTGTACAAGAATAAAGCTAATGAAGATATTGGGTTTTTCCTCCCCTTTGAGAACAAAAACAAGGTGTTTCTAAGGAAGAAATAAATAGTAACTAACACTAATCCCTTTTAATGTGCTTGTATATTAACAAGAAATAAATTGAAACACTAGAATGTTTAAAATTACAAAATCATTGCAAAGTTTTAAGAACATTTAAGAGAAATTTCCAAATTAACATTATTAAATTCACCAATTTTGGTTAACTGTATAAAAATTTACTATTCTAAGAAAAAGAATGATCAGCAAATGCAGTGAAACAGGAAAATATTGTAAAACTGAAAATGTAAAAAGTTCTTACTATTCCTTTGGGTTTACCAATTTTAAAATTGAACTTTTGATCAAAATTTACTAACAAAATATAAATCTAGTATAAATAAAACTGCCAACATTGCTAATTATTGGAGAAATGCAAATCAAAACAAACCACAGTGAGGTACCACCTCACGCCAGTCAGAATGGCCATCATTAAAAAGTCTACAAATAACAAATGCCAGAGAGGGTATGGAGAAAAGGGAACCCTTCTACACTGTTGGTAGGAACGTAAATTGCAACCACAGTGGTGCAACCACTGTGGAAAACAGTATGGAGGTTCCTCAGAAAACTAAAAGTAGAATTACCACATGATACAGCAATCCCACTCCTGGGCATATATCCAAACAAAACTGTAATTCAAAAAGATACATGCACCCCTATGTTCACAGCAGCACTATTAACAATAGCCAAGACACGGAAACAACCTAAATGTCCATCAACAGATGAATGGATAAAGAAGATGTGGTACATATATACAATGGAATACTACTCAGCCATAAAAAAGAATGAAATAATGCCATTTGCAGCAACATGGATGCAGCTAGAGATTATCACACTAAGTGAAGTAAGTCAAAAAGAGAAAGACAAATACCATATGATATCACTTATATGTGGAATCTAAAATCTGACACAAATGAACCTATCTATGAAACAGAAACAGAATGAGGGACATAGAGAATAGATTGGTGATTGCCAAGGGGAATGGGAGTGGGAGAGGGATGGATTGAGAGTTTGGGATTAGCAGAAGCAAAGATTAGAAGGTATACACCAAAATGATGGGACTGGGTAACTCTAAGAGATGCCTAATTTTTTCTTCTTTGTGCTTTTCTGCATTTTCAAAATCTTGTTCAAAAACATTAATCATATTTTAAATAAAATAATCCATACCCTAAAAACATGTATCGATATTTCAAATGCATTAAGAGAAATACAGTCTGCCCTCCATATCCCTGGGTCCCACATCTGCAGATTTAACCAAATGCAGATCGAAAATATTCCAGGAAAAAAATTCCAGAAAATTCCAAAAAGGAAAAGAATTTGCTGCACACTGGCAACTATTTACATGGCATTTACATTGTATTAGGTATTATAAATAATCTAGAGATGATTTAAAGTATGCAGGAGAATGTGTGTAGGTTATATACAATTACTACACCATTTTATATAAGGGACTTGAGCACTCTCAGATTTTGATATCCTCAGGGTTCCTGGAACCAATTCCCCATGGATACTGAGGTACAACTGCATATGGTACTTATAAAACTCTATAACAAGAGTTTTTTAACACACATGCATTTGAAAAATACTATTTACATGCAAAAAATATTAATTAAGCTAATAACAAGAAATTAATATTTTTGTGACATTTTCATAAATAATTTCTATCAAAAAAATTCAATCCTTCTGGAAGGAACAAAGACGTCAGGATTAAATATGGTCATGTACCTGCTTATATGCTGTGACACACGTGGAACTACAAAACTTCTTAGCCTGTCCCTCTATCTGGAGCATGTGGCATTGTCCAGAGCCACTGTAGCAGTAACCCCCACAGTTTTCACAACAGTTCATGGTGAGGTTGTTAGCAGAGCGAAACTTAGAAAAGCAGGCATCACTGCAAAGTTTATGTACCACATTCTGGTAATTAACTTCATGTCGAATCTAGGAATTATAAAGTAATAACTTAGAAACAACAAGCAAAGACCATCAAAAGCTGCCCTTTAAGCACAAATATCAGACTCCTTCCCCCACTAAAGTAAAAAGATAACTTACAACAGCATTCTTCTGACACATGCTGCATTTGGTTGAAATGCTATTCGTATTTATGGTAACAACAGGTTTTCTTTTCAGTTCATATGTTGACAAACATGACTGACTACAAAAATCTTTACTAGTGGTGGTATTTTCAAACTGGGCACTGATCACATCCTTTGGATTTAAAATGTCTCTAAAAATGACAACAAAGATAAAATAAGCCATAGTATAATTCATTTTTTTCCTTTTTGTCAACTAAAAATATCAAATAAAACAAAGGCAATTAAAAGTGTAGGGAAAGGGCATTGGTATTTAAATCTGAAAACCTGTGTTTTCTTGAATAAAGTGATAAATCACTTTGATCCTCAACCTCTGTTGTATAAAATGAAACTAATACACGGCTTAGTTCATAGAACTGTTGTGAGGATTAGTACACTATGTTTCAAGATTAAAAAGATATACATCAAACATTTATCATTCACTATCTCTAGTAGGTAGGATTATAGAAGATTTTCATTTTCTTCCTTAGGCTCTCCTATATGTTCAAAAATACTCTTTAACATTACACTTGAAAAATTTTAAAGCCACTATCTTTTAAAAGTAGGAATACATTTCAAACTACACAGTGCATATTCTAGCATGATTATATAAAATTGAACATTTCCAGATCTAAATAATTCAATCTGTAAGCATTAGCAGTAAAAGACAATGAAGATTAATACCCTAAGGATTAAGACTCCCTACCACTCCACCCCTTATCCCACTCCCAAATTACTCTTCCTACATAGTAGTTTATCGCTTAAGTACAAACCATTTTAAAAACCAATTTAAAAAATACCTTGATGAAATTCTGTAAACAATGTCTCTCTCCCATGAGTATACACTCACATAATATTTAGTAAATAGTTATATTCACTCTTACATTTTAAACAGATTATACTAATATAGTACTTTTAAGAAAAGATTACAAATATCTCTGCTTCAAAAAAAAGATAATAGCAAATACAGTGGGACTCATCACAAGGAGCACCTGATATTGTACTATGCTGTAATATACAACATCACACCTCATCTTCAATACTTAGTAGCTTGAGAGTGCTCTATTACCTGCATTTTTTTTTGGCCTTTCCAGCTACTTTTTATTGGGTTTTAATCTATTTCATTTATAAGGGTAATTAATAAGCAGTTACCTTGAGCCAGGGACTAGCCCAGCCCTATGTCAAGATATGGTACAAGCCCTCAAGCAGCTCACAGTATACTGGGACAAATAGACAAATGATATATAAAATACCATAAAAGAAGCATTCTTAATATAAAAAAGTAAAATAATTTTGAAAAATGTATTTATATACATAAAATGTACTACAGAAATAGAAATGAAGAAACAATTATTTCAGACAAGATGTGACATGAAAAGCTACCCAAAAGGTGGTATTTTAGCTGGACCTTAAATAGATGTTTTCTAGAAGGCTAAGGAGATAAAAGTTGGAGAACAGCGTGGATCAAGGCAATAGAATCATAAAAGTAGCTACTTCTCACTACTCTCAGTATGCTTAACATCCAACTGCATTACATTTTATTGTAACAGATTACATCTTATCAGAATGAGAAGGAGCAATCTCATTTCAGATAGTAAAAATTCAGATGGTACAGACAATCCTGAAACAGTTACCTCTCTTACTGCCATTATTATCAAGAAAACTGATCTTTCTAATAACAGTATTAACAAAAGTACCCTCCAAGTTACCTCTTTTAAAGTGTAGGATTTGAAACTGATTTTTTTAAAACAAATTGTTAGGTCCCTATTACTAATGAAATCTAAAAATTAAATGATGATTAGCCAAAACATATTCAGAGTTTAGGTTAAATTCAAGATGCTAAGAGATTTGGTTAATAAAAGACTAACAAAAATAAAATTGTTACTCCAAACAGCTAAGGAGTTTCTTTCAACCTAAGTGCTGCTGCTATATTTCTAGTGGTCTACAAAAACAGCAGTAGTTATCAGGAAGGAAATCTTTTCTATCTCCACCTATTCAAATTAAAGTAAAAATCCTTCTTATAGGGACTGACTTACAAATTAAACCTGTTCGATGCATGGACTATCTAGAGGGGAAAATGCATGTGCCAGAACTACCCAGCTATGTGACACTGAGCAAATCATTTAACTTCTTTGAATCTAACTTCCTTATATTTCAGGCACAATCCAAATCAATAATTTTATAATCAGATAAACCAGACTATCCCAAACTGCTGTAATGACTGTGTAAATAAGAGAGGAAAAAGGGAAGGAAAGGAAAAGTGGTGAAAAGGAGATGAAAGAGTAGTACAGAAAATGAAATGGAATACAAAGAAAAACAAGACTGATAAATGGTTGAGAACTGAGCAACAAGAGAAAAACGTATTCTGTAAGAAGAGAAGGGGGGAAAATTAAGAAAGACAGAAAATGAAAAAGAAAAGTTGAGGTGATAGGCAGGCAAGGAGTACCTGAAAGAAGAACAGAAAGGGGTGAATGGAAAAGAACAAGGGATAAAAAAAAAGACAACAGAGTAAGTGAGTGAAAAGGT
This sequence comes from Pseudorca crassidens, assembly GCF_039906515.1. Lineage (NCBI taxonomy): Eukaryota > Metazoa > Chordata > Mammalia > Artiodactyla > Delphinidae > Pseudorca > Pseudorca crassidens. Next base: position 28,141,877 of record NC_090297.1, on the reverse strand, counting down.
AGAACAGTTAAAAGTCAAAGAACGACAGGTTAAAATTCATGGATAAGACCAAACATTACAAAAGAAGAACATTTAATCTTTAAAATAATTAAATTACATAAGATCAGACAGAGCTAAGATATGACATGCAGGTAAAAATGACCATCTCCAGATAAAGCAAGGCAAACACCAGAGACCAAAGAGATATAGTAAATTTAGATGAGAAGAACAACATGTATGGACAAGAATTAAAAAACACAGAAAGAAGGCACACATTTTAAAACTTCCATGAGTTTCCTATGGTCATTTTGAAATTCACTGTTAAATCTTTGCACTAAGTATCTATGACTATTATTATGAAAGGAGAAATACTGCTGAAATTTTAGAAAGCGCTGATCGCTAAAGTAAGAATTAAATAAAGAAACATAAAAGGAAGTTTTTACGTGAAATTATTTCATAGCAAAATAGGAAAAGAACAAAGAACCTTATAAAAATTATAATTTTCTAGTTGATTTGATCTTAGAAAGGATGAATATACTGGAATATAGAAATTAGATATCATCTATAAGTACTCTTTTTTAAACATGTTTCATAATTCAAACAGAAGTCTATTTTTACTAAATTAAACTTGAAACATAAGGGGATGCACATATAACTTCTAGAACATCTTCTAACCATACTCAAATTTCTTTTAGAAGTTTCTTTCTATACTTTTTCCAATTGAACCAGAAGAGGGAGCATCTTTTCCCTTTCTAGACAGAGAAAGGGCAGCATCCATGTGAGGTACTCTAAGTACAAATATCGAAACTAATAAATCATGGTTTGAGTAGCTTAATAATAGAAGCCAATATATTTCAGAACAAGAGCATTATTCATCTTTTTCTGACTTATTTAAACAGTGTCTAATGACCACATTGCAAAATTAGCCTAAATTAGTTCATATTCCTCAAATATATCAGGATGATTTTATTAGGATCTAAGGTCATAATTTTTTGTTGTTAAACACTGAAATACAACCTCTGAGATACCTGAGATACTGAGAAAATAAAAATACACACACTGGAATCCAATTAAAGTTAAGATGAAAAGTATTAAATGAATTCCAACTACCTAATAGAAACATTACATAAACATTAAATATTTGTTGCATCTAAGCATCTATTGCCTACAGTTACAAGATAAAATATTGTGGTCATGTAATACCCCTAAATGGCATAGTTTTTGTTTTCTCAAGCATCTCAACTAACAAGGATAGTAAAGTACATTTCAAAAGCACCTCTTATTATATAAAAGGCACATTACTTAAAGTTAAAAGAAAGCTGAGCACCTAGCGTCCAGAAAGATTAAAAGCAGCAACAACATGTTCATAGTAAACAATGTGATATTTCTCAAAAAACATAGAAAGGTAGAAAATTAAACAATACATAAATAAGAACAAAGTATCTTGAAAGAAAGAAAGCAAAGACGATAATTTAGAATTCTGCTATACTTTGAGCAACTTGAACAAGTTTTCTTAGTGGGAGGAGGCGGTGGGCGGGCAGGTGGAACTGTATATCCAGTGAGGCACAGTGTAGAGCAGAATAGCTGAGTAGACCCTTTCCTCTGATAAGCAGTTTGCCCCTTCTGGAGGATTTTTTTACAACCAGAACAGGAAACTCGAACAGCTGTGGCTGGAACTGAAGGAAGCATTTTATTCATGCCAGATGATGCCAGTGAAGGCTGAAAGCCAGTAGTCAACTGTGGAGCTTTAAAAAAAAAAATTTAAAAAAAAAAGTTTTACTTTTTACTATGAATTTTAAGTAGGCATCCTTTCTTTCTCTTCTAGAGCTAGTCTTGAAACCCAACACTAATTATGCAATACACAATTAAAGCCATTCTAAACTGCCTAGTTTACTAATATAAGTAGATACTTCCTCTCACTCATACTGGTCAGAATAAATAAACATGATTCATTCATTCAGTTCTGCTTCTTACCAAGAGGACTGCCACTGACTGAAAACACAGCACTAATTTTCAGTTCCCCTTCTTGAGTTTTTTGCTGTTGGCCATGACTATACTCCTTTTAAAAAGAAACATAAATAAATATGTAAAGAAAAAATAAATACAATGTATCTAAAGAAATCCAGATATTCAAGACATTTTACTATGGCTATATAGGGGTGGAAAATGTTTACTACATTAATATTAATAAGTAATAGCAAGCAAACTATAATTACAATAAGGGTATAACATGTTTATACACGCTGAGAGTTGAGGTAAAAAATGACAGTAGCTATCTAGCCTATAGCACTACCAGATATTCACAAATTATTTTTTAAATTCTTAATATTATTACAGTATTTTAAGTTGCTGTTCATCTATTATAAAAGTAATACACACTTACTATACAAAATTTAGACAAGTAGAAATGAGAAAAAAATTCTAATCATATTTCCATTACCCCAAAACAACCACTGTTACTCTTTTGTTATATTTCTTTCCAGTCTTTTCCCCTGCCGTATGTGTTTCTTCACACAGCTGTAATTATACTGAATATAGCATTCTTATAAAATGATTTTTTGGTCACTTGAATCAACTGAACATTTATTTGCATATTATCACATATTACTCTAAAATAAATTCTAGTGGCTAAATATCAGTGTTTCTAAGGTTGGAGTCCAAGAATCCCTGAGGTTTGTAAAGGCAGACCAGGCAGTCTGAGAATTCTAAAAAAAATATTTTAAAAGTCTGGGTTTTTATTTCAATAATTTTTTTAGTGAATGTAAATATATTTTTAGTCATGAATAACCACATATAACTGAGTTGTACAACAAGTTTTTAGTGCTGTTGTTAGCTTTTACAATTCTATTATTGCATTGTGAAGCCTCTAAGTGGTAGATTTAACTTTGTATTTTAATTCACTGTTTATCACACTGAAACTTGCAAAACCCTGAAAGATGTCTTGTTCTTGGAATTCTCAGGCAACTCCAACATACCGCCTTTTTTTGTGATAAGACGTGTCTGTACATTACTGGAATTCGAGAAAATACTGATATATATTATTTAATAGACATATCAGATTACATAAGGATGAGACTGGGGTGAGGTGAGGCACTTGCCTCAGGCACAAATTAAGGCACCAAAAATCTCAGTAATATTTTTTAAAATGCCATAATCCACGATAAACAAAATACCAAAACTTTAAATAAGTAAAGACAGGATCAGTATTACTAATTTTTCCCTTGGCCTCAGTCTCCAATTTGATAGCCTTGAATGGCACTGAAATTACATAACCACAACCCAGTGTTGGTTCACTTGTTTCCACACATTTGCTTTTATCGGTAATGCCATGATGAACATCTCTGTGAATACTCATACACTCATATTTAGGATTATCTCCTAAGGAAAGAATCTTAAAGTGGAATTACCAGGTAAATAAGTACATAGTAAAGGTTCTTGATGCACAATGACAGATTGTTTTGTAAAACCTTAATTTTATTTATTCTAGCAATTTGTGATAAAAGCCACTTAAAAGTCTCTTCCCATTCTTGTTTTAATTTCCAATTTTTTAAATATCCATTTACAAAAAAAGCATTATAAGGTAACAAGATTAACCTCTGATAACATCTGTTATCAACATTTCCTCAATATGTACTATGAGATAAATTTTACATACTGAAGTTTCCATTTTTATGCCAAAAAATCGACAGTTTTTACCTTTGCGATTCCTTCTATTTCTTACAAAGTTCTACTTCCACAATAAAATACTAAGAAAGTTTTCATTGTTTATAATACAGTCCTTTAATCCAGAGGTCAGCAAACTTTATCTGCAAAGGGCCAGATACTAAATATTTTTGACTTTTCAAGCCATGCTATCACGACTACTCAAGTCTGCCCTGGTAGAGCAAAAGTACCCATAGATAATATGTAAATGAATGAATGTGGCAATGATCCAATAAAACTATAAAAACAGTATGCAGAAAAACAAAACAGAAACAAAGAGGGCAGGCTGGATTTGGCCCACTGCTGAAAGATAATTTGCCAACTCCTGCTTTAATCCATCTGTGATTTATTGATATTTATTTTGATATATAATGAGCATTTTTCTTTTTCTTTCTTTGACTAGCTAATGAATTCCTTCCACTCACCATTAACATATCAACTTCCTCTAAAAATATCTCTTTTATGGCAATCTATTCTGCATCACTATCAGGCTGACGACTCTTATGATATCACACTATCCTAATGAAAATAATTGTGAGATGTTTAATCATTTAATAGTTCACCACATCTCTAATGTTTAGAGCATACATGTAACATAATGTGTGTGTGCATGCCTATTTATTTTTCTTCAAAACGTAAGAAACCACTGATATTTTCATAATTGTATCCATACTGTATCTTAATTTAGGAATAACTAATATCTTATATCAAAAAAAAGTCTCTGCATTCATTCAAGTTGTTTTATCCGATACAAGCACTTTTTAGTTGCTCTGCTGTAGGAAACAGTATATCTTTTCATAATATTGTCTAACTGGGAAACAACTGATTTATAGAAATATTTCTGTTTTATATAACTAAAATTCAACTAGCTACTCCACTAAACTTTCAAGAATTCTATTAATTTTCTAATAAAGATCCTTACCAGTAAATGATGATAATTTTGTCTCCCCTTTTCCATTATTTCTTCTAATTTCTTTAACATGTATTGGGTCGAAAATCCAACAAGAGTTAAATAATAATGCTGACATCAGTAATTTGTGTTCATTTAGTTATTATTAACAGAAGGTTTCCATCATTTTACTTTTAAATTCAATGACTGTTATTGATCAGAAGTAGGTATTTCCTTACCTGATCAAGAGAGTATCTATTATAAGAAATGCATAGTGAATTACATGAAATGTCTTTCGGCATCTGTCTATCTATCTATATATCTAGCCTTATTTGACCTGTTGATGAAGTTACGTATATTAAGAGATTTTCTAATATTGATTCATCATAACATTCCTACATTATATAGTATATGAAAGCATATTACAAGTAAAAAATTTTTTTAAATCTCAGAGAACTCCAGAAAAAAAATCAGTATTCATGGGCATACTTTCATGGTCTCCAGTCAGCTCTCTTTCTCACTGTCTGTGACAGTTATTTCAAACTTCTGATACATTCCTTAAGCCTCAAGTACATATTACTTATATAATATAGTAAAGTAAGAATATATCTTAAGTACTCTGCTTGTACACCCCACAATGCCTTCAAGGCATAATCATGTTTATGTTAGTATCCTCCCAACAATGATTAATTTTACAAATATTTAATAAAAAATCAATGACTAATAACTTGAGAAGTGAAAATCTGATGATCCAAAAGCTTTCAGAAACAGAAAAACAGGTGTCAAAACAAAACCAAAAAATCCTCTACCACAATATCTTTACCTTCCCTTTATTTACCATAAAGTATGTATCAGTATCCCAAGACAGTATTTTAGAAATGAAGAACCCAGTTTCTATAACCAAGTTAACTTGACATGGCTAAAAAAACAAGCCCCAACATTTAATTACTGCATTCCATTTGCCAAGACTATATGACTCACTATTGTGACAATTAATTAATTTGCTTTCCCATTCTAATCCATTTACTTCAATGAGAGATTACAGATCAGCTCTCCTTTTATTATGAGCAAAAAGGAAAGAAAAAAAATCATGATTTTAATATAATATTTACTGAATTTCCAGCTTTCAGAAACTACAGAAAAGGGGAGAAGAAAAAATGACGTCTCTGGCTCTTTAAAGTTTTTATTTTAAAAACTTCTCTAGTCATTTTTTTAAACAACTTTTATTTACAGAAAGTTTGGTAGACTATAATAATAAGGCCTTGATGAAGGCCGCTGATTGGCTCCTTCCTGGCCATATGGCCTTGAGTAACTAACTTATTAACCTCTATGAATCTCAGTTCCCTCACCTAAACATAGAGTTAATATCATCTACTCTGGCCTTCTTATATTGGAGGATGAAACAACATAGTACACATAAAAGTTATCTGTAAGTATTATATACAGAATATATTATAGTAACATGCAATAGGATTTGAATGAAGAAATGTAACTGGGAGGACAAATGATGCTACGCCAGTAACAGAGGCAGGAGGATGACAACTGGCAAACCCAGAAAATTATAACTGAAGAAATAAGAACAATTGGGAAGAAGTAAATATATATATATATAAACATACATTTCAGTATCTTAGTGATTTACATGGGAAAGTAAAAAAATTAAGACCAAAGTGAACTGTGTAAAAAGGAGAATAAGGAAGTGAGTTGAAAGCAGAGCTACAAGTTAAGCAAAGAGAAAAGCCAAGGGAGGTTTTGACGAGGTGCCAGAAGCTAAAGCTATGATCTTATTACACCAAGAGAAAAGTTATTACAAGTAACTGATGGTCAAAAGTAAAGACTGACCACAGCTGTTAAATCTATCAGTATTTTATGAGCATTAGGTTATAGTACTGTTTTCAGAGTCTAAGAGAATAATTTGTTGGAACTCCTTTTTCCAGTCTATGGGAAATGAATAAGAATAATAAAGCATTAGGCAGTGTTGAACAAGGAATATAGATTTCCAATGGTCACTGAGGAGAAATACCTAAAAGAACAGGACAATGAAGAAGGAGGTGGGAGAAGGGGAGAGGAAATAGGAGGGGGGGAGAGGAAGTAGGAGGGAAAGGGAGAGGAGGGGGAGAGAGAAGGTAAGGAAGGGATGGAAAAAAAAGAAAGAACCAGGTATCCATAGTTTAACATGAGGTCAGGGATTTCTAGAAGAGTTATCAAAGGTATGATCCCACAGGATTGGTGCAGCTGATAACAGAAAGGACTTCTCAGAGAACACCTAGTTTTACCACTCACATGCTGGAACTGCCTTATTGTGGGGTCAGGGCAAAGAATGCTTCTGGACCTTATGCCTAGAACTTACACAGATTCCTGCTTGGTTTCAAAGAGTCCAGTCAATCAGGTGGTGAGCCCTTAGGGAAGTTCTTCCCCAAAATCATGACGAAACTTCATATACGGCATTTTATAACACATTATTACACTTTGAATAGTGATAAAAATGTAGGTGTTTCTGTGTCCTGACTGTTCCACCCTGTTGGTATCCTCCAGTCACTGGAATCTATGATTGTTTTCAAAACAGTAATATTGGGTTGGCCAAAAGCTTCATTCAGATTTTTCCGTAAGACATTACAGAAAAACCTGAACGAACCTTCTGGCCAACCCAATACAAATAACCTTTCCTGATGCCCTCTTCCCACAATGTGTTTGGTCTTTGCTATAACTGCCTTTTCAGCTCAAGGAAAGTGTCACTGGGTCATGTACAGGCAGAAAGTGACGTCTTTGGTACCCTGCCAGCATTATGATTTCTTATGGATTTCCCATGTCCAGATTGGGGCACTTAAAAGACAGGAGATCTGCCCTGTATAGGCATGGTAGTAGTCTTCTAAAGCATACACTGCCATATGAACCTCCCCTAGGTGTCAGGACACTTCCTTATCTCTAATTCAGATATCCACGACCTCCACTTTGCCTGCTTTTATTAACACGTTTTCATTATTCAGATATTTTCATATTCCTTCTCTACCATCTTTGTAGCTACCACACTCACAGCCATCCAACTCTACAGCTTTATCACCACTACCCTATACAGCTACTCTCCACTGGGCACCATGGCATTCTCACTTAATTGAAGCATCAATCTGACTCACATAAATCACCTACATCTATAAACCACCTATTCTTCCATTTCCTCACTCTAAAAGAGTGGTTCTCAAAAGCAGAGGATTTTGTCCCCCAGGGGACATCTGGCAATGTCTGGAGACATGGTACTACTGGCATCTAGTAGGTAGAGGTCAAGGATGCTTCTAAACACCCTACAATGCACAGGACAGCCCCTCACAACAAAGAATTACCTGGCCCCAAGTGTCAATAGTGCTGAGAAACCCTGCTAAGAGACATCTGAGTGAAAAAAACTTCTTCCACAGAAGTCTCACATTCTCAACCCCCCTAACATAAAAGAAAGATATGGAAAGGTAAGCTTTCTCCACATCAAATGTCATTTCAAAAAAATAGCTAATTCATGCTATCTTTACTTCTCAGCCTCTGCACTCATACCAGCTGTATAAAACACAGAACACCCTCAAACAACTGCTCTATTGCATATTCATCCCTTGGTCCTTTTCCTACGTTCCAAAATGATTACAGCATCTTTATTCCGTTCCAACCACTGCAATGTCGTCAATTGCATGGATAACTTCACTGACTTCAGCATTCACACTTACAGAATCTTTATGACTTTTACCTCCAGAGCAACCTTGAAATAACAGAGCTCTATCCTTACCCTTATTACTCACAGATCTCAAAACTGGAATCCTATATCACCCATCAAAGCATCAAAACCTCCTTTATCTTCTACCCACTGATCTAATGAACTGGATCTTCAATCACCTAATTTTTCCAAAGATTAATTAATCCCATTAATCCCTCCTGAAAAACACTTAAATCCATACATAGCCTATACTTCATTAGCAGCAACTGCAAAAGGCTTATTACTACCTTATATAAACTCAATCACACCATAAACTCATAAACCATCATAAACCTTCAGCCATGTCTGCTGTATCAATCTCAAATCCTTGAAGACTCACTTTGCCTAATCCTGCACTGAAAATGTAAAATTCACAGAACAGTGGTATTAAGGAACGATGTGGATTAAAAGCCTTAACTACTACTTGGACAAAGTTTCCTATAACTCTGGTTGATTCCTTAGTATTATTCTTATAAGATAATTCAATTGCCTCAACCTTCATTAAGAGTCTCCTCTCACCCCATCAACACAACACTTCACTTCTTAATCAAGAACTTCCTTTCTTGAATGAATAATTCATGTGTGGAACAAAAAGAAGGGGGAAGAAAAGGTGAAATGTTTACTTGAGCATTGTCAGGTTCATCTTTAATTTTGTCTAGTAGTCCCTGCTGTGGTGCCATTGCTTTGTCATACTCATCATCCAAAGGTTCTTCTTTAATTCTAACATTTGATGCAAAGGAATTCCCCAGTTCCGAACCAATGGATTCTTTATTGGCAAATGGATAGCTGGAATCCTAAAACACAATATAAAGGATTAATAAATATTCAGATTTTAAAATTATTCCTCTTCAGGTTTAACACCCAAAGAAAAGCTCACTGGAAATGAAGAACTCTACGGACATTCATTAGAGTCCCTATGCTTACAAGTAAATGTGATATATGTCTAAATATCAAATACAAATAAAGAATCTAAGAGCAGAGGCTTCTGAGAACATCTCCAAAGATGTCCTTACGAAAATAATAAAGGAAATTAAAAAAAATAAAATCAGCGCTCTACCTAACACATATAGTTACAGTTTAGAAAATCACATAAAGAAAACTTGCCACAGTTATAGCAATCTACATACACACTGAAAACTTACCCTAAAGTTTGTTTCTGGGGTTTGTGGTAAATGGGTATGTAATGTTTCTTCAACTTGATTAGCTATTGAAAGAAAAACAAAACAAAACAAAACAAACACATGTATATGAATAACAAATCTTACAAAGAGTGACCTAAAAAGCTATCATTTGATAATCACCTCTCTTTTCCAATGAAGCTGCTCATTAGAGTGAAATGGGTACCAAAAATACCCAAAAGGTAGTTTCACTCAAAACAAACAATCTGGCCCCATCTAACTTTTAGCCTTGCCTCATGCTCTTTCCTTGTTCAAACCTAAATAAAGTGGTTACATTATCCACTATGTTCTGAAAATTACTTATGTTTGTTCTTCCCCATTTCTGCTTATATCATTCCAAGTCCCCTCTATCCTAATATTTATACAGTCTTCCAGACTCAGCTCAGTTCAAAATTCACCTCTCCTCTATAAAACCTGCTCTTGTCCACTGAGTTAAAAATCATCTCTCTCCTAAGAATACCTAAAACAGTTTCAGTTATTTGATAGAAATTTTATTATGCTGCCTTATAACAAACTCTTCTACTACTGTCTTTAATTGTAAATTAAGTTTTATGCTATTCAACTGGTCGTTGACACTTCTGCTACTTGACTTGTCTTGTCCCTTCTGCTATTAGACACTATGTTCCTTGAAGATAAGTACCCTTAAAATTTATCCCTCATAGGGATACTGAAAATACATATTGAATAATATATACTGAAAAATACAGTATACCCTTGTAGAGTCTTGTACATAATGGATACTTAAATTAATTGTTATTTTTAACAATACTGATTTGTTCTTTCAATCATAGTTTTCCTAGCACTGTCAAAAGAAATATAAGGATTGGTGTATTCTACCAAGCTTTCTTTCACACCTATTGAACATTTATTGAAATATTACTATTTTCACTACACCACATTAGGCCCCAAGAACACAAAGATGAATAAGATACAATCTGGCCCTCAATAAACTCCTACACTAGCACGTAAGGCAAAACAAATAGAGCTATAATACCGTGTGATAAGTACTATAAATAATGAGGCATAAACAAAATGCTATGGAAATATAGATAAGGAAACAAACATTCTTGATGTAGAGAGGTTAGGGATGACCATAGGGCAGAAGAGGTTTATGAGTTAGGTGTTGTTGAATAAGAAGCACTTTTACAGGCATATATACAAAGAGAGAAAACGACATTCAGGCAAATGGAACAGCAGGAGGAAAGAGAGGCACAGAAATAAGAAAATGTATATATTCAAGAATGGAACTGAAGCTAAGTATAGGGTACGCTGGGCAAAGAGGCTCAAGAGGAGTCTCAAGAAACTTCTAAAACATAAAATAGAAATGTTATCAAAAAGAAAAACCCTCCCTAATTTGGACTAATTTGTGGGACAGCAGTTTGAATTAGTGCTTACAGCACAAAGAAGTTAAATCCAACTTCAGGTTCCAATGTTCAACCAAAGAATATGAACAGGTGATTCGAGTATCTTGCCTTCTCATCAAAATATTGCAACCAGGGGAGGGAGAAATGAGGTTTAGAGCTATTTTTCAACCATTTATATACCATTACCAATAGTTACTGGGAGAAATTCAGTCACTCTGCAAAGAACAAGGATAAAAGAAAAATGACAAGCTTACAATGAATTTAACTGTTCATACTTTGCTTAGCATCAGAAGTAATAAAAGCTGTATTATTATCAGTACGTTATTTATTGTTTTATGGCTCTATTCCAACAATTATTACCTGCTTTATCAAAAAAACTGCTTTTCAACCTTGAATCCAACTCTTTATGGGGTTTATCCAACCGTTTTTCACGTTCAAGATAAGTTAGGTCTCTATTTTTCTCCTTTCCAGAAAAAGTCTCTTTGCTGTTTTCTCTTACTAGACTAAAATCTTTCCGTATTGATTTAAAGACAGAAACCTGATCAAATTGTTTAGGAAAGTCTTTTTTTAATTTATTTTGAATCTGTATTTCATTTTCATTGTCTGATTCATGCTGTGTGACTCTTCTCTCTACTTCCAAGCTATCATCAGTATGAATTGAAGAAACAAGATTGTCCTTTGAACTAAAATCCTGTTCATCCTCATTGTCACTACCAACGACTGGAATTCCTGCAAGATCCCCAGAGTTCAAAAAATAATCATCTTCATCCAGCAATGAATTTTCAGATCCTGTTTGATTCGGCATTCCATAAGACATGCTGTCAAGGGTAGGAGTTAAGTTGTGGTCTATATCTTCAGACATTTCTGTATCCATGATACCACCACCTTAAAAAGTAAAATACTGTTTAGACAAATGATAGTGCTAAAGATGACCATATTTATAAGGTCTGTCTGGCATTTAACCAAATATATATTTTTTCTTTTCAAACAAAATATAGATAATAATACTGTGGTATTCAATTAGCACTTTGATATAGGTGTGACAGATAAAATATCCCTATCTGACAGATAAGGAAATAGGGACGTAAAACTTGAGAAACTATTTCAGGTTAGAAAGAAAGTCAATGCAATATAGAAAAAAAGAGCACCAACTTCAGAATTAGACATATCTGTGTTGGAATCATAGCATGATTAACTGAAAATCTATGTGATCCTGAGAAGTAAACGCTCAGGCTTCTTTATCTGTAAAACAGTGTAATACTCACCTTGGAGATTAATTTGTGGTGAGGTTTAATGACAGTATGTAAAAAGGGCCTAATAACACAGTGACTGACACATAGAAGGGAATATAAAAGTGATAATTATAGTTATCATAGAGACTACTCTGGGGAGCTGAGATTAGAACCCAGATCTCTGACCTCAGAGTCCTAATTTCTCTGCACTAACTCTAATAAACACTTACAGCAGTTAATGTTTATAATGGTAAATATTTAAACATAAAAATAAAATTTATCCAAGCCAGAATATATATTAAAAACTGTTTACTGTTCAAAACTACATGCTAAAGTCTCTTCCATCCCCAAATAAAACAAACAAAAAAAACTCAGCCCTGTTATTTCTTTTTCCTGACCTAATTCACCTTTCTTTCACAAACTCCTAGGGAAAAAGTTTACATTGGTTTGTTTCTACTTCATCTCCCAGTCATTAATCCTTTGAACTTAATGCAATCTGGTTCCCAACTTCGCATCGGAACTTCTCTCATTAAGATCATCAATGATTTCCTCATGGTCAAGTCCAATTATTTTTTCAATCCTTATGTGGCATATCCCTCCTAGATAAAATACCTTTGGTTTTTTTGTATTGTTCCCTAGTTTTATAATTGTCCTATTAATTTATTTTATATGTCTCTTCCTCTGCTTTATGTGCTCAATATTCCAATTCTCGCCTCATTTTATACACTCAGACTATTTTATTCACCACTATAGCCTTGACTTTGCTGTTGACTTCCTAAGCATTTTAGCTTAGACCTTTCTTCCAAACTTCAGATATCTATATTCAATTAGCTTCTATAGGTCCCCTAGGGACCTTTAACTTAGCACTTCTAAAACCAAATTCATCATGTTCCCGTTCCAAGCATACTTTCTTGTTTTCCCGTCATTTAATTAACAGCATCACCAAGTCAGCAATTTGCTCAAGATAAAAAAGAGAATCACTCCAATTCTCCTTCCCCTGGGACAAATTCTGCAAACTGTATTAATTAATATCTCTCTCAAATCCATCTCCTCCACTTGGTACAATTCCAACACTCCACATCTCTTCCTGTTAACAGTGTACTAACTCAATCCACATGATATCTAGGAGTCAACCATATTCTTACAAATCCTGCCCTGAAACCATATTTAATTGGTCCATGAGCAGACAAACTAGAACTGGTAAAAACACAGAGTGAAGCAAAGACTAAAAATATTAGTGGCACCGACAGCCTTGCTTTTATTTGTTCCTGAAGCCCAGATGAACCCTTTGTGTGGCTGGATCTTCAAATCATTCCCTGGGTTCCATGATCCAGGATAAATTCCTCTTTTTGTTCAAGCTGATTTGATTTGAGTTGGATTACTTATAATCAAGTTCTAACTGATACAGGGTCCAAACGAAAGCTTTCTTCAAGTTGCTCTCCTCCATAAAGACATCAGAATTATCTTTCTACACCATTAATCATTCTACATTATACCTTCACTTGAAATCCTTCAATAACATCCCACAGCCTAAAGTACTCACTCATTCATTCAGCACTTATTTATTAGGAAATCACTCCGTGATAAGTACTATGCTAGATGAAAAAGATAGCTATGATTCCCTCTCCTCAGCGAACCAGAAAAACAGACAAATGGAGGAAATAATAAAATTAGAAAATCACCATTTTCACTTAACTAAGTAATTAATTCAAACAAAGATGCTAATAAAATCTTAGGAATTTCTACAACTTACTTTCACACAGTATATATATTACAGAGAGAAGGGCTTCCCTGGTGGCGCAGTGGTTGAGAGTCTGCCTGCCGATGCAGGGAACACGGGTTCGTGCCCCGGTCTGGGAGGATCCCACATGCTGCGGAGCGGCTGGGCCCGTGAGCCATGGCCGCTGAGCCTGCGCGTCCGGAGCCTGTGCTCCGCAACGGGAGAGGCCACAGCAGTGAGAGGCCCGCGTACCGCAAAAAAAAAAAAAAAACTACAGAGAGAAAAGCAGGGAGGGATGAGAGAGCATGCACAAAACTATATTCACTATACTGTTCTTCCAATTGTTCTAGTTGAAAATTTTCATAATAACAGAAGGTTAAGGAGAAAATATAAATAAAGGAGCAGGGTGGGGCTTCCCTGGTGGCGCAGTGGTTGAGAGTCCGCCTGCCGATGCAGGGGACACGGGTTCATGCCCCGGTCCAGGAAGATCCCACATGCCGCGGAGCGGCTAGGCCTGTGAGCCATGGCCGCTGAGCCTGCGCGTCCGGAGCCTGTGCTCCGCGACGGGAGAGGCCACAACAGTGAGAGGCCCGTGTACCGCAAAAAAAAATAATAATAATAAAATAAAATAAAGGAGCAGGGTGTTAAAACACACACATACATATAGTGTGATAAATTTGCCAGACTGTAAGCAGCTAAAGGTCAGGGTTAGAACCTCCTCTTTACAACAGTTTATCCTTACTACCTGACCACACAGCATATGCTCAGTAACTGTTTCATGCATGAAATATGCACTTTGTGTGATCAACAGTTTAATCTAAGTTCTACAGTATATAAGAAGTCAACTAAAAAGTAACATTGCAAGCAACTTCCAAAATCTCTATGTTTTAATTCAGGATATGGTACTGGGAAAAAAGGTAACCACCTGAAAAAACTGGATTCCTAACTCATACCAAAATAACTTCCAGATGTATTTAAGGTTTAGACATAGAAAATAAAACACTAGTATTAAAAAAACCATGGAAGAATTATTTTTAGAGGAAAAACCTCTCTAAGAATGACAAAACCTAGAATAAAAGACTGATTTACTGAATAAAAGACCAAATGTGACTATAAAAAAATTCCTAAAGAAAACATAACCCAAACCAAAAGATTAAAGACAAAGTTGTTGAAAACAATTTTACTGCACTTTATATCACGAAAGGTCATTTCCCTAATGGATAAAGATTAAGACTCATAGTTCAATAAAGATACCAAAAAGCAAATACATTTGTAAAAGCAAAGGATCTGAACAAACATTTCACAGGAAAGGAAACACTAAGGTTGAACTTTGCTCATAAGTGAAATGCAAATTAATAATGCAATTAGATAACAGGTTCATACAGCAGGCTGATAAAAGACGAAAGGTTTTGATAACAGCCTGGCAGCTATGCTATTGGCCAAAGCTGCCAGACTATGACCTGAGGCCAGAAAAGTATACAAAGAAGAGTGTGGCATAGACCGTATGTGAGCTGAAAAGCCTAAAATATTAATATTTACTATGTGGCCCTTAACAGAAAAAAAGTCTGCCAATCCCTGTAGTAGAATACTATTAGAGGAAGTATAAAATGGTACAGTCGTAAAAAAGAGCAACCAGGCAAATATTCATGATACTTTAAATACACATACCTCTTGATCCAGCAATTCAACTTCTAAGAATTTATCCTACAGATATTTCTCAAAAGATCTATGAAAAAGAACATGTATAAGCAGCAAAGACTGGAAACAGCCTATCTGTTCAACAGTGAGGCTCAATTAATTACAGTACATACCTATAATGGAATATCATATAGCTGTTAAAAAGAATGAGGCAACTTTATACGAGTTCTCAGGGTCAATTAGTAAAAATATCTGAGTGAGGAAGAATATACATATATATGTTATCCTACCACTGCTGTATGTTTTATAATTTATGTGTATGTACAATTGTTTATACATTAAAATACCTTCCACTGATTTTCTGTGACACCAGAATCAGGTGGCTATAAGACAGAAACACTAACTCTTCAAAGCATATCCTTCTGTATCTTGAGTTTTGAAGCACATGCATCTATTGTCTATTGAAAAAAAAATTTTATCCTTATTTGAGTGCACTCAAGCTTTTTCAGAGATGGCAATTTCTAATAAAGCATCTAATGTGAATTTGCAATTTTGCTAGTTATCACACAATAAATCTGTAGGCTGCATAAAATCTTATGAGATTAAATTATGTTAGTTATATTTTAATATATATAATTAAATGGAACAGAATTGTACTCATTCTTGTGGCCCAAATAAAAGAAATAGCTTCTGTTTCTCGGAGTCTACATCTACAGAAAAAATGCAACACTAAAATTATATTTGGGGATCACGGTAGATAATGAAACACTTGAAAGCAAATTTCTCACAGAAGATTCCTAGCTAGTTTTTAGACACTGTGAACAGGCTTGGTATGTTTGAGGGAAAGCAAGGAATATAGGGCTGGAATTGAACAGGCATGAGGAAGAGTGCTTAAAAATGACAAAAGAGAAAAAGCCAGAGGATACATATATTAGGAATCTGCAAACCACAAAAAAGATCCCAAAGAGGAATTCCATGATTTACGTTTTACAAGGAACACCCCAGCTTCTGCAGGAGTACTTTAAGGCTGTTAAATGTTACAGGGAGTGAAGAAGGGAAGGAAGAACACCACATAGGAGGCTAATGCAATAATCCAAGGGAAAACTGGTGGCTAAGACCAGGATAGTAATGGTGGATGTGAGAAAGAGTAGTCAGATTTGGGTATAATTTGAAAGTAGAGGCATTTCTTGGTACATGAGAAGCTGAATATAAAAAGTCAAAAAGAGCACAACAGGGTGCCATTTCTTGAGATGTAAACACTAAGGGAGTAACAGACTGAGAGGGGTAGAATGAATAGTAGTTTGGTTTGGACCCATTAATTTTGAGAACCTTATTAAACCTTCAAATGGAGATATCAAGAAGGCAATTGGACGTATTAAAGAGTTAAAGAGGAGACTCTTGCCAAGAAATGACATAAATTTGGGAGTCATCAATGAAGTTCATGGGACTAGTTAAGATCACCTAGTGACTGTACTTATTACTGATGGAAGAGAGCTGAGAGTCTTGAGATACTTCAACTTTTAGAAATCTGTAGAAAGGAAGGAATCAGAGAAAGAGGCTAAAATGGAACAGCCAATGAGGTAGGAGGAAAATTAGGTGGGTGATGTTATAGAAGCAAAGTGAAGAAAATATTTCAATAAGAAAGAAGTGGCCAACCATAATGAATGTTGTTGAGATAACACATAAAATGAAGACTGAAGATTGATTATTAATACTGGGAAAGATGAAACAAACTTCTTCCTTGACAAGAGCTATATCAGTGAAAAAATGGGTACACAAAAGCTGGAGTGGGGTGATCCCATAAAGAGACTGAGAGGAGAGAACTGGGGAAACTTAAGTACAAACAACTCTTTAGAGGAGTTTTGCTCTAAATTAAAGAAAATGAGCAGAAACTGGACTAAAATCTGGAGTGAAAAGTTTTTCTGACTTTGTATTTTTGTTTTTTTTTTCTTTTTTTTGGTGAGATTGTTTTTCTAAAGATGGAGACTATTACAGCTGACAGTATACTCATGGAAATGATCCAATAAAGAAGGAATAACTATGGGAATAGAATCTAAAAAAGAGTGGATATATGTGTATGTATAACTGACTCACTTTGCTCTACAGCAGAAACTAACACAACACTGTAAATCAGCTATTCTCCAATAAAAAAATTAATTAAAAAAAAGAGGGAATAATTAGTAAGTTCTGAGGGAAAATCAGGGCACGTGATCAGTACATAATTTTCCTTTGTGAAAGAATGAAAGGAGCACATGGGTTAAATGCAGGTAAGTTGTTAGATTTTGTAAAAGGAGAATAAAAGTTATTTTAAGCAATTTAAGTACAATATTTGTGTCTGATAATGAAAGTAAATTTCATGATGTCAAATCAACTTTTACTCCTTGTCCTCGCTTTAGTGGCATACTGATATTTATATACTATACAGAAGAATCATTTCATTTTAAGGTACAACCACCAACAAGGAACCCACATAGATGAACATTATGAAAGGGCTGTTAGTTACTTTCATTGCCAATATATTACTCAATTACTTCCATACATTTTTGTTTTAATCAAAGGATAATTTTCAGAACTAAACTAATATCAATTATAATTTTAAGTTCAGAAGTTATGGTTCTTTAACAATTCTCTGACACTGTTTTCCTCTCTTATATAAAGAAACAAAGGATCAAAAGAAAAAAAAAACACAAACTCCAAAGAATGCAAAACAAATAATAAGCATAAAAATGACGTAATCTTGGTTCATCTTAAATAAAAACTTAAATCTGCACTTTGTTTCTAAGAGATGATTTATTTTCAATAAAATACAATCTCCTAAATAATAAAAGCCTCTTTAAACTATAAGATCAGGAATGCAGTCACCAGTTAAAAGTCCAATAAAGTCAGGAATCTTAAAAATGAAATGTACATGCCTTAAACATTTATTTTTACTTGGAATATATAAAAACGCACATGGGCCAATCATTGACCAATGAAGTCAGGAATCTTAAAAATGAAACGTACATGCCTTAAACATTTATTTTTTTTTGGAATATATAAAAAAGCACCTTGGCCAATCAATGATGATCAATCAAGACTTTGGAAATGGGTATGCTAATTTGAGTTCTTTCTTGAACAAATCACAGCCATAATGCAATCTTCATGATTGCAATTTTGGGTTCTTTAAAATGGCATGAGGGACTTCCCTGGTGGTCCAGTGGTAAAGAATCCGCCTTACAATGCAGGGGACATAGGTTTGATCCCTGGTCAGGGAACAAAGATCCCACGTGCCCATGGGGCAACTAAGCCCTCACGCCACAACTGCTGTGCTCACGGGCCTCAACTAGAGATAGCCTGCATGCCACAAACTACAGAGCCCACACGGTCTGGAACCCACATGCCACAACTACAGAGCCCACACGCCCTGGATCCCACATGCCACAACTAGAGAAGAGAAAACTCTCATGCCACAACTAGAGAGAAGCCCTTGTGCTGCAACGTGCCGCAACTAAGACCCCATGTAGCCAAAGATAAATTAAATAAATAAATAATAAATGTTTTTTAAAATGGAATGAGAAAATAAAGACACTTGCCCCTCCACCTTTTTACTGACTTTACCTACTAAGTCTTTCTAAAGCATTAAAATTATTCACAGAAACAACAATCTACTTTTCAGAGGAAATTTTATTAGTGTCAAAATGGTACAATAAAAATTATTTAATTACAATGACAAGTACTACTCGAATAAACAGGTTTGGGAACAACTGACTCTTGGTAAGCATGCAATTCATCAAGAGCTGAATCAAGTTGTCTTTGTCTGAAACTACTAGATGCTCCTCAATAGCCACTCTAGCTTCTTCCCTTAATGACAGATCCTCATTCTCAATGAGGCACAATTTACAGTAACAAGAAGAATGGTAATTCCTAATTATGATCCTAAGCTGAAAAAGAATCTTAGCTACGAATAGGCCAATAACCAACAGAAAACTTTTCATGAAAATAGGACAATAAGTGAAACACAACAATCCAGTGTTCTTTCAAACTCCAAGCATCAACCCATTAGTGAGCCAGGGCCATGATTTGTTTTTTTTAAATAGGCTAGAATAGAAAACAAAGAACATAATTCAGAGTGACAACAAGTAATGCTACAAAACACCTGTACACACACACACACACACACACACACACACATAAGTAGGTCTCAATGTAAAATATATTTCTAACAGTGTTTCAAAATTTTAAAAAAACAGTGGTAATGGATGTTAACTAAATGTATTATGATAATCATTTTGCAATATATATATATATATAGCAAATCATTGTGTTGTATACCTAAAACTAATACAATGTTATATGTCAATTTTATCTCAATTTTTAAAAATGTCTTAAACAAAACAAAAACAAGCACCCCTAAGATAATTTTGCTTCTGATGCACAATAATGCTTGAGGATCACTGAACTAAACAATGCTTCTCAACAATTACTGGATAACAGAATCTCTTGGTGAGCTTGGAAATGGATTCCTGAGCTCCACTTCTAAAGATTCTGGTTCAGTAGGTCAAGGGTGGCAGCCAAGGATCTGACTTCTAACACACTCTCAGGTGATGCTAATACTGCTGATGCCCTATCACACTTTGAGTGACAGGCTCTAGTTTTTTATGAACCAGCCATAAATAAACTGCAGGTAATAAATCACTGTACTCAGAGGCTGAACAGCGAACTTCAGATTAATCAAGTCCAATCTCTTATCAGATGGTTGAATTTCTTCCACAAAACCCCAAGTGGTCAACCATCCCTTTGAATGTTATACCAACATAGATGACCCACTAAATGCTCTACCACACCAGAGATGAACCATTTATGACAGTTCACAAACAACCCATGTTAAGTACTAATGAAGATGAATTAGTTTCATCAGGGAGTCATGACTAAAGATTACAGCTCTCTTTTCTTGTTTTCATTTAAATACGTGTTGTTACTGTGGCATACTATTAAGGTATGCCACTGTTCATTCTATACATTCAATGAGGAGAGATGAGACTCATAAGTGAGATTCACAGAACTTACTTTCACTAATTTTTGCTTTTATTTGTTCCCACAGTGGGGAAAAAACAGTTTGAAACCGGTGGAATACTTAGAACTTGATTTTATAACTTACTAAAAGGTGATTAACAAATACGAACACTTGAAACACCTCTAACAGAAATCAGTTACGTTTTACTAATTTCAATAGTCCACTTGTACACTATTAAAGCTAAAATATAATTTAACACACATTATAAAGTAAAACACATTAACTATTTCTTCTTCACTATGAGGACAACTGAAATAAATACAACAGACTTTACTCATTGACATTTACAGTGCTCTGAAAGCAATGATCAAGAAGATCAGAGACATCTATAAATGGATATATTCGGCATGTACCTAAAAATTGTCCACGGTCTATTAAAACTGAAGCATATCACTACAACAGAATGTTGTACATTTTAATGGAATAAAATGTTTATATGTTTTTATAACATTTCAGAAAACATATTTCTTCTATAAGTAGAAAACAATGAAATTTTAACAAAACAAAAGCAAAAGTAATTTATGCTAATAGTTGCAGAAGCACTACGCCACAGAGGTATGGAGAGATAGTTCCAACTGCGTCCCAAACCACAGTTCTACAACATTCCTGCAAATTCTAAAACTTCTCTAATATATTTACAGATAAACAAGGATCTGTTCCAGTCCTGAACCTAAATTTTTATCCCTTTTAACCGGGAAAAAATGCAACGTTCAAATAATCATTTTTTAAGGGCTTTAAAACTGTAGAAACATAGTAACTTGCACTTTTCCCCCTTCGATGGCATTAGTAAACTTCTAACAATTCCACACTGTTACTCTCATGAACTCATTAAACACAAGATACACCAATTCTACTGGCACATATTACCTGCGACAATGGTCAACAGAGATTTAAACAAAGAAAGAAAAAGTCCTACTTGAACAATTTTATAGTAGGGGTTGGTAAACTACAACCTTTGACCAAGGGATGGCCCCTGAGCTAAAAATAGTTACTACATTTTTGAGAGAGTAGAAGAAAGAAGACAAAAGAGAGGGGAGGGGAAGGGAGGAAGAGGAGGAAGAGAAGAATACACAGGACACCATGTTTTCTGACTACACCCAACAGAGCTTAAATGTTTACTATTTGGCCTTTTTCAGAAAAGATTTCCTGAGCCCTACCTACAGGAATATTGCTGAGTGTAGTTCACACAGTATAACTGCATCATGCCAGAAAATCATATGAAGCTAAATAGGCCTAGGAAAGTCCTTAGGGCAATTATCTCTAGAACTATTTGTGAGCTATATCCAAAATGATTTAGAACAGGGCTTCCCTGGTGGCTCAGTGGTTAAGAATCCACCTGCCAAGACAGGGGACATGGGTTCAAGCACTGGTCCGGGAAGATCCTACATGCCATGGAGCAACTAAGCCCGAGCGCCACAACTACTAAGCCAGTGCTCTAGAGACCGCGAGCCACAACTACTGAACCCGAGTGCCACAACTACTGAAGCCCGCATGCCTAGAGCCCATGCTCCAAAAGGAGAAGCCGCTGCATGAGAAGCTCGTGCACCGCAACAAAGAGTAGCCCCTGCCTGCCACAACTACAGAAAAGCCCGCACACAGCAACGAAGACCCAACGCAGACAAAAATAAAACAAAAAATAAAATTAAAAAATTTTTTTTAATGATTTAGAACAAAGAAATTGTAAATTAGGCACTAGCTACAATCCACTGTCATAAAACTCTACTTCCAGCTGTGGCACAGTACTGATAGAAGAATAATCCTCCTGTTGTGAATAAAAAGCTTGACAAAATATATAAAACCAATGTATTCAAAGTACGGACAACAATCAACAAAAGACTATGATCTCTGAGAAAACGAACTAACGAGGTGACTGTCCTAGGCTTTCTGCCTGGGAACATATAGCAAGTTCCAGTATAGAGAGGAAAAACTCAAGTAGAGAACACTAGTCTCAATAAACTGGGGAGACAACAGACTGAGAAAGCTAAAGGAGCTGGTATTTGCAGGACAGATTACCAAGGAAAAGACAAAGACCCACTGAAAGAGGACTAGAAATTCTTTGCCAGAACAGTAAACCACACATGAGACAGTGGGGAACGTTATGCTTGTGTGATGTAAAGGAACATATGGGAACTCTGTACATTCTGCTCAATTTTGCTCTGAACTTAAAAAATGTTCTAAAAATTAAAGTTTATTTTTACAAAAGAAAAAGAGACTTGGTCAAACAACTGGGAGCATCAATGGAGACCTCTGAAAAATGGCACATTAAAAGTAGGGCTAGGGGGACTTCCCTGGTGGTCCAGTGGTTAAGACTCCACACTCCCAATGCAGGGGGCCAGGGCTCGATCCCTGGTCAGGGAACTAGATCCTGCATGCCGCAATGAAAAGATCCTGCATGCTGCAAATAAACACCCCGCAGGCGTCAACGAAGATCCCGTGTGCTACAACTAAGACCCGGTGCAGCCAAAAATATAAATAAGTAAATATTTTAAAAAATGAAATAAAAGTAGGGCTAAACTAATTCTAAAGTAAGGCCAATCCTAGAGCTGCCCTAAAAAGTTTTAAAAACAAGTCTCAAATCCTAAAGATGCTACCAGAAAACTACTACAGCTAATAAATGAATTTGGTAAACTAGCAGGAAACAAAATTAATGCACAGAAATCTATGGCATTCCTATACACTAATGATGAAAAAGCTGAAAGAAAAATTAAGGAAACACTCCCATTTACCATTGCAACAGAAAGAATAAAATACCTAGGAATAAACCTACCTAAGGGGACAAAAGACCTGTATACAGAAAACTGTAAGACACTGATGAAAGAAATCAAAGATGATACAAACACATGGAGAGATATACCATGTTCTTGGATTAGAAGAATCAACATTGTGAAAATGACGATACTACCCAAAGCAATCTACAGATTCAATGCAATCCCTATCAAACTACCAATGGCATTTTTCACAGAGCTAGAACAAAAAATTTCACAATTGGTATGGAAACACAAAAGACCCCAAATAGCCAAAGCAATCTTGAGAAAGAAGAACGGAGTTGGAGGAATCAGGCTCCTGGACTTCAGACTATACTACAAAGCTACAGTATGGTACTGGCAAAAAGACAGAAATATAGATCAATGGAACAGGATAGAAAGCCCAGAGATAAACCCACACACATGTGGTCACCTTATTTTTGATAAAGGAGGCAAGAATATACAATGGAGAAAAGAGAGCCTCTTCAATAAGTGGTGCTGGGAAAACTGGACAGCTACATGTAAAAGAATGAAATTAGAACACTCCCTAACACCACACACAAAAGTAAACTCAACATGGATTAAAGACCTAAATGTAAGGACAGACACTATAAAATGCTTAGAGGAAAATATAGGCAGAACACTCTATGACATAAATCACAGCAAGATCCTTTTTGACCCACCTCCTAGAGAAATGGAAATAAAAACAAAAAGAAATAAATGGGACCTAATGAAACTTAAAAGCTTTTGCACAGCAAAGGAAACTATAAACAAGATGAAAAGACAACCCTAAGAATGGAAGAAAATATTTGAAAATGAAGCAACTGACAAAAGATTAATCTCCAAAATTTACAAGCAGCACAATATCAAAAAAAAATCCAAAAATGGGCAGAAGAGCTCAAGAGACATTTCTCCAAAGAAGATATACAGATTGCCAACAAACACATGAAAGGATGCTCAACATCACTAATCATTAAAGAAATGCAAATCAAAACTACAATGAGGGATCACCTCACACTGGTCAGAATGGCCATCAACAAAAACTCTACAAACAATAAATGCTGAAGAGGGTGTGGAGAAAAGGGATACCTCTTGCACTGTTGGTGGGAATGTAAATTGATACAGCCACTAAGGAAAACAGTATGGAGGTTCCTTAAAAAACTAAAAATAGAACTACCATCCGACCCAGCAATCCCACTACTGGGCATATACCCTGAGAAAACCATAATTCAAAAAGAGTCAAGTACCACAATGTTCATTGCAGCTCTATTTACAATAGCCAGGACATGGAAGCAACCTAAGTGTCCATCGACTGATGAATGGATAAAGAAGATGTGGCACATATATACAATGGAATAATACTCAGCCATAAGAAGAAAAGAAATTGAGTTATTTGTAGTGAGGTGGATGGACCTAGAGTCTCTCATACAGAGTGAAGTCAGAAAGAGAAAAATAAATACTGTATGCTAACACATATATATGGAATCTAAAAAAAAAAAATGGTTCTGATGAGCATAGGGACAGGACAGGAATAAAGATGCACACGTAGAGAATGGACTTGAGGACATGGGAGGGAGGGGAAGCTGGGACGAAGTGAGAGAGTAGCACTGACATATATAAACTACCAAATGTAAAATAGATAGCTAGTGGGAAGCAGCTGCATAGCAGAGGGAGGTCAGCTCACTGCTTTGTGACCACCTAGAAGGATGGGATAGGGAGGGTGGGATAGAGGCACAAGAGGCAGGGTATATGGGGATATATGTATACATATAGCTGATTCACTTTGTTATACAGCAGAAACTAACACAACATTGTAAAGCAATTACACTCCAATAAAGATGTTTAAAAAAAGTCTCAAAAAGATCAAGCTGATCCAAAGCAAACTAACTGCATGTCAGAATGAAAATCAACACTCCTAAAGGAAATAGAATATAAAATATAATCTGACACTCAACAATGTAACAGTGTAACCCAGCATCCAATCAAACATTATCACACATTTGAAAAAGCAAGACATGAGAGCCATAACCAGAAGACAATTCAGCCAACAGAATTGGGGCCGGAAATAATACAAATGATGGAATTAGAATTACCACAAAGGACTTGAAAAGTTATAAGAAAGTATAAAGATTTAATGGAAAACATGAACTTGACAAGAATAAAATTAGAAACCGTATTTTTTAAAAAGAAGCTTCTAAACTGAAAAATATAGCTGAAATGAAAAATCAACTGAATGAGTTAACTGCACATTAGACCATGTAGAAGAAAATAACAGTGAAACAGGAAGAGAGGGCAGTAAAAAATTATATAGAAAGAAGCATAGAGAGTTTAAGGTTGAAAAATAACAGTGTCAGACATGTGATACAATATTAAGCAGGCTAACATATTTAATTGGAGTTGGAGAGATGGGTATTTGAAGAAATAAATACTTTCTAAAGCAGTTGAACCTAAAAGTGCCAGGACAAAAATCTTGTCAACCTAGAATTCTGTAAGAGAAAATAATCTTCAAAAAGGAAGATGAAATAAAAATATTTTTAGATGAAAGCTGAAAGAATGTGTTACCAACAGACCTGCATGACAAGAAATGTTAAAGTTCTTTAGCTAGAAGGAAGAAGACACCTGATGGAAACCTGAATCTCAACAAGAGAATGAACACTGGAAACTGACAGAATTAAAAGCAAAAACAGGTAACCCCACAGTAATATATGAATGGTTCAACGTTCCTCTGCCAGTAATTGAACAGTCAGAAAATCAAGAAAAATAGAGAAGACCTGAAAAGATGCTGTCAATCAATTAAACCTAAATGACATTTATAAAATGTTAACCCCAAAATGGCAGAACACATTCTTTTCCAATACACATGGAACAATCACCAACACTGATGACATGATAAACGATGGAAATATTGCATGGTAAAATTATCAAATAATGGAACTCATACAGAATATCTACTTTGATCAAAATGTACTCAGTAACAAAAGCACATGTGGAAATCCCCCAAATATTTAGAAATACTTCTTTGAAAAAAAGTCATAAGTCAAAGAAGAAATCACAAGGAAAATTAGAAAATATGAACTGAATGGCAATTAAAACACAACTTACCAAAATTTGAGAACTGCAGTAAAAGAAGTCCTCAGAGGGAAACTTACGGATTTATACACTTCTATCAAGAAAAATTCTAAAATCTATGACCTAAACCTCTGGCTTCAGAAGCAAGAAAAAGATCAAATTAAGCACAAAGTAGACGGAAAAGTAAAGATAAAAGAAAAATCTGTGTAATAGAAAATAAACAGTGAAGAAAAACTAAGGAAACCAAGAGCAAGATACTTAAAAAGAACAAAAATGATAAACTCCTAGACAAACTGACCATAAACAGAGAGAAGTACAAAAAGCAAACAAGTACATGAAAAAAATGTTCAACATCACCAATCATTTGGGAAATATACATGAAAATTACAATGAGATAACACCTCACACCCAGTAGGCTGATTACCATCAAAAGGACAAAAATAACCACACTGGTGAGGATGTGGACAAATTGGAACCCTTGTGCACTAGTGGTGTGGATGCAAAATGGTACAGCTGTTATGAAAAACAGTATGGCAGTTCCTAAAAAAGTTGAAAATAGAATTACCATATGATCTGAAAAGAATTAAAAGCAGGGTCTGTAAGAGATATTTATATTGGTACACCATGTTCATTGCAGCATTATTCACAATAGCTTAAAGATGGAAATAATCCAAGTGTCTGTCCACTGATGAATAAACCGATAAAATGTGATATATCCATACAATGGAATATTACTCGGCCTTAAAAAAGGAAAGAAGGGCTTCCCTGGGGGCGCAGTGATTGAGAGTCCGCCTGCCGATGCAGGGGACACGGGTTCGTGCCCCAGTCTGGGAAGATCCCACATGCCACGGAGCGGCTGGGCCCGTGAGCCATGGCCGCTGAGCCTGTGCTCCGCAACGGGAGAGGCCACAGCAGTGAGAGGCCTGCATACAGCAAAAAAAAAAAAAAAAAAAAAAAAGGAAAGAAATTCTGACACATGCTTCAACATAGATATACCTCAAGGACATTATGCAAAATGAAATAAGCCAGTCCCATAAAGACAAACACTATGACTCCACTTATATGAGGTACCCAGAGTAGTCAAATTCATACAGACAGTAAAAAGGTGGTTGACACAGCTGCAAGGAGAAACAGGGAGCTGTCTAGTTCAGTTTTGGGGACTTCCCTGGTGATCCAGTGGCTAAGAATACACGCTCCCAATACAGGGGGCACGGGTTCAATCCCTGGTGAGGGAACTGGATCCCACACAATGCAACAAAGATCCCGCATGCCGTAACTAAGACCAGGCACAGAGAAACAAATAAATAAATATTTTTTAAAAAAGAATTTCAGTTGTGCAAGATGAAAAGTTATGGAGGTTGGCTGCACAACAATATGAGTGTAATTAACACTATTGAACTGGACACTTAAAAATGATAAAATGGTAAATTTTAGTTTCTGTGTATTTTACCCTTAAAATATTTTAATGAAAAAATACAAAGAGAGTTGAGGGGGGAGGAAAGGAGACAAAGAGAAGATGACTTAAATTACCAATCTCAGGAATAAAAGAGCACTAAAGATTTCATTAGAGAGTAAAAATAAATTAAGAAAAAATTATAAACAACTTTGTATCTCCATATATACGTGTGTGTCTCTCTCTCTACATATATACATACATATATATATATATATATATATATATATATATATATATATTTGCCACACTGTGAAGCTTCCAGGATCTTAGTTCACCAACCAGGGATCGAACCTGGGCCCCCTGCACTGGAAGTACAGAGTCCTAACAACTGGACCCCAGGGAATTCCCTACAAACAACTTTATAGAAACAGATTTTAAAACTATGAACAACTTTATGACAGTACATTTAAAATTTATTAACAATTTTATAGAAATGAATTTACAACTTAGAGCTACAATAGCCAGTGCAGTAAGCCAACAGCCACCTGTGACGATTTAAATAAAATTAAAACTGCAGCTCTGCACTCATCACATTTCAAGTACTCAACTGCCACAGGTAGTCGGTGGCTACTGTATTTAAGAGTGCACATAGAGAACATTTCAAGTGACACAGAAAGTTCTACCAGACTGTGCTGTCTTATGAGAAAATGTCTTGAAAGGTGCAAATTACACAGAAGAAACAGAAAATATGAACAACATCAAGCCCAGATGACGTAAACGAAGTAAAATATTTAAGGAAGAATAATACCCATCTTGAATGAACTCTTTCAGCAAATATAAGGGAAAGGAACACTTCCTAACTAATTGTATGAAGGCACTATCACCCTGGAATCAAAGCCAGAGAAAGACGTGACAACGAAAGAAAACTATATACCAATATCCTTCATAAACATAGGTACATAAAAATCAGCATACTTAAAATATTAGCAAATTGAGATTTAAAAGATATGAAACAAATAACAGATCATGACAAAGTAGGACTTATCCCATGAATGCAAGGTGGGTTTAAGATTCAAAAATCAATTCACCACATTAACACAATAAAGAAAAACACGATCATTTCAGCAGATGAAGAGGAACCATTTGACAAAATATTCATTCACTGAAAAAAATCGTTCAGCAAATATAGAGAAGGTCCTCGGCCTGAGAAAAGGCATCTACAAAGATAATAATGATCAACTGGAAACTTAAAAAAATTTTTTTAATCATTATAATAGAATAAAAAATAGGAATATTACATTTCAAGTTAGTAAGGAAAGAATGGATTATTATTCACTAACTTGGAAAAGAAAAATTGGCTAGTCCTATGGGGGAAAACTGACCCTCAATTCATCCACACACACACAAAACCCAGACAAAATATTGAAAACACAAAAAATAGGAAGGCCAAATTTCTTTTTTTTTTTTAAATAAATGTATTTATTTTATTTATTTATTTTTGGCTGCATTTGGTCTTCATTGCTATGCGAGGGCTTTTCTCTGGTTGTTGAGAACGGGGGCTACCCTTCATTGCAGTGCACAGGTTTCTCATTGAGGTGGTTTCTCTTGTTGCAGAGCACGGGCTCCAGGCGTGCGGTCTTCAGCAGATGAGGCTCGCGGGCTCTAGAGTGCACGCTCAGTAGTTGTAGCGCACAGGCCTAGTCGCTCCACGGCATGTGGGATCTTCCTGGACCAGGGCTCAAACCCGTGGCCTCTGAATTGACAGGCAGATTCTTAACCACTGTGCCACAAGGCAAGCCCTAAATTTCCCTTTATTTTTATTTATTTATTTTAACATCTTTATTGGAGTATAACTGCTTGACAATGGTGTGTTACTTTCTGCTTTGGAAAAAAGTGAATCAGCTATACATATACATATATCCCCATATCTCCTGCCTCTTGCATCTCCCTCCCACCCACCCATGCCACCCCTCTAGGTGGTCATGGAGCACTGAGCTAATCTCCCTGTGCAATGCGGCTGCTTCCCACTAGCTATCTATTTTACATTTGGCAGTGTATATATGTCCATGCCACTCTCCCACTTCGTCCCAGCTTGTCCCTCCCCCTCCCCATGTCATTTTTTTTTTTTAACATTCCATATATATGTATTAGCATACAGTATTTGTTTTTCTCTTTCCGACTTACTTCACTCTACATGACAGACTCTAGGTCCATCCACCTCACTACAAATAACTCAATTTCATTTCTTTTTATGGCTGAGTAATATTCCATTGCATATATATGCCACATCTTCTTTATCCAATCATCTGTCGATGGACACTTAGGTTGCTTACATGTCCTGGCTATTGTAAATAGAGCTGCAATGAACATTGTGGTATTGACTCTTTTTGAATTCTGGTTTTCTCAGGGTATGTGCCCAGTAGTGGGATTCCTGGGTCGTATGGTAGTTCTATTTTTAGTTTTTTAAGGAACCTCCATACTGTTTTCCTTAGTGGCTGTATCAATTTACACTCCCACCAACAGTGCAAGAGGTATCCCTTTTCTCCACACCCTCTCTAGCATTTATTGTTTGTAGAGTTTTTGTTGATGGCCATTCTGACCAGTGTGAGGTGATCCCTCATTGTAGTTTTGATTTGCATTTCTATAATGATTAGTGATGTTGAGCATCCTTTCATGTGTTTGTTGGCAATCTGTATATCTTCTTTGGAGAAATGTCTCTTAAGGTCTTCTGCCCATTTTTGGATTAGGTTGGTTTTTTGTTATTGAGGTTCATAAGCTGCTTGTAAATTTTGGAGATTAATCCTTAGTCAGTTGCTTCATTTGCAAATATTTTCTCCCATTCTGAGGGTTGTCTTTTCATCTTGTTTATTGTTTCCTTTGCTGTGGAAAAGCTTTTAAGTTTCATTAGGTCCCATTTGTTTATTTCGGTTTTTATTTCCATTTCTCTAGGAGGTGGGTCAAAAAGGATCTTGCTGTGATTTATGTTATAGAGTGTTCTGCCTATGTTTTCCTCTAAGCGTTTTATAGTGTCTGGCCTTACATTCAGGTCTTTAATCGATGTTAAGTTTATTTTTGTGTATGGTGTTAGGGAGTGTTGTAATTTCATTCTTTTACATGTAGCTGTCCAGTTTTCCCAGCAACACTTATTGAAGAGGCTGTCTTTTCTCCATTGTATATTCTTGGCCTCCTTTATCAAAAATAAGGTGACCACATGTGCGTGGGTTTATCTCTGGGCTTTCTATCCTGTTCCATTGATTTATATTTCTGTTTTTGTGCCAGTACCAAACTGTCTTCATTACTGTAGCTTTGTAGTATAGCCTGAAGTCAGGGAGCCTGATTCCTCCACCTCTGTATTTCTTTCTCAAGATTGCTTTGGCTATTCGGAGTCCTTTGTGGAAATGGAAGGATCATATGGAAATAAAAATTATGAAATTTTTGTTCTAGTTCTGTGAAAAATACCATTGGTAGTTTGATAGGGATTATTACACTGAATCTGTAGTTTGTTCTGGGTAGTATCGTCATTTTCACAATGCTGATTCTTCCAATACAAGAACATGATATGTTTCTCCTTCTGTTTGTGTCATCTTTGATTTCTTTCATCAGTGTCTTATAGTTTTCTGCATACAGGTCTTTTGTCTCCTTGGGTAGGTTTATTCCTAGGTATTTTATTCTTTTTGTTGCAATGGTAAATGTGAGTGTTATCTTAATTTTTCTTTAGCTTTTTCACCATTAGTGTATAGGAATGCCATAGATTTCTGTGCATTAATTTTGTATCCTGCTACTTTACCAGATTAATTGATTAGCTCTAGTAGTTTTCTGGTAGCATCTTTAGGATTCCCTATGTATAGCATCATGTCACCTGCAAACAGTGACAGCTTTACTTCTTCTTTTCCGATTTGGATTCCTTTTATTTCTTTTTCTTCTCTGATTGCTGTGACTAAAACTTCCAAAACTATATCGAATAACAGTGGTGACAGTGAGCAACGTTGTCTTTTTCCTGATCTTAGCGGAAATGGTTTCCGTTTTTCACCATTGAGAACGATGTTGGCTGTGGGTTTGTCATATATGGCCTTTATTATGTTGAGGTAAGTTCCCTCTTTGCCTACTTTCTGGAGGGTTCTTATAATAGGTGTTGAATTTTTTCAAAAGATTTTTCTTCATCTATTGATATTACCATATGGTTTTTCTCCTTCAGTTTGTTAATATGCTGTATCATACTGATTGATTTGCGTATACTGAAGAATCCTTGCATTCCTGGGATAAACCCCACTTCATCATGGTGTACAATCCTTTTAATGTGCTGTTGGATTCTGTTTGCTAGTATTTTGTTGAGGATTTTTACATCTACGTTCATCAGTGATACTGGAATGTAGTTTTCTTTCTTTGTGACATCTTTGTCTTGTTTTGGTATCAGAGTGATGGTGGCCTCACAGAATGAGTTTGGGAGTGTTCCTCCCTCTGCTATATTTTGGAAGAGTTTGAGAAGGATAGGTGTTAACTATTCTCTAAATGTTTGATAGAATTTGCCTGTGAAGCCATCTCATCCTGGGCTTCTGTTTGTTGGAAGATTTTTAATCACAGTCTCAATTTCAGTGCCTGTGATTGGTCTGTTTATATTTTCTATTTCTTCCTGGTTCAGTCTTGGAAAGTTGTGCTTTTCTAAGAATTTGTCCATGTCTTCCAGGTTGTCCATTTTACTGGCACATAGTTGGTTGTAGTAATCTCTCATGATCCTTTGGATTTCTGTAGTGTCAGCTGTTACTTCTCCTTTTTCATTTCTAATTTTATTGATTTGAGTCTTCTCCCTTTTTTTCTTGATGAGTCTGGCTAATGGTTTATGAATTTTGTTTATCATCTCAAAGAACCAGCTTTTAGTTTTATTGATCTTTCCCATTGTTTCCTTCATTTCTTTTTCATTTATTTCTGATCTGATCTTTATAATTTCTTTCCTTCCACTAACTTTGGGGTTTTTTTGTTCTTCTTTCTCTAATTGCTTCAGGTGTAAGGTTAGGTTGTTTATTTGAGATGCTTCTTGTTTCTTGAGGTAGGATTGTATTGCTATAAACTTCCCTCTTAGAACTGCTTTTGCTGCATCCCATAGGTTTTGGGTCATTGTGTTTTCACTGTCATTTGTTCCTAGGTATTTTTTGATTTCCTCTTTGATTTCTTCAGTGGTCTCTTGGTTATTAAGTAGTATATTCTTTAGCCTCCATTTGTTTCTATTTTTTACAGATTTTTTCCTGTAATTGATACCTAGTCTTATAGTGTTGTATTTGGAAAAGATATTTGATATGATTTCAGTTTTCTTAAATTTACCAAGGCTTCATTTGTGACCCAAGATATGATCTATCCTGGAGAACGTTCCATGAGCACTTGAGAAGAAAGTGTATTCTTTTGTTTTTGGATGGAATGTCCTGTAAATATCAATTAAGTCCATCTTGTTTAATGTATCATTTAAAGCTTGTGTTTCCTTATTTATTTTCAGCTTGTATGATCTATCCACTGGTGAAAATGGGGTGTTAAAGTCCCCTACTATGATTGTGTTACTGTCGATTTCCCCCTTCAAAGCTGTTAGCATTTGCCTTATGTACTGAGGTGCTCCTATGTTGGCTGCATAAATATTTACAATTGTTATATCTTCTTCTTGGATTGATCCCTTTATCATTATGTAGTGTCCTTCTTTGTCTCTTGTAATAATCTTTAAAGTCTATTTTGTATGATATGAGAATTGCTACTCCAGCTTTCTTTTGATTTCCATTTGCATGGAATATCTTTTTCCATCCTCTTTCACTCTGTATGTGCCCCTAGGCCTGAAGTGGGCCTCTTTTAGACAGCATATATATGGGTCTTGGTTTTGTATCCATTCAGCCAGTCATTGTCTTTTGGTTGGAGCATTTAATCCATTTACATTTAAGGTAATTATCGATATGTAAGTTCCTACTACCATTTTCTTAATTGTTTTGGGTTTGTTATTGTAAGTCTTTTCCTTCTCTTGTGTTTCCTGCCTAGAGAAGTTTCTTTAGCATTTGTTGTAAAGCTGGTTTGCTGGTGCTGAATTCTCTCAGCTTTTGCTTGTCTGTAAAGGTTTTAATTTCTCCATCGAATCTGAATGAGATCCTTGCTGGGTAGAGAAATCTT
This sequence comes from Pseudorca crassidens, assembly GCF_039906515.1. NCBI lineage: Eukaryota > Metazoa > Chordata > Mammalia > Artiodactyla > Delphinidae > Pseudorca > Pseudorca crassidens. Next base: position 28,108,042 of record NC_090297.1, on the reverse strand, counting down.
GGTTCTAGGGTTTCCCTTTCATCACTTTAAGTATGTCCTGCCACTCCCTTCTGGCTTGCAGCATTTCTGCTGAAAGATCAGCTGTTACCCTTGTGGAGATTCCCTTGTATGTTATTTGTTGTTTTTCCCTTGCTGCTTTTAATATTTTTTCTTTGTATTTAATTTTTGATTAATGTGTGTCTTGGCATGTTTCTTCTTGGATTTATCCTCTATGGGACTCTGTGTGCTTCCTGGACTTGATTGACTATTTCCTTTCCCGTATTAGGGAAGTTTTCAACTATAATCTCTTCAAATATTTTCTCAGTCCCTTTCTTTTTCTCTTCTTCTGGGACCCCTATAATTCGAATGTTGGTGCATTTAATGTTGTCCCAGAGGTCTCTGAGACTGTCCTCAATTCTGTTCATTCTTTTTTCTTTATTCTGCTCTGCAGTAGTTATCTCCACTATTTTATCTTCCAGGTCACTTATCCATTGTTTTGTCTCAGTTATTCTGCTATTGATTCCTTCTAGAGAATTTTTAATTTCATTTATTGTGTTGTTCATCATTGTTTGTTTGCTCTTTAGTTCTTCTAGGTCCTTGTTAAACGTTTCTTGTATTTTCTCAATTCTATTTCCAAGATTTTGGATCATCTTTACTATCATTACTCTGAATTCTTTTTCATGTAGACTGCCTATTTCCTCTTCATTTATTTGGTCTGGTGGGTTTTTACCTTGCTCCTTCAACTGCTGTGTGTATCTCTGTCTTCTTATTTTGCTTAACTTACTGTGTTTGGGGTCCCCCTTTCACAGGCTGCAGGTTTGTAGTTCCCATTGTTTTTGGTGTCTGCCCCCAGTGGCTAAGGTTGGTTCAGTGGGTTGTGTAGGCTTCCTGGTGGAGGGGACTAGTGCCTGTGTTGTGGTGGATGGCTGAATCTTGTCTTTCTGGTGGGCAGGACCATGTCCGGCAGTATGTTTTGGGGTGTCTGTGACCTTATTATGATTTTAGGCAGGCTCTCTGCTAATGGGTGGGGTTGTGTTCCTGTCTTGCTAGTTGTTTGGCATAGGGTTTCCAGCACTCTAGTTTGCTGGTCACTGAGTGGAGCTGGGTCTTAGCACTGAGATGGAGATCTCTGGGAGAGCTTTCACCGTTTGATATTACATGGAGCCAGGAGGTCTCTGGTAGACCAATGTCCTGAACTCAGCTCTCCCACCTCAGACGCACAGGCCTGACACCTGGCCGGAGCACCAAGACCCTGTCAGCCACACGGCTGCTAGTGTTGGAGGGTCTCCTGCAGAGGTGGGGGGTGGCTGTGGCCCAATGCGGGGACAAGGACACTGGCAGCAGAAGTTCTGGGAGGTACTCCTTGGCATGAGCCCTCCCGGAATCTGCCATTAGTCCCACCAAAGACTCTCTAGGCCCTAAATTTCTTAAATACTTGTAAAATCTATAGACTGAAAACTACAAAGGTTATTTAGAAATTTAATAATTTAGAAATTATTTACAGATTTAAAGAACTAAATAAATTCAGAATTATGTCATGCTCATGGATATATTTAAGATGTCAATTCTCCTCCGAATTAATCTACAGATTTAATGCAATTCCAATAGAACTCCCAATGGCTTATCTGTATATTGATACACTTACATGTTGATTCTATGTATAAATGCAAAGGACTTGAATAGACAAAGCAATTTTTTTTAAGAACAGAGTTGGATGACTTATAGTAACTTGTTTTTAAGTCTGTAATTATTTCAAAGTTAAAGTTAAAATAAAAATGATTTCAGCTGTAAAAAGGAACGAAATGGGATCATTTGTAGACACATGGATGGACCTGGAGACTGTCATACAGAGTGAAGTAAGTCAGAAAGAAAACGGTATTGTATATTAACGCATATATGTGGAATCTAGAGCAATGGTACAGATGAACCTGTTTGCAAGGCAGAAATAGAGACACAGACGGAGAGAACAAACGTATGGACATGAAGGGGGGAAAGGAGAGTGGAATGAATTGCAAGACTGGGTTTGACATACATATACTAATATGTATAAAATAGATAAATAATGAGAACCTGCTGTATAGCATAGGGAACTCCACTTCACTGTACAGTAGAAACTAATACAACATTGTAAAACAAATATACCCCAATTTTTTTAAATTTAAAAATAAATAAAAATGATTTCAAGATACAGTATATTTTTATCTGTAAATTATATTTCAGCAAATTTAGTTTTTTAAAATTTCATTTACAATAGCACAAGAAGTTTTAAATATACAGGGATAACAAAATATGCATAAGACCTGTACTTGAAAACTACAAAACATTGCTTAAAGGAAAGAAGAGCTAAATAAATTGAAAGACACATCATATATATGAATTGGAAGACCACTAGTATTTAGATAGAAATTCTCCCCAAACTCATTTATAGATCCAACACAATCCCAATCACAAACCCAGGAAGATTTTTTTATAGAAAATGACAAGGTGCTTCTAAGAAATTCCATGAAAATGCAAAAGATCTGGAATAGCAAAAACAACTTTGAAAAAAAATTACTTAGAATATCTCATTTAATATAAAACCAAAGTAATTAAGACAGTGAGGTACTGACTTAAGGAAAGGCATACAGATCCTTGGAACAGACTGAGTCTCGAAATAAATTCAAATATACAGATCAACTGATTTTCAACAAAAATACCAAGGTAAATCAATCAGAAAGAACAATCTTTTCAATAAATGTTGCTAATACAACTAGATATCCATATGCAAAAATTATTTATTTTGACTCTTAAATAACACTATACACAAAAGCTATCTTGAAATGGATAATAAACCTAGTCATAAAAACTAAGGCTAGGGACTTCCCTGGTGGTCCAGTGGTAAAGAATCCGCTTTCCAATGCAGGGGATGTGGATTTGATCCTTGGTGAGGGAACTAAGATCCAACACGCCACGGGGCAACTAAGCCCATGTGCCGCAACTACTTAGCTCCTGCACCTCAATGAGAGAGCCTGCGTACTGCAAACTACAGAGCCCATGCGCCCTGGAGCCTGAGCACCACAACTAGAGAGAGAAAACCCACGCACCAAAACAAAGAGCCCCCGCTGCAACAAAAGATCTCGCATGCCTCAATGAAGACCCCACTTGCTGCAACTAAGACCTGACACAGCCAAAAAAGAAAAAGAAAGAAAGAAAGAAAGAAAATAAATTAAAAAATAACAAAGAAATAAAATAAAAACTAAAAGGTAAGGTTAAAACTATTAAGTTTCTAGGAATAAGTACATGAACATATTCTTGATCTTGCAATAGGTCTTCTAGTCAGAATACAATAAATATAGCCCACAAAAATATAATAATTAAAAAATGGAACTTCATCAAAATTAAAACTTGTGCTTTTCAAAGGACACTACTGAGATAATGAAAAGGTCAGCCACAGAATACATGGATGGATGGATGAATGAATGGGTGGGTGGATGCATAGATATGGAAAGAGCTATACAGATACAGATGGATGGAGATAGAGATATCCACATCTATTTCTAATGATCTATAAAACAGAAGATTTGTATCCAGAATATGTAAAAAACCCTTACAACTTAATAATAGAAAAGAAAAACTCACAAATTTTTAAAAGGGGCAAAGATCTGAACAGACACTTTACAAAAGAACATTTTAAGAATGGCCAATATGGGCTTCCCTGGTGGCGCAGTCGTTAAGAATCTGCCTGCCAATGGAGGGGACACAGGTTCAAGCCCCGGCCCGGGAAGATCCCACCTGCTGCGTAGCAACTAATCCCGTGCACCACAACTACTGAGCCTGAGCTCTAGAGCCCACAAGCCACAACTACTGAAGCCTGCCTGCCTAGAGCCCATGTTCTACAACAAGAGAAGTCACGACAATGAGAAGACCGCGCACCGCAATGAAGAGTAGCCCCTGCTCACTGCAACTAGAGAAAGCCCGCACACAGCAACGAAGACCCGACACAGCCCAAAATAAATAAATTGATATTAAAAAAAGAATGGCCAATACACACACTGAAAAGATATTCAAAATTATTAGTCAGCAGGGAAACGCAAATTAAAACCACAATGAGTTGCCACTATCGTTCCCATTTTTAAAAAAAACTATAATTCAAAAGACAAAGACCACTTAAATGAAATGAACAAATTACTTGAAAAACACAATTTACCAAATCTGACACAAGATTAAATATAAACTATAAATAATCCTGTATCTATTTGAAAATTTGAATTCATAATTTACAAACTCACACCAAGAAATCTCCAAGCCAAGATGGTTTTATTGGTGAATCCTATAAAACATTTCATAAAGCTGTAACTCCAATTGTACACAAAGTCTGTTAGAAAAATCCTTAATGAAATATTAGCAAATTGATCCCAGTAATTTTTTAAATACTAACATTCTTCACCCATTCCTCAATGTAAAATGGGAATAATAATTTTTAAAAATGTAATAAAGCCTTAGCAAATGTGACAGTAACCTACAATAATTATCCCTAAATGATTATGAGAACCACTTAACTGGACTCAAAAATTAGTCAAAAGTGACAACTACCTTGATTATTACTTACAATAAAATCCTGAGGTTTGGCAAAAACATTAAATACATAATTTGAGTAGTCACTGGGATAAAGAAATAAAATATTTTTAGTTGATACAGTTTTATGACTGGAAAACTAGGCTCAAATTTTAAAAGACTATTAGATTTAATAAGGAAATTAAGTAAAATAATAGACTGTTCTTGTAATAAGAACATAGAAATGAAAAAAACTCCATTTGCAAAGTTCAAATGATACGAGAAAAGCACAATACATATTACTTGTAAGCAACTATAAAATTTAAGTAAACGGCATAAACCAAAATCTGTATAAGATGTAGTCTGCTCCTGAATAGAAAAATATAGTAAACTACTGATTCTCCCTAAAAAGTAACATATAAAGGTATGCATTTTCAATTAGAATTCCAACAGACTATTTTTGGATCTTCAATACAATCACATTAAAATTCAGTGGATGAACAGCCTAAAGAAAAGCTTTAAAATAACAGAAATTAAAACTAAGACATTGGCTTGACATAGCAGATAAATGTCTATACCTCAAAGCGAAAAAATATTTCTTATAATAATATATACTAATAATAAAATCAATGACAATAGTATAGAATTAAATATTTACTGTAAACATTAACATGTAAATATATAAATACAGACTTTAACAGAAATACAGAAAAAGATTCCCTTATATATAAAACTTAAATATACCTCATAGTGCCAATTCGGTTCACTGATAAAAATATTAACTATTAAGAGGAAAAGATAAATTTTTAACATGTCAGCACAATCAGCTACTCATCTGAAGAAAGCGGACCCCAATCTTATCCTAAATCCAAAAATAAATATCAAACTAAGACTTAAATGCTAAAATATAAAATCTTCCAAGATAATCCATTATAGATTATAAAATTTTATTGAAAAGCATTAAAGATTTAAATAAATGAAAAGACACACGAAGTTCATAGATAGAACGACTCACTATCATAAACATGCCAATTCTCTCTCAGGTGATCTATAGACTCAAAGACAATCCCATCAAAATTTTGCGCTTATTTGATTTTGTTTTGTTAGTGACTTGGCAAGATATTTCTAAAATGAACAGTAGGAAGAACAGGTGAAACATTCCTGAAGAAAACTTTTCAAGAATGTCAACCATCAGGTTATCAAGACTTATTATAAAGTAAATTAATTAAAAGAACATGGCACAGAAATAAACAAAACGTCCATTGGAGAATGTGGAGAAAAAGCCCATAGGTATACACTACAGAGTAGCTTTTCAGGTAACTATGTAAAGGAAATAGTATTTCATAAATGGTGGTGAGACAATTTGTTAGTATTATGGAAAGAAATAAAATTAGTTCCCTAAGCCAAACCATGAAACAGTTGATTCTATGATAAAGTAAAACCAATGAACATTTTAGGAAATAATATGTAAGATCTTTCTGACCTCAACCTAGAAAAGGTTTACCTAAATAAAATTAAAAAAAAAAAAGAAAATCAAACCATAAAGGAAAAGACTGATACATTTATTATCATTCAAATAAATTAAAATTAATTTCTGCTTATGCAAAGTATTATAAAGATAAATCATGAGTTAGGAAATTTTATTTTCAATATCTATAACTGACAAGTTTATTCTTCAGGATATTTAGAGAACAACAATGCAGTTAAGAAAAGACCTCAATGTAGTTTTGATTTGCATTTCTCTAATGATTAATGCAAATCAAAACTACAATGAGATATCATCTCACACCAGTCAGAATAGCCATCATCAAAAAATCTACAAACAATAAATGCTGGAGAGGGTGTGGAGAAAAGGGAACACTCTTGCACTGCTGGTGGGAACGTGAATTGGTACAGCCACTAAGGAGAACAGTATGGAGGTTCCTTAAAAAACTACAAATAGAACTACATATGACCCAGCAATCCCACTACTGGGCATATACCCTGAGAAAACCATAATTCAAAAAGAGTCCTGTACCAAAATGTTCATTGCAGCTCTATTTACAATAGCCCAGAGATGGAAACAACCTAAGTGCCCATCATCGCATGAATGGATAAAGAAGATATGGCACATATATACAATGGAATATTACTCAGCCATAAAAATAAACAAAATTGAGCTATTTGTAATGAGGTGGATAGACCTAGAGTCTGTCATACAGAGTGAAGTAAGTCAGAAAGAGAAAGACAAATACCGTATGCTAACACATATATATGGAATTTAAGAAAAAAAAATGTCATGAAGAACCTAGGGGTAAGACAGGAATAAAGATACAGACCTACTAGAGAATGGACTTGAGGATATGGGGAGGGGGAAGGGTAAGCTGTGACAAAGCGAGAGAGAGACATGGACATATATACACTACCAAACGTAAGGTAGATAGCTAGTGGGAAGCAGCCGCATAGCACAGGGAGATCAGCTCGGTGCTTTGTGACCGCCTGGAGGGATAGGATAGGGAGGGTTGGAGGGAGGGAGACGCAAGAGGGAAGAGATATGGGAACATATGTATAACTGATTCACTTTGTTATAAAGCAGAAACTAACACACCATTGTAAAGCAATTATACTCCAATAAAGATGTAAAAAAAAAGAAAAGACCAACAACCCAATAGCAAGTGGGCAACAGATTTTGCAAGTGGGCAACAGATTTTGCAAAAGAATCAGAAATGGCCAAAACACATGAAAAAATGTTCAACTAAATTACTAATCAGGAAAACATAAATTTTAAAAAGTGAATTCCATGTTATACCTGCTATAATTACAAAGTTTAAAAGTCTGATAATATCAAGTGTTGGCCAAATGCATAGTGACCAAAACTCTAAACAATGGTAGAATTATAAATGGATGAAACTACTGAAAAAATTGAGCTTTGCATTTCTAGTAAGTTGAGAATGTACACATCCAATGCCTGAGCAATCACTTTCCATATACACCCTAGAGCAGGGGTAGGTAAATTGTGTCTGCATGCTAAATCCAGAAGCCACCTGTGCTGTATTCGTATAACCCATGAGCTAAGAATGGTTTTAACATTTTTAAGTGGTTAAAAAAAAATTAAAAGAAAGATATTTCTTGACACCTGAAAATTACACTAAATTCAGTATTCAGTGCCGATAAAGTTTAATTGGAAACAAACACACTAATCCCTTCTTATACTGTCTATGACTGCTTTCATGCTAAAAAGTCAGAGCTGAATGCTGCAACAGAGAAAGCATACCTATAAAGCCTAAAATATTTACTATCTGGTCTTTTAGAGAAAAAGTTTGACAATTCCTGTCCTAAAGAAATATATTCTAAACTTGTTTTTGACAGACTCACCACAAGAAATAGATTTCACATTGAACTCCATACATGGTACTTTCTTGTATGAATCAGAAAACATGCAAGGATGTTCGTAGAGGAAAGATTTGTAATGGAAAAACTAGAAACATCAAGAAGTATTGGATCGGCCAAAAGGTTCGTCATTTTCTGTAGGATGGCTCTAGTAGGATTTAACTGTCTTTAAACTTCATTCAAAACAATTTTGTTAGGTTGTATTGTGACAGCTGTCTTATCAGCGAGTACTTAAAAAAAAAACATCAAAATTGGTAAACTTTTGTGCAGCCATTTTAATACTGAAGATGGAAGCAAGAAAGCAACATTTCCGGCATATTATGCTTTATTATTTCAAGAAAGGTAAAAACGCAACTGAAACACACAAAAAAGATTTGTGCAGTATATGGAGAAGGTGCTGTGACTGACTGAACGTGTCAAAAGTGGTTTGCAAAGTTTCGTGCTGAAGATTTGTTGCTGGGCAATGCTCCACAGTCAAGTAGACCAGTTGAAGTTGACAGTGATCAAATCGAGACATTAAGTGAGAACAGTCAACGCTATACCACATGGGAGATAGCCAACATACTCAAAATATACAAATCAAGTGTTGAAAATCATTTACACCAGCTTGGTTATGTTAATCGCTTTGATGTTTGCGTCCCAAGTAAATCAAGCAAAAAAAACCTTCTTGACTGTATTTCCGCGTGCGATTCTCTACTTACACGTAAGGAAAACATTCATTTTTAAAACAAATTGTGACAGGTGATGAAAAATGGATACTGTACAATAATGTGGAATGGAAGAGACTGTGGGGCAAGCCACAGAAGAAATGAACCGCCACCAACCACACCAAATGCCGGTCTTCATCCCAAGAAGGTGATGTTGTGTATATGGTGGGACTGGAAGGGAGTCCTCTATTATGAGCTCCTCCTGAAAAACCAAACCATTAATTCCAACAAGTACTGTTCCCAATTAGACCAACTGAAAGCAGCATTCGACTAAAAGCATCCAGAATTAGTCAACAGAAAATGCATAATCTTCCATCAGGATACTACAAGACTGCATGTTTCTTTGATGACCAGGCAAAAACTGTTAAAGCTTGGCCAGGAAGTTCTGATTCATCTGCCGTATTCAGCAGACATTGCACCTTCAAATTTCCATTTATTTCAGTCTTTTCAAAATTCTCTTAGTGGAAAAAATTTCAATCCCCTGGAAGACTGTTAAAAGGCACCTGAAACAGCTCTTTGCTCAAAGATAAAAAGTCTTGGGAAGATGGAATTACGCAGTTGCCTGAAAAATGATAGAAGTGGAACAAAAGGGTGAATACGTTGCTCAATAAAGTTCTTGGTGAAAATGAAAAATGTGCCTTTTATTTTTACGTAGAAACCAAAGGAACGGGCTTCCCTGGTGGCGCAGTGGTTGAGAGTCCGCCTGCCGATGCAGGAGACATGGGTTCGTGCCCCGGTCCGGGAAGATCCCAGGTGCCGCAGAGTGGCTGGGCCCGTGAGCCATGGCCGTTGAGCCTGCGTGTCCAGAGCCCGTGCTCCGCAACGGGAGAGGCCACAACAGTGAGAGGCCCGCATACCAGAAAAAAAAAAAAAAAACCAAAGGAACTTTTTGGCCAACCCAATATATATACACTAAAATAGATTTTGAAATTTTGATATATTTTAAACATAAGACCTAAAAGTATAAAACTCCTAAAAGAAAACATAGGGAAAAACCTTCATGACACTGGATTAGGCAATGATTTCTTGGACATGACACCAAAAACACAGGCAACAAAAGCAAAAATAAACAAATGGGACTACCTACATCAAATTTTTAAAACTTCTGGATGTCAAAAGAAACAACCAACAGAGTGAAAAGGTAACACATGGAATGGAAGCAAGTATTTGCAAATCATACATCTGACGGGGGTAATATCCAGAATATATAAAGAACTCTTACAAATCAACAATAAGAAAAAAAACAAATAACCCAATTCAAAACTGGCGAAAGGACTTGGAAAAAGACATTTCTCCAAGAAGACAAATGGCCAACAAGCATATCAAAAGATGCTCAACATTACTAATCATTAGAGAAATGCTAATCAAAACTACAATGAGATATCACCTCATACCCATTAGGATGGTTACGATCAAAAACACAGAAAGTGACAAGTGTTGACAAGGATGTGGAGAAACTGGAATCCCTGTGTTAGTGCGAATGTAAAATGGTGCCACCGCTCCTGAAAACAGTATGGCAAGTCCTCAAAAAAAATGAAAACAGAATTACCATATGAACAAGCAATCCCATTTCTGGGTATATATCCAAGACAAATGAAAGCAGAATCATGAAGAGATATTTGCTCGCCATGTTCAGTGCAGCATCATTCACAAAAACCAAGAGGCAGAAGCAATCCAAATGCCCATCAACAGGTGAATGGATAAACAAAATGTGGTACTACCCATACAGCGGAATATTATTCAGCCTTAAAAAGGAAGGAGGGCTTCCCTGGTGGTGCAGTGGTTGAGAGTCCGCCTGCCGATGCAGGGGACACGGGTCCGTGCCCCGGTCTGGGAAGATCCCACATGCCACGGAGCGGTTGGGCCAGTGAGCCATAGCTGCTGAGCCTGCGTGTCCAGAGCCTGTGCTCCGCAGCGGGAGAGGCTACAACAGTGAGAGGCCCGCATACCGCAAAAGAAAAAAAGGGGGAAGGACATCCCAATACATGTTACAACATGTATAAACCTTAAGAGGGGAGGGAAATTTTGTTCAATGGATACAGAAATTTCAGTTTTGCAAGATAAAATAGTTCTACAGATTTGTTGCATAAAAACGTGAATGTACTTAATATTATGGAACTATACACTTAAAAATGATTAAGATGGTAAATTTTTACATTATGTGGGTTTTTTTACCACAATTTAAAATGAATAAATGAAAATTATGGGCTTCCCTGGTGGTGCAGTGGTTGAGAATCTGCCTGCTAATGCAGGGGACACAGGTTTGAGCCCTGGTCTGGGAGGATCCCACATGCCGTGGAGCAACTAGGCCCGTGAGCCACAACTACTGAGCCTGTGCGTCTGGAGCCTGTGCTCCGCAACAAGAGAGGCCATGATAGTGAGAGGCCCGCGCGCCGCGATGAAGAGTGGCCCCCACTTGCCACAACTAGAGAAAGCCCTCGTACAGAAACGAAGACCCAACACAGCAAAAATTAATTAATTAATTAATAAACTCCTACCCCCAACATCTTCTTTTAAAAAAAAAAAATATAATGTTTATATAATGAATTACTATACATCAGTGATGAATGAATGAGAGCTAAATGATCAGTACAGACAAATCTCAAGAATATACAATAAGGGACTTCCCTGGTGGCGCAGTGGTTAAGAATCCGCCTGCCAATGCAGGGGACACGGGTTTGAGCCCTGGTCCGGGAAGATCCCACATGGCTCAGAGCAGCTAAGCCCGTGCACCACAACTACTGAGCCCGTGTGCCACAACTACTGAAGCCTAGGCGCCTAGAGCCCATTCTCTGCAACAAGAGAAGCCACTGTAATGAGAAGCCCATGCACCATAACGAAGAGCAGCCCCCACTCGCCACAACTAGAGAAAAACCACGCACAGCAATGAAGACCCAATGCAGCCAAAAATAAAATTATTTAATTTTAAGAAAAAGAATATACAATGATAAAACAAAGTGGTAACATATACAGTATGATTAAAAAATACAGAGTTCATAAATAAGCAAAACTAAACAATATATTGATCAACAATGAAAATGTGGTTAAAAACTATAAGAAAAGCAAGGAAAAATGGCAATAAATACATACTTATCAATAATTACTGTAAATGTCACTGGACTAAAAGCTCCGATCAAAAGCATAGAGTGACTGATTGGATAATAAAACAAGAACGTAAAATATGCTGCCTACAAGAGAGTCGCTTTAGGGCAAAAGACATGAATGGATTGAAAGTGAGGGGATGGAAAAAGATATTTCACGCAAATGTAAATGACAAGAAAGTGGGGACAGCAACACTCGTATCAAATAAAATGGACTTTAAAACAAAGAGTATAAAAAAAGGCAAAGAAGGACACTATATAATGATAAAAGGATCGATACAAAAAGAGGATATTACACTCATTAACATAAATGCACCTAATATAGAAGCACCCAAACACATAAAATACTAACAGACATAAGAGGAGAAACTGACGGGAACACAATAATAGATTTAACAACCCCACTCACATCAACGGACAGATTTTCCAGACAGAAAACTAATAAGGCAACACAGACTCTAAATGACACAACAGAACAGTTAGACTGAATTGATATCTATAGGACACTATAGCCAAAACAAACAGAACACACATTCTCTTCGAGAGCGCGTGAAACACTCTCAAGGATAGACCACAGTCTGTGGCCCAAAACAAGCCTCAACAAATTTAAAAGGACAGAAATTATTTCAAGCATCTTCTCTGACCACAAAGGCATGAAACTAGAAATCAACCACAGAGAGAAAAGCAAGAAAAAAAAACGATTACAGGGCTTCCCTGGTGGCGCAGTGGTTAAGAGTCCACCTGCCAATGCAGGGGACATGGGTTCGTGCCCGGTCCGGGAAGATCCCACATGCCGCGGAGCAGCTGGGCCCGTTAGCCACGGCCGCTCAGCCTGCGCATCCAGAGCCTGTGCTCCGCAACGGGAGAGGCCACAATGGTGAGAGTCCCACGTACCACAAAAAAAAAAAAAAAAGATTACATGGAGACTAAACAACATGCTACTAAAAAACTAATGGGTCAACAATGAAATCAAACAGGAAATTAAAAAATACCTCGAGATAAATGACAATGAAAACAAAACCATATAAAATCTATGGGATGCAACAAAAGCAGATCTAAGAGGGAAGTTCACAGAGATACAGGCCTTCCTCAAAAAAGAAGAAAAATCTCAAATAAGCAACCTAACCTACCACCTACAATAATGAGAAAAAGAAGAACAAACAAAACTTAATGTCAGAAGAAGGAAGGAAATAATAAAAATCAGAGAGGAAATAGAGACTTTTTTAAAAAATCAATAAAACCAAGAGCTGATTTTCTGAAAGGATAAACAAAATTGACAAATCACTGGCCAGGATCACTAGGGAGAAAAGAGAGAAAAGCCAAATAAACAAAATAAGAAATGAAAGAGGAGAAACAACCAATACAGCAGAAACTCAAAAAATCCTAAGGAATTACTATGAACAGTTATATGCCAATAAAATATACAACCTAGAAGAAACAGACAAGTTCCTAGAAACATACAGCCTGCCAAAACTGAATCAAGAAGAAACAGATAATTTGAACAGACCAATCACTAGAAGTGAAACAGAACTTGTAATAAAAAACAAAGAAACAAAACCCTCCTTGCAAACAAAATCCAGGACCATAAGGCTTCACTGGGTAATTCTACCAAATATACATAGAAGAACTCATACTTATACTTCTACAACTCTTCCAAAGGATTGAAGAGGAGGGTCATGATTGAAGAGGAGGGTCAATGACTCCCGCATTCATTCTATGAAGCCACCTACACCCTAATACCAAAACCAGACAAAGAAAATACAAGAAGAGAAAATTACAGGCCAATATCTTTGAATGAAAACAGGTGCAAAAATCCTCAACAAAATATTAGCAAACAGAATCCAACAACACATAAGGATTATACAACATGATCAACTTGGATTTATTCCAGGGTCACAGGGATAGTTCAACATATGCAAAGCAATCAATGTGATACATCACATCAACAAAAGACAAAAACCAACAGATACAGAAAAAGCATTTGATAAAATTCAACATCCATTCATGATAAAAACTCTCACCAAAATGGGTATAGAGGGAACATATCTCAACATAATAAAAGCCATTTATGACAAACCCACAGTCAATACAGCACTCAGTGGTGAAAACCTGAAAGCCTTCCTGCTAAATTCTGGAACAACACAAGGATGCCCAATCTCACTGCTTCTATTCAAACATAATATTGGAAGTCCTAGCCACAGAAATCAGACAAGAAAAAGAAAATGTATCCAAATTGGAAGGCAAGAGGTAAAATTGTCATTGTACACAGATGACACAATACTCTATATAGAAAACCCTAAAGACTCCACACAAAAACTATCAGAACTAATAAATGCATTCAGCAAGGTAAAAGGATACAAGCTTAATGTAAAGATATCTGTTGCATTTCTTTACGCTAACAATGAAATCTTAAAAAGAAAGCTTAAAAAAAAATCCCATTTAAAATCACATCAGAAAAAAAAAAAAAAATCACATCAGGTGACATGACACTATACATAGAGAATCTTAAAAATGCCACCAAAAAACTACTGGAGCTAACCGATGAATTTCATAAAGTAGCAGGATACAAAATTAATGCACAGAAATCTCTTTTACCAATTATTCCTTTATTTCTACCAAATAACAATTATAATTCAAAACCTGTGATTCTAGTGAACTAGGGGGCAATTCAGAAATTAACACAACATTGTAAATCAACTATACTTCAATAAAAATTTTTTTAATTTCTCTGTTCTATTTTTTCTTATATTTATTTGGCTGCGCCAGGTCTTAGTTGCGGCATGCAAAATCTTCGTGGCCACATGCAGGATCTTTTTTAGTTGTGGCATGTGGGATCTTGAGCTGCACATGTGAACTCTTAGTTTCGGCATGCGGGATCTAGTTCCCTGACCAGGGATGGAACCCGGACCCCTGCATTGGTAGCACGGAGTCTTAATCACTGGACCACCAGGGAAGTCCCTCTCTATTCTATCTGAACTTCTTTCAAACTTCACATAAAGTGGCAATGGTTAAGGGAACATGAATTAGGGTAATGCACCGTATAACAGTCACTTCCACTATCACCATGTTATCTTGAATAATCCACAGCACAAATCCTCCAAATGATGAACTAGAAGTTGGACAGCCCTACTCTCTCTTTTGATTTGCATAAAATACTGAAGGCTTTTTTCTTTTAAATCCCTTTCACCGAAAACACTACATATTTGTAAAATCAATTCAGCTTTTTCATGTTTAAACCAAATTTCCCAAAGTCCTCACTGATGGAGTTACATTCTATCAGTTTATGCGTCCCAACAATTAGCAGACACTATAGTCTGCTGAAAGTTTCAGAAGGACTGTGCCTAGAAGGGCCGAACTTGATCTATAAAACCAAATACGTGAAGCCGCACGTCCTGGTGGTCTTGGGCAATGAACATATGGTAAGTCTGGTATTACACAAAACATTTTGATGCACTTGCCTGAGAAACAGTGAATTTCCTTTTTTCTGTACATCGACATCAAGACAAAATGGTAGGCCTCAAATGACCATCTTTGGAATCAAGCACTTCCTGAATACCATCTGTGTAGCAGTCTGCCCTTATCTCTCCTGAATAGGTGTCTGTGTTCCTGAGTTCCCTTCACGGAGGGAGGCCAGTCTCCTCTTCCAAGCTAGTCACTTCTCTGCCTTCAACAGCCCCTTAATTATAAACTACCAGAAAGGGGGAGATAAAGGTAATCTTTACCACACCATTTGCACTTAACATTTGGTATAAAATCCCCTGCTTGTAAATCTCCAGCCTAAAAATGTTTGCAGGGATGAAGCAAAAAAAGCACCAGGCACCAGAAACATAAACCCCAAATGTTGTGTGTACAGACCCATTGTATAGCAGCTTGGTTACTGCCTTAAGATTTCTGCTACCGCTTTAAGATTGTTGTTACTGCAACATCTTTAACAAATAAAGCATCAGATTAAAACCATCATTAGAAAGCTATTTGATTAATTTCTATTACTAGTATACAGGCTTGAGCAAAGGCATATCCAGAAGCAGGAAATCAAAATTTATTTGCTAAAAGTGAGACATAATGGCTGAGGGATACCTTCTAACAGCCCCATGTTTTACTTTTTGATCTGTTACCCCTGACCACAGATGACTGGTTCAAAGATAAACATCGGATGCAAGCTGGCCCAATCATAATCTTCTTCCTAGGAACTTAAAATCTAAAATGGATAAAAATAACGACTAAAAGTCATTGGAGCATAACTGCTTTCTGGCAGTACTAGAGACAACAGGCCCACAATCACATTAGACTGAGTTCCCTGGGGGAAATTTGTTCTTTACCTCCTCCTTAAATTCTGTGAAATCCCCCAATATACTTCTGAAGTGTTTTTCTGGATAAGTGAGCAAGAGTCTATTTTTCTTGCTTAAATGCAACAGAAAGGATATTCAATAACTAAACCCAACGAGGATCAGGAGAGCTAGTTACTTCTCAACATGTAGTCTGAAAACTGTTATCACTCAAAAAATATAAACAAACTAATTCCAAAGAGAAAGAAGGTACTCACAGATCCTTCTGGTGAAAGTAAACAAAAAACAAAAGAAATGAACATTCTCCTTGACTCAGGAATTCTAGATGATAAAATTTATCCTTCATAAACAACTGCATGAACATCCTTTGATGATTCATCAATTCTATTGTTAGATTCACTAAACTTATTGAGGTAATCATTTCACGATGTATGTAAGTCAAAACAGTATGTCAATTATATGTCAATAAAACTGGAAGAAAAAGTCTATCCTTAGAATTTATCCTACAAAAACACTTCAGCAAGTAGACAAAGATGTGTATAGAAATGCATACTTAATATTGTTTATAATAGTAAAAAGTTGAAAATAATACACACACATGTAAAAGAGGAATCTGATTAACTTATAGTACAGCCATACAATAAAATACTGAGTACCCACTAGAAAGGATGCAATAGGTCCATATCCACTGACACAGAATATATCTAGGCAGTTGTATGAAAAAAGCAAGAACAACATTCACAGGATACATAAATCCCCTCCCATCACATAGAGATATACATTTACATTCATAGAAAAAAGTCTGGAAAGATATATATTACATGTTTAAAACTGATTCTCCTTGGAGAATGGTAAAGGCTTTTATTTTCTGCTTTATTCATTTTTGTATTATAAGATAGAATGTATTACTTTTATAATCTAAGAAACAAAGTTTCTTTTAAGAAAACCATATAACAATGGAAAAAATATGAAGAGAAAATTAAGAGACCCTGTAAACAAAGTAGAAACCTTTACTGAGTGATAAGTTCAATATGATCCACACACACACAAAGCATGGCTATATTTCAACATTAATAACCATGAGAATAAAATATTTAAAGAAAAGAGTAAGATTCTTACAATTCAGATTAACTTTATTAAAATACTAACAAAGTGTGATAAGATCTAAACTTAAATCAAATTGGACCATCACATTAATTAGCCCTAACTAATCACTATTACAGATTAATGTTTTCTCTAGACATATTTATTATCTAGCTAAAGACATGATTGGTTTCTTTCTAGAACGGTACTTACAGTTCTCTACAATTTCATCAAAAACTGCACCAGTTTTCTGCTCAAACTGAAAAAGCAAAAAAGAAAAAGTAACATTATTATCATATCCTTCATTCATACCCTTTAGTGTCCCTCCTTGCTCTCCTTAGAGCTGTAATCTTCAACCCAAAGTATATGAATTCACAACAACATGAACAAAAACACCACCAAACAGAGTAAAGTAAAATTCAGAATGAATAAAACGGGTTCTCAGGCCAAAGCCCGCAACCCAAAAATGAAGACATAAATACATACCCTCACTATAAAAAAGCTACTTATTTTATTTTTTTAAGGTTTTTTTAAAAAACTGAAGTATAGGGCTTCCCTGGTGGCGCAGTGGTTGAGAGTCCGCCTGCCGATGCAGGGGACACGGGTTCGTGCCCTGGTCCGGGAAGATCCCACATGCCGCGGAGCAGCTGGGCCCGTGAGCCATGGCCGCTGAGCCTGCGTGTTTGGAGCCTGTGCTCCGCAACGGGAGAGACCACAACAGTGAGAGGCCCGCGTACCGCAAAAAAAAAAAAAAAACTGAAGTATAGTTGGTTTACAAGGTTTCAGGTGTACAAAAAAGTGA
Organism: Pseudorca crassidens; assembly: GCF_039906515.1. Classification (NCBI taxonomy): domain Eukaryota; kingdom Metazoa; phylum Chordata; class Mammalia; order Artiodactyla; family Delphinidae; genus Pseudorca; species Pseudorca crassidens. The sequence goes on along the minus strand of NC_090297.1, from coordinate 28,090,182 downwards.
TTCAAAAAAGCTACTTATTTTTCAAAAATCACTTTCCTATCACAAAATACAGAGGATCATATACTTTTGTAATAATAATAATAAAAAACACAGCCAACACTTACTGAGAACTTACTAACAACACTTATTATTAAGAACTATGTAAAACTTCTAATCAAAACTGAACAGAACAGGGCTTCCCGGGTGGCGCATTGGTTAAGAATCTGCCTGCCAATGCAGGGGACACGGGTTCAAGCCCTGGTCCGTGAAGATGCCACATGCTGCGGAGCAACTAAGCCCGTGTGCCACAACTACTGAGCCTGTGCACTAGAGCCTGCAAGCCAGAACTACTGAGCCCATGCGCCACAACTACTGAGCCTACACTCTAGAGCCCGTGCTCTGCAACAAGAGAAGCCACTGCAATGAGAAGCCCACGCACCCAACGAAGAGTAGCCCCTGCTTGAGGCAACTAAAGAAAGCCCGCGTGCAGCACTGAAGACCCAACACAACCAAAATTAATTAATTAAAAAAATAATAACTAAACAGAACAACCAGCATCAATAGGTTTTGCTCTTAGGCTAAAGCCAGAAGTCTGCTGCTCTTTAATATTTATTTATTTTTTGGCTGCGTCGGGTCTTAGTTGCAGCACGCGGGATCTTTCGTTGTGGCACTCGGGCTCTTAATTGCGGTGCGCAGGCTTAGTTGCCCTGTGGAATGTGGGATCTTAGTTTCCTGACCAGGGATCAAATCAGTGTCCCCTGCATTGCAAGATAGATTCTTAACCACTGGACCACCAGGGAAGTCCCTCTGCTTCTCTTTAAATGAAAGTAAGCCATATTACAGGAATGGTTCCTTTTTGAGTATGTTAGGGCCCAAGACAGAAGCAGAGCCAAGTCTGACGTAATTTCAGGCCTTTAAAACAGACATGGGGGGAAAAAAGTAAAGCAGCGGCAACTCCACCCAGAAGCTAATAAAGACACTACTAGTATGTTTCACTCCTAGTCTTCAAAGGTCTCCTCACTTTGGCAAGTTTGAGCATTCCAATCTCCTGCTTCTCTACCTACTACTCATCAATGAGGCAAAAACAGAAACAAGTCAGCTTTGTGATAAACCTTGCCTACTAAGCTAGAGTGAAATCTCCCCATTCAAGGGAAAAACTTCAGGGAAAAAGAACTACCTACGTAACTACAGATGAAACACAACACGACAGCTAGCTAACACTCATAAATGTGAACAGACAACCAAGGATCCCAGGTTTCTGAAAGAAATTAACTATGGGAAAGAGAAGGCTCAAGGTGAATTAACAGAATAACCACTCCAGAAGGAAACAATTTACAGAAAACGAACTTCTAAAAAATATTTTAAGTGGTATCTGAGATATCTGAGAGGCTACTGATACAAAAAACTAAACATCAGAAAATATTTAGATGGGCCATGAAAAGGAGACATGAGAAAATATTTGGAAACAAGAAAATGGCAGCAAAAATAAAAATCTTACTGGCCAAGCTAACGACAGAGTTCTCAATCAGTTTCCAAAAAACAAAAAGTCAAAGAGTTGGAAGATACTTTATATGAAAACATGGAAGATTAAACGATTAGGTGTAACAGAAATCTCAAAGGCAAATCCAAAGAAGAGAACAATAGACAGGTGAAATAATAGAAGAAAATTTCCCTGAACTAAATAAATTAATATTTGAGATTGAATGGGTCCACCAAATAACAAAGAGAAAGTGAAAAAAAAGATACATCCTGGTGAAATGTCAGAGTTTCCAAAAGCAAACAAAAAGAGAAAATAAAAAATTATAGTGCAGGTGATTCATTAAACACATTTAACATAACTGAATTCAATGATATGAACACTGAAAAGGAAAGCAAAGAAAAGAAATTGTAAAGGTTATTCTACCTACCATTCCACTCAATGAGCTATGTTCTAGAATAAAAGGGAAATGGGAGATGTGACTGCAAGCCAAAGAATGAAAGCACTTGTCTACACTGAAAGGTATCCGAGGGTGGTACGACGAATTGGAAGATTGGGATTGACATATATACACTATTGATACTACATATAAAATAGGTAACTAATAAGAACCTACTGTACAGCTCAGGGAATTCTACTCAGTCCTCGGTGGTGACCTAAATGGGAAGGAAATCCAAAAAAGAGGGGATATATGTATATGTATAGCTGATTCATTTTGCTGTACAGTAGAAACACAACATTGTAAAGCAATTATACTCCAATAAAATTTTTAAAAATAAAGTAAAATATGTAAGAAAAAAAGAAAGAAGGGGATCCAAGTGTTTGAAGATAATGCTCTTTTTCTACAATACTGCCTTTCTTTTTTCTGGTGATGAAAATGTTCTAACGTTGATGTGGCTGCACAACTGTGAAAATACAGCTACTGAATTATGCACTTTAAATGGGTGAACTGCATGACATATGAATTACATCTCTATTAAGCTGTTTTAAAAACACATTGAGAAAAATACTTCTATAAAGTTTAGGTATTAAAAACCAAAAGGCACTACTGAAACAAGATTAACAGGGAGTTGTTATGTGGGCATATACCAGTATTTTTTAAAGAATAATTTTTAAAATATACATTCAAATGTGTTAAATAAATAATATGTTTAATACAATGAAGTCCCTCAAGTACAATTTCCTGTGTGATGAGGTTACCTCATTTTAGTGCTAACTCTTTATGTATTTGAACTTCTTGATAAGGCAGAGCATCAATTAGGGGAGAGTCTGTCTTTGACTCATTTTGATTTTGTTGTTGTTTTTTTCTTCTTTAAAAATCCTTTTTATTTTATATTGGAGTATAGTTGATTTACAATGTTGTGTTAGTTTCAGGTGTACAGCAAAGTGACTCAGTTATACATATACACATATCTATTCTTTTTCAAATTCTTTTCCCATATAGGTTACTACAGAGTATTGAGTAGAGTTCCCTGTGCTATACAATAGGTCCTTGTTGATTATTTTATATATAGTAGTATGTATGTTAATCCCAACCTCCTAATTTATCCCTCCCACCCACCTTTCCCCTTTGGTAACCTTAAATTTGTTTTTGAAGTCTGTGAGTCTCTTTCTGTTTTGCAAATAAGTTTATTTGTTTCATTCTTTTTGTTTCCACATATAAGTGATATCATATGATATTTATCTTTGACTTACTTCACTTAGTAAGATAATCTCTAGGTCCATCCATGTTGCTGCAAATGGCATTATTTCATTCTTTTTTAAAATGGCTGAGTTATATTCCACTGTATATATGTACATCTTCTTTATCCATTCATCTGTTGATGGTCATTTAGGTTGCTTCCATGTCTTGGCTATTGTAGATAGTACTGCAGTGAACATTGGGGTGCATGTATATTTTCAAATTATTGGTTTTTTCCAGATACATGCCCAGGAGTGGGACTGCTGGATCATATGATAGCTCTATTTTTAGGTTTTTAAGGAACCTCCATACTGTTCTCCATAGTGGCTGTACCAATTTACATTCCCACCAACAGTGTAGCAGGGTTCCCTTTTCTCCACACCCTCTCCAGAATTTATCATTTGTAGACTTTTTGAGGACGGCCATTCTGACTGGTGTGAGGTGATACTTCATTGTAGCTTTGATTCACATTTCTCTAATAATTAGTGTCGTTGAGCATCTTTTCATGTGCCTGTTGGCCATGTATATGTCTTCTTTGGAGAAATGTCTATTGAGATCTTCTGCCCATTTTTTGATTGGGTTGTGTGTTTTTTTGAGTTTTTATTTGTTTTAATTCAAACCTGCTGGTGACTACTCACTTAACATTGCCCAAGCAGGTCACACTAACATCACTCTCAATTATGGACTCCATCAGGACTCCAGAACACCTGCTTGGCCTATAATCTAACCAATGGGGTGTCAACAAATGTACAAGTAATAAGACTTAGCTTTGTTACAATATAGTGATTTCGCTAAATATGTTTGGGTGCTTCTTGTCCAGCCTGTATATTTATAAATAAGAAATTAGATACAAATAGTAATTTAGCTTTGAAATTAATGTACTACTCATCGCTCAAGTTTCATGAAAGATTTAATTGGACTTAAAAGCAAAGCTGACTTCAGGACTTCCCTGGTGGCGCAGTGGATGAGACTCCGAGCTCCCAACGCAGGGAACTGGATCCCACATGCATGCCGCAACTGAGTTCACATGCCACAACTGAGTTCACATGCCACAACTGAGGACCCCACATGCCGCAACTAAGGAGCCCTGGAGCCACAACTGAGGGGCCCATTTGCCACAACTAAGACTTGGTGCAACCAAATAAGTAAATATTTTTTTAAAAATCCATAATAAATATTTTGTATGGGCAAGGATTTTCTCAGTACTACAAAACTTAAAATTAAAAAAATAAATGAATATAGATATTAATTTAGGACAAAAAATTACCGGTTCATTTTTAGTTATCAAAATAGTCTCATAGGTTCTACCCATTCAAAACATATAACTGTTCATATTTAAACTTATAAAATAAATAACTTTAAGGTTTTTACTTTCAAATTTCCTTACCCACAAAATATATATATAGTGATACTTACACTTCCCAGGATTGTTAGGATGATTAAATGAAAAGCATTTAGCATGGTACTTAGCAAAGTAAATATACAGTAAATGTAAGCAATATGATTACACTAATAAAAGATATCTTCCCTTGTTTTAAAAATTAGGGTTCATTACAACATTTCACTTGTAAAAATGTGTCCACTGCTTAAAATAAAAGGAAAGCACTGGGCAAATGTTTCAGCCCTCTGTATTTCAAAAATTAAGCATTGGGGATAAACTATATTTTTACTTAAAAAACAGAACACTGAAGTTCCCTAACCCTGGAGGAATTAAAAATCCCAATATACTGTGAATTGATAAACACCACCCACAGCCACCTGCAGAAAAAAAATTAAACATTTAAAAAATCACAGTTAGAGGGAATCCCCTGGCTGTCCAGTGGTTAGGACTCTGCGCTTCCACTGCAGGGGGCCCGGGTTCGATCTCTGGTCAGGGAACTAATCCCACGTGCCACGTGGTGTGGCCAAAAAAAAAAAAAAAATCACAGTTAGAAATTTATTGGGACTTCCCTGGTGGTCCAGTGGTAAAGAGTTCACTTTCCAATGCAGGGGACGGAGGTTCAATCCCTGGTTGGGGAACTAAGATCCCACATGCCATGGGGCAACTAAGCCCACATGCCACAACTACTGAGCCCACATGCCTCAACTACAGAGCCCGCATGCTGCAAACTACAGAGCCCACGTGCCACAACTAGACAGAGAAAACTCACACACCACACCTAGACAGAAGCCCACGCACCGCAATGAAGATCCCCCATGCCGCAACTAAGACCCAATGCAGCCAAGAATAAAATAATTTTTTTAAAAAAAGAAACTTATTGGATCCTAAACCAATAATTTTTATTTTATTTTAAAAAAGTTAATTTGGGCTTCCCTGGTGGCGCAGTGGTTGAGAGTCCGCCCGCCGATGCAGGGGACACGGGTTCATGCCCCGGTCCAGGAAGATCCCACATGCTGCGGAGCGGCTAGGCCCGTGAGCCATGGCCGTTGAGCCTGCGCGTCTCCGCAACGGGAGAGGCCACAACAGTGAGAGGTCCGCGTAACGCAAAAAAAAAAAAAGTTACTTTTCTCTTTGATCCTCCATACAACTTCACAAATTCCCTGGACATAATTGCTAGAATGCCTAAGTACCATAAACACTTTTCTCAAACTGGTTTTAATATCTGTAACAATTTGAGAGTTTATATGATAAATTTATTCAATGAAAACTAAACAATAGACCAATAGCTATAAAACAGTTGAGGGAGCTGAAGGTGGATTTTTCAATGATTAAGCAGATACTGAAAACTATCAAATGTGCTTCAGCCTCTTCTTCTCTAAAACCTACTCTTTTCACCTTTTTTCATTTTAGTAGTAGCCCCAACACCCTGGAAGTCAAACAAGAACTCTCAAAACTTTTCATCCATTCTCTTCAACTGATCAGTAGTAAGACTATCAGTTATATTTCCAACACATCTTAGGGTTTTAGATAAACCACTACTCTCCATGATGAGCTAACCTATACAGGAGGTCAGGAGAGACAAAGAAACACTGTTCTGTAATTTAAGATCTGAAGGATGACTAAGAATTAAAACAGGTGAAAAGATGGGAGAGAAAGTTCAAGAAAAGAACAGCAAATGTAAAGGTTCTTAGCAGGAGATAAAATAGAGAATTCAAAATTCAGAAAGACTAGGTGGATAAGAATTCTGGCAGTAAAGCAGGTCAGCACTGTAAAATAAAGCTGATGACAAATCATGGGCCAAACACTGGACATTCTTCATAGACAGGGTGACCACATATTCCAGTTAGCCAAAAGCATCTCAGCTTAGGCCTATCATCCCCATGTAATTGTTAATGTGCTCCCTTTCACTCTCAAAAGTGTCTCAGTTTGGGACTTCCTTGGCAGTCCAGTAGTTAAGACTCCCCGCTTCCAATGCAGGGGGCGCAGGTTTTGATCCCTGGTCGGGGAACAAGGATCTGGCATGCCACAGGGTGCAGCCAAAAAAATAAAAGCAAAGAAAAAAACGTCTCAGTTTGGTCACCCTAAGTATTAGTCATGTTTAGACACTGGACTTTATCCTAAGAAAAAAAAATGAAGGAGATGGCAAGAAGGAAGATTCGTGCTCCGAAAATTACTCTATGGAGTAAGGTTATTTCTTACTCCTACCCAAAGTTCTCATCATACCATTCTCATATTGTTTTCCTTCTACTGGGAATGACTTCTATCTGATAAAATTCCAATGCTACTGCTGGGTTTTTTTGTTGTTTTTTTTTTCTCCCGCGCCGCGCAGCTTGCAGGATCTTAGTTACCCAACCAGGGATTTAATCGGAGCCACTAGCAGTGGAAGTGTGGAGTTCTAACCACTGGACCACCAGGGAATTCTCTCCAGTGCTTCTTTAAAATACAGCTCTTCAATAAGGCCTTTTCTGATAACCCATTTAGAATTCTTGACTCCTTCTCTGTAGCACTTGATTCACATTTCATTTACAGTCACTTATGGCACAGTTAACTTATGTATGTGTCAGTATCACTTTCTAGATAAATCTTTTTTATCGTGGGATACCTATAGGCCATAACACATTGTGTTGTATCATCTCTCAGTATCTTTTATATAAAGTGAATATCACAACTTTGCATTTCTCATTATTTGTTATGCAAAACCTTCAAGGGGCCCTAAGAAAAAAGAGTTCTGTGATCAGATATTTTTTCCAAATATAATATTATAGAACTTTTCCACCATTTGGCATGGAGTTTTATTCACCATCCTCAATTTGGTAGGAAAAAGATGTTATCTCATTTAAATTTGCATTTTGCTGTTTTATTTACATTTAATTGCTTTCATTTTCATAATTTTGAAGCATCTTTCCATATAGTTATTAACCATTTGTGATTATCATTTCTATCAACTGCCTGATTACAGAATTTTTTAGATTACCTGATGCAATGGTTCACAAACCATAATGATTAGTGGTCAATACTTAGCAAGAACCTTACCCTGTGTCTGGTCTTTTTCAAGCACTTTACATGACTTAATTCAATTTAACCTCCTCAAAATCTCATCAAGTAAGTACTGTTAACACCTCTATTTTGTAGGTGAAGAAATGGAGGTACTGAGAGTTTAAAAGTACACACACATAGCGCTGTGAAAAAGGCTCCCCAGAAAAAAGCCCAAACTTCTGACCCTCCACAGTCTGGCCCTACTTCCTCTACTGCTTCATCTTTTCCTGCCTTCATATACCCATTACATCCCCATTCCCAAAGCAAATACTCTAGCTAATGACCTACAGCTCACCCAATCCATCACGTAGTTTCATCTCTCTAGACCACTGTGCAGTGTTTAAGCTTCTCCAGTCTTAAAATCAATAGCTAATGTCTAAACTAAAGTTACAACTCTTTAACGATGCCATAATCTCACATAATCCACAAACATCCAACCTCCTGAACAAGGCAGAATTCACAACTCTTTCCCAGCTCTACACCTACAGATGCGTCAATGACAGCAACTATAAAAACTTTACTCCCAAGTTGGGGATTCTATAAGAAATCAAGTACCCATCCACATCTCTGAAGCTGTATCATGAAATATCCCATCGACAGGGGTTATATAAACCTGGAGTTGTAACCCCATTTTGGAGACTATCTAAAAAAGGAACAATAAACACTGTCTACACAAAAGCCTTTAAAGTTATACAAAAAGTAAAAATAGTTTCTTTCAACAGAACCTAAATGAAATCAAGACTCATAAAGAATTAGAGATTCTACATTTTTCAAAGCAGGGAATCACTTCTCGGCCTTTCGGCTAAGATCAAGTGTAGTATCTGTTCTTACCAGTTCAAAGCAGGAAGAAAGTTAAAGTATATTCTAGTCTAGAGAGATCTGTGTCTGTCCCATACTGCTGTAAGCCTAGCACCTACAACAACAATGCCTAACATACAGAAGATCAATAAATGTTTGCTGAACAAAAGAATTACTTTTACTAGTTAATAAGTATTTAAAACTCATTTTATATTAAAAACTTAAACATCCTCAGTTTACTTTAAAATTTGCAAGAATCACAAAAATTAAGCAGGAGCATCAAATAGTTTTTATGCTTGCAACAGACCACTCCAAATTAAATGTCCAGTCCTCTTCCCTCAACCCCACAATTGTAATGCTAGTCTTTTTTCCCTATTGCTACTCCAATTCAAACATCCTTTACTTAAAGCTTCAAATTTATTCATATTGATAATCTTTATAATCATTTATCAACTTGGAAAATATAACAAATTTCTTATGGGAAAAACATACTTTTTATACAGGAAGTGCTCACTTTGCACTGTAGTACAGGACCACAAAAATGACTTTGCAATCTGAAATCAAGCAAAGCAATCTGAATAATTAAAGGGAAAAAATTACATTGTTCTGTTTAAGACTCTTTTACTGTCAGTTAAAATGTATAGAGAAATGAAGAATACTGTGTAATATTTACTATTTTATAATTTAAAACATAAGAAACATTGAGAATCAGTATTTTGTTTCTCTGTAAAAACCTTACCAAGAAAGTAAGACAGTGCTTACCTCCTTCTTTTCCTCATATAACTTATGATACAGAATAAGTATCTCTTCCAAGCCTTGGCAAAATGTCATAAATCTTTCCAAGTTTGGTTGGACATGCAACATTTTATCCTTTGCCCTTTCAATCTTGTCATATACTTCCAAGAGTTCCTTTAACGTGATATTTTTTCCAGTCACTTCCTGAGACATTTTCATCCTTTCTGTCACAATCACTTTTCTTCATTTATGTTCATAAATTTGCCTTTACTAAGTTCCTCAGACTTTATATCTATATTCTCCACCTTATGACCACTTCATGATCCTGTCTTCCGTCACATAAATTACTGATGAGACTGCCTTCCAAAACAGACCTATCCCACATTAAATAGTTGATGATCAATTATTTGCTCAACTAATCTTTGGAATCTGGGAGTAAAATTCACAGCAGCATCCCTATCTGCTCTAGCAGCATGCTGATTCTGAAATGAAACCAGCCTTTACTGGTAATGAAAATTTCTTCAGTCTCCTTGTAACTAGTTTTCTTTCAATGCAGCTTGGCATGAATGTTAGCCAAACTGATTGAGATCTGTTTCTATTACAATTTAAACTATATGATGTTGAAGCAATTTTACCTTATTTTTTATATTCATCTCATGTTTTCAATACAGTTCATACCAAACCTTCATACAGGAAAAGTACTTGTCCTATCTTCACTACCTGCCACTACTTTCAAATCTTCTGTAACATCCAATTTTTCAGATCTAGTATTATCACCTTTCATTTCTTTGATGAACTTCCATCTTTGCTGGTCAACTCTCTCCTTTGATTGTCCAGTTTTGTAAAATGTCACATGAATTTATCATTGGAAAACAAAGAGGTAACACATCTGTAAACTTTGTTATCTGTACAAAAAATGAATAACAGACGCACAGTGACCAACCTCCAACAGACTTTGAGAGAAGTAATGTGATTGGTCACCAATTATTATGGGCATCTATCTATTGATATATGTAGTGATTTGTGAACTGAAGAGCGAGCATCAAAGTTTATACACTACACAATTATTCAGTTAACATACCACAGTAAATGACAGTTGAACTGTATTGTTAGGTGACCGGTGTTTTTTAACTAAACTATACCAACAGAAATTCGAGCATATCAGAAGCCTGCAAAGTGAAGACTGACTGTACAGAGTAAACAAAATGTAAGTATGTAGTTAGATGTGGAAAATATTTGCTGTCAAATATGTAATAGGTCTCAAGAAAGACTGTTAGCATCAGTAGAGTTTCTTTCTAGATGCTACTCTGCTTCTAATTCACTAACAGACCTTAAACTAGAAACTTAACTCTTCCGTGGTTCAAATTCTTCAACCCATATAAATGAATGAAGTTGGTCTACAATACCCTAGAAGTTCTCTCCAGCCTCTCAAACTTGATGCTCACAATTCCCTTCAAGCTAGGCATAAACTAAAAACTCAAATTGGTGTAACGGAGACTGAAAACTTGATGAAGACACTAAAAAAGTAGACCTCATTCTCTCTCCTTAGGTGCTTTTTTCCCAATTAAATGACTTAAGATATTGACAAGTCTTCCCTTAAAATGGAATCAAATCCGCACTCCTTTCACATTTTTATTCATTCTAAAATTTATGTAAAGTAAAATATAATAATTATTTCCACTAAAATTACTTTGACATGAACTAAAACTTAAATGGGCTCGATTTCTCCAACAAAACAAAACTGACTCACTATCAACTTACTATAAGTATACTTAGTGTTTGTAATTAGTATCTCACGTGCTGTCACCAAAGTTACAATTAGAAGCAACTTAAGTGGACTTTCCTGGTGGCGCAGTGGTTAAGAACCCGCCTGCCAATGCAGGGGACACGGGTTCGAGCCCTGGTCCGGGAAGAACCCACATGCCATGGAGCAACTAAGCCCATGCACCACAACTACTGAGCCTGTGCTCTAGAGCCCACGACCCACAACTACTAAGCCCGCATGCCACAACTACTGAAGCCCGCGTGCCTAGAGCCTGTGTTCCGCAACAAGAGAAGCCACTGCAATGAGAAGCCCGCACACCGCAACGAAGAGTAACCTCAAACCGCCGCAACTACAGAAAGCCCACACGCAGCAACGAAGACCCAACACAGCCAAAAATTAATTAATTTTAAAAACAAAAGAAACAACTGAAGTAAGCTGGATTTTACAAATTCATAATTCTATGAACTGAAGCAACTGAATTAATTCCAAATTCAGAATTATATTGAACTCAGACAATAGAAATGTATTACTAAAGAGTCACAGAATGTATCATTTCACTGCTTAATTAACATGCATATTTTAATGGAAAAGACATTTGTTCAAATAGCTACAAAAACCTTATAAATAAAATGGACAATATTTATCACCAAATATAGACAGAGTATAGATTCTCAGTCATCACTGAGAAAAAAACTTCAAATAAAAATCAGACTCAACTGTGAAAAGCTATCGTCCTAAAATAACTTCTTTTATGACTTTTTTCACAACAGCTAAGGAGAAAATTAAGCTATCCAGATTTAAAAAGGAAAAAGAAAAGTCATTTTTGAATAGGTGGACAATGTCTCCCTTTCAATCTGAATATGTATTGATAGAATGCTGCATTTACCCTGAAACATAAACTAAGGAAGAAGGAAAATATGTGCTCCCATGATTCTTTATAATATGTTTGAAACTGTTTAGCTATACTTTTGTCATCAAATTTTCTACTCCAAAATGATGTATAAATTTGGTTCCTCATTTGGAAGCTCAGGAACATTTATTATAAAATTCATGAGACTTCCCTGGCAGTCCAGTGGTTAAGACTCCAAGTTTCCAATGCAGGGGGCGAGGGTCCAATCCCTGGTCGGGGAACTAAGATCCCACATGTCAGATGGCCAAAACAAAACAAAACAAAACAAAACAAAAAATATTCACTGTTATTAAGATCCCACAGGCCACACAGTTGCGGCCAGAAAAAAACGAAAGCAAAAAACAAAAAAATAATAATAAAATTCGTGATATCCCTCAAGGGAAATATCTTCACTGCTTCCTAATATCTACAACAAATACAAAGTTGTAAATTATAAAACTTAAAACAAATAAAAGTTTTCTTCAATTATTTAAGGTAAAAGTAAAAACCTCGGATCCCTGACATCAATCAAGGTGCAAACTGCCACAACCCAAAAAAGTAAAAATCAATCCGAAGAAATCTCCTAAATCATATATTGACAAAACATTGAAAAGTTAACTGATGTCTAGCTTCAAAGTATCTGTGGAATGAAAAAACAAAGACAAACAAAGATTACTCAGCCTACAAATATCTGCCGCCATCTAAGAAACCTCTGAAAAATAAAACCCCAGAAGCAGTGGTTCTCTACATGTGGTTCTTAGACCATAAGGGTCCCAGAATCCTTTCAGGAGTCCCCCAAAGTCAAAACTATTTTCACAGTAATACTAAGACATTCCATGTATTTTTACCGTGTTGACATTAGCACTAATGGTATAAAATCAATTCTGGGTACAACTACTGGCCCCTTAGGCAGTAGCACCAAACTGTACGGATCGTTGAGTGTATTCATCACTGCCCAATAACGGCTGTCATGCATATATATTAGAAAGAAAATATGATTTAAATATTTAAAATTTCTTAAGAGAGAGTATCTCATAGAACTAACCAGACATGATCAAGCACTTCTATTTAAAGAATAACTTAAAAGCAAGCCCAGTCAGTTCAAGTTTAATTGAAATTAAAATATTAATTCCTTTAGTGATAACACACTAACTTTTTCTATCACGAAAGACATTTACAAAATCTAAGTTTTCTGTGTTTTTTCCAAAGCCACAATTAATGTATGGTAATAAGATTGTATGTAATTATACTTTAGTGTAACATTTAATATATTAAACAAGATAATATAGGTAGAGGCCAGAAGGATCAAACTTAAGTTGTCACTAAAAAAAATTATTTTTAGTTGAAAAATAATTTTTAACTAAATTTTCATAGTTTTTAGTTCTCACACCTAATTTACTGTGTCATGTTATGTTAATCCCAGATAATCTGACAGACCAGTAAAAAAGAAACCAATAAAAATATGTCTAACAAGATTGAAAACTTAGTATTTCTGGATCATTCACCTTATAAAAAAACGAGAGTTGGGACTTCCCTGGTGGCGCAGTGGTTTAGAATCCACTGCCAATGCCGGGGACACGGGTTCAATCCCTGGTCCGGGAAGATCCCACATGCCACAGAGCAACTAAGCCCATGCGCCACAAATACTGAGCCTGCACTCTAGAGCTCGTGAGCCACAACTACTGAGGCCGTGTGCCACAACTACTGAAGCCCGCACCTAGAACCCGTGCTCCACAACAGAAGAAGCCACCGCAATGAGAAGCCCGTGCACTGCAACGAACAGTAGTCCCCGCTCGCTGCAACTAGAGAAAGCCCACGCGCAGCAACGAAGAACCAACACAGCCAAAAATAAATAAATATTTTTTTAAAAAAGAAAAACATGAGAGTTATTTGTCATTTTAAATGAACTTTTTGTTAAATGCATACAGGCATACCTTGTTTTATTACACTTCATTTTATTGCACTTTACACATTGAGATTTTTACAAATTGAAGATTTGTGGCAATCCTGCATCAAGTAAGCCTATCAGCACCCTTTTTCCAAAAGCTTCTCACTTTCTGTCTCTGTGTCACATTTTGGTAATTCTCACAATATTTCAATTTTTTCATTATTATTATATTTTTACAGTGATCTGTGATCAGTGACCTTTGATATTAACATTGTAATCTTTTCAGGGTGTCATGAACTGCAGCTATAAAAGACAGTGAATTTAACTGATAAGTGTGTGTGTTCTGACTGCTCCACTAACCAGCCATCTCCCCCTCTCTCTCCCTCTCCTCAGGCCTCCCTGTTCCGAGACACAACAATATTGAAATTAGGCCAGTTAATAACCCAACAATCGCTTCTAAGTGTTCAAGTAAAAGGAAGAGCTACACACCTCTCGTTTTAAATCAAAACCTAGAAATGATTAAGCTTAGTGAGGAAGACATGTCAAATGCCGATAGGGCAAAAGCTAGGCTTCTTGCACCAAACAGTTGGCCAAGATGTGAATGCAAAGGAGAAATAATTGTAGGAAATAAAAAGTGCTACTCCAGTGAACACACGAATGATAGAAATGCAGAAGAGCCCTATTATTGATACAGAGAAAGTTTTAGTGGTCTGGAGAGAAGATCAAAGCAGCCACAGCACTCTCTTAAACCAAAGCCTAATCCAGAGCAAGGCTCTAACTCTATCTTCAGTTCTGTGAAGGCTGAGAGAGGTGAGAAAGCCACAGAAAAAAGACTGAAGCTGGCAGAGGTTGGCTCATGGGCTTTAAGGAAAGAAGCCATCTCCATAACATCAAAGTACAAGGTGAAGCAGCAAGTATTGATGTAGAAGCTGCAGAAAGTTATCCAAAAGATCTAAGATAATTAATGAAGGTGGTTACATTAAACAGCAGATTTTCAAGATAGATGAAACAGCCTTCTACTGGAATAAGATGCTATCTAGGACTTTCATAATTAGAGAAGTCAATGCCTGGCTTCAAAGTTTCAAAGGACAGGCTGACTCTCGTGTAGGGGCTAATGTAGCTGGTGACTTGAAGTTGAAGCCAAAGCTCACTTACCATTCTGAAAATCCAAGGGCCCTTAAGAATTATGCTAAATCTACTCTGCTTGTGCTCTACAAATACAACAACAAAGCCTAGACGACAGCACATCTGTCGAAAAGATGGTTTACTGAGTATTTTAAGCACACTGTCGAGACCTACTGCTCAGAAAAAAAAAATTCCTTTCAAAATATTACTGCTCACTGACAATGCACCTGGTCACTCAAGATCTCCAATGGAGATTAATGTTGTTTCGTGTCTGCTAACACAACATTCATTCTGCAGCCCATGGATCAAGAGGTCACTGTGGCTTTCAAGTCTTATTACTTAAGAAATACATTTCATAAGGCTATAGCTGCAATACACAGTGACTTCCTCTGCTGGATCTGGGCAAAGCCAACTGGAAGCCTCCTGGAAAGGATTCACCATTCCAGATGTCATTAAGAACATTCATGATTCATGGAAAGAGGTCAAAATATCAACATTAACAGGAGTTTGGAGGAAGTTGATTTCAACCTTCATGGATGACTTTGAAGGGTTTAAGACTTTGGTGGAAGAAGTAATTGCAGATGTGGTAGAAACAGAATTAGAATTGGACCCTGACAATGTGATTGAATTTCTGCAATCTCATGATGAAATTATAATCAACAAGGAGTTGGTTATAACTCCTAAGGGATGAGCAAAAAACTGGTTTCTTGAGAAGAAATCTACTCCTGGTGAAGATGCTGTGAAGACTTGAAATAACAACAAAGGACTTAGAACATCATATAAACTTAGTTGATAAAGTAGTGACGGGGTCTGAGAGGAATGACTCCAATATTGAAATTTTACTGGGGGTAAAATGCTATCAAACAGCATTACATGCTAGAGAGAAATCGTTTGTGAAAGGAAGGGTCAATTCATGCAGCAAACTTAATTGTTGTCTTATTTTAAGAAATTGCCACAGTTGCCACAATCTTTAGCAATCACCACCCTGTTCAGTCAGCAGCCATCAACATCAAGGCAGGAGGCCCTTCCACCAGAAAGAATATGATTTGCTGAATGCTCAGATAATGGTTAGCATTTTTAAGCAACAAAGTATTTTAAAATTAAGGTATACATATCGTTTTTTCAGATACAATGCTATTGCACACAGTAGATTATAATACAGTATAAATATAACTTTCATATGCACTAGGAAACCGAAAATTCATGTGAGTTGCTTTATTGATATATTCGATTTATTACAGTGATCTGGAACTGAACACACAATATCTCTGAAATATGTCTATATGTGCTCTCTCTTTCCAAAAGTGAGGAAAAGATAATCTATATAAAATTTCCTAGCTAGAGAAACTGGATGAACTCAATCATTTGTCTGTAAAACTCTTAGCTAATGAGATTCTATAAATGCTGTTTTAGAATTATTTAAAGATTAGCTGCTCCCTTTTTGAAAGGACATACATACACCTGAAACGCACCTCTTTAAACCAGGAATATATAATAACTATATGTATGCATAAATTACATAAGAGTTGATATATATATAATCTCAATTATAAGCACTTATGTAATATTCAAAATTTTAAATAATCATATATCACTCTGATAAACAAAAAATAAAATTGTAAGCCCAGATAAGTTATACTATGTACACAATTAAAATATATACACTTTTGGGCTTCCCTGGTGGTGCAGTGGTTGAGAGTCCACCTGCCAATGCAGGGGACACGGGTTTGTGCCCCGGTCTGGGAGGATCCCACATGGCCGCTGAGTCTGCGCGTCCAGAGCCTGTGCTCTGCAACGGGAGAGGCCACAACGGTGAGAGGCTCGCGTATCGCAAAAAAATAAAAATAAAAATAAATAAAATATATACACTTTGAATATAACTCTTTTTTTTTAATATATTTATTTATTTATTTTTGGCTGCGTTGGGTCTTCGTTGCTGTGCGTGGACTTTCTCTAGTTGCAGCAAGTGGGGGCTACTCTTTGTTGCAGTGCGAGGGCTTCTCATTGCAGTGGCTTCTCTGGCTTCTCTTGTGGAGCACGGGCTCTAGGTATGCGGGCTTCAGTAGTTGTGGCACACGGGCTCAGCAGTTGTGGCTCACAGGCCATAGAGCATGCGGGCTCAGTAGTTGTGGCTTGCGGGCTCTAGAACGCAGGCTCGGTAGTTGTGGTGCACGGGCTTAGTTGCTCTGCGGCAGGTGGGATCTCCCCAGACCAGGGCTCCAACACATGTCCCCTGCATTGGTAGGCGGATTCTTAACCAGTGTGCCACCATAGAAGTAAGTCCCTTGATCCACTTTCCATGTCAACTTAGCTTTTGGAGTAGCTTTAATCGTCCATATGCAATCAACTGCTTGGCCAGGTTTTGTTGTTTTCCTCTTGTTCTACCTCACTAGAACGTACTATTCCGTCAGCTTCTGACAGCTCAAACTGGCAATTTCCTAGGTAGGTAAAGTCTGGATCTGGAATAAACAAATATTTTGCTGGAAATCCCAGTCCTTCAAGTTCTTCATCAGAACTTAACTTAATCCACATGAATCTCCCTGGTGATCTAATTAATGGAGGGCTTTTCACACCACAGCAACGATCTACAAGTGGAGAGAAACCAAACGGCCCATCTTGAACTTCCAAGTAATCAAACTGACTTTCAAATGATGGTTCTATATAATAATGTTCATCAAAGGTCAACTCTGTTTTTTGACATGGAGCACCTTCCAAAATGTAGATACATTCTTTGTTTGGTGGATATGAGTCAGGTTAATTTGGTGAAGCAAAATGACCTCCATTGCTGGTTCAAACCCAAATCCCACACTGGGTTGCAGGAATGTGCTTGATTCCAATATTTTCTCCATCTTGGGCCTTCTGGCCACAGCAGTCCCTTCCACTACAAGTACTGTTATTAACAACACTTTGAGGACCAAGCAGAGCTGCTCCAGGGCCATGTTCCCGAGCTGCCCGGCGCTTCGCGAGGGGCCGAAGCAGCAGCAGTGGAAGCGCAGGGCTCACAGCTCAGCGTGGCAGCTGCCCCACTCCGTCCCCATAGCCCGCACCAGGTTGCTCCCTGCGGGGTAGGCCTCAGGTCTGGCGCCCGCCATACCCAAGCCTCTCAGCAGGCTCTCGTGCTGCCCCAGCCCCACGACGGGCACCACACCCTGCTCTGCAGCACTCCATCCCATCGACCGCTTACAGCCTGAGAGCGCAGACACGAGGGACCAGACCCATGCAGGCCAGTCTGCCTGCGGCCACAGCACAGACCCCGCTGAAGTGGCCTAATATAATTTTTTAAAAACAAAATGGCAACAACTGACAATACAATAAAGGTCTTTATCTTAGCCAACACACACACACACACACACACACACACACACACACACACACACACACACACACACACACACACACACACACACACACCCTTTACAAATACCCTAACTTCCAGAACTGTCCCTGGAAACAAAGTAACAGATAAAAGCTTATTTTTAACAACATGCAGGATAGACATTTTTGCCACATAATTTCCAACTATGAAAATTTATTAAAAAGTCCCTATGCAGGGAAACAATTAAGTTATTTATTAATACACATTATACTATGGAATTCTATGCAGACTTTACAAAGAATGAGGTAGAAAGTTCTGAAGATGGAGGTGATGTTTCCCTAATATTCTGAATATACTTATTGCCACTAAACTTAAAAATGATTAAAATGGCAAATGTTATGTATATTTTAACACCATAGACACACACACACAAATAAGGTAGATCTGAATATAGTACTATGATGGGACACATATACTGAGTGAAAACAGAAAGATTTAAAACTCTGAAACAACTTAAGGACAGAAAAACTAACAGAAAGACCAATGTCTCAACAAGGAAACAGAAGATATAATGAAAAAACAGATTAAAGTTTTAAAACTGAAAAATCAAAAAACCAAAATAAGAACTCACTGAGTGGTTACCAGGGGCTGGGGGGAGGGGCAAGGGGGTAACGGGATAGTCATTATTTAATGGGTAAAGAGTTTCAGTTTGGGATAATGGAATAGTTCTGAAGATGGATAGGGTTTACAAATCAATGTGAAAGTTATTAACGCCAATTAATTCAACACTTAAAAATGGGTAAAATAGTAAATTTTGTTATGTATACTTTACCACAATAAAAAATGCATAATGAATAAAACTAAAACAATCTCTCATTCATGGGCTCATTAGCAAAACAGAGATGGAGAGGAAAGAGTCATGAAAATAGATCAACAGAATCACTTTATCTTAAAAGAAAGAGAAAAAAAGATTGAGGGGATAAAAAAGAATGGTGCCTCAGAAATCTGTGAGCCATATCAAAATACAACATTCTTGTAATCAGAATCCCTAGAGTGCAGAAAAAATACTTGAAGAAATAATGGCTGAAAACTTCACAAGCTTGAAAAAACACATATATATCTGCAGATTTAAAATAAGCAAACCCCAAACAGGATAAATCTAAAGATATTCACATTAAGACACTCATAATTAAACTGCTGAAAACTAAAAACAAAGAAAAACATCTCGAAAACAGGCAGAGAAAAACATTTTACTTATCACTGCATATTTCTCATCAGAAATCTTGGATGCTAAAAAAAAAAGGAAACTATTTTTAAAGTGCTGGGAAAAAAGAACTGTTAAACTCATAAATCTATATACAATGAATATACCTTTTGAAATAAAGGTGACATAAGGATATTCTTTGATGAGGAACACTAAAAGCATTGACTATCAGTGGACCTGCTCTAAAATAATTGTTAAGAAAGTTTCTTGACCCAAGTGAAATGATATCAAAAAAATTCAGAATATCAGGAATGAAGAAAGAGCAACAGAAACTAGTAACTACCTGAATAACTATAAACACAGAGCAATCTTCTACCCTTGAGTTCTTTTAACATATATTTGACATCTGAATGTAAAAATTATAACATTATACAATAGAAATTTGGTAAGTATATGAAATATGACAACAACAATATAAAAGGGAAGGATAAAACACCTATATGGTGGTATCTAAATTCCACTTAAAGTGATGAAACATTGATTCTAAGAAGCCAGTCTCAAAATGTTAACATTCTGTTTCAGTTCACCTTTCACAAGTCTCCAAAACACAAAATTATACTGACAGAAAACAAAACAGTGGTTGCCAGTGGTTAAGCAGGAACAGATAATAGGACTATAAAAAAAATATCACACTAGAGTTTCTTGGAGTGACAGGATTGTTAAGAATCTTGTTTGTAGTGCTGGTTACAGGAATCTATGTCTGTGTTCAAAATTCATACAACTATACACCAAATCCAAAAAAAGAAATTTTAGCATTTGTTCATTTCTAAAATAAAATACACATACACATGCAAGATAAGCTTATACATAATCATAAATAAATATACTGAGTAGTGAAATTACAAAAGATTTTTATTTTTATATCTTTTAAAAATCTTTCAAACTGTCTAAAATGACTAAATGCTTTTGTAATAAAATAAAATGATTCAAAAATAATCAAAATATACTTAAACTATGAATATGCCACTTAAGTACAGTTCACAAATAGCATTACTTGAAAAATGAATAAATTAGAACTTAACGTGAGACTTCACTGGTGGCACAGTGGTTAAACATCTGCCTGCCAATGCAGGGGACACGGGTTCAATCCCTGGTCCAGGAAGATCCCACATGCTGCGGAGCAACTAAGCCCATGTGCCGCAACTACTGAAGCCACCGCAGTCTAGGGACCACGTGCCACAACTACTGAGCCCATGTGCTGCAACAACTGAAGCCTGCAAGCGTAGAGCCTGTGCTCTGCAACAAGAGAAGCCACTGCAATGAGAAGCCCGCACAACGTGATGAAGAGTAGCCCCTGCTTGCCACAACTAGAGAAAGCCTGCGTGAAGCAACGAAAACCCAATGCAGCCAAATAAATAAATACCTATCCCACACACACACAAAAAAACAACACAACGTATTCTGAGATCTCAAAGTGTAAAGCTTAATCATAACAGCAGACAGCTGCTATCTAACCCCCACCCCATTCTCTCACAACGAATTGCCCTCTCTCAAAATTTACAACAAATAATCCCAAGGACTCTAAAGAGTCACATTAAACTGTACAACCACATGCAAAAGAATGAAACTGGATCACTATCTTACACCATACACAAAAAGTAACTCAAAATCGTTAAAGACATGAATGTAAGAATTGAAACCATAAAGTTCCTAGAAAAACATAGACAGTAAGCTCCTTGACATCAATTTTGCAGATGACTTTTTGGATTTAACAGCAAAAATAAAAGGCAAAGAAAGAAAAAAAGAAGGTGGGTTTACATCAAACTAAAAACCTTCTGCACACCAAAGGAAACCATCAACCAAATGAAAGGGCAACATACAGGAGAAAATATTTGCAGATCACATATCTGATGAGATTAATATCCAAAGTATACCAAAAACTCATACAACCCAATAGGAAAAAAGAAAACACTCCAATTAAAAAATGGGCAGAGAATCTAAACAAATATTTTTCCAAAGACATACAGATGATGAACAGGTACAGAAAAATGAGCTAAATATCATTAATCATCAGGAAAATACAAATCAAAACCACAAACCTGTTAAGATGGCTATTAATAAAAAGACAAGAAATAACTTCTTGTGAGGATGTTGAGAAAAGGGAACCCTTATGTACTGTTGGTGACAACGTAAACTGGTGCAGGTACTATGTAAAACAGTATGCAGATTGCTCAAGAAATTAAAAATAGGTCTTCCCTCATGGCACAGTGGTTAAGAATCTGCCTGCCAATGCAGGGGACACGGGTTTGAGCCCTGGTCCAGGAAGACCCCACATGCCACGGAGCAACCAAGCCCGTGCACCACAACTACCGAGCCTACACTCTAGAGCCCGCACGCCACAACTACAGAAGCCTGTGCACCTAGAGCCCATGCTCCTCAACGAGAAGCCACCGCAATGAGAAGCCCGCGCACCGCAACAAAGAGTAGCCCCCACTCACTGCAACTAGAGAAAGCCCATGTGCAGCAACGAAGACCCAATGAAGCCAAAAATAAATACATAAAATAAATAAATTTATTAAAACAAAGAAATTAAAAACAGAATTACCATATGATTGAGCAATTCCACTTCTGAGAATTTACCACAGAAAATGAAAACTCTAACTGGAAAAGATATATGCACCTCCATGTTCACTGCAGCATTATTTACAATAGCCAACACATGGAAGCAACCTAAGTGTACATCAATACATGAACAGATTAAAAAAATGTGGCATAGATACACAATGGATATTATTCAGCCATAGAAAAGGGGGAAGTTTTGCCATCGGCAGCAACATGAATATACCCTGAGGGCATTATACTAAGTAAAATAAGACAGACAACTATTGCACGATCTCACTTACACGTAGAATCAAAAAAAAAAAAAAACACAAGCTTATAGATACAGAGAACACACTGATGGTTGCCAGCGGTTGGGGGGGAAAGGGGTAGGCAAAATCGGGGAAAGGGGTCAAAAGGTACAAACCTCCACTAGTAAAACAAATAAGTTGTAAGGATATAACGTACAGCATGATGACTACAGTTAATAATGCTGTACTACATATTTAAAAGTTACTAAAGAGCAGATCTTCAAAGTTCTCATCAAAGAAAAAAACTTCTAACACTATGGTGATGTGTGTTAACTAGACCTACTGTGGTGATCATTTCACAATATATACAAATATAAGAATCATTTCAGACGAGGAGCTGGAATAACCTACATAAATGATAATCACCCATCAGCAGACAAGCGGATTCAACGTTTACTGAGCTCTGCCCAACAGAGCAATACCCAGCTCTACACACCACCAGTCCCTCCTATCAGGAAGCTTGCACAAGCCTCTTAGATAGCCTCATCCACCAGAGGGCAGACAGCGTAAGCAAGAAGAACTACAATCCTGCAGACTGTGGAACGAAAACCACATTCACAGAAAGATAGACAAATTGAAAAGGCAGAGGACTACGTACCAGATGAAGGAACAAGATAAAACCCCCGAAAAAAAGCTAAATGAAGTGGAGATACACAACCTTCCTGAAAGAGAACTCAGAATAATGATAGTGCAGACAATCCAGGACCTCAGAAAAGAATGGAGGCAAAGATCAAGAAGATGCAAGAAATGTTTAACAAAGACCTAGAAAAATTAAAGGAGAAACAGAGATGCACAATACAACAACTGAAATGAAAAATATACTAAAAGGAATCAATAGCAGAATAACTGACTCAGAAGAACGGATAAGTGACCTGGAAGACAGAATAATGGAATTCACTGCCATGGAACAGAATAAAGAAAAAAGAATCAAAACAAATGAAAGACAGCCTAAGAAACTTCTGGAACAATATTAAGCACACCAGCGTTCACACTGTAGGAGCCCCAGAAGAAGAGACAGAGAAAATTCCAAGAAAAATTGTGAAGCGATTATAGTTGAAAACTTCCCGAACACGGGAAAGGAAATAGCCACCCAATTCCAGGAAGCACAGAGAGTCCCAAGCAGGATAAACCCAAGAAGAAACATGCCGAGACACACAGCAATCAAACTGACAAAATTAACGACAGGGCTTCCCTGGTGGCGCAGTGGTTAAGAATCCAGCCGCCAATGTAGGGGACACAGGTTCGAGCCGTGGTCCAGGAATATCCCACATGCCACAGAGCGACTAAGACCGTGCACCACAACTTCTCAGCCTGCACTCTAGAGTCTGCAAGCTACAACCACTGAGCCCACGTGCGACAACTACTGAAGCCTGCACACCTGAGGCCCAAGCTCCGCAGTGAGAGAAACCACCACAATGAGAAGCCCACATACCACAACAAAGAGTGGCCCCTGCTTGCCACAACTAGAAAAAGCCCACGTGCAGCAATGCAGACCCAATGCAGCCATAAATAAATTAATTTTTAAAAAATTAAAGACAAAGAAAAATTATTCAAAGGAAAAATGACAAATAACATACAAGTGAACTCCCATAAGGTTAACAGCTGATTTCTCAGCAGAAACTCCACAGGCCAGAAGGGAGAGGCATGATATATTTGAAGTGATGAAAGGGAAAAACCTACAACCAAGATCACTCTACCCGACAAGGTTCTCATTCAGATTCTATGGAGAAATCAAAAGATTTACAGAGAAGTAAAAGCTAAGAGAATTAGGCACCACCAACTAGCTCTACAACAAATGCTAAAGGAACTTCCCTAAGTGGGAAACACAACAGAACAAAAGGACCTACAAAAACAAACCCAAAGCAATTAAGAAAACAGTAATAGAAACATACATATCAATATTACCTTAAATGTGAATAGATTAAGTGCTACAACCAAAAGACACAGGCTCACTGAATGGATACAAATACAAGACCCATATATATGCTGTCTGCAAGAGACCCACTTCAGACCTAGGGATACATACAGACTGAAAATGAGGGAATGGAAAAAGATAACCCATGCAAATGTAAATCGAAAGAAAGCTGGAGTAACAAAACTCATATCCAATAAAATAGACTTTAAAATAAAGAATGTTACAAGAGACAAGGAAGGACACTACATAATGATCAAGGGATCAATCCAAGAACAAGACATAACTATTATAAATATATATGCACCCAACATAGAAGCACTTCAATACATAAGGCAAAAGCAAACAACTATAAAATAGGAAATCGACAGCAACACAACAATACTGGGAGACTTTAACACCTCAATTACACCAATGGACATTTCATCCAAGTAGAAAATTAAGAAAGAAAAACAAGCTTTTTTAAAAAAAAATTATTTATTTTTGGCTGCATTGGGTGTTAGTTGCTGCACGTGGGCTTTATTCGTGGTGAGTGGGGGCTATACACTTCGTTGTGGTGTGCAGGCTTCTCATTATGGTGGCTCCTCTTGTTGTGCAGCATGAGCTCTAGGCACGAGGGCTCAGTAGTTGTGGCATGGGCTCTAGAGCACAGGCTCAGTAGTTGTGGCTCACGGGCTTAGTTGCTCCACAGCAGGTGGGATCTTCCCAGGCGAGGGCTCAAACACATGTCCCCTGCATTGGCAGGTGGATTCTTAACCACGGCACCACCAGGGAAGCCCAAAACACAAGCCTTAAATGACACAATACCAGATAGATTTAATTGATATTCATAGAACTTTTCAACCAATAACAGCAGATTACACTTTCTTCTCAAATGCACATACAACAATCTCCAGGATATATCACATCTTGGGTCACAAATCAAGCCTTGGTAAACTTTAGAAAACTGAAATCATATCAAGCATCTTTTGCGAGCACAATGCTATGACATTAGAAATAAACTAGAGGAAAAATAACATAAGAAACACAAACACGTGGAGGCTAAACAATATGTTACTAAATAACCAAGAGATCACTGAAGAAATCAAAGAGAAAATCATACAATACCTAGAGACAAGTGAAAACGAAAATATGATGATCCAAAACCTATGGGATGCAGTAAAAGCAGTTCTAAGAGGCAAGTTTATAGCAACACAATCCTAGCTCAAGAAACAAGAAAAATCTCAAACAATCTAACCTTACACCTAAAGGAGGTAAAGAAAAACATAGAAAACCCGAAGTTAGGAGAAGGAAAGAAATCATTAAGATCAGAGCACACGTAAATGAAACAGAAACAAAGAAAACAGCAAAGACCAATAAAACTAAAACCTGGTTCTTTGAGAAGAAAAACAAAATTGATAAACCTTTAGCCAGACTCACCAAGAGAAAGAGAGAACTCAAATCAATAAAATTATAAATGAAAAAGGAGAAGTTACAACAGACACCGCAGAAATAAAAAGCATCCTAAGAGACTACTACAAGCAACTCTATGCCAATAAAGTGGACAACCTGGAAGAAATGGACAAATTCTTAGAAAGGTATAACCTTCCAAGACTGAACCAGGAAGAAACAGAAAATATGAACAGACCAATCACAAGTACGAAGTTTAAACTGTGAGTAAAAATCTTCCAACAAACAACAACAGTCCAGGACCAGATGGCTTCACAGGTGAATTCTATCAAACATTTAGAGAAGAGCTAACACCGATCCTTCTCAAACTCTTCCACAAAATTGCAGAGGAAGGAACATCCCAAACTCACTCTACAAGGCTTCCATCACCCTGATACCAAAACCAGACATAGTACAAAAACAGAAAATTACAGACAACAACACTGATGAATATAGATGCAAAAATTCTCAATAAAATACTAGCAAACATAATCCAACAACACATTAAAAGGATCATACACCATGTTCAAGTGGGATTTATCCCAGGGATGGGAAGATTCTTCAATATACACAAATCAATCAATGTGAGACACCATATTAACAAATTGAAGAATAAAAACCATATGATCATCTCAACAGATGCAGAAAAAGCTTTTGACCAAATTCAACACAAATTTATGATAAACTCTATCCAGAAAGTGGCCAAAGAACCTACTTCAACATAATAAAGGCCATATATGACAAACCCACAGCAAACATCATTATCAATGGTGAAAAACGGAAAGCAACTCCTCTAAGATCAGGAACAAGACAAGGATGTCTACTCTCGCCACTATTATTCATTTTTGCAAGTCCTAGCCACTACAATCAGAGAAGAAAAAGAAATGAAAGGAATCCAAATTGGAAAAGAAGAAATAAAACTAACTGTTTGCTAATGACATAATACTATACATAGAGAGTCCTAAAGATGCCACCAGTAAACTACTACAGCTAATCAATGAATGTGGTAAAGTAGCAGGATACAAAATTAATGCACAGAAATCTCTTGCATTCATATACACTAACAACGAAAGAACAGAAAGAGAAATTAAGGGAACAATCCCATTCACCACTGCAACAAAAAGAATAAAATACCTACGAATAAACCTACCTAAGGAGGTGAAAGACCTGTACTCAGAAAACTATAAGACACTGATGAAAGAAATCAAGATGACACAGAGAGTGAGATAAATCATGCTCTTGGAAGAATCAATATTGTGAAAATGACTATACTACTCAAAGCAATCTACAGATTCAATGCAATCCCTATCAAACTACCAATGGCATTTTTCACAGAACTAGAACAAAAAATTTCACAATTTGTACAGAAACATAAAGGACCCTGAATAGCCAAAGCAATCTTGAGAAAGAAAAACAGAGCTGGAGGAATCAGGCTCCCGGACTTCAGACTATACTAGAAAGCTACAGTAATCAAGACAGTATGGTACCGGCACAAAAACAGAAATATAGATCAATGGAACAGGACAGAAAGCCCAGAGATAAACCCACACACACGGTCATCTTATTTTTGATAAAGGAAGCAAGAATATACAATGGAGAAAAGACAGCCTCTTCAATAAATGGTGCTGGGAAAACTGGACAGCTACATGTAAAAGAATGAAATTAGACCACTCCCTAACACCATACACAAAAATAAACTCAATATGGATTAAGTACCTAAATGTAAGGCCAGACATCATAAAGCTCTTAGAGGAAAACAGAAAAAGAAAACGCTTTGACATGAATCACGTAAGATGTTTTTTGAGCCACCTCCTAGAGTAATGGAAATAAAAACAAAAATAAACAAATTGGACCTAATGAAACTTAAAAGATTTTGCACAGCAAAGGAAACCATAAACAAGATGAAAAAACAACCCTCAGAATGGGAGAAAATATTTGCAAACGCATCAACAGGCAAAGGATTAATCTCCAAAATATATAAACAGCTCATGCAGCTCAATATTAAAAAAACAAACAACCCAATTAAAAAATGGGCAGAAGACCTAAATAGACATTTCTCCAAAGAAGACATACAGATGGCCTAGAGGCACATGAAAAGCTGCTAAACATCACTAATTATGCAAATCAAAACTACAGTGAGGTATCATCACACACCAGTTAGAATGGGCATCATCAGAAAATCTACAAACAACAAATGCTGGAGAGTGTGTGGGGAAAAGGGAACCCTCTTGCACAGCTGGTGGGAATGTAAATTGATACAGCCACTATGAAGAACAGTATGGAGGTTCCTTAAAAAACTAAAAACAGAATTACCATATGACCCAGCAATCCCACTACTGGGCATATACCCAGAGAAAACCATAATTCAAATGAGACATGCACCCCAATGTTCACTGCAGCACTATTTACAATAGCCAGGTCATGGAAGCAACCTAAATGCCCATCGACAGACAAATGGATAAAGAAGCAGTGGTACATATAATACAATGGACTATTATTCAGCCATTAAAAGGAACAAAATTGGGTTTTTGTAGAGCCATGGATGGACCTAGACACTGTCATACAGAGTGAAGTAAGTCAGAAAAAGAAAAATAAATATCATACATTAACGCATATATGTGGAATCTACAAAAATGGTACAGATGGGGCTCCCCTGGTGGCGCAGTGGTTGAGAGTCCACCTGCCGATGCAGGGGACACGGGTTCGTGTCCTGGTCTGGGAAGATCCCACATGCCGCGGAGCGGCTGGGCCCGTGAGCCATGGCCACTGAGCCTGCACATCCGGAGCCTGTGCTCCGCAACAGGAGAGGCCACAACAGGGAGAGGCCCGCATACCGCAAAAAAAAAAAAAAAGGTACAGATGAACCAGTCTGCAAGGCACAAATAGAGACACAGATGTAGAGAGCAAACATATGGACACCAAGGGGGGAAAGCAGGGGTGGGGGGGGGTTGGGGAGGGTGAAATGGGAGATCGGGATTGACATATATACACTAATCTCTGTAAAATAGGTAACTAACAAGAATCTGCTGTATACAAAAATAAAATAAAATTCAAACAAACAAAACAAAACAAACTTACCCTTTCCGTATAAGATAAGCCTATCACAGTACCTGGTACAATTTAGATAATGAATATGTTTATTGACTGAATAATGAAAAGATAAAGCTACTCTTATAACCTATGGAAAATATACACTTTCAATCTGCATCAAAGAAATAAGCTAAATTTCCAAAAGTACATCCAAAGAATAAAGCTTACTGAAATAACCAATAAAAATAGAAATGGAAATATATATATATATATATATATATATATATTTTTTTTTTTTTTTTTTTTGGCTGTGCCCCACAGCTTGTGCGATCTTAGTTCCCCAACCAGGGATTGAACCCAGGCACGGCAGTGAAAGTACTGAGTCCTAACCATTGGACAGCCAGGGAATTACCAAATAAAATAATTTTTAAAGATGTTAAATGAAAAGATATATGTTGCAATTTCCAGGGCAACCTCTAAAAGGAAAACTGACACAAAGACGAACAGCTAAACACTCAAAGTGGAACAATGAAAGAGACGCAACACAACTACAAGGGAGGAATGAAGAATAAATGAATAAATAAAAAATAGATTTCAAGATAGAAAACTTAAACCTAACTATAAAAGTAATTACATTACCTCTAACAGGAATAAATGCAACAATTAAGTGTCACACAAGAGATGGGTAAGACGCAACTATATGGTATTACAAAAAACACATTTTAAACATGAAGACACAGATACGCAGAAAGTAAAAGGAGAGAGGGAAACACATGCCATTCAGATACTAAGCACAAAAAACCTGATTTAACTATATTAATGTCAGATAAAGTAGACTTGAATAGATAGAGTATTACAAAAACAGTCATTTAATATAAGATAATCAACAAGGTATAATCCTAAAAATGTTAGCAACTAATTAACACAACTTAAAAATACATGAAGCAGGGACTTCCCTGGGGGTGCAATCGTTAAGAATCCGCTTGCCAGTGCAGGGGATATGGGTTCGAACTGTGGTCAGAGAACTGGTGGTCAGCAACTAAGCCCGTGCACCACAACTACTGAGCCTGCGCCCTAGAGTCCGTGAGCCACAACTACTGAGCCTGCGCTCTAGTGCCCAGGGGCCACAACTACTGAAGCCCACATGCCTAGAGCCCGTGTTCTGCAACAAGAGAAGCCACTGCACAACAACAAAGGGTAGCACCTGCTCACCACAAGTAAAGAAAGCCCGTGCACAGTAATGAAGACCCAACACAGCCAAAAATAAATTAATTTTTTAAAAATACATGAAGCAAAAAATAGAACTTAAGTGATAAACAAAATCTCCAACTATGATTGTAGATTTTAGGTATCAGTAGTTTTAGAACAAGGAGACAAAAAAAAAAAAAAAGACACAAAAATTGTTAATGACTCCATCAAAAAACTAGACCTAATTGATATTTATGAAACACTAAGCAACTGTACTATATACTCCTTTTTTAAGTGTACCTAGAACAAGCACCAAGATATACATGCTGTACCATTAAAAAAAAGCATCAATAAAAATAAAAGACAGTACATTTACTGACTTCCAGCATATTAGATATAGCTAACAAATAATAACACCAACATTTACACACTAAATATGTTTATAATAATGCATGTATCAGATGTTTTAAAATCACAGAGGAAATAATATAATATTTAGAGCTAAATGATAATGAAAACAAAACTAAGTCTTGGAACGTATTTAAAGCAGTACTTAGAGATGTTTAGTTTTAAATTCCTTTGTATTTTTCAAAAGGGTGTCAAATCAAGCAGCTAGGAATAGAAAGCAAAATAAACCCAAAGGCAGTGAAAAGGAAATAATAAAGATATGAACAAAAATCAAACAGAAAATGAAAAACTAAAAAGAAAATCAGTGAAATCAAAAGTTCTTTCTTTCAAAATATTAATATAATTGAAAAACAGCTAGCTAGGCTGATCAAAGAAAAAATAAAGAAGACCCAAATTGACAATAAATATCAAAGAAGAGACACAACTACACAGTCTGTAAAACATTCATTAAAAGAATAAGGGAATTTTATGAATAATTTTATGCCAATAAACTGAATTACTTAAGATGAAACGGAAAAACTTCTCAAGACACGCAAGTCACCAAAAATAAAACAAGAAAAAGTAGAAATTCCTGTACTTGCTTTAAAACTCAAATGAATAAGTTAACTTCTCATAAAGAAAATTCCAAGCCCAAATGAATTTACTGACAAAAATATCAAACATTTGGGGACTTCCCTCGTGGTCCAGTGGTTAAGACTCTGCACTCCCAATGCAGGTTCAATCCCTGGTCAGGGAACTAGGTCCCACATGCCGCAGCTATGAGTTCACATGCCACAACTAAAGCTCCTGCATGGTGCAACTAAGACCCAGAGCAGCCTAAATAATTTTTTTTTTAATCAAAGATTTCAGAAAGATATAACAGTAATCTCACCCAAGCTCATTCAAAAATTAGGAGGAAGGCATAGTCCCAAACACAATTTATAAGGCCTACATTACTCTGATACCCAAACCAGACAAAGACAGTACAAGAAAATAAAACTGCTAATCAATATTCCACATGAACATATATACCAAAATTCTCATCAAAATAATACAAACCTAATCAGCAACATATAAAAAGTATTATCCCTCATTATCATACAGAGATCACAACAGGAATGCAAGGTTAGTTTAACATTTAAAAACCAAATGAACAGACTTAAATAGAAGAAACTATATAATCTCTGCAACACGTTCAGAAAAAGCATTGCACAAAGTTTAACTCCATTATGTAAAAAAAAACCACCCTCAGCAAACAAATAATAGAAGGGACTTCCTAGGAGTCGCCTTCAAAATGGCGGAAGAAGGGCTTCCCTGGTGGCGCAGTGGTTGAGAGTCCGCCTGCTGATGCAGGAGACACAGGTTCGTGCCCCGGTCTGGGAAGATCCCACATGCCGCGGAGCGGCTAGGCCCGTGAGCCGTGGCCACTAAGCCTGAGCATCCGTAGCCCGTGCTCTGCAACGGGAGAGGCCACAACAGTGAGAGGCCCTCATACCGCGCAAAAAAAAAAATGGCGGAGGTATAAGGCATGGAGATCACCTTCCTCCCCACAAATACATGAAAACTACATCTACATGTGGAACAACTCCTACGGAACACCTACTGAACACTGGCAGAAGACTTCAGACTTCCTAAAAGGCAAGAAACTCCCAAGTAGCTGGGTAAGGCAAAAGAAAAAAGGAAAAACAGAGACAAAAGTATAGGGATGGGACCTGCCCCTCTGGGAGGGAGCTGTGAAGGAGGAAAAGTTTCCACAGACTAGGAAGCCCCTTCCCAGGCAGAGACGGAGGGGAAGCTTCGGAGCCACGGAGGAGAGCGCAACAACACGGGTGCAGTGGGCAAAGAGGAGAGATTCCCACACAGAGGATCGGTACCAACCAGCACTCACCAGCTGGAGAGGCTTCTCTGCTCACCTGCCAAGACAGGTAGGAGCTGGGGGCTGAGGCTCAGGCTTCGGAGGTCAGATTCCAGGGAGAGGACTGGGGATGGCTGCGTGAACACAGCCTGAAGGGGGCTAGTGTGCCAAAGCTAGCCAGGAGGGAGTGCAGGAAAAAGTCTGGACCTGCCTAAGAGGCATAAGACCATTGTTTTGGGGTGCACGAGGAGAAGGGATTCAGAGCACTGGCTTAAACAAGCTCCAGAGACAGGTGCGAGCCGCGGCTATTAGCACGGACCCCAGAGACGAGCATGAAACGCTAAAGCTGCTCCTGCCGCCACCAAGAAGCCTGTGTGCGAGCACAGGTCACTATCCACACCTCCCCTCCCAGGAGCCTGTGCAGCCCGCCACTGCCAGGGTCCCGTGAACCAGGGACAACTTCCCCGGGAGAACACACGGCACGACTCAGGCTGCAACGTCACGCTGGCATCTTGCCACCTCAGGTTCGCCCCGCATTCTGTACCCTTCCCTCGCCCCGGCATGAGTGAGCTAGAGCCCCCTAATCAGCCACTCCTCTAACCCCCTCCTGTCTGGGTGAAGAACAGACACCAGAGAGCAACCTACATGCAGAGGCAGGGTGAAATACAAACCTGAACCCCAGGAGCTGTGCGAACAAAGAAGAAAGGGGAATTTCTCCCAGCAGCCTCAGGAGCAGCGGATTAAATCTCCACAGTCAACTTGATGTACCCTGCATCTGTGGAATACCTGAATAGACAACAAATCATCCCAAATTGAGGAGGTGGACTTTGGGAGCAACTGTATACTTGGGGTCTGCTTTCTACATCTAATTTGTTTCTGGTTTTATGTTTAGTTTAGTTTAATATTTAGAGCTTATTATCATTGGTAGTTTATTTGCTTGCTCTCTTGTTTTTTTTTAATGTATCTTTTCCTTTTTCTCTTTTTGTATGTACATGTATGCTTGTGTGATTTTGTCTGTATAGCTTTACTATTACCATCTGCCCTAGAGTTCTATTTTCTTTTTTTTTTTGGCATAGTTTTTAGCGCTTGCTATCATTGATGGATTTGTTTTTTGGTTTTGTTGTTCTCTTCTTCTAACTTTATTTTTTAACTTTATATCTTTTTTCTTTCCTTTTTTTCTCTCTTTTCCTCTGAGCCATGTAGCTAACAGGCTCTTTGTGCTCTGGCCGGGTGTCAGGGTTGACCCTCTGAGATGGAAGGGCCAAGTTCAGGACATTGGTCCACCAGAAACCTCCAGCCCCATGTAATACCAAATGGCAAAAGCTCTCCCAGAGATCTCCATCTCAACACTAAGAACCAGCTCTACTCAACGACCAGCAAGCTACAGTGTTGGATACCCTATGCCAAACAACTAGCAAGACAGGAACACAACCCCACCCATTAGCAAAGAGGCTGCCTAAAATAATAATAAGTTCACAGACACCCAAAACACATCACCATACATGGTCCTGCCCACCAGAAAGACAAGGTTCAGGCTCATCCACCAGAACACAAGCACCAGTTCCCTCCACCAGGAAGCCTACACATGCCACTGAACCAACCTTACCCACTGGGAGCAGACTCCAAAAACAATGAGAATGATGAACCTGCAGCCTACAAAAAGGAGACCCCAAACACACTAAGTTAAGCAAAATGAGAAGACAGAAAAATAAGCAGCAGATGAAGGAGCAAGGTAAAAACCCACCTGACCAAACAAATGAGGAAATAATCAGTTTACCTGAAAGAGAATTCAGAGTAATGATAGTAAAGAGCATCCAAAATCTTCCAAATAGAATGGAAAAAATGCAAGAAATGTTTAACAAGGACTTACAAGTACTAAGCAGCAAACGAACAATGATGAACAACACAATACATGAAATTAAAAATCCTACAGAAGGAATCAATAGCAGAATAACTGAGGCAGAAAAACAGATAAGTGACTTGGAAAATAAAACAGTGGAAATAACTACCGCAGATCAGAATTAAGAAAAACTAATGAAAAGAATTGAGGACAATCTCAGAGACTTCTGTGAAAACACTACATGCACCAACATTCGAATTATAGGGGTCCAAGAAGAAAAAGAGAAAAGAAAAAGGGACTGAGAAAATATATGAATAGATTATAGTTGAAAACTTCCCTAATATGGGAAAGAAAATAGTCAAGTCCAGGAAGCATACAGAGTTCCATACAAGATAAATCCAAGGAGAAACACACCAAGACACATATTAATCAAACTATCAAAAATTAAATACAAAGAAAAAATATTAAAAGCAGCAAAGGAAAAGCAACAACTAACATACAAGGGAATCCCCATATGGTTAACAGCTGATCTTTAGCAGAAACTCTGCAAGCCAAGAGTGTCAGGACATATTTAAAGTGATGAAAGGGAAAAACCTACAACCAAAATTACTCTACCCAGCAAGGATGTCATTCAGATTGGACAGAGAAATTAAAACCTTTACAGACAAGCAAAAGCTAAGAGAATTCAACACCACCAAACCAGCTTTACAACAAATGTTAAGGAATTTCTCTACGCAGTAAACACAAGAGAAATGAAAGACTTGTAACAAAAAACCCAGAACAATTAAGAAAATGTTAATAGGAACATACATATCAATAATTACCTTAAATGTAAATGGATTAAACGCTCCAACCAAAAGACACAGATTGGCTGAATGGATACAAAAACAAGACCCGTATGTATGCTGCCTACAAGAAACCCACTTCAGACCTAGGGACACATACAGACTGAAAGTGAGGGGATGGGGAAGGATATTCCATGCAAATGGAAATCAAAAGAAAGCTGGAGTAGCAATTCTCTTATCAGACAAAACAGACTTTAAAATAAAGACTATTACAAGAGACAAAGAAGGACAGTACATAATGATAAAGGGATCAATCCAAGAAGAAAAAGATATAACAGTTGTAAATACTTATACACCCAACACAGGAGCACCTCAATACATAAGGCAAATGCTAACAGCCATAAAAGGGGAAGTAGACAATAACACAATCATAGTAGGGGACTTTAACACCCCACTTTCACCAATGGACAAATCATCCAAACTGAAAATAAATAAGGAAACAGAAGCTTTAAAGGGTACACTAAACAAAATGGACTTAACTGATATTTATAGGACATTCCACCCCAATACAACAGAATACACTTTCTTCTCAAGTGCTCATGGAACATTCTCCAAGATACATCATATCTTGGGCCACAAATCAAGCCTTGGTAAATTTAAGAAAACTGAAATCATATCAAATATCTTTTCCAAATACAACACAATAAGACTAGATATCAATTACAGGAAAAAATCTGTAAAAAATACAAACACATGGGCTTCCCTGGTGGCGCAGTGGTTGAGAGTCCGCCTGCTAATGCAGGAGACACGGGTTCGTGCCCCGGTCTGGGAAGATCCCACATGCCATGGAGCGGCTGGGCCCGTGAGCCGTGGCCGCTGAGCTTGCACGTCCGGAGTCTGTGCTCCCCAACGGGAGAGGCCATGGCAGTGGGAGGCCCGTGTACCGAAAAAAAAAAAAAAACACATGGAGGCTAAACAATACACTACTAAATAACCAAGAGATCACTGAAGAAATCAAAGAGGAAATCAAGAAATACCTAGAAACAAATGACAAAACACGATGACCCAAAACCTATGGGATGCAGCAAAAGCAGTTTTAAGAGGGAAGTTTACAGTAATACAATCCTACCTCAAGAAACAAGAAACAACTCAAATAAACCTAACCTTACACCTAAAGCAATTAGAGAAAGAAGAACAAAACAACGCCAAAGTTAGCAGAAGGAAATAAATCATAAAGATCAGATCAGAAATAAATGAAAAAGAAATGTAGGAAATAATAGCAAAGATCAATAAAACTAAAAGATAGTTTTTTGAGAAGTTAAAAAAAATTGATAAACCATTAGCCAGACGCATCAAGAAAAAAAAAGGGAGAAGACTCAAATCAATATAATTAGAAATGAAAAAGGATAAGTAACAACTGACAATGCAGAAATACAAAGCATCATGAGAGATTGCTACAAGCAACTATATGCCAATAAAATGGACAACCTGGAAGAAATGGACAAATTCTTAGAAAAGCACAACCTTCCAAGACTGAACCAGGAAGAAATAGAAAATATAAACTGAACAATCACAAGCACTGAAATTGAAACTGTGATCAAAAATCTTCCAACAAACAAAAGCCCAGGACCAGATGGCTTCACAGGCAAGTTCTATAAAACATTTAGAGAAAAGCTACCACCTATCCTTCTCAAATTCTTCCAAATATTGCAGAAGGAGAAAAACTCCCAAACTCATTCTACAAGGCCAGCATCACCCTAATACCAAAACAAGACAAAAATGTCACTAAAAAAGAAAACTACAGGCCAATATCACTGATGAACATAGATGCAAAAATCCTCAACAAAATACTAGCAAACAGAATCCAACAGCACGTTAAAAGGATCATACACCATGATCAAGTGGGGTTTATCCCAGGAATGCAAGGATTCAATATATGCAAATCAATCAATGTGATATACCATATTAACAAACTGAAAAAGAAAAACCATATGATCATTTTAATAAATGCAGCAAAAGATGTTGACAAAATTCAATACCCATTAATGATAAGAACCCTCCAGAAAGTAGGCAGAGAGGGAACTTACCTCAACGTAATAAAGCGCATATATGATAAACCCACAGCCAACATCGTTCTCAGTGGTGAAAAACTGAAACCATTTCCTCTAAGATCAGGAACAAGACAAGGTTGCCCACTCTCACCGCTATTATTCAACATAATTTTGCAAGTTTTGGCCACAGCAATCAGAGAAAAAAAGAAATAAAAGGAATCCAAATGGGAAAAGAAGTAAAACTGTCACTGTTTGCAGATGACATGATACTATACATAGAGAATCCTAAAGATGCTACAAGAAAACTACTAGAACTAATCAATGATTTTGGTAAAGTAACAGGATACAAAATTAATGCACAGAAATCTCTTGTACTCCTATACACTAATGATGAAAAATCTGAAAGACAAATTAAGGAAACAGTCCCATTTACTACTGCAACAAAAAGAATAAAATATCTAGGAATAAACCTACCTAAGGAGATGGAAGACCTGTATGCAGAAAACTATAAGACACTGATGAAACAAATTAAAGATGATAACAAACAGATGGAAAGACATACCATGTTCTTGGATTGGAAGAATCAACAATGTGAAAATGACTCTACTACCCAAAGCAATCTACAGATTCAATGCAATCCCTGTCAAACTACCAATGGCATTTTTCACAGAACTAGAACAAAAAATTTCACAATTTGTACAGAAACATAAAAGACCCCGAACAGCCAAAGCAATCTTGAGAAAGAAAAACGGAGCTGGAGGATTCAGGCTCCCTGACTTCAAACTATACTACAAGACAGTATGGTACTGGCACAAAAACAGATACATAGATCAATGGAACAGGATAAAAAGCCCAGAGATAAACCCACGCATATATGGTCACCTTATCTTTGACAAAGAAGACAAGAATATACAATGGAGAAAAGACAGCCTCTTCAATAAGTGGTGCTGGGAAAACTGGACAGTTACATGTAAAAGAATGAAATTAGAAAACTCCCTAACACCATACACAAAAATAAACTCAACATGGATTAAAGACCTAAATGTAAGGCCAGACACTATCAAACTCTTAGAGGAAAACATAGGCAGAACACTCTATGACATAAATCACAGCAAGATCCTTTTTGACCCACCTCCTAGAGAAATGGAAATAAAAACAAAA
Organism: Pseudorca crassidens; assembly: GCF_039906515.1. Lineage (NCBI taxonomy): Eukaryota > Metazoa > Chordata > Mammalia > Artiodactyla > Delphinidae > Pseudorca > Pseudorca crassidens. The sequence continues at coordinate 28,052,362 of NC_090297.1, read as the reverse complement.
ACAAACAAATGGGACCTAATGAAACTGAAAAGCTTTTGCACAACAAAGGAAACCATAAGCAAGACAAAAATAAAACCCTCAGAATGGGAGAAAATATTTGCAAATGAAGCAACTGACAAAGGATTCATCTCCAAAATTCAGAAGCAGCTCACAGCAGCTCAATATCAGAAAAACAAACAACCCAATCCAAAAATGGGCAGAAGAGCTAAACAGACATTTCTCCAAAGAAGATATACAGATTGTCAACAAATACATGAAAGGATGCTCAACATAACTAATCATTAAAGAAATGCAAATCAAAACTATAATGAGGTATCACCTCACACAGGTCAGAATGGCCATCATCAAAAAATCTACAAACAATAAATGCTGGAGAGGGTGTGGAGAAAAGAGAACCCTCTTGCACTGTTGGTGGGAATGTAAATTGATACAGCCACTATGGAAAACAGTATGGAGGTTCCTTATAAAACTGAACATAGAACTATCATAGGACCCAGCAATCCCACTACTGGGCATATACCCTGAAAAAACCATAATTCAAAAAGAGTCATGTACTACAATGTTCACTGCAGCTCTATTTACAATAGCCAGGACATGGAAGCAACCTAAATGTCCATCAACAGACGAATGGGTAAAGAAGATGTGGCACATATATACAATGGAATATTACTCAGCCATAAAAAGAAACGAAATTGAGTTATTTGTAGTGAGGTGCATGGACCTAGAGACTGTCCCACAGAGTGAAGTAAGTCAGAAAGAGAAAAGCAAATACTGTATACGATCACATATATATGGAATCTACAAAGAGGAAAAAAAAGGTTCTGAAGAACCTAGGGGCAGGACAGGAATAAAGATGCAGACATAGAGAATGGGCTTGAGGACACGGGGAGGGGGAAGGGTAAGCTGGGACAAAGTGAGAGAGTGGCATACATATATACACTACCAAATGTAAAATAGATAGCTAGTGGGAAGCAGCACAGGGAGATCATCTCGGTGCTTTGTGTCCACCTGGAGGGGCGGGATAGGGAGGGTGGGAAGGAGATGCAAAAGGGAGGAAATATGGGCATATATGTATAGCTGATTCACTTTGTTATACAGCAGAAACTAACACACCATTGTAAAGCAATTATACTCCTATAAAGATGTTAAAAAAAAGAAAAGGGACTTGTAAACCTGAGAGATGAAATCTATGAAAATCCTACAACTAACATAATATGTGTGGGAATATCTAAATGTCCATTCTCACCACCTCCATTCAGATTGTACTGCAAGATCTAGCCAGCATGATATTGCAAGGAAAACAAGGAAAAGGCAAAGTAAACAGTACAGAAAAATTAAAACCATCTTTTTTGGTAGGGGGTGGGGGCTGGCAGCAAAAGCACCAAGTCCTAACCAGTGGACCTCCACAGCATTCCCCAAAACCATCTTTATTCAGAGAATATAATCATGTCCATGGTCAATCCTAAGAAACCACCAAAATCCTTCTACAATTAATGAATTTAGCAAGATCCCAAGTTAAAAAGATAAAAATACAAAGATCTAATCTTATTTTTGCATACCAGCAACAAATGCCTGAAAAATGAAAATGTTAAAAACTTGTATGAATTGATGTTAACTAGACTTATTGTGGTGTCATTTTTCAATATATATAAATACCAAATTATTGTGTTGTACATCTGAAAACAATTTAATGTGTCATTTATATCTCAATTTTTTTAATGTAAACATTGAGAAGATGGAAGACTAAGAAGGCACCAAGATTCTATCTCCCCAGCTAGACAAAAACTACACAGGTAGAGTCTGTCTGATAAATTATTTTGGAACTCTAGAGGCTACAGAAAGCTTGCAACTTTCAGGGGGAGGACTTGGAAGGAAATTTTTCATCAATTTCTTTTCTTAGCAGATTAACAGCTACCCATCCTCCACCTCCAACTACATGACAAGCAGCTGTATACATCTTCTTGTGGGAGCCCCTTGTGAGAGCCAAGGTGGGCAAAAATGACTATATACTAAAATATTAAGAATCTGTGGTCTGATTCCACATTGCAGCTTCTCGTCACAGATATAAAGACAAAGAGGCAGGCGGCCATTTTTGTTGCACCTACCCCACTGCTACAACTCTCTCCACTTAACAGCCAGTGCCCTTCTCCTCCTCTTTTTTTTTCTTTTTCCCCTTTGAAAGCCTATGACGTTAAAGACTATGACATTGGGGCTTCCCTGGTGGCGAAGTGGTTAAAAATCTGCCTGCCAATGCAGGAGACACAGGTTCGAGCCCTGGTCCGGGAAGATCCCACAAGCTGTGGAGCAACTAGGCCCATGTGCCACAACTACTGAGCCTGCACTATAGAGCCTTTGAGCCACAGCTACTGAAGCCCACGAGCCTAGAGCCCATGCTCCGCAACGACAAGCCCATGTACCACAACGAAGAGTGGCCCCCGCTCGCTGCAACTAGAGAAAGCCTGCGCACAGTAACGAAGACCCAACGCAGCCAAAAATAAATAATTAGTTAATTGATTTTAAAAAAAGACTATGACATTCAAAACCAACTGCATATACAAAAGAAATTAGAAAGGTACAATGCATGGGCTTCCCTGGTGGCACAGTGGTTAAGAATCCGCCTGCCAGTTCGTGCCCCGGTATGGGAAGATCCCACATGCCGCGGAGCGGCTGGGCCAGTGAGCCATGGCCGCTGAGCCTGCGCGTCCGGAGCCTGTGCTCCGCAATGGGAGAGGCCACAGCTGTGAGAGGCCCGCGTACCGCAAAAAAAAAAAAAAAAAAAAAAGAATCCGCCTGCCAATACAGGGGACATGGATTTGAACCCTGGTCCAGGAAGATCCCACATGCCGCAGAGCAACTAAGCCCGTGCACCACAACTACTTAGCCTGCGCTCTAGAGGCCGCGGGCCACAACTACTGAAGCCTGTGCTCTAGAGCCCGTGCTCTGCAACAAGAGAAGCCACCACAGTGAGAAGCCCACGCACCACAACGAAGAGTAGCCCCCACTCACTGCAACTAGAGAAACCCACGCACAGCAACAAAGACCCAACACAAATAAATAAATTAAATTAAATTATTAAAAAAAAAAAAAAAAGAAAGCCACAATGCATGTCCAGGGTAAGGCACGGACTGAGAAAAGACCTGAGAAGAACTTAAGTTTACACCTCAAGCTGATCCTAAGCCCAAAGGCAGACTACAACATCAGAAAACAAAACCAATACCAAAAACAAAAATCAGATAATTCTGGGGAAGGAGGAGAATGCGATTTCCAGAGTTACCATACTATTAGATTCACAAGTCCAGTTTTCCACTAAAACAAAACAAAACAAAAACAAATTAACAGGAAAGTATGACCCATACAAAGGAAAACTGTAAACTAACAGCACCTGTGCCTGGAAAAGACCTGAGGGTGGATCTACTAAGGAAAGACAGTAAAACAACTGTCTTAAAGATGCTCGAGGGACTTCTCTGGAGGTCCAGTGGTTAAGACTCCACACTCCCAACGCCAGGGGCATGGGTCTGATCCCTGGTCGGGGAGCTAACATCCCATATGTAGCACGGCACAGCCAAAAAAACAAAAAAAAAAAACAAAAAAGATGCTCAAAAAACTAAAGGATGATATGGAAAAAGTCAACAAAATGATATATAAACAAAATAAAAACATCAATAAAGAGATGCAAAATCCATAAAGAAACTGAAAATAAATTATGGAGACAAAAAGTTCAGTATCTAAAATGAAAAATTCACTAGAGGGATTCAAATACAGCTTTAAGCAGGCAGAAGAAAGATTAATCAAGCTTGAAGACAAAACGATGGAAATTACCAAGTCTGAGGAGGAGAAAGAAAAATGACAGAAAAAAAATGAACAGAGAGCAGGTATCTGTGGGACATAAACCAGTGGACCAACATATACCTTGTGGGAGTCCCAGAAGGAGAAGAGAGAGAAAAGGGGCAGACAGAGTATTTGAAAAATTAATAATTGAAAACTTCTCCAATGTGATGAAAGACATGAACATAAACTTCCAAGAAGCTCTACAAACACCATAAAGATAAACTCAAAGAGATCCACATAAAGACACTTTGGACAGTCAAAGACAAAGAGAAAATCTTGAAAGCAGCAAGACACAAGTGACTCACCACATATGAAGTATCCTCAATAAGTATATAAGCAGATTTCTCATCAGAAACATTGGAAGCCAGAAGCCAGCAAGGTAATATATTCAAAATGTTAAAAGAAAAAGCAGGGACTTCCCTCGTGGTCCAGTGGCCAAGACTCCACACTCCCAATGCAGGGGGCCCAGGTTCAATCCCTGGTCAGGGAACTAGATCACACATGTCACAACTAAGAGTTCACATACTGCAACTAAAAGATCCCACATGCCACAACAAAGAACCCGCATGCTGCAACTAAGACCCGGAGCAGCCAACTAAATAAATGTTTTTAAAGAAAAAAAGAAAAGAAAAAGCATACAACCAAGAATATTATGTTTGGTAAAACTCTCCTTCAAGGAGAAATTAAGACATTACCAGATACATAAAACCTGAGGAAGTTTATACTGCTGAAGGAAGTCAGGCAGAATGAAATGAAAAGACAACGGAAAGTAATTCAGAGCCATATGAAAAAAAAAAATCTTCATAAAGGTAAACACAGGGGCAATTATAAAAGCTAGTATTATTATAACTTTGGTTTATAACTCCAAAGTTAATTTTCTACATAATTTAAGAGATTGATGCAATTTTTAAAATTCTTACTTTATGTTTTTAGGCACATGGTGTATAAAGATGTTATTCTGTGACATCAGTAACCAAAAAGAGTGAAGCTGAAGCTATAAGAAAACATAGTCTTTCTATATTATTGAAGTTAAGCTGGTATAAATTCAAATTAGTGTGTTATAACTTTAGGATGTTAAATGTAATCCCCATGGTAACCACAAAGAAAATAGCTCTAAAATATAAACAAACCGCAATGAGAAAGAAATTTAAACATGTCACTACAAAATAAAATCAACTAAACACAAAAGAAAACTAATTCAGAGAATAATAAAAAAGCTACAAGGCATGTAGAAAAAATTAGCAAAACAACAGAAGTCCCTCCTTATCATCAATTACTCAATGTAACATATTAAATTCTCCAATAAAAACACATTGGTAGAATTGGTAAAAACACATGACCTAACTATACGTTGTCCTCAAGAGACTCTTTATTTTTTTTCTTTTTTGAATACCTTCTTTTATTTTTTTAACATCTTTATTGGAGTATAATTGCTTTACAATGTTGTGTTACTTTCTGCTGTATACCAAAGTGAATCAGCTGTATGTATACATGTATCCCTATATCCCCTCCCTCCTGTGTCTCCCTCCCACCCTCCCTATCCCACCCTTCCAGGTGGTCACAAAGCACAGAGCTGATCTCCCTGTGCTATGCGGCTGCTTCCCACTAGCTATCTATTTTACATTTGGTAGTGTATATATGTCAGTGCTACTTTCTCACTTTGTCCCAGCTTACCCTTCCCCCTCCCAAGAGACTCATTTTAGATCCAAAGAAACAAATAGGTTGAAAGTAGATAAATGGCAAAAGATATTCTATGAAAACAGTAATTAAAACAGAACGAAGGGTGGCTATTCTAACACTGGACAAAATATACTTTAAATCAGAAAAGTACAAGACACAAAGAAAACTATTAAATATTAATAAAAAGTTCTAATACAGCAAGAAGATATAACAATTATAAACATTTATACACCTAATGATAGACCACTAAAATACATGAAGCAAAAACTGACAGAACTGAAGGGAGAAACAGACAATTCTACAATAACACAGACTTCAATATCTCACTGTCAATAATGGATATAACAACCAGACAAGAGATAAATAAGGGAATAGAGAATCTAAACAATAAACAAAATAGACTCAGCAGACATATACAACACCCTCTACCCAACAACAACAGCACATACATTCTTTTCAAGTGCATGTGGGATATCTTCTAGAATAGACCATGTGTTGGGCTACAGTTAAGTCTCAAAATATTTAAAAATATAGATATCATACAAACTATCTTCTCCAACCACAACAGGATGAAGTCAAAAATCAGTATCAAAAGTAGAATTAGAAAATTCACAAATTTGTGAAAATCAACACACTCTTAAGCAACCAAAGGACCAAGAAGAAATCAAGAAAAATTAGAAAATACTTAGAGACAAATAAAAACAAAACACAACATATCAAAACTTATGGGACGTAACAAAAGCAGTGCTAAGGGGTAAACATAGTGATAAACGCTTACCTTATAAAATAAGTAAGATATATCAACAACATAACTTTCCAGCTTAAAGAACTAAAAACGAATAACTAACTAAACAAGCAAGCAGGAAGATGGAAATAATAAAGATTAGAGGAGAAATTTTTAAAATAGAGACTGGAAAAGCACCAGAGAAAAAAATGAAACCAAAAGCTGATAGTATGAAAAGATCAACAAAATTGAAAACCTTTAGCTACATGGAGTAGGAGGAAAAAAGAGAAGATGTGAATTATTAAAATCAAACATGAAAGTGGAGATATAACTACTGTAGATTCTACAGAAATAAAAAGGACTCTTATACAGTACTATGAACAATTTTAAGCGAACAAACTGGGTAACTTAGATTAAATGGATAATTTCCTAAAACAACCTACCAAGACTAAATTATGAAGAAATAGAAAATCTGAATGAACCTATAACTAGTAAAGAGATTGAATCAGTAATAAAATATCTCCTGAAAAAGAAAACTCTTGGACCTGATGGATTCACTGGTAAATTGCACCAAATAATTAAAGAAAAACTAATATCAATCCTTCTCAAAGTTTTTCCCAAACAAATGAAGCAGAAGGAACACTTCTGTGAGGCTGAGATTACCCTAATACCAAAGCCAAAGATACTACAAGAAAACTAAAGACCAACATCCCTTAGAACACTGAAGAAAAAACCCTTAACAAAATACCAGCAAACAAATTCAGCAGCATATTAAAAGAATTATATACCATGACCAAGTAGAATTTATTCCTAGATTGCAAGGATGGTTCAATATATGAAAATAGACCAACATAATATAACACAACAACAGAATGAAAAAAAAATTACCTAATCATCTCAATTGATGCAGAAAAAAATTTTTTTTGAAAAAATGTAATACCATTTCATGATAAAAACACTCAATAAACTAAGAATAAAAGGACACTATCTTGGGACTTCCCTGGTGGTCCAGTGGCTAAGACTCCACGCTCCCAATGCAGGGGACCCCGGGTTCAATCCCTGGTCAAGGATCTAGCTCCCACATGCTACAACTAAGAGTTCGCATGCTGCAACTAAAAGATCCCTCAGGCCACGACGAAGGTCCCGTACACGGCAACGAAGATCCCACGTGCCGCAACTAAGAGCCGGCACGGCCAAATAAATATTTCTAAAAATTATTTTCTAAAAAGTACACTATCTCAGCATAATTAAAGCCACACATAAAAACCCACAGCAAACATCACACCAAATGGTGAAATATTGAAAGCTTTTCCTCTACTAACAGGAATAAGGCAAGGATACCCACACTTACCACTTACTTACAACATAGGAATGGAAGTCCTAGACAGCAAGAAAAAGAAATCAAAGGCATCCAAATTGGAAAGGAAGAAATAAAAATTTTTCAGATGATTATTCAGATGCTATGTTAAATGTGGGAAACCTTACAGATTATACACACACAAATTATTTTTAGAACTAATAAATGAATTCAGCTAAGTAGCACAAGATATAAAGCCAATACACAAATATCAGTACTCAGTTGCATTTCTATACACTAATAATGAATAACTTGAAAAGGAAATTACAAAAATGATTCTATTAACAAGAGCATCAGAAAGAAAACCATACCCAGAAATTCATTTAACCAAGGAATTGAAAAAATCATACAATGAAAACTATAAAACATTTCTGAAAGAAAGTAAATAAGACAAATAAATGGAAATACACAGTGTGTTCATGGGCTAGAAAACTTAAAATTGTTAAAATATCAATACTACCCAAAGCAATCAGATTCAGTGCAATCCCTATCAAAATCCCAGTGACTTTTTTTTGCAGAACTAGAATAAGCCATCCCAAAATTCATATGGAATCTCAAGGGACCCCAAATAACCAGAACAGTCCTGAAAGAAAGGACAAGGCTGGAGGACTCACACTTTCTGATTTTAAACGTACTACAAAGCTACAGTAATCAAAACAGTGTGGTACTGGCATAAAGAAAGACATACAGACCGATCAAACAGGGAGCTCAGAAAAAACCCTCACGTATGTGGTCAAATAATTTCGACAAGGCTGTGCCAATATCATTCAATGGGGAAAGGACAATCTTTTCAACAAATGATTGGAAAATTGGATCTCCACATGCAAAGGAATGAAGTTGGACCCTTAAGTTGGACCCTTATCTCACACCACATGTAGAAGTTACCTCAAAGAGATCAAAAACCTAAAAGTAAGACCTAAAACATAAAATTATTAGAAGAAAACATACGGCAAAAACTTCATGACACTGCGTTTGACAATGACTTCTTGGATATGACAACAAATGCACAGGCAACAGAAGAATAAACAAATTAGACTTCATGAGAGTTTTAAAATTTTGTGCATCAAAAGACAGTATCAACAGAGTAAAAAGACAAGTCACAGGGCTTCCCTGGTGGTGCAGTGGTTGAGAATCTGCCTGCTAATGCAGGAGACATGGGTTCGAGCCCTGGTCTGGGAGGATCCCACATGCCGCGGAGCTACTGGGCCCGTGAGCCACAACTACTGAGCCTGCGCGTCTGGAGCCTGTGCTCTGCAACAAGAGAGGCCGTGACAGTGAGAGGCCCGCGCACTGCGATGAAGACTGGCCCCTGCTTGCCACAACTAGAGAAAGCCCTTGCACAGAAACAAAGACCCAACACAGCAAAAATAAATAAAATAAATCAACAAACTCCTACTCCCAACATCTTAAAAAAAAAAAAATGACAACTCACAGAATGGGTTAAAATACAGCTGACCCTTGAACAACACAGATTTGATCTGTATGGGTCCACTTACACATGAATTTTTTCAACAGTACATACTACAGTACTACATGTATATGGAGAAACCACAGATACAGAGAAACAACTATGAATTACATATGGATGTTCAACTGCATGGAGGGTTGATGCCCCAACCCCCATGTTGCTCAAGGGTCAACTGTATTTACAAATCTTCTGGTAAGGGATTAACATCGAGAATACATAGAAAACTCCTAAAACCCAACAAAAAAACAACCACCCCAATTCAATAAGGGGCAAAGGGGACTTCCCTGGAAGTCGAGTGGTTAAGACTCCGCGCTTCCACTGCAGGAGCCATGGGTTCAATCCCTGGTTGGGGAACTAAGATCCCGCATAATGTGTGGCACCACCAAAAAGTAAAATTTGATTAAAAAGGGAGGGGGCAAGGGACTTGAACACACATTTCTCCCAAGAAGATATATAAATGGCCAATAAGCATAAAAAAGATGATCAATGTCTCTATTATTTGGGAAACGCAAATGAAAACTACAATGAGGGGACTTTCCCGGTGGTGCAGTGGTTAGGAATCCGCCTGCCAATGCAGGGAACACGGGTTTGAGTCCTGGTCCGGGAAGATCCCAGATGCCGTGGAGCAACTAAGCCCATGCACCACAACTACTGAGCCTATGCTCTAGAGCCCAGGCTCTAGAATCCCTGGCCAGGGAACTAAGAATTCGCAAGCTGTGTGGCGCAGCCAAAAAAAAAAAGTGTTATCAAGTGTTACAGTCTCTAAATACCATTTCTGAACAAAAGGAACCAGGTCTCCTGGGAATAATGGTTGATTTCAGATCTACAGCAGAGAATATACAGATGAGGCTGCTTCATCTTGCACCAGAAAGCAAGTATAATACCAAAGACTACTGAAGTCATGACAAAACGACTAAAGAGCTAATTGAGTAGGCTTTTACTGACCAAAGACGTTCAACAGACTGACATACAATGCAATAAATAATACAAAAATCCATTCTTAATGACTGAACAGGATAGCTCCCTCATCCCCCCACCCTGAAAAAACAACCTTCAGCAGTCTTTTGTGGAGGCATCAACTCATTCTTAAGAACGATAAATACAAGAATAAAGTATTTATCTTGTCTTTTCTGTATTAACAATATTTCAAGGTAATAAGGAAACCAGGGAGCTAACTGACAAGTTTTTCTCTATAAAATAATCACAGCTAACAGATACCGGAAAAATAAAAGAATTAGGAAACCATCATTTTATAACCCCTAATGAAATAGTGAATCAAGAACTAATCAATGAACAATAAAACTATTAGGTCAAGGACTTCCCTGGTGGGCCAATGGTTAAGAATCGCCTTCCAGGGACTTCCCTGGTGCAGCAGTGGTTAAGAATCCACCTGCCAATGCAGGGGACACGGGTTCAAGCCCTGGTCCGGGAAGATCCCACATGCTGCAGAACAACTAAGCCCATGCACCATAACTACTGAACCTGCGCTCTAGAGCTCGTGAGCCACAACTACTGAGCCCATGTACCACAACTACTGAAACCTGCATGCCTAGAGCCTATGCTCCGCAACAAGAGAAGCCACTGTAATGAGAAACCCGCACACCACAACGAAGAGTAGCTCCTGCTTGCCTCACCTAGAGAAAGCCCGCGCGCAGCAACGAAGACCCAGTGCAGCCAAAAATAAATAAATTTATTTTTTTAAAAAGAGAGAAAATTTAAAAGTGTTTCTTTAAAAATTAAAAAAAAGATCCACCTTCCAATGCAGGAGACGGGGGTTTGATCCCTGCTCGGGGAACTAAGAACCTACATGCCGTGAGGCAACTAAGCCCTCATGCCACAACTACTGAGCCCACGCACTCTGGAGCCGTGCACCACAACTAGAGAGAAGCCTGCACACCGCAACAAAGAGCCTGCGTGCCACAAAAGATCCCCCATTCTGCAATGAAGACCCTGCGTACCGCAACTAAGACCCAAGGCAGCCAAAAATAAAATTTAAAAAATAAAAACCATTAGGTCAAAACTGAAGGGGAATTTCTTAATATATGGATTAGGCTGACATCACCTGAACTAGGATAAACATCACTAAAAGTGACGTGTTTCCAGTAGGGGTGTCGTAGGAAGAATACAACACCACCTAAGAAGAACTCTATGGAAAAAAAAAAAATTTTGAACCTGAATCTAATCATACTTCTAACAGCTTACAGGGAACATAAAGGATGGAGGAACATGTTCAATGACACCAGGATATAACCAGCAAAACCCAGAATGTAGGAAACGCTACAAAACAAATCAAAGTGTCTTCTAAAAATAAATGGCACTTTTTTTTAAATGGGGGAGATTTATTGATGAAAAGAGGCTGAAGAGACACAGCAACCCAAAGACCTTGTTTTAGAAACACACGAATCTCATTTAAGCTCCTAACTTTTTGAAATAAACAGTTTCAACAATTGAACAGAGTATTAGGTGATATTAAGGAATTACTGCTGATTTTATTAAGTGTGATAATGTTATTTAGAATTATGATTTGTAAAAAAAAAAAAGATTCATCTCTTAGAGATACATACATTACGTATTCATAGGTGAAAAGAAATATATCCAGGATTTGCTTTAAAATTTTATAGGCAAAGAAATGTGGGAGGAATCGAAGAAACAAGAGGCAGAAAATTGATGACTCTTAAAAAAGATGAATAATGAATACATGAGCATTAGTTGAACGATCCGTTTATATTTATATTTGAAAATTTTCATAACAAAGGTGAAAAAAGTAGTAATCAAGTAGAAACCTCTTAAACACAGTTGTATTCCTCACACTAAACAAGCAGCTTTTTTCCAAATAAAACTTCTTACAACAACCCTAAAAATAATTATTTGGGGGTCTTTCTGTATTCTTTCCTTCCAACAAATGGCAACGAAATGAATACAGCAAATCTTCTTTTGTTAATAGACACAGGACCCTTTTTTCCTTTTCATTATGGTCAAATACTCTTCCAATTAAAATGAAATTATTTTCCATATATAAAAATTACAGTAAAAAAAGTACTCACTTCTCTAATACATATATAAGGCATCAAACATGAAGGAAACCTGAAGGTCAGTAAACATGCGTATTTTCTATAACTATCTTTAGAGAAGCATTTCAACTTTGACATAAATTCATGAAAACTCATATGAAGATCATATAAAAAAAGCAAAGAAGTTACTATGATATATTGGAATTTGAGAACTTCCAAAAACATCAGTCAATTTTAGGAGAAAAAAGGGGTTGAATAAAAAGAATAATTGGAGCAAACATTTCCTTCTAAAATAATTCAAGTGTCACATAGAATGGAACGTAAGAAAAGAAAGGAGTAATGTTCACTCCCACTTCCTGGCAATGATGACTTCTAAGGCTTCCATGACATTACCCTTGGTTCTTACTCTTTCCCCTTTGCTTTTAGAAATCACCACCTAGTGTATTTCATGTGCACTAACCTACTGAAAACTACTAAGACTCAAGAGTGTCTTTATTTCCATTTTACCCATAAGGAAACACAAACCATGTTACTGGTAAGGACCAGAGCCAAATTCTACTGCCAGTGGTTCCTACTCTGCAATCTTCCACTTTCTCCCTCAATTCTATTTCAAAAGGTCTAGGATAGACAGAAACTGAATGGGGACTTCCCTGGTGGCACAGTGGTTAAGAATCCGCCTGCCAATGCAGGGCACATGGGTTTGATCCCTGGTCTGGGAAGATCCCACATGCCTCGGAGGAACTAAGCCCGTGCGCCACAACTACTGAGCCTGTGCTCTAGAGCCCGTGAGCTACAACTACTGAGCCTGCATGCCACAACTACTGAAGCCCAAGCGCCTAGAGCCCATGCTCTGCAACAAGAAAAGCCACTGCAATGAGAAGGGCGCACACGACAACGAAGAGCCCCCATTCACCGCAACTACAGAAAGCCCACACGCGGCAACAAAGACCCAGTGCAGTCAACATAGATAAATAAATAAATAGTTGTTATTTTAAAAAAGAAAAAAGATATATTGTGTTCTTCATTAGAAATGATCAATATTGTTAAAATGACCATACTACCCAAGGCAATCTACAGATTCAGTGCAACCCCTATCAAACTACCAATGGTATTTTTCACAGAACTACAACAAATAATTTTAAAATTCGTATGGAAACACAAAAGACCCCAAAGAGCCAAAACAACCTTGAGAAGGAAAAAGGGAGCTGAAAGAGTCATGCTCCCTGACTTTAGACTATACTACAAAGCTACAGCAATCAAACAGATTTTAAAAAAAGACACACAGATTAATGGAACAGGATAAAGAGCCCAGAAATATACCCATGTACTTATGGTCAATTAATCTAAGACAAAGGAAATAAGAATGTACAGTGGAAAAAGACTGTCTCTTCAGTAAGTGGCACTGGGAAAACTGGACAGCTACATGTAAAACAATGAAATTAGAACATTCTCTGACACCATACACAAAAATAAACTCAAAATGGATTGAAGACCTAAGTGTAAGACCAGATACTAAACTCCTAGAGAAAAGCATAGGCAGAACACTCTTCTGACATAAATTGCAGCAATAATTTTTTTGGAACCATCTCCTAGAGTAATGGAAACAAAAACGAAAATAAATAAATGGAACCTAATTAAACTTAAAAGCTTTTGCAGAGCAAAGGAAACCATAAACAAAATGAAAAGAAAACCTATGGAATGGGTGAAAATATTTGCAAATGATGCAACTGACAAGGGATTAATTTCCAAAATTTACAAACAGCTCAGACTGCTCAATACCAAAAAAACAAACAAACAAACAAAAAAATTGAAAAATGGGCAGTGACTTCCCAGGTGGTCCAGTGGTTAAGAACCCACCTTCCAATGCAGGGGACGTGGATTGAATCCCTGGCTCAGGGAATTAAGATCCCACATACCATGGGGTAACTAAGCCTACATGCCACAACTACTGAGCCTGCACACTCTGGAGTCCACGCCCCACAACTAGAGAGAAGCCCGCGCGCCACAACGAAAGATCCCGCATGCTGCAACTAAGATCCCGCATGCTGCAACTAAGATCCAATGCAGCCAAATAAAAAACAAAACAAAAAAAAAATGGGCAAAAAACCTAAATAGACATTTCTTCAAAGAAGACATACAGATGGCCAACAGGCACATGAAAAGATGCTCCACATCGCTAAGGAAAATGCAAATCTAAACTACAATGAGATATCACCTCACACCAGTCAGAACAGCCATCATCAATAAGCATACAAATGATAACTGCTAGAGACGGTGTGAAGAAAAGGGAACCCTGCTACACTGCTCGTGGGAATATAAACTGGTGTAGCCACTATAGAGAACAGTACGGAGATTCCTTAAAAAACTAAAAATAGTGTCGCCATATGATCCAGCAATCCCACTCCTGGGCATATATCCGGAAAAGATGAACTCTAACTCAAAAAGATTCATGCACCGCAATGTTCACAGTGGCACTATATACAATAGCGAAGACACGGAAACAACCTAAATGTCCATCAACAGATGAATGCATAAGAAGATTATATATATAGAATATATAGAATATATATACATATGTATATATATATACACATACACACACAAAGGAATATTACTCAGCCATAAAAAAGAATGAAATAATGCCATTTGCAGCAACAGGGATGGAATTTATCATACTAAGTGAAGCAAGTTGGAAAAGAAAACAAATATATCACTTATAGGTGGAATCTAAAAAAATGATACAAATGAACTTATTTACAAAACAGAAATAGACTCACAGACATAGAAAACAAGCTTACAGTTACCAAAAGGCAAGAGGGAGGAGGGATAAATTAGGAATTTGGGAATAACAGATACACACTGCTCTGTATAAAATAAACAACAAGGACTTACTGTATGGCACAGGGGAACTACATTCAATATCTTGTAATAACCTACAATGGAAAAGAATCTGAAAAAAATAGGTAAATATACGTATAACTGAATCCCTTTGCTGTACACCTGAAACTAACACAACACTGTAAATCAACTATACTTCAATAAAAATTTACTTGTTTTGGAAAAAAATAGGAAAAAGAAATACACCATGATATGTTTTCTCCTGGGTCCTTTGATGTGATCTATGTGCTGATTCCCACAAAATTAAATTTGTGTCTGTGAGTACATTTATCAATCTCAATTTCTGCTCTTTGAAAAACACTTTAAAAAAAATGAAATTGAGCCATAGACTAGGAAAAAATATTTGCAAAACACATATCTAATAAAGGATTTGTATCCAAAATACATAAATAACTCTCAAAATGCAATGTAAGGAAACATTATATGACCTAGCAGTCCCACACCTAATTATTTACCTAAAATGAAAACGTATGTGTATACAAAAACCTATAAGCAAGAAATTCAGTTGTTTTCTGTTAAAAAGGAAATGTTATTGTTCCTTATATCTCAGTGTCTCCTACTGAAGATTCACATCTGAAATTACTTTTAGAATCACTGCTAGAAAATACTGGTTTTTTTAAGTGGATCCAGTAATGTTTGCTCCGTTTAATAATGGCACACACTTACATAATCGTATTCTCTGATCAATCACAACATTAGAATTATCTGTATTTTCCTACTGCAGTCCTTTTTTAAGTCTGTTTCTACTTTTTTTTTAATTAATTCTTATTGGAGTATAGTTGCTTTACAATGTTGTGTTAGTTTCTACTGTACAGAAAAATAAATCAGCTATACATATACACAGATCCCCTCTTTTTTGGATTTCCTCCTCATGTAGGTCACCACAGTGTATTACACAGAGTTCCCTGTGCTATACAGTATGTTCTCATTAGTTGTCTATTTTATACATAGTATCAATAGTGTATATGTGTCAATCCTAACCTCCCAATTCCTCCCACCTCCCCTGTCCTTACTTCTTTTAATCTTTTTTTCATATATATTTTTATGAACTGCCCCAAATTCATTGTGGAAAGGGTTAAGTTTAAACAAATATAAAGAAATTATACCCAGGGACTTCCCTGGCAGTCCAGTGGTTAAGACTCCGGGCTTCCACTGTAGAGGGCACAGGTTCAACGTCTGGTTGGGGAACTAAGATTCCACATGCTGCGCGCAGAGCGGCCAAAAAAAAAAAACAAATTATACCCAACATAATAAACTTATGAAGAGGTTTTTTTTCCCATTTGTATACTTTGCTTTAAATTTTTTGAAACAGCAAATTGTTAAAGGTATGTTCTTACTGTATTAAGTACATTCTTAATATAGTATTTTTTAAAAACCTATAGGCAAATATTATGACTTTATTCATAAATACCAAAAACTATAAATACAATTGTCTTTCAACTGGCAAGTGGATAAACAAATTGTGCTACATCCATAAAATAGAATGTTAGTCACCAATAAAAAGCAACTGCTGATGCATGCAACAATATGGATGAATCTCAAATACATTATGCTAAGTGAAAGAAGCAAAACTCATACGGCTGCATACTGTATTATGTCATTTATACAACTTTCTGAAAACACAAAATTACAGAAAAGAAAACAGATCGGGGCTAGAGGTAAGGGACAGGCTGGCTGTAAAGGGACATGAAGGAATTTGGGGGTTGATGGAACTGTTCTACATCTTGACTATGTTGGTAGCTACTGAAATATATGTATTTGTGAAAACTTACTGAATTATACAATAAGAAAGGTAAATTTTACTCTATATAAATTTTACCTCAATAAACCTTAAATATATTTTTCACATGCCTTGAATCAGTAATTTCACTTCTACAGTTACAGACAAAAATTACACATAATACTGTTTGCTTTAGCCTTTTTCAGTAACAACTTCAATGAGATATAATTCACATGCCATATAATTCACCCATTTAAAGTGCACAATTCAGGGCTTCCCTGGTGGCGCAGTGCTTGAGAGTCCGCCTGCTAATGCAGGGGACGCGGGTTCACGCCCTGGTCCGGGAAGATTACACATGCCTCGGAGCGGCTGGGCCCGGGAGCCATGGCCGCTGAGCCTGCGTGTCCGGAGCCTGTGCTCCGCAACGGGAGAGGCCACAGCAGTGAGAGGCCCGCGTACCGCAAAAAAAAAAAAAAACACTAAAGTGCACAATTCAATCAGTGTTAGTATCTTCAGAGTTATACAACCACGACCACAATCAATTTTAGAATATTTTCATTACCCCAGAAAGAAATCTCAAACCCTTTGTCTATCACTCCCTTGTCCCAGCATTTTCCCCTAGTTTAGCCTCATTTTTGATAGGAAATAATTTTAAACAACCTAAGAACTGGAGAATATTCCTATATTATGGTTTATCTGTAGGAAAGAATATTACAATGTCATTAAAATTATGTTAAGTATATTTTTAATAACAGAAGCAGTGCTTAGGACAAAAATTTAGGTTAAAAAAATTCAGGAAACAAAATTATGTAAGTAGTAGCTATGCCTGAATGAAATATTATGATTTTTAAAAAGGCACGAAGGTTAAGAAAAAATGGCCTGTCAATCAATGTGGCTGTATTATCAGAATTTCTATTAGAGAATGGAATGAGAAGTAGTTGGAACAATTTGGACAGGTCTTTAGGATATATGGTAAAAATATCTAGAGAACTGGTACTCGACCAGGGGCAATTTTGCCCCTCAGGAGACATCTCGCCGTGCCTGGAGGTATTTTTAGTTCTCACAAATGGGGAATGAGGGCTACTGGCATGTAGTTGATAGAGAGCAGGTATGCTGCTAAACATCCACAATGCACAGAACAATTCGCCCTGCCCCAAACAATTACGTGGTCCAAAACGCCAATGGTATTGAGACTGAGAAACTCTAACCTACACTTTATAATGAAGTTGTTATATAAAGAAATAATAGTTTCCTCCTTCATCCCCATTACTACGTATATTCTTTTCCAGTTTTCCCACCTCAGTTTATAGTGCCACCAACTATCTAGTTTAACAAGGTGAAAACCTAGGGGTCAGCAGTCTTCTTTATTTTTCTACATTCATCCATCAACAAGTCCTATTGACTCCATCTCTAAAATGTATCACAACCAATTCTCACCATCTCCACCTACCCCAAACAATGGTTACCTTCACACAAGCATTACAGCCAAAGAGCCTCCTAACTGACCCTGTTGCCCACCTTGCTCCCTGAAGTTCATCCTGCACACAGGAGTCAAAGGAATCTTTTTAAGAGCTCATATTTAATACCACAAACTGCTTCTCAGAGAAATATCTAACATTGTTTCTTCCCACCCCAATCACTAACTATCATATTATCCTGTGCTCTCTTATGTTCTTCACTACCTGAAATTACTTTATCAATTTCTTGTTTATTTTCTATCTTGCCCCCCCATTAGCACAAACCTTGACTTTCTTTTTCTTTTGTTCATTATTATTTCTCTAGCACCTAAAACCATGTGTGAAATGTGTCTTAAGTATTTGTTGAATGAACCAATCTCTCTTACACTAATGTTGATCTATTTGCTCCACTGGAGCCAAAGACTAATATGACACTACATCTCCGAAGAAAGGAGACTGAATCTCCTGAAGTGCACTGCTATTCTTAATGTTAGTCAGCCAAAAAACAAGAAATTATAGTTCAGGATGTTAGCTCCTTAGAAGGACGGGGGAATGAGTTCTTTCCCCCAGATGTCAAACTGCTTCCAAGTTCCAAAGAAAAGATATCCTCTGCTCACTAGACAAGCTGAAGGCTTAGTAGATAAATGTTGCCCATTTCTCCTAGATCAGCCATATATAAGAGCCAGTTGTATTTGTTTTCTAATTCCCTCCTACTATGCTAAACTTTTAATAGCCTTGTGTAAAAGTCATAGCCTGATCCTGATCTCAGCTGTGATGGGTGGAATTAAGCAAAGATCCTGTCTCCACATTTGGGCTGCAGAGCCCAAGCAGAACCCCTACCAAAGCTAACATGATAGTAGCAGAGATAACCAAAAGGAAACTCTCCCATGAAGGAAAAGTAAACTAGGATGAGAGTAAGAGCTGTGAGGCAACCTGCCGCTTGCCACAGGGAGAGAATCCAAAGAGGACCTATCTTGGAGAATTAGAATAGTAGTGGGGGAGCCAATGTGTTACCTTACAGATGAACAGATTTTCATTTCTGAAGATAAATCAGTCTCCAACGTATAAAATGAATGGGGTAGAGGAAACAGTAGAGAACGGAAAGGGAAAACGAGTCGTGAAGGCAAGGAAAGTAAAAAGACAAAGCACGTAAAACAAGTACCAGAACTAGGGTGGTGGCAGGAGAAATAAAGTTTTAAAAATCATGGGACTTGGGACTTCCAAGACTTTCAACAAGATTGAAAACTTAGTATTTCTGGATCATTCACCTTATAAAAAAATGAGAGTTGGGACTTCCCTGGTGGCACAGTGGTTTAGAATCCACCTGCCAATGCAGGGGACACGGGTTCGATGCCTGGTCCAGGAAGATCCCACGTGCCACGGAGCAACTAAGCCCGTGCGCCACAACTACTGAAGCTGTATGCCACAACTACTGAAGCCTGCGTGCCTAGAGCCCATGCTCTGCAACAAGAGAAGCCACCACAGTGAGAAGCCTGCGCACCACAACAAAGAGTAGATCCCGCTCGCCGCAACTAGAGAAAGCCCCCGCACAGCAACAGAGACCCAACACAGCCAAAAAATAAATAAATTTATTTAAAAAAAAAAAATCATGGGACTTCCCTGGTGGTCCAGTGGATAAGAATTCGCCTTCCAATGCAGGGAACGCGGGTTTGATCCCTGCTCGGGGAACTAAGATCCCACATGCTGCAGGGCAACTAAGCCCGCACGCCACAACAAAAGATCCCACGTGCCGCAACTAAGACCCGAAGCAGCCAAAATAAATTTTAAAAAATAAATTTAATTTTTATTAATTAATTTAATTAAAATCATATCAGATAATCTCAACAAGACTTACCAATTAAAACTGGATTAATGGACTTCCCCGGTGGTGCAGTGATTAAGAATCCGCCTGCCCATGCAAGGGATACGGGTTTGAGCCCTGGTCCAAGAAGATCCCACATGCTGCAGAGCAACTAAGCCTGAGCGCCACAGCTACTGAGCCTGCGCTCTAAAACCCGCGAGCCACAACTACTGAAGCCCGCACGCCTAGAGCCCGTGCTCCACAACAAGAGAAGCCACCACAATGAGATGCCCGCGCAC
Organism: Pseudorca crassidens; assembly: GCF_039906515.1. NCBI lineage: Eukaryota > Metazoa > Chordata > Mammalia > Artiodactyla > Delphinidae > Pseudorca > Pseudorca crassidens. Next base: position 28,032,119 of record NC_090297.1, on the reverse strand, counting down.
CCCAACAAAGAGTAGCCCCGCTCACCACAACTAGAGAAAGCTCGAGCGCAGCAATGAAGATGCGACACAGCCATAAATAAATAAACAAAAACAAAAACTGGATTAATAAGAGAAAGGGAAGAAGCAAGATAACTCAGAGTTTCTAACTTGGGTGAGATAACACAGGAAGAAAAACAGGTTAAGAAGGAACAAAGCACTATTTGGGAGAGTAAGTACTTGTCAAGGATACAGAGAGTTCTTCCATTTTAGGCATAATGACTTAGCAATATTTGTAAGACATCAAAATACAAGTCAAAGCTCACATTTGGAAACACTGATTCTGAGTTTTAGAGACAACAGGGGAGCAAAGAAGAAAGGAAATCACATAATGTATTTAATGGGTAGTGGTTAAAATCACTGTAGAAGGGATTACCCAAGAAAAATGCAGGCTGAGGGAACAAGTCCTACTGGGCAAACAAAGAGTCAAAATGACTGAAAAGCAGCAATTCAAGAGAAGAACCATGCGAATGCCTTCTTATAAATAAAGAAGTTTCAAGGAAGGAGTGGGCAATAGGGTCAGATGTCTAACAAAGATCAAAAAAGGAGGGGCTTCCCTGGTGGCGCAGTGGTTAAGAATCCGCCTGCTAATGCAGGAGACAAGGGTTCAAACCCTAGTCCGGGAAGATGCCACATGCCGCGGAGCAACTAAGCCCATGCACCACAACTACTGAGCCCGCCCACCACAACTACTGAAGCTTGCCTGCCTAGAGTCCATGCTCCAGAAGGAGAGAAGCCACTGCGATGAGAAGCCCACGCACCACAAGGAAGAGTAGCCCCCGCTCACCACAACTAGAGAAAGCCCACGCGCAGCAACAAAGACCCAACGCAACCAAAAATAAGATAAAAAAATATTTTTTTTAAAAAAAAAGGAAAGTTCTGAAAAAGCATCAATTAGATTTGGTGATTATTAGATCATTTCAGTGATCTTAAAGAGAATTTCCGAGGGGTGGGATGAATTGGGAGATTGGATTGACATATATATACTACTGATACTATGTATAAAATGGATAACTAATGAGAATCTACTGTATAGCACAGGGAACTCTACTAAATGCTCTGCGGTGACCTAAATGGGAAGGATATCCAAAAAAGAGGGGATATATGTATACATATAGCTGATTCACTCTGCTGTACAGTAGAAACTAACACAACATTGTAAAGCAACCATATACTCCAATAAAAATTTTTTTAAAAATAAGAGAATTTCAGTGGTGAAACAGAAGGAAAAGCAGATGTGGTTGAGCAGTGAATGGGAAATATACTGCTGATACCATCTCAAAAAAACTCCAAAGTCAAAAGACTTGCCTGAGTTCAAACTGTAGTCTATAACTACCATTTCCCACTGAAAGGAAGTTCTTGGAGTTAATTCCAAATCTGAAATGGTAATGTATAGGATGAGCCTAGAAACATCTTTTTGGCCAAAAAGGGAAGACTCTTTCAAGGACGACTGGAGTTAAGTCAAAAGGATACAGGCGCCTAAGTATTTTATTCTTCTTGATGCTAATATAAATGAAATCATTTTCTTGATTTCCTTTCAGGATTGTTCATTACTAGTGTATTGAAATACAACTGATTTTTTTGTGTTGATTTTTTTACCCTGAACTTTTTTGAATTTCCCACAGGGTTTGATTTTGGTGGGGGGGTAGATTTTTAGAGGTTTCTACATACATGATCATGTCCTCTGTAAATACAGTTTTACTTCTTTCTTTCCAATTTGGATGTCTTTCATTTCTTTCTTGCCTAACTGCTCAGGCTAAAACTTCTTATATATTGAGTAGAAATGCCAAAATAGGGTATCCTTGTCTTATTCCTATTCTGAGGGGAAAAATTTTCAGTCTTTCATCATCAAATATGATGTTAGCTATGATTTTTCATATATGGCCTTTATCATGTTGAGAAAGTTCCCTTCTATTCCTAGTTTCTTGAGTGCTTTTATAAAAGGTGTTGGTTTTTTTTCAAATGCTTTTTTTTCCTATATCAACAAACATGATCATGTGTTTCTTTCCTTCATTCTATCAATGTGGTGTATTACACTCACTGATACTTCGAAAAATTTAACCAAGGAGGTGTAAGACTTACACACTGCGAGACTTGTACAAAACATTGCTGAAAGAAATTAAAGAAGACCTAAATAAATTGGAAGACATCCCATTTATTGGGACATTTAATAGTGTTGGGATGAAAAATACTTCCCAAGAGACTGACAGATTCAATGCAATCCCTATCAAAATTCAAATGGCACTTTTCACAGAAACAGAAAAAAATCCTAAATTTCATACGGAATTTTAAAAGACCCCAAGTAGCCAAAACAATCTTGAAAAAAAAACAAAGTTGGAGGACTTACACTTTCCAATTTCAAACTTCCTACAAAGCTACAGTAATCAAAACAGTGTAAACAAGGGACTTCCCTGGCAGTCCAGTGGTTAAGACTCCGTGCTCTTGGGACTTCCCTGGTGGCACAGTGGTTAAGAATCTTCCTGCCAATGCAGGGGATATGGGGTCAATCCCTGGTCTGGGAGGATCCCATATGCTGTGGAGCAACTAAGCCCGTGTGCCACAACTACTGAGCCTGAATTCTAGAGCCCACAAGCCACAGCTACTAAACCCCACGCACCTAGAGTCCATGCTCTGCAACAAGAGAAGCCACCACAATGAGTAGCACGTGGACCGCAACAAAAAACAGCCCCCGCTCGTTGCAACTAGAGAAAACGCACGCGCAGCAACCAAGACCCAACACAACCAAAAATAAATAAATAAATAAAATTTATTTTAAAAAAAGATTCTGCTCTCACTGCCAAGGGCCCAGCTTCAATCCCTGGTCGGAAAACTAAAATCCCCAAGTCGCTAGGGCAAAACAAACAAACAAAAAAACCACAATGAGGGATAAATTAGGAATTTGGGATTAACAGATACATACTACCATATATAAAATAGATAAACAACAAGGACCTGCTGTAGAGCACAGGGAATTATATTCAATATCTTGTAATAACCTATAATGGAAAAGAATCTGAAAAAGATTATATACATGTATAACTGAATCACTCTACTGTACACCTGAACATTGTAAATCAACTATACTTGAAAAAAAATCAGAACTACAATGAATACAACATGATAAATATAATTAATACTGCTGTATGTTACACATGAAAGTTGTTAACAGAATAAGTTCTAAGAGTTCTCATCACAAGAAAAAAAATTTTTTCTATTTAAGTTTGTATCTATACGAGATGATGGATGGTCACTAAATTTATTGTGATGATCATTTCATGATGTATGTAAGTCAGATCATTATGCTGTACACCTTAAACTTATACAATCCTGTACGTCAGTTATATCTCAATAAAACAGGGGGAAAAAACCCGCAATGAGATGCCACTTCACACCCACTAGGATAGCTATTACCAAAAGAAAAGAACAAGCGTTGGAGAGGATGCAGAGAAATCAGAACCCCCATGCGTTGCTAGTAAGAATGGAAATCGGTGCAGTCTCTGTGGAAAGCAGTCTGGTGATTCCTCAAAAAGATAGACATAGAATTTCTATATGACCCAGCAAATCCATTTCTTGGTACATACTCAAAACAACTGAAAGCAGAAACTCAGATACTTGTATGGCAATGGTTACAGCAACGTAAAGGTAGAAACAACCCAAGCGTCAATCGACAGAGGAACAGATAAACAAAATGTGTTACATACATACAATGGACTATTATTAGGCCATTAAAAAAATGAAGTTCTGATACATGCTTCAACATAGATAAATATTGAAAACATTATGCTAAGTGAACTAAGACACCGATGGTCAAATATTTATGATTTCACTTATATGAAATACCTAGAATAGGCAAATTCTGATTAGAATAGGCAGAAAACACACCAAGGGCTGGAGGGAAAGGCAACGGAGAGTTATGCCTTAATGTACATACAAAGTTTCTGTTTGGGATGAAATAGTGGTGATAGTTGCACAACATTGTTAATGTACTTAATGCCACTGAATTATAAACTTTAAATGATTAAAATGATAAATTTTATGTTGTGTATATTTTAAGACATGAGAAATTTTTAAGGTAATTGTTTAAATATAAAATAATAACAATTTTTAAAAAGGATGCAGGTACTAACCTTAAAGACCCTGTTGTAGGCTGAATTGTGGCCCCCAAAAGATATGTCCACCCAGAATCTAAGAATGTGATCTTTTTGAAATAAACTTCTTTGCAGATGTAATTAATATAAAGATCTTGAGATGAAATCACCCTGGATTAGGGTGGGCCCTAAATCCAATGAAGATCATCCTTAGACAGAAAAGAAGAAACAGAGAGAGGAGGCCATGTGAAGGTGGAGGCAGAAACTGGAGGAATGCTGCCACAAAAATCAAAGAACACCTGGGTCCACCAGAGGTTGGAAGAGACAAAGGATTCTTCCCGAGTCTTCAGAGACAGCATGGTCCTGCTGACACCTTGATTTTGGACTTCTGGCCTCCAGAACCGTGCAAAATAAATTTCTGCTGTTTTAAGCCACCAAGTTTCTGGTGATTTGGTATGCCAAATCTAGGAAAATAATACAGATTTTGGTATATACAGGTGGCGTGCTGCTGTAATAAATACCTAAAAATGTGGAACTAACTTTAGAATTGGGAAATGGGTAGAAGGTGGATGAATTTTGAGAAGCATGATAGAAAAAGTCTAGATTGCCTTGAAGAGATGGTTGGTACAAATATAGATATATCTGTATTCACCAATTCTAATGAAGGTTCAGGAAGAAGTGAGGAGCAAAAAAGAGAAAGCTACTATTACTTTAGAGAATACATATACTATGAACAGAATGTTGGAAAAAAATGTTAAGGGTGCTTCTGGTGAGATCTCAGAGGGAAATGAAGAATATGTTACTGAGAACTAGATGGTGATCCTTGTTAGAAAGGAGCAGAAAACTCAGCTGAATTGTGTTCTACTGTTAGGTAGAAGGCAGAACTTGGATGCAATGAACTCGGAGATTTCTAAGCAAAGTGTTGAGGTGAGCCTGGATACTCCTTGCTGCTTATAGGAAAAAGGGAAAGGAAAGAGGTAAACTGAAGAACGAACCATTAAGCAAAAAGGAAACAACTCTTAATGATTTGAGCCTATCTAGATTGCAAAGGATGCTAAAATTAGGAAATCCATTATAAGAAAAGTGTGCTCTAGGGAGAGGGTGAAGGGTGTAGCTGGGCAACCACTTACTGAAGATACTGTGTGTGACTCATGGATCCAATTAATCATCTCAACTTAAGTCAGGAATAGAGATGGGGTTATCCAGGAAAGATCTGTGAAGAACTATCTTTTCTAACTGTGTGGATACCCTTAATATATAGAGGAGACTCACAGGTTTTTGAGCATTATTAAACCAGAAAAAACACGGCCAGACTGTTCTTAAAGGAACAGAGACTAGACAAAGTGGGGGAAAAAAAAACTGACTTCTGGAATTCTATGGGCAGGAAAGAGCTAATAAAATTACTCAGCTGCAAACAAGTGCTACTCTTCAAGAAAAAGAAAAATGACTCCAAAGACAGAGCCACAGACACAAAGGCAGAGGCTAGAGAAGCAGGCCCAAAACAGGGGTCTACAGTGCCTTCATGGACCCAGAGGGCAGAAGATCAAGTCACAGAGAATTATTCTCAGGTCTTGAGAATTATTCTCTTGTCCTTGTGGGTTCTGAACTTGATTAGGACTAGTGATCCCTTTATTCCTTCCATTTTCTTCCTTTTAGAAAAGAAATGTCCATGCTATGCTTGTCCCACAATTGTATTTTGGAAGTAGAAAATTTGTTTTCTGGTTTCACAGGTCCACAAATAAAGAGAAATTTTATTCCAGATGGATCATACCCAGAGTCACACCTATACCTAATTTAGATGGTTGAGATACTGAGATTTGGGACTTTTTGAGCTGATGATATTAGATGAGTTGGGCTTAAAAATTCACGTTGTAATGAGTTGAGACTTTCAGGGTGTTGAGATGAGGTGAATGTACTTTGCATACAGAATAGACATGAAGTTTGGGGACAAAAGGGAGGACTGTAGTGGGTTGAATTGTGGCCCCTAAAAGACATGTCCACACAGAACCTCAGAATGTGTGCAGAATGGGTTTTGCAGATGTAATTAAGGCAAGGATCTTGAGATGAGAGCATCCTGAATTAGGATGGACCCTAAATCCAATGAAGAGTATCCTTAGAAGACACTGAAAGACATAGAGAGAAGGCGGCAGTGTGAAGATGGAGGCAGAAACTGGAGTTATACTGCCACAAATCAAGGAACACAAATCAATCCACAAGAAGCTGGAAGAGGCAAGGAAGGATTCTTTCCTACAGCCTTCAGAGAGAACACTACCTTGCCAACACCTTATTTTCAGACAGTCAGCCTCCAGAACTGTGAGATAACAAATTTCTGTTGTTTTAAGCCAAGTTGGTAGTAATTTGTTATGGCAGCCTTCGGAAACTAATACAGACACCCACTGATCAAAAATTTGACAAATTTAAACATCAAAAAGAATACTAGGGGGCTTCCCTGGTGGCGCAGCAGTTGAGAGTCTGCCTGCCAATGCTGGGGATACGGGTTCGTGCCCCGGTCCGGGAGGATCCCACATGCCGCAGAGTGGCTGGGCCCGTGAGCCATGGCCGCTGAGGCTGCGTGTCTGGAGCCTGTGCTCCGCAATGGGAGAGGCCACAACAGTGAGAGGCCCGCGTACCGTAAAAAAAAAAAAAAAAAAAGAATACTAACCACAATAAATTTAAATATATAAACTATATTAAAATTCATGAGTTCACAGTGGTATCCCCTCCCAAACCTCAACTTTGGGATTTGCTAAGGTATCAATTCATTCTTCTGAAGACTGGTATACAAAGGGGAAAAAATAAGGATTTATTCTGCTTCTCCTGTATAAATGATTTGACAGGGTAACCAAATAATTGATAAAGGAACTCTTTATGAAAGAATTTCAGTGAATAAATATAGGAGAGATGATAGAAAATCACTCTTCTAATGAAATAGTGGATGTAGGCAACAATCATCAATGGCTGATAAATCCATTAGGTGAAAAGTTAAGAACTATGTTGGATTCTGCTGACAGAACCTAAACTGATCAATTTTAGTATCACTAAGTGTGACACATATAAAACAAATGAAATGGTAAATCTCATTTGGATAGTGATTTAAACAAACCAATTGTAAAAAGACATTTAAAGGATCAAAGAAATCTGAACTGGATTAAGGAACTCTTAATTTTGTTAGGTATAACAGTACTGTGGTTGTATTTTTCTTTAATTTTTATGTTAGAAATACATACAGAAGTACTTATAGATTAAATGATGTGATACCTGAGACTTCTTTGAAGTTATTTCATAGAAAGGAAGGAAAGAAGGGAGGGAGGGAGCAAGGAAAGAAAGGAAAGAAAGGAAAGAAAGAAAGAAAAAGAAAGGAAGGAAGAAGTTAGATGAAACAGGAATGGCAAAATATGGATAACTGTTTAGTTGCCTCCTAGAATGATGCAATTAAGAATTTGCAGCATCACCTAATAGAGTGACTATACGTCCTAATTAGTACAGGACAGTCCCAGTTCATGGCTATTGTCCCACTGTAATTATTAAATAGCACACCCTTTCATTCTTAAAATTGTCTGATGGGAAATAAATTATACAATCACTCTATTTATGAATTTTTCTTTCCAAAGAAACTGAACCTAAATCTCATAAAGCTCTACCAATTCAAGTTCTCAACCTTGGCTGCAGACTGAAATCACTTGGGAAATTTTTTAAAATACTGATGCCTAGAATCCACCCTATGAATTCTGATTTAATTGACCTAGGAATCAGGATATTTAAGAGCTCGCCACGTAATTCTAATGTTTCAGCCAAAATAGAGAACCACTGCTCTATATCTAACTATTTTGTGGAAAATATGAAGGGTAATTGAACGCGTTAAACACCACGAGAATTCGATCAGCCAAAACCAGAATGCGGTAAATTCTCCTGGACAAATAAGCTAGTTTTTTTAAACAAATAAATAGCATGAGAAAAAGTGCAGGGGCTATAGGGGACAGGGGATGGGGGGATGGTTAAAGTTAACAGAAACTTAAGAGACATATAAACCAAATGAAATGGTAAATCTCATTTGGATAGCGACTTAAACAAACCAATTGTAAAAAGACATTTAAAGAATCAGAGAAATCTGAACTGGATTAAGAAACTCTTAATTTTGTTAGGTATGATAGTATTGTGGTTGTATTTCTTTTTAATTATCTGTTAGAAATACATACAGAAGTATTTATAGATTAAATGATGTGATACCTAAGATTTCTTTGAAGTTATTTAATCAAAGAAAGAAAGGAAAAGAGAAATGAAGGAAGAAGTTGGATGAGACAGGAATGGCAAAATGTTAATAACTGTTTAGTTGTCAAAACTGGGTATTAAGAACATGGGGTTTATTGTACCAATCTATATTTTATATTCTATATTGATATGGAATTGTGAAACAAAGTTTTTTAATTTTCCTATAAATGTGTAGTATGCATGTGAGTGTATATATATAAATCTGTAAGACATTTTGGGAAATGTAAAGAAAGATGAACACATATGATCTTTGACCTCAAAGATTAGTGGGTAGCCTATATGTTGGACAAAAAAGGTTTGTTCAGGTACTGTCTTTGGTCAAAGGCAGGAAGGCAGCTAACTCAAGATTCTGGGAGGCCAGAACGATAAGAATGAAATTAAAATAACATTATAAGTATTCCCTAAGCATAAGAAAGGGAGTGTGGGTATATTATTGTTAAATACCAGAGGATGAACATAACCAGACTTTGAAAAGCCCATGCTCTTACTATTGGGTTGAGCCATATGAAAAGGCATTTCTGTACGTCAAATATTAGCAACTTTGTATGGCAGAGCCCAATACTATGTTAAAATGCTTTCTTTTTCTTTCTTTTGCTAAAATAATTACATACTGTTAACTCATAGTAAAATAATCAGAATATTTAAGGGAAATGTCAGTCTTTTTTAAAAAGTAGTAGTAGTTAGTCTTCTTTAAAAGTTGGTCTCCTAATACAGAACTCAAAAATATCTTCTAAATATCCAGAGAAATGGCAATTGTACATTTATCTATTTATATTCTCTTTAGTATATAAAAAATCATTCCATTTTCAAAGGAAGCACATAGCTTTATCTTTAAAATGAATCATAGTTTTAAAATATTTGGTATATATTTCTTAAAAATAAACATGTGAACTGCATATGTTTTAAGGTTATCTCATATATTCCATAGGCAGAAAGTTAATTTGATGCTTCCTGAGAAGTAATTTACATCGATTTGATTTAAATATAATTCAATGTTTTTTGTTTTGTTTCTTCCTGGTTTTTTTCGGGGGGAGGCCGCACCGCGCAGCACGCAGGATCTTAGTTCCCCAACCACGGATCGAAGCCAGCGCCCTCTGCAGAGGAAGTGCGGAGTCTTAACAACTGGACCACCAGGGAAGTCCCTAATTCAATATTATTTTAACAACCAAAAATTCCAAATAATGAATTCTGAACCTATACTATTATTTACACATATTACTATATATCATATATATTAATAACTAATGTATGTTTTTTAATTACTGCATGTTATTATAATGAATTCTAACCTATACTGTTTATCAAACAGTACAGTTTTTCAAATGGTACTTGATCCTGGTTTAGCCTATTATATCATGACCTTGAGCTCTCTCTGTGCTGCGGTTTCCTCATTTATAAAATGGGACAATAATAGTAACTACTATTTATGGAGTTAATGAGGATTAAAAAACATACTACATATAAAATATTTAGAATGACTGGAAATTAAAATGTTTATAAATACCAGGTATTATCATTATTTACAGAAGCCTCTGCTAGTTACAAGAGGGACACTGTGAAAACAATACAGGATCACTGTCAACACTAGAATGGTCTCTTCGAAATGCTCTCTATACGAAGAGCCAATGCATTCTTAAAGTAGATAACTTACACTATGTACACATGATCTGCAAATATTTTTAATGATATGTACCACCATGTTTTTAAGCAACACATTTAGCCAAAAGATAAAAAGTTCATTAAGGAATTAAGAGGGATAAACCTTTTGCAATTATTTTATTATAAAATATTAAAATAACAGAAATCCAAAACAAAACTCCATAATTCCATCAGTAGTAAAGTCAATGTTTTCATTTGTTCATGTTATTTTCTATCCCTGTCAACATGCACTTTCAATTTTTACATACTTACAATAACAAAGTAGATTACATTTTCACTTAATATTATACCCCGAGTATTTTTCCATTTTGCAAAATTCTGCCCCTTAGTCTCACTTTCCTTTCTCATCCCCACCTGCTGAAGGTAATCAATGGTAACAGCCTGACATGTGTCCTCCACAAGTTTCTCCAAGCTCATACATATACAAGTATAGACACATATGTGAGGAAGAAAGATCACTTTGTTTTTACAAAAATGGAAGCATACTACTTATACATATGCTTTCTCTTTCTATTAAGCATGCCAAATACATATACCTCAAATTTAACATACAGAAAAGTTTAAGTATGAAAATGGACACAACTTACTAGACCAGGTAATAACACATACATTTACAAAAGTTATTATTATTTTGTATGTAACCTTTGAAAAGATAAAGGGATTTCACAAAAAAATATGGCCACCAGATTTAGTTAGATCTCATGCTTCTAATAGTTTATTATAATAACCATGCATAAAATAACCCCTCTACTTACAAGCCTACGCAATGAATTTTAAAACTTATTTCAGAAAATAAAAATTTTACAGTCTTTAAAAAACACATAAATAATATCTCAAAAGTATCCTGACTTTAAAGTAAGAGAGTGTGAATGTGTGTGTATAATACTGGCTTTCAGGGACTTCCCTGGTGGTCCAGTGGTTAAGACTTCGCCTTCCAATGCAGGGGGTGCGGGTTTGATCCCTGGTCAGGGAGCTAAGATCCCACATACGTCATAGCCAAAAAACCAAAACAACATAAAACAGAAACAATATTGTAACAAAATTCAATAAAGACTTTAAAAATGGTCCACAACAAAATAAAAAACCTCAGTGTCTTAAAAAAAAAAAATATATTGGCCTTCATTTGAACTTGGTTCTTTCTAAGGCAGAGATGATAGATGGATGTAGTGCTCACCCACCCACATATTCAGCTTCCCCGTGTTCACAAACTGAGAGACTGGCATTCAGATATAGTCTGAATACAATCAAATCAATCTTACCTAATTAATACCTATTGTCCTAAGTGCCCACAAACATAAGACACCAGGCAGACCTACAAAGAGTTTAAGGTTGTTAACTCAATGGTTTTAAAACACACTCTCCCATCTAACCGTAATCCAGAACGATCACAAGATCCTTAAATCTGGATTCTCAGAAGAGAATTTAGGGTGTAAAGGGTGATATGAAAGATAACTGAAGGTCCCAGAATTACAAACCAGATAACTTGGTACCCAAGCCATAGAGCCTCTAATGCAACAGGTAAACTTTTCTTACCAAAAATCCATTTTTGAGTTCCTATTATGTGAAGGTCATAGGTGTTGGAGATGCAAAAAGCATATAATGGCCCTACCCTTATGGAGTTCACAATATAGCAGAAGAGTCAGAATATATAATTCTAAATTATCATAAATACCATATACCACAGCACAATGCCTAGCATATAGTTCATGAACTAGCACAGGTACTCAACAATTTTTTGTGACTTATGATTATAAAAGTCAAAGGCAGTAAGCATCATAAATACAATACCATGTCATCAATGAAACTTCAGATTAAATAATCTAAACTTATTATCTAGGCCTAACTACCTCAAGGCAGACTATTTTATAAGATACTGTACTTTTGTACACAGTCCCCACTAATTTGCTTGGAGTACACATATGGAATCCACGTGGAGTTTAAGCACAGGCACAGACGAAAAATGAAGGAAAAAAGCACATGCACCATGTGTACCATTTAAGACAACTCTACTGAACATTCTAACCAAACTATCAAAACCAAAATGGATTATGGAGCCTAAAAGACACTGACTGTAACCTTCCTCCACAATGAAACTGGTAAAATAATGGGGAAAACCTGTACGAGTGCTCTGTATATTACATACTGTTAAAATATAATAAAAGTTTAGGGCTTCCCTGATGGCACAGTGGTTGGGAGTCCGCCTGCCAATGCAGGGGACACGGGTTCTTGCCCCGGTCCGGGAAGATCCCACATGCCGTGGAGCGGCTGGGCCCGTGAGCCATGGCCGCTGAGCCTGCGCGTCCGGAGCCTGTGCTCCGCAACTGGAGAGGCCACAGGAGTGAAAGGCCCGCGTACCGCAAAAATAAAATAAAATAAAATAAAATAATAATAAAAGTTTAGACTGCTACCAGTGTGGCACCTTTTAAGTATATTAGAAGAGAAAGAAGTATTTAATATCTAGTTGAATTTGTTACCAAAGCACACAGATGTTTTCTAAAACATTCTATCTTATACTGTGAATGACAACAGCACTAGTATTAACTGGATTCAGAGACCTCCTTGAATAAACATTACACATCTAAAATAATTTATTCTTTATATTTTAATTGGTGGACCACATGCCATACGCCTTCACTCAAGCATAATGAGGATCCAGTTTAAAACTGGCTCACAGCATGAAGAACAATTTAAATTTTCAAAACACATGCATTCCATAACCAATATTTATACTAAGTGAACTATTTGGACATACTATCACATGGCTTAATTTGTCCTATGTATGAGGAAGATCTAATTATTGCATGAGGAAGATCTAAAATTTTATAAACCTAAGACTATCAACAATAAATTTTAATTGCTCAATACTACAGTGAAATGCATTAAAATAAGAACTGATGAATAAAGAGATAAATGTGGATTAATACGTGATAAAACAAGTATAGTAAAATGTTAACGGTAGACTCTAGATGGTGGATACTATGGACACTCCCTGTAAATTTTTTCAGCTATGTAGTTAAAAATATTTTCCTAATCAATTGTGGAAAAAATACTGCTTGACAACTCCCTCGTTATTTACCATTTAAGCTTTTAAGGAGAGAAACACAGATTTTAAAAACTATGTGGCATGCAAAACAAGCACCGTAGTTGGGACAAACATGGATTCAAATCCCAGCTCAACCTCTTAACTATCTGATCTTAACTATTTAACCCCTCTACGCTTACATTTCCTCATCTGCAAAATGTGTTTTACATAGTAAATGTGAGGTTTAATTCTTCCTATAAAGCACAGTGCCAGGCACATGGTAAGCACTCAAAATGTTAGTTGTATTATCTATATGAGATTGCTAACTTTATGATAAATCGAAAGGGCGTTCTCAATAAAGATTACGCAGTAATTTTTTAGGCAGTTAGCTTAACACTAACTTCATTTTGATACCATTCACAAAAAGGAAGATTCCTGGTAGTAAACTTACTGCTTAACACGCTAAGCGGGAGGGCGGCGGGGGGTAAAAGAAAAAATCTAAAAATACTGCTCAATCGACAGTACTGTATTATTCTCCATCTGAAAAAAAAAAATCACTCAGAATTAAATAAGAAAAGTTTCAAGACAAACTTTAAAAGGCACTCAACAACTATGTGGAATTGGCTTCGCCTCTGCAGGTTGTTTGGGTACATCCTTGATATGACAAAACTTGTCACACTCTTCCCCGTTCTTAAATGTTGGTAAAGGGGCTAGACTAGAAAATGACATTCATAGTTGCCAAAATCTTTCTCATACATCAGGGCATGCCAACGACCCCACTTCTTCTCAGGTAAGAGCACCACCTCCACCTTGGTCTTGATAACGGTTGGTGGGGGGGGGGGGGGAGAGTGGAAAGGAGGCAGGAAAATGAATTCGCGATGGTATCACCGAAGACCCCTCCACCACTCATTCCCGCCACCACCACCCCCACCTGAGCTCTCTCCTGTTAAACTTCCAGACTCTGGTTCACCAAAGATGCACTTAAGTATCTGACACCTTCCCTCCCCTGACCCAAATAACCCACCCCCAGTGTTGGAAAAATAAAGAAACCCAAACAACAGCCCCCGCCCCTCCCCCTCCCAACCAGCAGCAAATCTTTGTCCCACCTGCCGAAGGACCACTCTAAGCGCGCTCCAGACCCAAGGTTGCCTCAGTCCTGCCCGCAACCTTTCCCCAACCGGGCCTCGGCTACCCCTCCACGAGACTACGCATGGCCCATTCCCGGCCCCGGCCCCGGGACGCGGCCCCCGCCCCGCCCCCCGCCGCCCGCCGCCCGAGTTCTGCCTCACCTCACCTACCCTCTTTCGGGGGCTGGACTCCACCTCTCTCTCCGCCATGTTGAGCCCCGCTCGGAACCACTGCGGCTCCCAGCGCTGTGGCGGCGGAACCTCTCGGGCCCCCGGCCCCCGCCCACACTGCAGGCACGGCCGCCTCGCGGCAGCTTCCCCGGACCTGGCCGAGCCTGGCGCTTACAGTGGGGAGGGGGCGGATGCCGCGCGCCGGGTCGGAGATCTTGAGATCCCACGGGTGCGCGCGTAGGCGGTAGGGCCTGCCCGGGAAAGGGGGGGGGCCGGGACTCGGGGGGTTAATGGCCTCCAAGGGGCCCCGTGAGTAGGATTATTTTCTCTCAGAGAAATTCCTCCGCCTGCGGTTTCTTAAAGGGATCACCAAACCAGCCCCTTGCGCGCGCCCTTGATGCGCAGGCGCACCCTAAGCCCCTCCTTCCTTTCCCACCAAGCCCCCGGTCCCGAGCGTGCGCGTTGAGTGGCCCAGGGTAGGCCAAATCCTGCAAGTCTTTTTGCAGCCAGCAGCTGCTCCCACTACTCAACTATGGCCGCTCCCTTAAAGGGACCATGACTCAGTGATGAAGGAGGAATGAAAGAAATTAGTAAAAGGGCTGTCTGGAGTATTGCGTGAAATGTCAGTGAGGGGTCCAGATCACCATCTTACACCTGACTGCAGAGATACCATTGTAAGGGGAAGATGGTGGTGAGCTGAGGTTCACAGTGGACCTCTGAATGTGAAGAATCCCAAGCAATGAGGGAACAAGCCAGTCATCTCAAGAAGATCCAGCTTGCCTGCCTTTAGACAGCCCGATCTGAAGCACAGGACATAGACTATTAAGGGCCAACTTTGATAGCCTAATGTCAAAGCCAAATCCTTTGGTGATTTTGAAGACTGAACAAACAACTGGAGATAATTTCCCCGGTAGTAATTTGTCCTTTGAATATCTAAATCGAGAAGGATCTCAGGAACCATCTACTGTGAAGTTCCCAATGGTAAAAGTGCAGCCTGGTCAGGGGAAGTAATTTGCCCCAAAGCATGTAGAGGTTGGTGTGAAATTAGAATCAAGACTTGAGTATCAACCCTCCAAGGTTTTCAATGCACCAAGCTGTCTTCGAAACAAGAAATAAATTCATTTTAATCTAGAAGATTAAAAATGAAAGTTCATGATATTTCAAGAATACTGTAATTATCCTCTGAAGATGTGTGATGGTTTGCAAATATTGTGTGTCCTCATTCACCTCCACCGAAGGAACTTTGAGAATCTGACTCAAAGCATGAGCATCTTATTCTCTAAGCAGAAAATTGGGAAGGAGATTTGGGTCTATCTTGCCCTGAAACCAGAGCTGAAGATGGCTGAAGAAAATGAGGGCTTGATCCATTCCTCTTCATCCATTCCAGTGCCCCACCCTCAGATGGAGAAAAATTGCCCTAATGGAGTTATAATGATAGCTTCGGGGCAATCATATAAGAAAGAAATACAAAGAATTTGCTTCCTGAAAGGCATTCCCCATGATGAGATATATTCAAATGCAAAGGAGCAACTCATAAAATTACAGGATAATGAGATAATAACTTTTGTGTGTCACTTTAACTTTTATATGTTACTTGGTAGCTGTTTTGAAACTAAGAAGTTTCCTAATCCATCACATTTTGCTGAAAACTCTCTGTGAGATTGCTAGAAGTTTCCATGCTGGTCTTTGCTTACTCTTGTTCACCTTTAATTTCACTTTTGGGTAGGAAAGAGGAGAGAAAGCCATAAATAAATAAATAAATAAGTGTTATCGTAGCCAGAATTTAAAAGAAACGTCAGACCCTTCAGTTCCATGTTAAGAACAAGAAGGAATTCAAAAGAGAAGCCAAGAGGGCCTCCCTGGTGGCGCAGTGCTTGAGAGTCCGCCTGCCGATGCAGGGGACACGGGTTCGTGCCCCGGTCCGGGAAGATCCCACATGCCGGGAGCGCCTGGACTCGTGAGCCATGGCCGCTGAGGCTGCGCGTCCAGAGCCTGTGCTCCACAACGGGAGAGGCCACAACAGTGAGAGGCCCACGTACCGCAAAAAAAAAAAAAAGAGAAGCCAAGAAAAGATAGTTCCAGGGAATTTGGGTACATAAAAGGTCTAGTCATTTCCTTCTAATAAAATCTGGCGGCTTAAAATGGAGTTGCTAAATTTAAAGTGGAAATGGAGAAGCCATACGCCTGTTCACCCAGCTTCCCCCTTGCACTCATTGTTCTCCTTCTTTCATGCCCCCACTGTTAGAGAAATGTTCTGTTTCTCAGAATACAGTTTAAAGCCATTGATTTCCTCCACATTTTAAAGACGGAGCCACTGAGGCCCAGAGATAAGATGTGACTTGCTTGAGATCACACAAAGGATTAGGAACAATATCAGGACTGGAACAGAGCCTAGGGCTGTCTCCTATATCAGACTGTTTCTAGAGGTATTGGGAGTGTGTTGGGTCTTGAACAGTAGGCAAGATTTATGCATTCCAGATAATATACAAGCATACCATGAGCGTTCAGAGCAATCATCCATGTGGGGGGAAGGAGAGAATAGAAAACCACCACTTAGTGAGCACTGCAAGGTTAAGTGGTTTTTTTAAGTGACAGTCCAATATCATTCAGCAGAGAAGCCAAGTCAGAATTCAAAGCCTTTGTCTTTCTAGCTTATGCAAATATATCATAAACAGGAGGTTGCAGATTGGTGGTTTTGCAGACAAATTTTTCTCACAGTCATGTATTTGGTTTGCACCATGTACAGTTTAGTCAGGTTACTTGCTCTGTGTCTCAGTTTCCTCATCTGTAAAATAGGTTTTTGGGATAATTAGTTAATACCTCTAAGTCTCTTAGAACACTTTTGGTTCCTAACAGCAAAAGAGCATATTATTTTATATATTTTTATAATTTTTAAATTAAGATATTGATTATATGCCAACATTTAAAAAGGGATATTTCACGTACTAATCCAATTTTCTGACTTCTCTTTAAAAAATGTAGAATATAATGGTGTAATATTTTGTGAATATCAAACTGATTGATTTTAATTTTCTTCTTTAAATTATGTTCCATTATAGACTATTGTCTGAAGTAGCTCTGAGACTTATTTCCCTAATCAGGAGAGACTAGAATAGGCTTAGTGGAGAGAAAAAGAATTTGCTAAATTTCCTTAATTCTGTTTAACCTATGAAGTTCACATCGTAAGAATCTCATATTCTCCCACATTCCAGAGGAGATACTCCTTCCATCTAGGACAGCTCTGCCATGAACCTGTGACATAGGGAAGTAAAAGAAAAGCCTGACTCTTAATTAAAAGGTAGAGGGAAGAAGGAAGAGAGAGATAAGAGAGGCAACGACTGAGAGACACATGCCTCTGTCTTCCCACAGAATTCCATATACAAAATTAGATACAGGGTTTTGGAAGGAGCTCTGCAAGTGAGGGGCCCTTAGCTCCAGTGTGATATGGAATGTATCCAGAAGTTCCCAAACACCCTGTGGAGGAATAGGGAAGGTAGCCAAGAGAACTGGCTGGCGAGAATAGGGGGAGGTAGCTTTGAAGATCGGGCTGGGAACAAAAAGTAGTTATAGCCAGATCTCAGGAAGAACTGGTTTGCCCCCATGTTCTCAGCAAGCTTAGTGAGGCCAAGCTACAAGATAGACTGCTCGCGATGAACAGGTTGTTGAGCATCCAGAGAAGTCAGAGAATAGTACAAGGACACAAAATGGATCCAAGGTCTCAGGCTTCCTCAGCAATATAACGCTTCCTACACGCCAACAACGCTATTTTAGGGACATGTGCAGAAGCAGAGAGAAGTTGTAGGAAATACTTGGTGTTTCTTCCCCAAAGAGGTTATTACCTAAAGGAATTTCATCTGTCAGATTCAAATATGTCTTAAACAAAATTACATGCTTAGATATATTAGATAAATTCTGAGAATGTTAAGAAGAAAATAAAACAGGGTGCTGGGATAAAAAGTGACTAGAGTAGGACTACTTTAGTTATTTAGTTTCTGAACAACTTCTAAACCTTGGTTGTGGGAACATGAACAAGTACAACAGAAGGGGAGTTGGGCACCCTTCTTGTGGACTGCCACTTGTAGAGGGACACCTTCCTTCTTTCCCTGCTACCTGGTGGGACAGTTTCAAGAATTCCATAGTTATAAGGCTTGTAGAAGATCTTAATTTTCCTCCTCTCTATCCCCTGCCCTCACTGGAATACGAGGAGGAACAGTAATGTCTTGCTGTCTGTCTCTGGCTGCTTCCTTGAGTTTCTTGATGCCATAGGAACCTGTCTTCCCAGATAGAAATGATCTACCCTGTATAGACTCTTATGTGCCCTTGCTGGGAACTGGGACATAGTCAATTGATTCAAGGCTCATAAGAGAACAGATTCTTACATTATACAATGTAGGGGTTCTCTGTCAGCCACTGAGTGACCTTGGGCCAGTCACTTTACCTTTATGGACCTCAATGTTATAATGTAAGGTGATTAGATTAGTTCAGATAGGGTCTCACTGGGAGCTCCAATTACTTGGTAATGACAGCTGGGGGCATTATGCAGAAAACATCTGTTGGGCCACATTTAGGTTCAGTAATTGATTAGTGATGTCTGCCACAGATGAGACGGGGTGGAGGGGAGCTACATTGCCCATCACATATCCCATCCCTAAGTTAAATGCTCTACTAATTATTCCTAATTCTAGATTTCTTTGATTCTATAAACTCATGTGACTGCTGTTGAGATAAAGCAATTAAATTTCACTGTTTTAAGCATTTGCGGTTGTGTCAGTGGGAATGCAGAGAAGGAATGGAAAAAAAGTTGATCCTCCAATTTGACGCTGCCCTTTGCGTAATGAAGACTTAGAAATCTGGTCTATAGCTTTTCTTTGAAACAAAGCCTTTTAATTAGCTGAAGAAGAAAAACAAAACCTGGAGAAGGATTCTTTTGTTAAAGGATAACCCCTGTTTTTCTTGTCCTAAAATGGAGAAAATACTGCTTATCTCCTTTTCACATACCAGGCCATTGTGCAGAAAGTTCTGACTTAAAGAATGACCTTCAAATATTATTTTTTAAAAAATTAAATTAAAAAACAATTTAAAGATTCTCATTCTGAAATGAGGAAAATGGAAAAACTAAAATTAAGCAAGTAATAAAATATATTTCTGTTCCTTTTTGAAAGAATAAAAAATAATAGTGAAAAGGACCATGGAAACTTTTCAGCTTCAAGGACTTATGTGCCTGAGGAGTGTAGTTCAGAGGACTGAATACATAAATATAAATATAATTAACATCTATCTACCAAAAATATTAGGAAAAAGGGTGACTATTCAGTTTAACGGGTAGTTAATATGTATGTTGTGCGTGAATTAATGTTCAAAAATTTAGAATACGAGAGTATAATTCACATAAAAAACTATTCAGACTACAATTTAATCTTGCTTTGGTGGTTTGAAGACATTCCAAGATTTTGCAGTGCTGCTGGGTCATCAAGTCAAACATACTAGCTCTCTAACAGAAGGTATGGGGGGCTGGGCTGACTCATTCCTGACTTACATCTTGACATACATTGGAAAAATAAGGGACATTTTGTTTGTCATTTTTCAAAAAAGTAGTATTCAGGAAATAGAGGAAAAATTGTTACTGATTTGAAGTTATTTGGATTCCTTATGACAAGTTTACTGTACCTTTTATTAACAGAATGTCCCCATTTTCAATTCAATTTTTTCAGAAGTGTCCTTTATACAAATCTCCTATCACAGATATTTAGAAGGGTATAACGCCTAAACAATGAGTGCACATTGTATTGTCTTCATGTGAACAAGATATTTTCCCCATTTGCCTTCACAAAAAGTGACCCAGTAAGGCATGAATGTACTCCAGGTGTGTGAGAGAGGCTCAGAAGAGAGTCAGCTTTACAGGGCCTGGAAGATGGGAAATTTCCCTGGTGGAATTTCATCCACCACATAATTCATTGGCTGCCTCTATTGATATCTTCAGTCCAGACCTTTATCGGAGCTCTAGAACCTCATATCCACTGCATGATGATTTAACATAATTTATTTATTTGCAAGCCTGGCACATGCCAGAAATTAGGCACGTTATTAGGCACATTATCTTATAAATAAGATAATGACTGATATGGACATATAATTAGACAATTAAACTGGGTGGTAAGAGAGAAGTGAGTCCAGTATGATAGGGAGCACAGAGGAAGGGTACCCAAGCTTTGTAGGCTCCAGTTATTACAAGTATGTTTCAACTTGAGCTCATTAACTTTGTTCCCACCCAAACTTATACTTCAAGAAACTAAAAGCTGATGAAATGCAAACTATGGGGACCTGACATGACTTGTGAGAACCTAAAAATCCTTTCAAGGCAACACTATACCATATGGGGAATTGTGGGTCAAGAGAGTTCTTTTTAAGATGGGATTCATTAAAGCATATTAAAAATAGTAAAGCATCACCAAACATATTAGAAAGGTCAAATGAACCACACAACATCAAAGACCTCTGCCTCCAAGATGGCACAAGCTATGGAGACAAGGCTGAAAGAGCAAATAAAGGCCAGGAAGTGGATGATGAGGTGGGTCAAAAAGAGGAAATCATGCATCATGGGGTCAAGCCATCTTTAGAAGCCAATGCTCCATCCAACATTTAATCTTTGGGAAATGCATTCTGTAGAGTTGTCATAGTTATTGGCTTCTTTCAGTGAAAGAAGGTAAATATCACTGTACTGCTGCTGGTATAAACCTTGTTCTTCAGGTCATAGCAGAGGGGGTAAAATTCAAGACTAACAAGGATATATTAAAGGTGAGCATATTTAACGCTGATGAGTTAGGTATTTTGAAATTTCAGAAAGAAAAGATCAATGGCATAGCCTGGCAAGTGGCAATAATTGTCGTAGGCTAGCTGAATAATTATGAGATATTTTTATTTTCTACCATAACAATAACGATAATAACATTGCTTTCAATAATATGAAAATTATTTTTCAAAAGGAAAGTTCCAAAGGCTTATATTTTATTTTATTTTATTTATTTATTTGCGGTACGCGGGGCTCTCACTGCTGTGGCCTCTCCCGTTGTGGAGCACAGGCTCCGGACGCACAGGCCCAGTGGCCATGGCTCACGGGCCCAGCCGCTCCGCAGCACGTGGGATCCTCCCAGACCGGGGCACGAACCCGTGTCCCCTGCATTGGCAGGCAAACTCTCAACCACTGCGCCACCAGGGAAGCCCAAAGGCTTATATTTTAAAAATATTTTTTTTATTTATTTGGCTGCACTGGGTCTTAGTTGTGGCACGTGGGATCTTCATTGCGGCATGCAGGATCTTGAATTGCAGCACGTGGAATCTTTTAGTTGAAGCATGTGGGCTCATAGTTGTGGCATGTGGACTCTTTGTTGTGGCACGCAGACTTCTTAGTTGTGGCATGCAGACTCTTATCTGTGGCTTGCGTGCAGGATCTGGTTCCCCAACCAGGGTTCGAACCCAGGCCCCCTGCATTAGGAGTGTGGAGTTTTACCCACTGGACCACTAGGGAAGTCCAACTCAATGGGATTTTGTTTTGTTTTGTTTTGTTTTTTTAAAATATGGAACACTTCACAAATTTGTGTGTCATCCTTGCACAGGGGCCATGCTAATCTTCTCTGTATCATTCCAATTTTAGTATATGTGCTGCCGAAGCGAGCACTCAATGGGTTTTATAAATTGTGATAAAACACACATAATATAAAATTTACCACTTTACCATTTTAAGTGTACAAATGGTATTAAGTACATTCGCATTGTTCTGCAACCATCACAACCGTCCAATTCAGGAATTCTTTTCATCTTGCAAAACTGAAATCTGTACCTAGTAAACAATAATGCCCAATTGCTTGATGAATTTTTAAAACATCAAACCAGCTCTCAGGTCAATAAATAAAATACTACCAGCCTCCTTAAAGCCCTTCTAACTCTCTCCTTTTAGTAACTAAACTCACACACAAGGGGGTGATTTTTAGCTGGGTTGCTTCTAACTATGACAATTAGATAAAATAATGGTATCGTACTGTTAACTTAATTCCTTTGAATTAGTTAAGGAGGCTGAACTCTTTAAAATATGACTTTGACCATTTGCATTTCTTCTTTAGAAATTGGTATTACATTATCTTATTTAATCCTCACAAAACATAGTGAGATAAAAATAAATGAAGCCAAGACTTGTTTCTTTGAAAAGATCAACAAAAGTGACAAAACGTTAGCTAGATTGACTAAGAAAAAGGAGAGACGATTCAAATAACTAAAATGAGAAATGATAGTGGGGACATTACTACTGACACCACAGAAATAAAAAATATTATAACAGAGTACTATGAACAATTATACGCCAATAAATTGGATAACCAGATGAAATGGATAAATTCCCAAACACACATAACCTACCAGGACAAAACAATGAAGAAAAAAATCTGAACCAATTAGGAGATTGAATCAGTAATAATAAGAAAACCCTCAACAAAGAAAAGCCCAGGACCATATGTCACCACTGGTGAATTCCACCAAACATTTACAGAATTAACAACAATCCTGCTCAATCTCTTCCAAAAAGTTGAAGAGGAGAGGATACTTCCTAATGCATTCTATTAGGTCAGCATTACCCTAATGACTAAGCCAGACAAAGAGACTACGAGAAAACAAAACTATAGACCAATATCCCTTATGAAAACTAAAGCAAAAATCTTCAACAAAATACTAGCAAACTAAATTCAACGGCATACTAAAAGGATTATACACATGACCATATAGGATTTAGTCCTAGAATGCAAGGATGGTTCAATGTATGAACATGGTTCAATGTATGAACATCAATCAATGAACATCAATCAATCAGCACCACATTAACAGAATAAAGAAAATAAACCACATGATCAACTCAAGCGATGCAGAAAAAGCATTTGACTAAATATAACAAAATTTTATGATAAAAAACATTCAACAAACAAGGAATAGAAGGACAGTATCTCAATATAATAAAGACCACATATGAAAACCCACAACAAACAGCATACTCAATGGTGAAAGACTAAAAGCTTTTTCTCTAAGATCAGAAACAAGACAAGGATGCCCCTTTACCACTTATATACAATAGAGTAGTGGAAATCCTAATTGGAGCAATTAGATAAGAAAAAGAAATGAAAGGCATCCAAATTGGAAAGGAGTAAGTAAAATTTTCATAGATGATTTTACAGACACATGATCTTAAATGTGGAAAACTCTATAGATTACAAACACACATACATACACACAAACTGTTAGACCTAATAAATGAATTCAGCGAAGTAACAGGATACAAAGTTAACACAAAAATCAGTTACATTTCTGTACACTAACAATGAATAATCTGAAAAGGAAATTACAAAAACAATTCCATTCACAATAGCATTAAAAAGAATACAATACCTAGAAATTAATTTAACCAAAGAGGTAAGACTCATACAATGAAAACTACAAAGCATTTCCAAAAGAAATTAAAGAAAACATGAATAAAGGAAATCATATCCCACGTTCATGGATTACAAGACTTATTAATGTCAAAATGTCACTACTATCCAAAGAGGTCTACAGATTCAATGCAATCCCTATCAAAATCCCAATGACCTTTATGCAGAACTAAAATAACTCACCCTAAAATTCGTCTCAAATCTCAGGGAACCTGGAATAGCAAAAACAGTCCTGAAAGAGAAGAACAAAGCTGAAGGACTCAGACTTCCTGATTTTATTATTTTTTTATAAATTTCATGTTTTTTATTTATTTATTTATTTTTGGCTTCATTGGGTCTTCATTGCTGCACGCGGGCTTTCTCTAGTTGGGGTGACGGGGCTAATCTTCATTGCAGTGCGTGGCCTTCTCATTGCAGTGGCTTCTGGTTGTTGTGGAGCATGGGCTCTAGGTGTGCAGGCTTCAGTAGTTGTGGCACATGGGCTTAGTTGTTCCGCGGCACATGGGATCTTCCTGGACCAGGCTCAAACCCGTGTCCCCTGCATTGGCAGGTGGATTCTTAACCACTGCGCCACCAGGGAAGTCCCATACTTCCTGATTTTAAAATTCCAAAGCTATAGTGGTGACCTAAATGGGAAGGAAATCCAAAAAAGAGGGGATATATGTATATGTATAGCTGATTCATTTTGTTGAACAGTAGAAACTAACACAACGTTGTACAGCAACTATACTCCAATAAAAATTAATTAAAAATAAATAAATAAAATTACAAAGCTACAGTAATTAAAATACTGTGGTACTGGCATAAAGACAGACATATAGACCATTGCAGTAGAATAGGGAGCTCAGAAAAAAGCTCTCCTATAAATGGTCAAATGATTTTGACAACAGTGGGCCAAGACCATTCAACAGGAAAAGGATAGTCTTTTCAAGAGATGGTGTTGGGAAAACTTGATATCCACATGCAAAAGAAAGAAGTTTAAACCCCTACCTTACACTGTATTAAAAATTAACTCGAAGTGGATCACAGACCTAAACATAAGAGCTAAAACTATAAAACCCTTAGAAGAAAATATAAGGGAAAAACTTCATGACATTGCACTTGGCAACCATTTTTTGGACATGACACCAAAAGCACAGGCAACAAAGGAAAAAAAATTAGATAAGTTGGGCTTCATCAAAGTTCAAAACTTTTTTTTTTTTTTTGCAGTATGCGGGCCTCTCACTGTTGCGGCCTCTCCCGTTGCGGAGCACAGGCTCCGGACGCGCAGGCTCAGCGGCCATGGCTCACAGGCCCAGCTGTTCCGCAGCACGTGGGATCTTCCCAGACCGAGGCACGAACCCGTGTCCCCTGCATCGGCAGGCGGACTCTCAACCACCGCGCCACCAGGGAAGCCCCCAAAGTTCGAAACTTTTATGCATCAAAGGATACTATCAACAGAGTGAAAAGGCAACCCACACAATGGGATAAAATATTTGCATATCATTTGATATCCAGAGTACATAAAGAACTCTTGGGCTTCCCTGATGGCACAGTGGTTAAGAATCCGCCTGCCAATGCAGGGGACACGGGTTTGAGCCCTGGCCCGGGAAGATCCCATATGCCGTGGAGAAACTAAGCCCGAGCGCCACAACTACTGAGCCTGCACTCTAGAGCCCGTGAGCCACAACTATTGAAGCCCACGTGCCTAGAGCCCATGCTCTCTTGCCCATGCAGCAAGAGAAGTCACCGCAGTGAGAAGTCCGCGCACCGCAATGAAGAGTATCCCCCACTTGCCGCAACTAAAGAAAGCCTGTGCGCAAAAACAAAGACCCAACGCAGCCAAAAATAAATAAATAAATAAAAATTTTTTTAAAAACCTCCTACAGTTCAACAACACCACAAAACAATTTTAAATAATTAGTAAAGGTGGGAGTTCCCTGGTGGCCTAGTGATTAGGATTCCAGGCTTTCACTGCTGAGGCCCAGGTTCAATCCCTGGTCAGGGAACTGAGATCCAGCAAGCCATGTGGTGTGGCAAAAAAAAAAAAAAAAAAGGTAAAGGATTTGAATTTCTCCAGAGAAGATATACAAATGGCCAATAAGCATAAGGAAAGGTGCTCAACCATATATACACTACTATGTATAAAATAGATAACTAATGAGAACCTACTGTATAGCACAGGGAACTCTACTCAGTGCTCTGTGGTGACCTAAATGGGAAGGAAATCTAAAAACGAGGGGATATATGTATATGTATAACTGATTCACTTTACTGTACTGCAGAAACTAACACAACCTTGTAAAGCAACTATACTCCAATAAAAATTAATTTAAAAAAAGAAAAGGATTGGAAAATGCAAATCAAAACCACAATAAGATACCACTGCATACACATTAGGATGACTATTACAAAAAAAAAAAAAACAGAAAATAACACGTGCTGATGAGGATGTAGAGAAATTGGAACCCATGTACATTGCTGGTAGGAATGTAAATGGTGCAGCCACTGTGGAAAAGGGTATTGCAGTTCCTCAAAAAATTAAACATAGAATTATTAAATGATCCAACATATCTACTTCTGGATATATACCCCAAAGAAATGAAAGCAGGGATTTGAACAGATATTTGTATACCCATGTCCATTGCTGCATTATTCATAGTAACCAAAAGGTAGAAGCAACCCAAGTGTCTATCAACAGATGAATGGGTAAACAAAAGGTGGTATATCCATATAATAGAATATTATTCAGCCTTTAAAAGGACAGAAGGGCTTCCCTGGTGGCACAGTGGTTAAGAATCCGCCTGTCAATGCAGGGGACATGGGTTTGAGCCCTGGTCCGGGAAGATCCCACATGCCATGGAGCAACTAAGCCTGTGCACCACAACTACTGAGCCGGTGCTCTAGAGCCCGCAAGCCACAATTACTGAGCCTGCACATCACAACTTCTGAAGCCTGCGCGCCTAGAGCCCATGTTCTGCAACAAGAGAAGCCCCTGCTCACCACAACTAGAGAAAGCCTGCACGTAGCAACGAAGACCCAACACAGCCAAAAATAAATAAATAAAATAAATGAATTTATTTTTTAAAAAATGGACAGAAATTTTGACATACAGTACATGGATGAACCTTGAAGAATTATGATATATGAAAAAAGCCATTCACAAAAGGACAAATACTGTACAATTCCACTTGTATGAAATATCTAGCGTAGCCCAAATCATAGAAACAGAAAGTAGAAAGGGGATTGACAGGGGTTGGGGGAAGAGGAGAATGCAGATTTAGTGTTTAATGGGTACAAAGTTTCAGCTGGGGAAGATGAGAATGTTCTGGAGATGGATGATGGTAATGGTTGCACAGTGATATAAGTGTACTAAATGCTATAAAACTGTACACTTTAAAAATGGTTAAAATGGGGATTTCCCTGGTGGTCCAGTGGGTAAGACTCCACGCTCCCAATGCAGGGGGCCTGGGTTCGATCCCTGGTCAGGGAACCAGATCCCACATGCATGCCACAACGAAGATCCTGTGTGTCACGACTAAGACCCGGAGCAGCCAAACTAAATAAATAAATATTTTAAAAACGAAGAAGAAGAAATTGGGACTGGGATATGGTTATTAAAAAAGTGGTTAAAATGGTAAATTTATGTTATATACACTTGACCACAATAAAAAAAATGAAGTAAACAAATTTCCTATTTTATAGATTAAAAAAATAAAGTCTATCAAGATTAAGTGACTTTACACAGCTAGGAATTGGAAATGGTATTCAAATACAAGGCTTTTTAACACCAAAGCTTATGTTCTTACTATTACTACATCAGTGTTTGTTTAAGGTAAAAGTTTGATACAGTGAAATGCATAGATCTAAAGTGTACAATTTAATGAATTTTGATAAATTAATATACCCTTCTAACCAGCGCCCCAATCAAGATAAAGCACATTTCCATGAACCCAGAGAATGCCCTTATGCCCCCTTCCACTCAACCTCCATTCTCTATGTCTGCATCTTTATTCCTGTCCTGCAGCTAGGTTCATCAGTACCATTTTTTTTTAGATTCCATATATATGTGTTAGTATATGGTATTTGTGTTTCTCTTTCTGACTTACTTCACTCTGTATGACAGACTCTAGGTCCATAGGTCTATCCACCTCAGTACAAATAACTCAATTTTGTTTCTTTTTATGGCTGAGTAATATTCCATTGTATATATGTGCCACATCTTCTTTATCCATTCATCTGTTGATGGACACTTAGGTTGCTTCCATGTCCTGGCTATTGGAAATAGTGCTGCAATGAATATTGTGGTACATGTCTCTTTTTGAATTATGGTTTTCTCAGGGTATATGCCCAGTAGTGGGATTGCTGGGTCATATGGTAGGTCTATATTTAGTTTTATAAGGAACCTCAATACTATTCTCCATAGCAGCTGTATCAATTGACTTTCCCACCAACAGAGCAGGAGGGTTCCCTTTTCACTACCCCCTCTCCAGCATTTTTTTTTAATCTTAAAGCGAGACAATCCTTTTATTTCTCCAGCATTTATTGTTTCTAGATTTTTTTGATGATGGCCATTCTGACTGGTGTTTGGTGATAACTCATTGCAGTTTTTTTTTGTTGTTTTTTTGTGTGTGTTACGCGGGCCTTTCACTGGTGTGGCCTCTCCCATTGCGGAGCACAGGCTCCGGAAGCGCAGGCTCAGCGGCCATGGCCCATGGGCCCAGCCGCTCCGCGGCATGTGGGATCTTCCCAGACCGGGGCACAAACCCGTGTCCCCTGCATCGGCAGGCGGACTCCCAACCACAACGGCACCAGGGAAGCCCCTCATTGTAGTTTTGATTTGCATTTCTCTAATAATTAGTGATGTTGAGCATCTTTTCATGTGCCTCTTGGCCATCTGTATGTCTTCTTTGGTGAAATTTCTATTTAGGTCTTCCACCTATTTTTTAATTGAGTTGTTTGTTATTCTTTCTCTTACTGATGGACATTTGGATTGTTTCCTGTTGTTGGCTCTTATGAATAAATCTACTCTAAACATTTTTTCACAACTCAATGTATGGATATATTTTCATTTCTTTTCTCATGTGACTTGCTTTCATTACAGGGGCAATAGCAAACTTGATACAAACAACTGAAAATTTGCTTTTGTAATTTTAATTCTTCTCTAACCTTGTTACTACCATGGGAACAAACACAGGCTAGCCTGCTGAAAGATGACAGACCATGTGGAGTGAAGCCAAGTCATCCCACCTGAGGCCTCTCTAGACTAGCCAACCCCCAGGCAATTTGACAGGTGTTATGGATTCATGAACAACTCCAACTGAGATTGGCCTAGTCCAGCCCTGGTCAGAAGAGCTGCCCGGGTGACACCTAGAGTCATGACAAATAATAGATGGTAGTTCCTTTAAGCTGCTGAGTTTTGGGATGGTTTGTTATACAGAATTATTGTGGCGATAGATAATTTATACACATCTGTACCAGTTTTCTACCACTGCATAACAAATTATCAGAAACTTAGTGGATTAAAATAATACATTCATTATCTCAGTTTCTGTGGGTCAGAAATCTGGGCATGGGTAAGCTAGGTCCTCTGCTCTGTTCTTATCAAGCTGAAATCAATATGTCAGCCAGGACTTTGATGTCATCTGAGGCTAAGGGTCCTCTTCCAAGCTTGCTGCTTGTTGGCTGAATTCAATTTCTTCTAGTCGTAGGATTGAGGCCCTCAGCTCTTAGAGGCCAACCACCATGTCCTGCTACACAGATCTCTCTATAACATAGCAACTTGCCTCTTTAAAGCCAACAGATGAGCATCTCTGGTGCTTCAAATCTTTCTGACTTCTCTTTCTGAGCTCTAGGCCCCTTTTCAAAGAGCCCAGCTGATTAGGTCAGGCCCACCCAGGATAATCTCCCTTTTGATTACCTTAAAGTCAACTGATTAGAAACCTTATTACATCTCCAAAATCCCTTCACTTTTGCTATATAAAATAACCTAATGACAAAATTATATCCCATCATATTTACAGGTCCCACCCATCCTTAAGGGTAGGATTTTATAGAATGTGTACACAAAGGGATGGAAATTTGGGGAGCCAATTTGGAACCCAAGATATGCAAACAATTTTTAAAGATAAAGAAATATATCAGTTAAGCAATGAAAATAGGTTTATGTAATATTATATACTGTAGGACTTCCCTGGTGGCACAGTGGTTAAGAATCCACCTGCCAATGCAGGGGACACATGTTCAAGCCCTGGTCTGGGAAGATCCCACATGCCGCAAAGCAACTAAGCCTGTGGGCCACAACCACTAAGCCTGAGTGCCACAACTACTGAAGCCCCCTTGCCTAGAGCCAGTGCTCCACAAGAGAAGCCACTGCAATGAGAAGCCCGTGCACTGCAATGAAGGGTAGCTCCTGCTCGCCGCAACTAGAGAGAAAGCCCACGTGCAGCAACGAAGACCCAACTCCGCCAATAAATAAATAAATGTTATAATGGTGTATATTATAATATATAATATATAATAATGTATATTAATTATATCACATATAAATTATATTATATTGTATAATCTATTATGCAATAGATTATACAATATACATACAATTATATAATGGTATATATATTATAATTATAATATGATTTATAACATATATAATTATTTTCACTTAAAAATAATAGTTATATGTTA
Organism: Pseudorca crassidens; assembly: GCF_039906515.1. Lineage (NCBI taxonomy): Eukaryota > Metazoa > Chordata > Mammalia > Artiodactyla > Delphinidae > Pseudorca > Pseudorca crassidens. The sequence continues at coordinate 28,001,614 of NC_090297.1, read as the reverse complement.
TACCATATTATATATATAATGGTACACAATTGTAATATAATATATAATTGTAAATATATACCATTATATGGTATATTACATGATATACATTACATACTATAATATATAACATATAATTACAATATAATATATACCATTGCCTAATATAATATGAAGTGTACCATGTAATATACCATATTAATCTTCAAATAAACAGCTATTTGCAAGTTAGTATCTTTTGTACATAAAATATAATTCAATTAATTTTTAAACTTACCAAAGGAAGAAGAGAAGACTTGACTGTGAGAGGTGGTTGGTGGAGGAGTGGTACAAGGAAGTTATTCTTTAGAAGATGTACTCTTTTCTTGCCCATTTTCACCAATTTTTCAGTCTTTTAGGAGTTCATAGTTTTTTATTTTTTGTTTTATTTGGCTGTGTTGGGTCTTTCTTGCTGCACGCGGGCTTTCTCTAGTTGCAGCCAGCGGGGGCTACTCTTCGTCATGGTGCGTGGGCTTCTCATTGCGGCGGCTTCTCTTGTTGTGCAGCACGGGCTCTAGGCACGCGGGCCTCAGTAGTTGCAGCACATGGGCTCAGTAGTTGTGGCTTGTGGGCTCTAGAGCACAGGCTCAGTAGTTGTGGTGCATGGCATGTGGGATCTTCCCAGACCAGGGCTCAAACCCGTGTCCCCTGCACTGGCAGGCGGATTCTTAACCAGTGTGCCACCAGGGAAGTCCCTAGGATCTCATGGTTTTCTTGCACTTAAACTGCATTTAAAAATAAATTTATAACAAGAAAAACTACCTCTAGAACAAAATAAAGGCTAAATCCAAAAGCGCTTTGAAAAATGGAAATGACATAAACACATCTGACTGATCATAGGAGATGCTTCATTTCTCACTTGACGTACATATGCAAAACAAAACAAAACATTTGTGTTCATCTAACTCTAGAGCACAATTCAAATGTGTTCATATGATATTCTCTAAATCTGTTGTGCCAAATAAAGTGGTGAGTGTATCTTTACCTAAAGCCATAGTATTGAAATATTATATGATAAAAAGAGAGGATACTGCTTTTTAAGTGAAAAAAATTGTAGCACCGGGGAAAATGAGTCATTGACTGAAAAATGGAATAATTTTTTAAGAGCCATTGTGGCAAAAACTCGTTATCTGAACGATCTTTATGTGAAGTAAATCTATATCCGTCCCTCCTTAACTCCAGATGTAAAGTTCTTACTGTCAATTTACTGAACTGATAGTTCCCATATCTAATCAGTACGACAGTTGAGCTGCCATATACTAATTTAAATCTCATTACTAGATACTGAGGATGAAAGTGAGGTTTAGAAAGCTGAAGTAACTTGTTCAAGGTCATACAGGTTGGAATTAGTAGAGTTGGGTTTTGAATCCAAGTCTGTTCAAGTCCACAGCCTGGTCTCTTAGCCTCTTCTGCCAGTCTAAAGCTTGGCGTTTGGTATATGGGAAGAAAAACTTTTCTGGAATATAAGAACAGCTTACGTTCAAGGCCACCTCTCCCAGTTAATAGATGTTCAGCCTTAGGCAAGTTTCTTAACATTGAAGAGGCTATTTTGTCCCTATCAAACAGGGAGAGTAATTCCTACCTTGTACAGTTATTTTATTTGTTGGTTTGAATTCAAGAGACGATGTTTGTGAAAAACATATTTAGTAAATTATAGGTGCATCCTCCATAAACGATAGAAGCATCTGAGCCTGAAACTCATGATTTCTCATCCCCTCTCTACCACCCCCATAAACCTGCTCCTTATTTTTTGTTTCTTTCAAGGTTATGGCAACCATCAGTCACTCTGCCTGGAAAACTAAATCATCTTTAATGCCTCTTTGTCTTTGCTTTCAGCCTCATCACCACCCATACCTTCAAAATCAAACCAGTTATCAGAACCAATCAATTCCACTTTTACAATGTCTGTCCTGTCTCCACCTCTCCATTTCATTGCATCAATCATAGATGAGACCCTCGCCAACTGTCACTGAAACTATCTTCTCTTTCTTAATTATTTAAGTAAAATTTTGAATAATAATACATATATATCTGATGGGAAATGTTTTAAGATATAAAAGGTTATATAGTGAAAAGTAAATCTCCCTTCCACTATTGTCTCCCAGCCATCTATCTCCACGTCAGAGGCAGCCACTCTTACAAGTTTCTTGTATATCTTTTCAGAAGCTACAAATCTGCCACACACACACATATTTTTCACACGTGATAGCACACTATGCCCATTGCTCTCAACCTTTTTTTTTTTACTAACAATATATTTTGGAGATAGTTCTATATTTGTACCCATAAAACTGATTCATTCTTTTCAATGGCTTCATGCTTTGCCATTGTATGGATAGCTTAACTTATTTAACCATTCTCTACAGACGTTTAGAGTCTTTCCATACATAAGTATGCAATGTGTCTGTGTGTAATTTTGAATAAATGTGCATATATTTGTAGTATAAATTCTTTTTTTAAAGAAAAGAGTTGCTGCAAGCATGGGCTACTCTCTAGTTGCTGCGAGCAGGGGCTACTCTTAGTTGTGGTGCGCGGGCTTCTCATTGCGGTGGCTTCTCTTGTGGCAGAGCATGGGCTCTAGGTGCTAGGGCTTCAGTAGTTGTGGCACGCAGGCTCAGTAGTTGTAGCTCACAGGCTTATTTGCTCTGCGGCATGTGGGATCTTCCCGGACCAGGGCTCAAACCCGTGTCCCCTGCATTGGCAGGTGGATTTTTTTTTTTTTTTTGCGGCACGCGGGCCTCTCACTGTTGTGGCCTCTCCCGTTGCGGAGCACACGCTCCGGACGCGCAGGCTCAGCGGCCATGGCTCACAGGCCCAGCTGCTCCGCGGCATGTGGGATCTTCCCGGACCGGGGCAGGAACCTGTATCCCCTGTATCGGCAGGAGGACTCTCAACCACTACGCCACCAGGGAGGTCCTGGCAGGCGGATTCTTAACCACTGTGCCACCAGGGAAGCCCCATAAATTCTTATAAATTTCTGGGTCAACATACAGGGATACTTTAAATATTGATAGATATTAATGTTTTGTGAAGATCTGTCCATCCACCGGCTGTGTATAAAAGTGACTGTTTCTCTGTACCTTCACCTACTCAGTCTATCACCAGACTTCTTGAGCACTGCCAATCAGTTAGATGAAAAAATGGCATCTTCCTGTAGTTTTGAGTATTCTTAAAGTTTCTACTGGGTTGAAACCTTTTCCCTGTACTTTTTGTTACTTTGCATTCGGATTGTAGGATGTTCATCACAACTATTTTAATAGCTTCCTCACTGACCTCCCTATCTTCAATTTTTAACCTTTTCAGACTTTCCAGATAGCATCTTGAGAATTACACTCTTAAAAACAGTCCTAATCATGTTGCACTCAGCCCCTAAATCACCAGTTCTGAAGTTCTTTGTTTCAGGACCCCTTTACACTCTTAAAAATTACTGAGCTTTTGTTATGTATATACTGAGCTTTTGTTTATGTTTATGTATATTACTGAACTTTTGTTTATGTATATGTATACTGAGCTTTTGTTTATGTATATTACTGCGTTTTTGTTTATGTTTTGTTATGTATATATTTGATATTAAAGCTGAGAAAGTTTTAAAATATATTTTAGTTTCCTTAAAATGATAGCAATAAACCAACTGTGTGTTAATATAAGTGACATATTTTATGAAAAATAACTATATTTTCCAAAATAAAAAAACTAGAGAGAAAAGTGAAATGCTTTACATTTTTGCAAACCTCGTTCATGTCTGGCTTAATAGAAACAGTTGGATACTCATATCTTCTGCATTCAATCTATTGCAATATGCTATTTCGGTTGAAGTCTATGAAGAAAGTCTGGCCTCACACAGATATATTATTGGAAAAGGGAAAGTATTTTAAAAGCCTTTGGGGATGTGGATATTCTTCTTTGGTATTACATACACATAGTAGTTTATGAAAGGTTAGTTTCAGTGTGGAATCTGAAGCCATATCAATGAATTCTGTATTCTGTTACATTAAAATTCATTGGTCTATCTTATACCTTGAATAGATGCTCCACCCAAGAATAATTTTATAACACCATGCATTGGTCATATGGAAAATATTGATTCATTATGTTATGCTAATCTTCCAAATGCTGACAGATTTCGTTATGAAATATCAAAAATCTCATTCATTAATGTCACCATAAATCTTATCATAAAAGTCTTCAAGTATTGCAAACCTGTCAAGGTCATGATAGTAGATACAAGTTTTCCAAAATTATAATTTCACATGAAAACTTGAAACAAATACTGTCAGTTGTTTTCCTTGAGGTAATAGTCTCATTTCGTTCCATTTTGAGGACATGTTTGCCAATTATGCAAGTCTGTATAACCATCATTTGTCAATCATTCTTTCAAGTAGAAATGGTGTTACGTGAAAAAAGCCAGATCTGCTCCCAACTCAAACAATCTCACAAGAGCTTTTCCTTGAAATAAACCTCATACTTTGATACGCAGCTCAATTGCTTTATGCCTTCATCACATTTTGCCACAAAGAATATGAAAAAGATATGTCCTCAAGAGTCAAAATTTAATAAAATTAAAATTAATCATTTTTACTGCTTCATCAAGAACACTTGTTTTACTGGGATTATGTGACAGTAAAGAATATAGATTCAGGGACTTCCCTGGTGGTCCAGTGGCTAAGACTTCGTGCTCCCAATGCAGGGGGCCCAGGTTGGATTCCTGGTGAGGGAACTAGATCCCACATGCCACAACTAAAAGATCCCGCACGATGCAACTAAAAGATCCCACATGCTGCAATGAAGATCCCGCACGCAGCAACTAAGACCTGGCCAGCCAAATAAATAAATAAATAAACAATTTTAAAAAACACAACAAGAATACAGATTCAAAAAAAAAAAAGAATACAGATTCAGTTTGGGGCCACTGTGTTATGCTGACCCACTTTTTTTGTTGTTGTTGTTGTTTTGATGAATACATAAAAGAGTTGGTTCTTTTTTGTGTGTGTGTGAGATAAGTGTTTTTTGTTTGTTTGTTTTGCATCTTTATTGGAGTATAATTGCTTTACAATGGTGTGTTAGTTTCTGCTTTATAACAAAGTGAATCAGTTATACATATACATATGTTCCCATATCTCTTCCCTCTTGCGTCTCCCTCCCTCCCACCCTCCCTATCCCACCCCTCTAGATGGTCACAAAGCACCGAGCTGATCTCCCTGTGCTATGCGGCTGCTTCCCACTAGCTATCTATTTTACGTTTGGTAGTGTATATATGTCCATGCCACTCTCTCACTTTGTCACAGCTTACCCTTCCCCCTCCTCATATCCTCAAGTCCATTCTCTAGTAGGTGTGTGTCTTTATTCCTGTCCTACCCCTAGGTTCTTCATGACATTTTTTTTTCTTAAATTCCATATATATGTGTTAGCATATGGTATTTGTCTTTCTCTTTCTGACTTACTTCACTCTGTATGACAGACTCTAGGACAATCCACCTCATTACAAATAGCTCAATTTCATTTCTTTTTATGGCTGAGTAACATTCCATTGTAAATATGTGCCACATCTTCTTTATCCATTCATCCGATGATGGACACTTAGGTTGTTTCCATCTCCAGGCTATTGTAAATAGAGCTGCAATGAACATTTTGGTATATGACTTTTTTGAATTATGGTTTTCTCAGGATATATGCCCAGTAGTGGGATTGCTGGGTCATATGGTAGTTCTATATGTAGTTTTTTAAGGAACCTCCATACTGTTCTCCATAGTGGCTGTACCAATTCACATTCCCACCAGCAGTGCAAGAGTGTTCCCTTTTCTCCACACCCTCTCCAGCATTTATTGTTTGTAGATTTTTTGATGATGGCCATTCTGACTGGTGTGAGATGATATCTCATTGTAGTTTTGATTTGCATTTCTCTAATGATTAATTATGTTGAGCATTCTTTCATGTGTTTGTTGGCACTCTGTATATCTTCTTTGGAGAAATGTCTATTTAGGTCTTCTGCCCATTTTTGGATTGGGTTGTTTGGTTTTTTTGCTATTGAGCTGCATGAGCTGCTTGTAAATTTTGGAGATTAATCCTTTGTCAGTTGCTTCATTTGCAAATATTTACTCCCATTCTAAGAGTTGTCTTTTTTTTTTTTTTTTTTGGCGGTATGCGGGCCTCTCACTGTTGTGGCCTCTCCGGTTGTGGAGCACAGACTCCGGACGCGCAGGCTCAGCAGCCATGGCTCACGGGCCCAGCCGCTCCGCGGCACGTGGGATCCTCCCGGACCGGGGCACGAACCCGCGTCCCCCGCATGGGCAGGCAGACTCTCCACCACTGCGCCATCAGGGAAGCCCTAGTGTGCTTTTTACCACCATTTTTTTTTTTTTTTTTTTTTGGCTGCGCCATGTGACATGCAGGATCTTACTTCCCAACTAGGGATCGAACCCGTGTCCCCTGCAGTGGAAGCACAGGGTCTTAACCACTACGACCATTTTTAAAGGCAAAATATTTTTTATTATTAAAATAGTTTTAACCTCATGGACACTCTGAAAAGGTCTCAGGGACTGTCATGGACCACATCTTGAGAACTGTTGCTATAAATCATCTGTGGGCTCCCGATTACCTTCAGAATGAAGTCCACACTCCACAACATGGCGTGCAGGACAATTCGTGATCTGGCCTCATTTCCTTTCTCTGCATCTACTTCTCTGTGCTTCAACCACACAGACAGTAGCTATTCCCCAAACACAAAATGCACTTTCACACTTCTCTGGCTTTGCTCAAGCAACATTCTAGGGACTACCTTCTTTTTTTTTTTAAATTTAATTAATTAATTAATTTTGTGGGGAGGCTGCGTTGGATCTTCGTTGCTGCGCGTGGGTTTTCTCTAGTCACAACGAGTGGGGGCTACTCTTTGCTGCAGTGCGTGGGCTTCTCACTGTAGTGGCTTCTCTTGTTGCGGAGTGCGAGCTCTAGCTTCAGTAGTTGTGGCACGCGGGCTCAGTAGTTGTGGCGCACGGGCTTGGTTGCTCCGCGGCATGTGGGATCTTCCCGGACCAGGGCTTGAACCCGTGTCCCCTGCATTGGCAGGCGAATTCTTAACCACTGAGCCACCAGGGAAGCCCCCTACCTTGTTATTTTATTTAAAATCCTACTCATCCTTTAGAGTCCAGCCCGAATACCTGTCCCCACCAAGTCAGGAAAAATTGTCCTTCCTGTGTGCTCTCTGGATATTTTGCTTGTATCTTTACCTTCTCATTTATTCCCTTTGTTTTATATTATAGTCTTTTGTATATCTGTCTTGCCAGTAGATTGTAGAACTTCCAGAGTAAGAGCCTGTTTCCCTCACAGCATATTCAGCAAAGCGCCTTCTTGGGTGAACTTGGGCAAATTAGCTGCCATCCTAACTTCGGTTTCCTCATTTGTAAAGAGGGAATAATGACACCCATCTTGCAAGTTCCTGGGAAAATTCAATAAGGTCATGTCTATGGATACCTAGCCTAGTGCCAGGTACATTGTAGGCCCTCAATAAATGAGAAGGCCTTTGCTTCCCTCAGTATGTGTTGAATGAACAGATGAATCAACAGATTTGATAGGAAGCATTGTAAAATTCACAACAAGGGGATTTAGAGAAATGTTTGTGATCTTGATATTGGTTATTAATAAATAATACTAGGATTATGAAGGCCTAACATTTGCTGTTAGAACACTTGGAGCAAATTCTTTGTTTCAAGGAAAATCTAGTCTTCTCTCCATGGTCCTCTGACTTTCCTCATGCAGATTTGGTCTCATGATTCTTTTTAGGCTTCCCTGGAGAACCCTGGGCACTCAAAATTTGGTGGAATGATGTTTTCAGCTGTTGCTGCAAGTCTTACAAAATCCATGAGATATTCAAAATTAAATGAGATATTTTAAATATTCAAAATGAATAATTGTCTCATTCTAGGAATATGTGAGAATGCAAGATTCTAAGATTCCTTCAAGTTCCAAAGTATTTAAAACTCAAAAATTTAAGTGGAAGACAACATATCCTTGGATCCCCTCAAATTCAGTTGTTTTAAGAATTAGGAAGAAATGACGTACACATATTCAAGAACCAAAGAAATGCAAAATTCAGTCAATTAATTAATATGAGTAGAAGGTGAGAAGAAGGAAAAATTAGGAAATGTGTATATTTAACATGGGCTTGTTATACTCCACTTGAAGTTAATGAGTATTGATTTAACAATTTTAAGGAGGGTTCAGTATTTCTGTGGTCATTCATAACTTCAGTAAATGTCTCCCTTTCTGGTCTGCATTATTCCCTGCAGCATGCGGGATCCTATTACCCTGACCAGGGACTGAAACCACGTCCCCTGAAGTAGAAGCACGGAGTCTTAACCATTGGCTCGCCAGGGAAGTCCCCTGCATCTTCTAAGACTGGGAAGTTTTAGAATTTAATACAGAAAAGTGTAAGAGAATCAAACTATGTGTGTGTTAAGAAAGAATATATGCACAATTGATATTTTATATACCTTTATGTTAAGAGAAATTGCCTCTAGATTGAAAGAGCCTACCAAATGAACGAAAAGAGGCTCACTTTAAGGCACACATTCTTGAAATCTCAGGTTACAGGGACTTCCCTGACGGTCCAGTGGTTAAGACTCCATGCTCCCAATGCAGGGGGCAAGGGTTCGATCCCTGGTTGGGGAACTAAGATCCCATATAACACATGGAGCAGCCTTAAAAAAAAGAAAAAAAAAAATAGATGTATGAGCATACGATTAAGAGACATGAAAGTAGATACCAGAAAAAAATATAGGTAACACGGTTGAGAGTCTGGGGAGTGGAATTAGTGGGTGGGGACTGGTATGCAAAAGATGACTAGGTTTCATAAGCCAGGTCATACTGATATTTTAATTACATGTACATTAAAACCTTTATATTAATTTTTTAAAATTATAAATGATGCTGCAATATATATATATCTTTATATTCATTTCTGATTATGCCCTTACCATCAATTCTAAGAAATAAAATTTCAAAGTTGGGGGCATGCATATGTTTAAGGTTTTTTGTCTTCTGGGTTTTGTTTTGGGTTTTTTTGGCTGCATTGGGTCTTCCTTGCTGTGCACGGCCTTTCTCTAGTTGCGGCGAGCAGGGGCTATTCTTCGTTGCAGTGTGCGGGCTTCTCACTGCGGTGGCTTCTTTTGTTGCGGAGCACGGGCTCTAGCCACTCGGGCTTCAGTAGTTGTGGCGCTTGGACTTAGTTGCTCCACGGCATGTGGGATCTTCCTGAACCAGGGATCAAACCCACGTCCCCTGCATTAGCAGGCAGATTGTTTTTCTTTGTAATCAATTTTTAAAAATTAGTTAATTGGGGCTTCCCTGGTGGTGCAGTGGTTGAGAGTCCGCCTGCCGATGCAGGGGACACGGGTTCGTGCCCCGGTCCGGGAAGATCCCACATGCCGCGGAGTGGCTGGGCCCGTGAGCCATGGCCGCTGAGCCTGCGCGTCCGGAGCCTGTGCTCCGCAGCGGGAGGGGCCGCAACAGTGAGAGGCCCGCATACCGCAAAAAAAAAAATTGTTAATTAATGTCTTTATTTTTGGCTGTGTTGGGTCTTCATTGCTGCACGCAGGCTTTCTCTAGTTGCGGCGAGCGAGGGTTACTCTTCCCTGCAGTGTGTGGACTTCTCATTGCGTTGGCTTCTCTTGTTGCAGAGCAGGGGCTCTAGGCATGCGGGCTTCAGTAGTGGCGCACGGGGGTTTGTTGCTCTGCAGCATGTGGGATCTTCCCAGACCAGGGATAGAACCCGTGTCCTCTGCGTTGACAGGTGGATTCTTAACTACTGGCAGGCAGATTCTTAACCACTGCACCACCCAGGAAGTTCCTGTTCAAGGTTTTTGATACTAGCTGTCAAATAACTCTCTAGCAGGGCTAGGCTGATTTGCCTTCCCATAAACAGAGGGCTAGCCTGGCCCATCACCTCCACACCAGGTTGTCAGCATCTCCAAATCCAATTTAACAGGTTATTCTTATTTGCCTCCGGGGTCATTCCTGTGCCTTCTATTAGAAGCCAAGATTTTGAGCTGGGAAGTTTATTTGGTGAAAGAGAAGCCTGGACCAGCAATTCTGTTCTGGCTCTGCTACTGCCTGACTACATGGTTTTGAACACATTTCTTCCTTTCTCTGACCTCAGTTTTAGCATCTGTAAAATGAGGTGCTTGGACCAGTACTCCTCAAAAATTTTCCACTAAGGCCCTTACTTTGAACATCATGTTTTTACCTACTGAACAAATTGCATTTACTAAGAAATTATCTATTCTCTTTCCTGGTGTGTATTACTCAGAGAAGGGGTGACAATCAATGAGAATTTCTGAATAGCAGGGTAGAGATACCTCTTGCAGCCTAAGTTAATTAGTAAATTCAAGCCAAAAGAATTTTGTTACCCAGCTTGCACAGCCTAGCTGAAGCAAATATATAAACTATGTTGGAATCCTCACAGACCCCCCCATTGCCATTTTCAGATTCCTCAGGGTGAACGGGGTGGGCTAACTCTCTGAGATCCAATCATTCATTTTTCCCTCCCTATACCCCCACCATCATCAGACGTTACTCTGTGAAGATTGCTCCCTCAGCTAAATCAGTTTAACAACTGGCCTTGTGCATATTTGCTGGAGCTAGCCTACAAGCAAAGGCCACTGGAGCAAACATTAGCACTTTGCCCTATAAGGAAAGAAGGAAGGAAATAAGATTTATTGTAAAGTTAATGAAGCTTAAGTTTCAGGACCCCTCACTTGCAGGGGACCCCATGAGAGGTGGGAGTCGCTGGGAGTTGTAGTCTGGGAGTTGAGGAGAGGAAGTAGTTTGCAGTCAAGAAGCATTTCTGGAAAATTGCCTAAAGATCTCAGAAAAGAGTATCTGAAACTGAGTCTTCAATAATTTGATCTCTTTTCTTATTCTAAAGAAATATTCACGTTCATACTTAATATTGTACTCATAATTTTGTATTCTTTTTCTTGGAGAGGGCCTTCAGAACTGTAGAAGCTCAGGTCCTACAAAACCTGGATCCACTGCATATATAAAAACACATCCCTCCCAAGCCAGATAATAGCTAGTGATCTGGCTTCTTCACGGGAAGCAGAAGAGAAATGGTTCTCTTGTTTCCTTATCTTTGACCAGCAAATCCAGGCAGGTAGGGTCCAATACCATAACATGGAGCACACGGGTGAACAGAGACTCTATATAGTCCCAGATTATTCCAGCTACCTCACTGGGGACACTGAGAGTCTGTGTGAGTGACTGACCATTCAAATAACTTCTCAATTTCTTCCTGACCTTTGCTTTCAAATCTCCCTCCCCCCTGTTGTTTTTCCTTCCCTTCTAATACATTTCAAAAGCAATGTGTTGGCTTTCCTATGCATGGCACATTTGAAGGCATGCAATAGATAATTGTTAAATGAATAATTTAGAAGAACAAATCCTAGCCTTTCTGGTTCTCAGTCTCTGACAAGAGTGCAAAGAAACTATAAAATTACAAAAATATGAGCAGGCGTAGGAAAGAGGAGTCTTTATTCACTGAACCAGTGATTTGCAAACTGAGTTTGCTTTTGAGAGTCTTATTTGCAATGCAGATTCCAGGGCTGTGTCCCTGGAGGTTGGAATCAGTAGTTTGGGAAGGGATTCAGGAGGCCACATTTTGATTAATGGCCCCTGGTGATTCTGATGTAGGCCACTTCTTTTTTTTTAATGTTTAAGACAGTGCCTGCAGTTATATTTATTCATTTATTTATTTATTTGACTGTGTCGGGTCTTAGCTGTGGCATGTGCATGGGCTCCATAGTTTGCAGCACGGGGGCTTAGTTGCCCCGCTGGCACGTGGGATCTTAGTTCCCCCACCAGGGAAAGAACCTGTGTCCCCTGCATTGGAAGGTGGATTCTTAACCACTGGACCACCAGGGAAGTCCCTGGGCCACTTCTTGAGAAACACCACGAAAGGGACTGTGTCTGGCTGGGTATAGAATTTAGTTGTCTCTTGCAACCACTCCCTATGTTGCCAGTTCTGCTCCAAGATCTATCTGGAGGTAGTTCCAGGGAAGATTTTGTCCCTTGGGATTGTGGTAATCCTTAATTTCTTTTCTTCAGGCAAATATTCACAGCTTCTATAGTGATAACAATGCAGATTTGGAAACTCAGACAGATCTGGCTTCCAGTTGTGACATCTCTCTGAGCCTCAATTTATCCATAAAATAGGGATACTATTGCTACTCATAATTAATGTGCGGATTAAATACACTGACTTATGTGAAATTGTACGCAATGCCTAGTAGGGACTAGTTTTTCAGTAAAAGTTTGTTTTTACCTCATTTTTTTTACCTGAATACCATCAAGGATCAAGTTTCTCCTGAGAACTGAGATACCTGAAATTCTCCCATTTAGATATTTACCTCTTAGGCTTCAGCCTTTAGTCCCTGTTGAAATGTAAATGACCCTGAAATTAGTAACTAGATGCCCCACTGTTATTTATGACTTAGTCAAAAGCGGTTCATGAATTGTTTTGAGAAAGCAGAGGCAGGAGAACCGCTTGGGAGTGCCATAAAGGGAAAAGAAGGAGGGGAGAGGATGAGGGACAGGGGACGAGTGTAGAAAAAAACTGAAGGTACCTGAAAACAAACTTTTCCAACATTATAGTCTTACATGGGAGCCTGCAAAGGACAATAGTTTTCAGCTAATACTCCTGGTTGTCATGTGAAGAAATGTTCAAGGAGTGCTAGACACTAGGGAATTTTACCTCATCTGTGGATGAAAAGGATGTTCTTAGTGTAAAGGTGCAAAAATTTTAACAGCTTTGCTAAGGGAAAGTTTTTCTTTGAGAAAATATCTTGATAATCCTCTTAAAGTAGAAGGTGAAACCCTAGGGGAATGACTGTGGCTGGATAAACCACTTCAAGCAAATTGGGGACTTTGGGTTTGCCCTTGAGAGGGAGAGGAAAGAAGAATGGGATGGGACAGAGAAATGTGGAAAGGGCATGAGGTTGGAGACTCTGTAGAGTGAAAATGGCTGGTATGAATTCCTTAGCAGTGGGGGAGCCAAATAACATTAGAAAAAGGAATGCCTGGTGTTCACACTGCAATTTTTGGTGGTAAAGTAATGAAGGCAATGATGAATAGCTACTAAAGTGTTGGATTTTCCCATATCCATCTTTTTTTTTAATATAAATTTATTTATTTATTTTTGGTTGTGTTGGGTCTTCGTTGCTGCGCGCGGGCTCTCTCTAGCTGCAGTGAGTGGCAGCTGCTCTTCGTTGCGGTGCGCGGGCTTCTCATTGTGGTGGCTTCTCTTGTTGAGGAGCACGGGCTCTAGGCGCACAGGCTTCAGTAGTTGTGGCACGTGGGCTCAGTAGTTGTGGCTCGCGGGCTCTAGAGCGCAGGCTCAGTAGTTGTGGTGCACGGGCTTAGTTGCTCCGTGGCATGTGGCATCTCCCCGGACCAGGGCTCGAACCCGTGTCCCCTGCACTGGCAGGCGGATTCTTAACCACTGCGCCACCAGGGAAGCCCGGCAACTAATTTTTTGTTTTATAAATTTACTTATTTATTTTTGGTTGTGTTGGGTCTTCGTTGCTGCGCGCGGGCTCTCTCTAGCTGCAGTGAGTGGCAGCTGCTCTTCGTTGCGGTGCGCGGGCTTCTCATTGTGGTGGCTTCTCTTGTTGAGGAGCACGGGCTCTAGGCGCACAGGCTTCAGTAGTTGTGGCACGTGGGCTCAGTAGTTGTGGCTCGCGGGCTCTAGAGCGCAGGCTCAGTAGTTGTGGTGCACGGGCTTAGTTGCTCCGTGGCATGTGGCATCTCCCCGGACCAGGGCTCGAACCCGTGTCCCCTGCACTGGCAGGCGGATTCTTAACCACTGCGCCACCAGGGAAGCCCGGCAACTAATTTTTTGTTTTATAAATTTACTTATTTATTTTTGGCTGCGTTGGGTCTTCGTTGCTGCGCGTGGGCTTTCTCTAGTTGCAGCAAGCAGGGGCTACTCTTCATTGTGCTGTGTGGGCTTATCATTGCGGTGGTTTCTCTTGTTGCAGAGCCTGAGCTCTAGGTGCCCGGGCTTCAGTAGTTGCAGCACGTGGGCTCAGTAGCTGTGGCTCGTGGGCTCTAGAGCGCAGGCTCAAGAGTTGTGGTCTGTGGACTTAGTTGCTCCGTGGCACGTGGGATCCTCCCGGAGCAGGGCTTGAACCCGTGTCCCCTGTATTGGCAGGTGGATTCTTAACCACTGCACCACCAGGGAAGTCCTCCCATATCACCCTTAGGATGCTTGCACTCCAACTTTGGCAGAGACTGCTGATGGTCTCCCCAAAATCCAGCCTCCCCTTCTTTAATCTTTATAGAAGCTTTAGCTGAGCATAGAGCTGCTATGAGACTACAGTTCCCAGCTTCCATTGCAGCTAGGTATGGCCATGTGACTAGGTTCATGGCCAATGGAATATGAGCAGAATGAATGAAATGTGCAACTTCCAGGTGTGTCTTTAAAAACAAAGAGTATATTGTCCCTTTTCTACTGAATGTGGATGCAATGGCAGGCTCTACAGCACTCACCTTAGCCATGCAACAACCGAAACTCCCACTGTAGCCACAGCAGCTACTTGTTAAACAGAGCTATTAGATACAAGAAACCTGGGTCTTTTATCAACCTTGTGAAGCAAATTGCCTTATCAGCTCTGGCCTGTGCTGTCTATACCTTTTTGATAGAAAGAAATTAATTTCTATCATGTTTTAATATTTTCTTTTTGTTATAGCAACCAAACTTACCTCCTTAACTAATATACAAAAATGCATTATGTTTGTTCTTAGGCAGAACTTTTAAAAGCGCATTTATTTTTTCATTATAAAAATAACATACCGGGCTTCCTTGGTGGCGCAGTGGTTGAGAGTCCGCCTGCCGATGCAGGGAACAGGGGTTCGTGCCCCGGTCCGGGAGGATCCCATATCCCGCAGAGCGGCTAGGCCCGTGAGCCATGGCGGCTGAGCCTGCGCGTCCGGAGCCTGTGCTCCGCAACGGGAGAGGCCACAACAGTGAGATGCCCACGTACCGCAAAAAAAAAAAAAAAAAAAAATTACATACCAACAAGTGAAATAATTACACTTGTTATGATGAGAATGGTACTCTATTTCCGTGGTCTTCTTCCCCTAAACCTATAACTCCAGTCCAATTGGGAGAAAAACATCATACAAATCTTACAAAACAACTGACTATCCCCCGAACTATCAAGGTCATCAAAAACAAGGAAAGGCTGAGAAACTGTCACAACCAAGAGGAGCCTGAGGAGACATAATGACTAAATCTGTTGTCAGCCCTCCACATCCATGGGTTCCACATCCACAGATTCAACCAACTGTGGATCAAATATATTTTTGAAAAATTCCAGAAAGTTCCAGAAAGCAAAACTTGAATTTGCTGTGCACTGGCAACTGTTTACATAACATTTACATTGTATTAGGTATTATGAGTAATCTAGAGATGATTTAAAGTATACAGGAGGATGCGTGTAGGTTACACACAAATACTATGCTATTTTATATAAAGGACTTCAGCATTTTCGGATTTTGGTATCTGCGGGAGTCCTGGAAACAAGGGACAACTGTATGTGGTATCCTGGATAGGATCCTGGAACAGGAAAACGACATTAGGTAAAAACTAATGTCCTTTTAGTACGGAGTTAAAGTATAAATGATCCTTTAAGTAAAGCATGAATAACACTTCACTTAAAGAATGTATGGACTTTAATTCATAATAATGATCAATATTGGTTCGTTAATAGTGACAAAATATGTTAATAATGGGGCAAATTGAGTGTGGCGTATAAGAGAACTCTCTCTTCTATGTTTGCAACTTCTCTGTAATCTAAGTCTACTCTAAAATAAAAAGTTTATTGAAAAAGTAATTAAAAAATAACATGCATCAAAATGCAGTTTTACGACGGGAGAGGCCACAGCAGTGAGAGGCCCGCGTACCGCAAAAAAAAAAAAAAAAATGCAGTTAAAAAAAAAAATAACATGCAGCGTTTCAGAAAATTTGGAGTAAAAATTGAAAATTTAAAAATCTTCCCAAATCCCTTGGTGGCCCAGTGGTTAGGACTCTGTGCTGTCACTGCGGAGGGCCTGGGTTCAATCCTTGGTCGGGGAACTAAAATCCCACAAGCACGCACGCATGGCGCGGCCAAAAAAAAAGCAAAAACATCATTCCAAACAAAACAAGGTCCTACTGTATAGCACAGGGAACTCTATTCAGTATCCTCTGAGGAACCAAAATGGAAAAGAATATAAAAAATAATGTATATATATGTATAACTGAATCACTTTGCTGTACTGCAGGAATTAACACAAAATTGTAAATCAACTATACTTTAATTAAACAAAAACTTACCCCCCAAATTTTGCTGTATCTGTCTGTGTGTTTTGAATGAAAACTACCATACCATGTACACAATTTTCTGTCTTGATTATTTTACTTAATATGTATCATTGAGCATTTTTTGAATGGTTTAGCCAACTGTGGTACATTTATTTATTTTTTAAGTTATTTATTTATTCATTTATGGCTGCGTTGGGTCTTGGTTGCTGGGCATGGGCTTTCTCTAGATGCAGTGGGTGGGGGCTACTCTTCGTTGTGCTCGGGCTTCTCACTGTGGTGGCTTCTCTTATTGCGGAGCACGGACTCTAGGCACCCGGGCTTCAGTAGTTGTGGCTCGGGGCTCTAGAGCACAGGCTCAGTAGTTGTGATGCATAGGCTTGGTTGCTCCGCGGCATGTGGGATCTTCCTGGACCAGGGCTTGAATCCGTGTCGCCTGCATTGGCAGGAGGATTTTTAAGCACTGAGCCCCAGGGAAGGCCCCATTAAGCATTTTTTTTTAAGTATTTATTTGGGCTGCACCAGGTCTTAGTTGCGGTACATGGGATCCTTTAGTTGCGGCATGTGGGATCTAATTCCCTGACCAGGGATCGAACCCAGGTCCCCTGCAGTGAGAGCGCAGTCTTAGCCACTGAACCACCAGGGAAGTCCCATCATTAAGCATTTTTATGCACATTCATTTTCTAGCCCTTCAAGAGGACTAGAAGCAATGACCCTACAATAACATTGAATACCCTTGGAACAAGGAACACTTAGATAAATGACTGATTACAGGGCTGGGACAGAATGAGCCTGCAAATATTTTGTTGTGCCAGAAAGTAAGTAGTGCTCAAAGAATGATGGGACATGTCAAAAGTACACATGAGCCAGCTTGAAGAGGCTACCACTGGTCAAATCTAGAACAATTTGAAAGTCAACACTCATTGATTAGTCAGTCATTAGTGACAGTAACGACAAATAACCCAGTGAATAAAGTAAGAAAGCAGTTTTAACAGTTTACTCTGTTTCCCCATACCCTTGACAATACTGGATATTAGCACTATTTTACGTTTTGCCAATCAAAGGATAAAAAGTAGTAGCTCACTATTATTATAGGTTTTGAAATCACTGCTTACTAATGAGGAATATTTACTGACCATATGTGTTTATTTCTTCAGGGAATTTTTGATTCATATTCTTTGCCAATATTTCAACTGGATTATCTGTGTTTTTCTTTTTGAGTTTTAGAAACTCTTATATGTTATGAATATTAAGCCTTTGTCTGCTACATATGTTGCAAAATTTTTCTCCCAGTCTTTTGCCTAATTTTAAAATTTTGCCGTAGTATTTTTCAAGGGTAACTGTAACATAATGGTTGAGAGCATGGACCCTGGATCTAGGTTGCATGAGTTCTAGTCCGGGGCTCCACAATATTAGCTGGTCTTGGGCAAAGTATTTAATCTTGTTGTGCCTCAGTTTCCTTATAGTAAAAGGGAAATGATAATAGTGCCTGTATCATAAGATTATTACGATGCTTAAATGAGTTAAGAGATGTAAAGTGCTTAGAACAGAAACTGTCATATAAAGTGACAAATAACTGCTGGTTATTATACTTCAGGTGGAAAGATTTTTGTGTGTGTGTGTGTGTAGTCAGTCATGGCTTCTCGATTTTCCCTCTTGTGTAGGAAGGTTTTATGTACCCCAAGAATTTAAAAATAAATGTCTTCCAATATTTCCTTGTAGTATTTTAATAGCTTGTTTTCTATGTCAAAATCTATAACAGTATGCCAGGCATTGTGTTGGTTGCTAGGGATACAAGGATAAGCAAGACTGAAGGTCTGTTCCTTGCCCTCCTGGATCTTACAATGTAGTGGAGTAATGGACAAAAACCAAGAAACCAATTAATAAAATGATAAATTAGATAAGCATCATGAAACAAAAACATTATTAATTTTTCTACATACTTATAATCTCTTACCTCCTCCCCAGAAAGGTTTCTTCTCCTTGTAATGTAGTTTATACTTAGCATGAATAAAGCAAATATATAAACAACAAGGACCTACTGTATAACACAGGAAACTCTATTCAGTATCCGGTGATAAACCATAATAGAAAAGACTATGAAAAAAATATATATATATAAAACCGATTCACTTTGCTTTACAGCAGAAATTAACACAACATTGTATACTTCGATAAAATTAAAAAAAAAAAGCAAGTAGAAAGAAAAGGGGGGAGAAGGAAATAAGTCTAAACCAGCAGCTTTTGGTAGAGTTCATCCCTTTTCCTCCATCTTTTCCGTCCTATATGTCATCTCCACTGTTCTACGTTGTAGTGGAGTTTCCTTGTAACCTTTAAAAATATTTTTTTCATCAAGATGTAATTGACATATAATATTATATTAATTTCATGTGTACATAATGATTTGATTTTTGTATATATTGTAAAATGATCACCACAATAAGTCTAGTTAATATGCATCACCACACTTAGTTAGAATTTTTTTCTGGTGACAACTTTTACTTTGTAAACTTTCTTCTTTTTTTCTTTTGGCCACACAGTGCGGCTAGCCACCACGGTGAAAGTGCTGAGTCCTAATCACTGGACTGCCAGGGAACTAACTCCCCCTACCTTGTAACCTTTCAACAGTGCCTTTGCCACTGTCCCCTGAACAAGTTCTTAGGAGCTTGAAGGCTTTGGTGCAGAGCCAAGAAGAAATTACAAATATTGAAGGATAAGGGCTAAAGAAAGGCGTGGACTGGCTCAAAAAGGACATCAGTGACCTTTCAAAGCACAAGAAGCTGAATTTCAAGGCATTGAAATCCATCATTTGTTTCTATGATTATGGATTCTGCTCACCCTTCTAACTCACAGGTCAGTCCTTGGTCTCTGGTTTGAGGGCTGCTCTCCCTCCATTCAACTTTGCAAACAATCTCATTTCCATGAATTGAAATCTCTTCATACCTAGAAATTGAGCCACTACAGTTTCATCAAAGTAGAAATTCTGACCAGATGGGTTCATTCCTCTTCTTTCAAGGATGGGAGGTACTTTATTCTTTTAAGAACAAGCATTCAGGTGGCCAAGTAGGAGAATGGTATAAGGTTTGAATGAATGGGAATGGTGGTTTGTCACAATGTATCAGGGTGGCTGAGCTATTAAAGATCTAGGCTGGGCTTCCCTGGTGGCACAGTGGTTAAGAATCCGCCTGCCAATGCAGGGGACATGGGTTCAAGCCCTGGTCCGGGAAAATCCCACATGCTGCGGGGCAACTAAGCCCGTGCACCACAACTACTGAGCTTGCGCTCTGGAGCCCGCAAGCCACAACTACTGAGCCTGCGTGCCACAACTACTGAAGCCTGTGTGCCTAGAGCCCATGCTCCGCAACAAGAGAAGCCACTGCAATGAGAAGCCTGCACACTGCAATGAAGAGCAGCCCCGCTCCCCACAATTAGAGAAAGCCCGCGTGCAACAACGAAGGCCCAACGCAGCCAAAAATAAATAAATTAATTAATTAAAAAAAAAAGATCTAGGCTATAAGTTCCAGTTGTCATCTATATAATGGAATTCAAATCTACATTCTAGTAAAATCATAGAATACATCTTTACAGCAGGTCTCATGTGCTGTTCTGTGTGTTTTAAATACTCACTTAATTCTCCTAATTCTAAAAGTAAGTACTATTATTATCATCCCCATATTACAAGTAAGGAAACATCCCTTAAGGCCCAGAGAGGTTAAGAGACTTGACAAAGCCATATAACTAGAAAACTGGCAGACCCAGTATTCAAACAGACAGTCTGGTTCTAGAATTCTATATACTGCTTAAAAGCTATGCTTACCTCCCCGGAGTGAGTTTTTTCTGTCCTGAAACATTTTTGGTTTTGTCGTTGTTTTTCTTTTATTAAAAAGGAACTGTTTTCCTTTAAGTGACATATAAAAAAGACATCTAGGGTCCACCATTCCTTGAGAATTTTGAGAGGATGAGAAACAAGGGATAGATCAATTTTCTTATGGAGTTGGATAAAGCATCCCAAGAAAAGGTGCTAATGTTTCAGAATTAAGAGTTTTGAGCTTTTTCAAAATCATGGTTTCAGACTTGTGAGGCTGAGGTAATTTTCTGAAAAATTTTTTAACCCGGGAAAGGCAGTGGGGTTGAAGAGGCCATTCTCCCCTGAGTGGGCCACAGTGGGAAAGAGAAAGGAGGCAGTGGACAGTGGCGGATGAGTGCCAAAATGATAACTCACAGGGGTTGGGGGTGGGTGATAGATTTAATCCAGTTTTGTGAATATGCTGTTCAGAATTTTAGCCCATTGCCTCCTGGTGTCATCTCTTGCGTGACTGCCTCGTTTCCTCCCAAATAATTGGAGCCAACTGTAGAAAAGAGAAGAAGCAGGCTGTTTGTGCGGTGGATCACCTGGCTGCTTCGGAAGCATCAGATTCTCACCCCCCGGGAGGGCTCTGAAGAGGCAGCCGGCACGGCACGTGGTTCATGGTCTAAATTCAGCAGCAGTGAAAAGGCAGTGGGGGAGGGGTGGCAGGTGGGTAATGCAGGACTTGGGGAGGAGCTACTGAGCAACCCCGGGATCTGGCTTCCATCGGCATTCCTAGGAAAATCTCTCCATTTGCCCCTTTGGTTTACCTCTTTTCCCCTCAGCTTTTACCCGCTGTCCAATCGGATTTGCGTTTATCTAAAGTCAACCCCCGCTGTCAGACTCAGCCCCTGTTGTCAGCCATCCACCAGGCCAGATGAATCCTGAGTCGTATTTCCAGCCTTGGTCTGGTTGGGGTGATTCACAAAGAAGCCCCAGGGGAGGAGGAGGATGCACTTAGCAGGGTCTATTACTGTCTGTGGAGAGGGCTGAGAAGAAAAGCTGCAGCGTGAAGCGCGGGGTGGAGCTTCTGCCCCAGGCTTTCCCTCTTGTGAGTAGCGTTCCTTGAATTAACCCCAAGGAGAACGTCTTTTCATCCATTATGGTAGAATATCAGAGAAGACTTAATTAAGCTCAGTAAATAACACCTTCAGCTAACACAGCCATTGTTTAGCCAAAGACATCATGTACTTAACCTTTATCTCATATCTTCTTACTCCACGAGAATTTTGCAAATGAAGGAGACTCAGAGTCCAGGAGATTTGCATTTTCATTTCTTTCATTTATTGGTGTAAGTTCCTACAGGGGGAAGGAAACTCATTTACTGAGCACCTAAAAGTGGCTAGATCTGGGGGCTATATTCTTTCTTACACTATTCTATTTAATCTATTTAACCCTTACAACAATGTTAGGAGGGAGTTATATAGGTCTCCCATGTTTTTGGGTGAGCAAACGGAAACACTGAGTGAAGTAACTTGCTAGGGACACACAGCTTTAATGCCGAGGTTGGGATTCAAATCCAGATCTATAAAAATTCCACAATGCATACTTTTCTCAACATACTTTGCTTTATTTAACAGTCATGAAACATTCATTAAGCATCTAAGATATGATTTCTCAGGTTGAATTCACAGATGAAAGATGCAGTCCCTGACTTCAAAGAACTCACAGCCTTGTGGAGGAAATCTGCAAGTCAGCAGACAATAGAAGTGCAATGTAGAGTGATTAAGTACAATGACAGACTAAGAACAAAGTGTTTAGGAACAAAAAAGGAGCAAGTGACAGGTCCTGCCTGAGGAAGTCCAGGGAAGATGACCTTTAATTAACCAATGTCCATTGCATTCCAGGTCACGTGGAGCATGGGGGTGCACAGGAATAACAGCCAAAATTTTGTGGTGGGCACTGCACTAAATATGCATCATCTATTTCATTTAATCCTTACAGCCTTGATCCTGAGTTGAACTTTGAAAGATGGCAAAAGGAAATGGAGGCACACAGTCTCTTCCAGCCCTCCTCTGCCCATGGTACTACCTCTAGGCTGTTAGGAGAAGATAATGAGAGCCTTGAATAGTGAGACTTAACCTGGAGCAAAGGCCTCATTCTGGGCCTGAGGGCAGGCAGATGAGACAAAGGCTCTTTTGCTACTCATGCTGCAGTCCTAGCGACTAGCAAGGGAGGGCCAGTGTCCAAAGTGGCTTTCACTATAGTGTCAAAAGTCCAGGAAGCCTATCCCCTTTGTGGTCTGAAGGATATTAAAATTCACTCCAGCTTGCCCCAGATACACCCCTGCCGTGCCTAGCCTGCCTGCCAAAAACCAACCAGCCTTGATGATCTTGCCTGCTTTGCCCTACCCTTCTAGATTGTTCCCTTGTGTTCTCTCGGGAAATGTCACCTCAAGCTGTGCTTCCATTGTGTCCTTTACTCAATGAAGTACTCAAAGCAGAGACGTTATTTTCAAAACTGTCCCCGTCCAACCAGAGTCACCACATAAGAGCCCTAGTTGGGTTCCCAAAACTTGGATGTCACATTGATAATAATAACTAAATTCAATTGAGAACTTACCAGAAGCCAGACTCTATGTTAGGAGTATGACCCACTTCACTTAATCCTTAAGCCAACACCAGGTGGCATTATTACCCTTATCATTTTACAAATGAAGAAATTGAAGCTCAGAGAGGTTCAGAAACTTGCCCAAGGACAAATGACCTGAGATGGAGATGGAATGGGAACCTGGAATCTGTTTCATTCCATAGCTGACCTATGCTGTTTTCAGTGTCTGAGATGAAACTAGGAAATGTCAACACATAATGCATGAGGCATCTACAGCCAACCTTCAACATGGTCTGTAAATCTATAGTCGAGGAGACTTAGGAACACTCAAGCCCATGAAAGAAATTTAATTGATTAATACCAACATAGTATAATTCAGACAGGTAAGGTGATACTTCAGTATACCGGGGTCCCTTTTAAGGAGATACTTTAAAATTTGGGGGCTTCCCTGGGGGTGCAGTGGTTAAGAATCCGCCTGCCAATGCAGGGGACACAGGTTCAGGCCCTGGTCCGGTAAGATCCCACATGCTGGGGAGCAACTAAGCCTGTGCGCTGCAACTACTGAGCCTGCACTCTAGAGCCCGTGAGCTACAACTACTGAGCCTGCGTGCTGCAACTACTGAAGCCTGAATGCCTAGAGCCTGTGTTCCAAAATAAACAAGAGAAGGCAGCACAATGAGAAGCCCGCGCACCACAATGAGGAGTAGCCCCCGCTTGCTGCAACTAGGGAAAACCTGCATGCAGCACATAGCCAAAAATAAAATAAAAATTAAATTAATCATATAAGAAAAATATTATTTGTCCACCAACACTTTTTTGTTTTTGGCTGAGAGGCATGCGGGATCTTAGTTCCCTGACTATGGATCAAGCCCATGTCCCCTGCAGTGGAAGCACAGAGTCCTAACCAATGGACTGCCAGGGAAGTCCCCCCACCAACACATTTACAACATTTTAAATGTTATTAATGGTAAATACACACGGTTAAATGTATTTTAACCGTGTGTATTTAAGGTGTGTTGAAATTTAAATGGAAATATAATCGTATGTCAAAAAGGACAACTGTGGGCTTCCCTGGTGGCGCAGTGGTTGAGAGTCCGCCTGCCGATGCAGGGGACATGGGTTTGTGCTCCGGTCCAGGAAGATCCCACATGCCGCGGAGCAGCTAGGCCCGTGAGCCATGGCCTCTGAGCCTGCGCGTCCAGAGACTGTGCTCCGCAACGGGAGAGGCCACAACAGTGAGAGGCCCACGTACCGCAAAAAAAAAAAAAAAAAGGACACCTGTAACTTGATGCTTGGGATTCTTATGGTTTACTTGTTTATGAATTTTTGCATCTTATATTTCTAAAAAAATCAACTATTTATATTGTGTTTCTAATTAGTCATCTTAAGAGAAAATATTACGTTTCTAAGAGATAAAGAGTGACATTTTTGGGCTATTATTTGTAAGCACCTTTCAAATAACATTTATGAATATAGGTAGTCTTTTTTTTTTTTTTTTTTGCTGTACGCGGGCCTCTCACTGTCGTGGCCTTTCCCGTTGCGAAGCACAGGCTCTGGACGCGCAGGCTCAGCGGCCATGGCTCACGGGCCCAGCCGCTCCGCGGCATGTGGTGTCTTCCCGGACCAGGGCACGAACCTGTGTCCCCTGCATCGGCAGGTGGACTCTCAACAACTGCGCCACCAGGGAAGCCCAATGCAGGTAGTCTTTATTCCCCCATAAATGAATAACAAGCCCAATTGGATATAGTTGTCCCTATGGGCAGGATACCATAGTGTTTAAGGGTATAGAGATAGACTGCCTAGGTATAAATCTTGGTTCCACCACTTAATAAATGTGTGACTCTAAATAAGTAATCTCTCAGTACTTCCATTTCCTCATCTTTAAAAAAGCAGTGAAATAAGAAAAAAAAATTACAGGCATACCTGGGAGATATTGTGGGCTTGGTTCCAGACCACTGCAATAAACCCAATACTGCAGTAAAGCGAGTCACATGACTTTTTGGTTTCCCAGTGCATATAAAAGTTATATTCACACGAGTCTGTAGTCTATTAAGTGTGCAATAGCATTATGTCTAAAAAAATGTACATATCTTAATTTAAAAATTCTAAAAACGCTAACCATCATCTGACAAGGCAGGGTTGCCACAAACCTTCAATTTGTAAAAAGCATAATAAAGAGAAGCACAATAAAACGAGGTATGTCTTATAAGGTTGTGAAAATGAAATGAGTTAATGCATGTAAAGCCCATATGCATATAAAGTCCATTTTAGAAAATCCAGAAATTATAGAAAAATAGAGACAAAACCAGAAATCACCCAATCTCAGTAACTTGATGGGCAGTGGCTAATCCTAGTGGTGCTTCTGTACAAATTAGAAAAGTTGGCCCTTCCTAAGATACTAGACTGCCATTAGCCAGGCAGTTATCTAAATGGGGGCACTGTTTAATAATTACACTGGGACATCAGGCATAAACCAAGTGTCCTGAGCAAAACAGGACATTTGGTTACCGTGTCTGTGGATGAAAATGTAGGATGTTTTCAATTTGAGGCTATTACTGGTTGTGTTGAGATGAACAAATTTGTACATAAAGTTTTTTCTGTATTTAGAATTTAGGCTAGATTCCAGCACCTAGCAGGCACACAAAGGGTATTTGTTGAATAAAAATGAATGAATGAAAGGGGGGAAAGGACTGGAGGGATAGGCAGAATGAGATGGAAGGAAAGAAAGGAGAGAATGAATTTGCTAAATAGTATGCTACCTTATTTTCCAAAAGGGTTATATCAGTAGTGGCTGTTTCAATTTGTGTTAACATATTTTTTTTAATTTTTAAATTTTATTTATTTATTTATTTAATTTTGGCCGTACTGCGCAGCTTATGGGATCTTAGTTCCCTGACTAAGATTGAACCCAGGCCCCTGGCAGTGAAAGCACAGAGTCCTAACCACTGGACCACCAGGGAAGTCCCCAATTTGTGTTAACTTAGATGAAAAATGGCATCTCATTATTATTTGCATTTCTGTAATTATCAGTGAAGATGAATATTTTCCATATGCTTATTCATTTATTTTGGCTGTTTTTTATTGTGATTTTATGAAATTATATAAATTCTTTATAAAGATATTAACAACTTATAATTTTTCTTTGCAATTATTTTTTCAGTTTAACTTTTAATTTTTGTCTTTTTTTTCATATGGTGATTTCCAACCTTCATGCAGGGAAATTTACTGATATTTTGTTTTGTAATTTATTTTTATCATATTAAATCTTAGAAATTTCTCTTCCTGACAAAGATCTGATATTCACTTCTATTTTTTTCTCATTATTTCTTTCAGGATTTGATTTTAAAATATATTTACCTCTTTAATGCATCTACCTGGAATTAGTTTGGTAACTTTCTTTTTGTAAGCTAGTTATTTTAATATCATTTGTTGACTATTCGTTTCTCATTGATTTCTGATGTCCCCTTATGGTAAAAATTCATATATATGGGATCTGTCTCTGTGCTATCTTCCTCCACTTGGTAATTCTTTAAATTCTAACTTTTTTTTGATGTTTAAAATCAATCCAGGAAAAGAATATGAAAAAGAATATATGTATATATATAACTGAATCACTTTGCTGTACACCATAAAGTAACACAACATTGTAAATCGACTATACTTCAATTAAAAAAGAAATCAATCCAAGTGGTCAATTTAGCTTCAGTCAGAGTGATAACTGCCTTCAAAACTATAGTACCTGTGTGGAGAAAGCCTGGAAGGACACTTAGTTGACTGTGGGGGTGAGAGGTGATCAAGATCAGGTAGAACATCATAATCACTTGAAGCCAAGACTCCCCACCCTCCCCCCATAAACAGATAGAGAAATAAATAAATAAATGTTCTACAAAACACAGCATGTTTTCTCTTAACAAAGGAAAGCCATAACAGAGTGAGACACTTCAGTTAATCCAATATTTGTTATTGAGAGAGGTGATCTAGATTCTGATTAGATCTGCTGGAAGATTTACCCATGTATTGAGACCAAGCCTTCCAATAGGTTATTTGCTTGGAGGCTCAATAACAATAGAGTGACGGAGTGTGCGCAGCTAGCTGCTTTCCAAGGAGATGGAGGAAGGGGCATGGCTACTGAGACACCTAGTGGTGAGGATCTTTACTGCATCGTTAGAGTTTGCCAGCTGGGCCCATCTAGGAACCCCTTATTACCAGGGAGGGTGGGTTTGGGGAGCTTAGGTGCCCTCTTTTCTGCTCCAAAATAACTTGAGACCTCTATTGTTTACGTGAAGCTACAGAGATAAGTGCTGATAGATCCGGAAACTGAATAGCCTCTGCAAAGTTGGATCTGTGAAGCTAAATTAACACAAATTAAACTGACCAATATGGTAACTCAGGTCCTGGGATAGAGTTGAAGACATAAATGTAGCCAATTCAATTAATATTCATTAGGGAGCAGCAATGTGTTTCATCAAGCATATTATCTCCATCCCCTACCTTCTACGCCTCATAAAAAGTCAAACCAGAGGATAATTATACTTTCTATTTATTGAAATGATAATTTGAATTGTAAGTTCAACAATATTCAGAATATTACAGGCTGAAGATTGTTCTACATGCGATTCAGCATAATTTTCCACACATTTGAACTAGGGAGTTATGTTTAATATCTGAAATTAGTCATTTATGACTAGGGGCATTCTTCAGTGGTTCAGAAAAGGGAGATTAATGGATTTGTTAATTCACTCATTTATTCATTCATTCAAAAATATATTGAGTATCCACCACCAGGTTGCAGGGATTTGGTGGTTAAGAGAATCTCAGTCATTGCCCTCATGAGCTTACAGACTAGAGGGTACAATTTAGAAACTCTGTACAATACAGTGGGATGAGTGTTATGAGAGTACAAGTACAGGGTGCCAATCAAATGAAGCAACTTTGTCTTTCTTTGGGGTCACAGATAGCCTTCAGAGAAGGGTAGGTATAAGTCAAGTCCTAAAATATGGATAGGAGCTAACCAAAAAGTGGTAAGAAGGTAGCTAAGGAAAGATTATTTCAGGTGAGAGCAAGTTAAAAGAACTAAAAGGCAGCCAGTGTGACTGCGACAAAGAATGCAAGAGGGAGAGATGACTGGAGAGAAATGTGATGGCCAGGAAATGGAGGTTCACCTTGGGAACTTAAGAGTTTGTATTTTTCTCCTTTGGTCAATACAAAGACAACAAGGAGTTTTAAAGAGAGGAGTAAGAAGCATCAGATTTGCTTTTTTAAAAGATAATTTTGATTGCTGCCTGGAAAATAGAAAGAAAGAGGGCAATTGTGACACCATTTTTTTTTTTTTTTTTTTTTTTTTTTTGTGGTACGCGGGCCTCTCACTGCTGTGGCCCCACCTGTTGCGGAGCACAGGCTCCGGACGCGCAGGCTCAGCGGCCATGGCTCACGGGCCCAGCCACTCCGCGGCATGTGGGATCTTCCCGGACCAGGGCACGAACCCGTGTCCCCTGCATCGGCAGGCGGACTCTCAACCACTGCGCCACCAGGGAAGCCCTGTGACACCATTTTTAGGAAGCTTTTGCAAAGGTCTAGGTGTGAAATCATGTTACCATGATAGCTTGGATTACAGTGGTGGTGGTTTTTCAATCTGTAAAATGGGTAAAACAATACTATCAATCTCAGCATTGTAATGAGGATTCAATATAAAGTACTTGCTGCAGTATCTAGCATATAGTAAATGATCAATTAATTTTGGTTATTGTGGGACTTCCCTCGTGGTCCAATGGGTAAGACTCCGCGCTTCCAACGCAAGGGGTCCAGGTTCAATCCCTGGTCGGCGAACTAGATCCCGCATGCATGCTGCAACTAAGAGTTCGCATGCCACCACTAAGAAGCCCACATGCCACAACTAAGACCCGGTGCAGCCAAAATAAATAAATAAATATTTTAAAAATGTTTGGCTATTGTTATAATGTTGGCTATTATTTGAGGCAGATATTTCTTATCATACTAAAGAATTTTCCTTCTGGTACACACACTAAACTTTTAATAATAGGGTGTGAGTGAGTGAATGAGGATTGGATTTTACACTAGAAACATATTCATTACTTGAATCCTTTATAGTTAATGTACTACTCATGTAATTTTTTAAAATTAATAACTAAGCATGTAATTGAACCTAAGAGTCAATATCCAGAATGAAAGAGGAAAAGGTATAGCAGAATGGCTAAGAGCCTGAAATTTAGTCAGAGAGATCTAGATTCAAATCCCAGCTCTATCATTAGCTGTGTAACTCTGGAAAAGTTACTTAGCTTCTGTAAACCCCAGTTTCCTCATCTGTAAAATGGGAATAATTATAGTATCTAGATCATAGCATTGTTTTGAAGCTTGAGATAATGGAGTGCCTGGTACAAAGTAAATGGTCACTAAGTGGCAGCTATTCCATTATGTGAAATGGAGGAAATAAGCACATTTCCACTTCCAGAGGTGACTGGTATAATCTGAACACTTCTTCACCCAATAAAATAATAAAGATTTTTTATAAGAATTATCCTCCTGTTCCAAATTTTAAAAAAATTCAAACGTCAGTGAGTGTTGAATTTTATCAAATGCCTTTTTCTCATTCAAATGCTTTTTCTTATTTGATTTATTGATGGGATGTATTAGCTTAATACTTTTCCTCTAATATCTTAATCACTTTCCTAATATTAAGACATTCCAGGACTTCCCTGGTGGTGCAGTGGTTAAGAATCTGCCTGCCAATGCAGGGGACGCGGGTTCAAGCCCTGGTCCAGGAAGATCCCACATGCCACGGAGAAACTAAGCCCGTGCACCACAGCTACTGAGCCTGCGCTCTAGAGCCTGCGTGCCACAACTACTGAGCCCAAGTGCCTAGAGACCGTGCTCTGCAAGAACAGAAGACACCGCAACAAGAAACCCGTGCAACACAACGAAGAGTAGCTCCTGCTCCCTGCAACTAGAGAAAGCCCATACACAGCAATGAAGACCCAACACAGCCAAAAATAAATAAGCAAAATTTTTAAAAAAGAATAAAATACAGTACAAATCAACGTATCCATGAAACAAAAACAGACTCACAGATATAGAGAACAGACTTGTGGTTGCCAAGGCGGGGTGGGTAGGGGAGGGAAGGAATGGGAGTTTGGGATTAGCAGAGGCAAAGTATTATATATAGGATGGATAAACAACAAGGTCCTGCTGTATAGCACAGGGAACTATATTCAATATTCTGTGACAAACTACAAAAAATGTGAAAAAGAATATATTATATATATATGTATATAACTGACTTTGTTGTACACCAGAAATTAATACAACATTGTAAATCAACTATACTTCAATAAGCTTTATATATAAAAAAATAAAAGTCATTACAAACCTTGCCTCTTCGAGAAGAATGCACTATCCAGACTTTTTTTTTTCTTGCGGTACACGGGCCTCTCACTGTTGTGGCTTCTCCCGTTGCGGAGCACAGGCTCCGGACACGCAGGCCCAGCAGCCATGGCTCACGGGCCCAGCCGCTCCATAGCACGTGGGATCTTCCCGGACCGGGGCACAAACCCGTGTCCCCTGCATCGGCAGGCGGACTCTCAACCACTGCGCCACCAGGAAAGCCCTATCCAGACTTTCATTACTGAACTCAATTTGTCTTCTGGGCTATAACATTCAAGAGCCTCTGATTTTTTTCATAACAATAGCTAGTATTTATTGAGCACTTAGCAAGTATACTAAACACTTCACATAATCCTCACAACTTCCCTAAAACACTTCACATAATCCTCACAACTTCCCTAAGGAGTGTGGGAGAAAAGTGAAGGACCTTGGGACAAGGCCCTGGAGATGAAACCAGAGCCTGAAAACGGTTACGTTTTCTTTCATTCATTCGGCATATTTATTAAGCATCACTGTCCTCATGTCTGTTAGGTACCAAAGGTACAGCCTTAAAGAACTCTGACAGAGGGACTTCCCTGGTGTCGCAGTGGTTAAGATTCCGAGCTCCCAATGTAAGGGGCCAGGATTCGATCCCTGGTCAGGGAACTAGATCCCACATGCATGCCGCAATTAAGAGTTTGCATGCCACAACTAAGGAGGCCGCCTGCCGCAACTAAGACCCAGTGCAACCAAATACATAAATTAAAAAAAAAAAGTTGACAGAATCCCAGCCTAACAGAGAAGACAGACAATAAACAAGTGAAGAAATAAACAAGATAAATACTACAAATTGTGAAGACAGATCTCATATACATTACATCACATATAGGATGGTGTAACAGAGGCAGGGAGGGCTTTTCTGTGTGACATTCAAGCTGAAATAGAAGAATGAAGAAGCCATAACACTGCAGAAAGTTGGGGGAAGAGCACTTTGGGCTGAGCAAACAGCAAGACCAAATAGCTTGAGGCAAAAAGCATGCAGACAAAGTAACTTGATAAATCCTAAGAAAAGATTAGGGCTCCCTGTGGACGGGGTCTGAGAACTAGAGAGATAAGACTGGGAAAGCAGGGACTTCCCTGGTGGCGCAGTGGTTAAGAATCCATCTGCCAATGCAGGGGACACGGGTTCGATCCGTGGTCCAGGAAGATTCCACATGCCACAGAGTAACTAAGCCTGTGTGTCACAACTACTGAGCCCGCGTGCTGCAACTACGGAAGCCCATGCACCTAGAGCCTGTGGTCTGCAATAAGAGAAGCCACTGCAATGAGAATCCCGTGCACTGCAATGAAGACCCAACACAGCCAAAAAAAAAAAGATATATGTTGGAGGTAGAACTGATTTTTTGATTTCGTGCAGAGGATAAATCCTTGTTGTTGTTAACTATATAATGCTATTTATCATGCTGGGGAACACTGGAAGGAACAAGATAGGTTGATAAAATCATGAGCATGAGCTGATATGCCAGCTAGACCTCCAAATGTAGGTGTCTAATAAGTAGTTGGATAAGTTGGGAGCTCAGAGGAGAGCTCTATCCTACCATGGTAATAAAATGTAAAAATTATTAACATTTAGGGCTTTCCCTGGTGGTCCAGTGGCTAAGACTTCGTGCTCCCAATGCAGGGGTTCGATCCCTGGTCGGGGAACTAGACCCCTTTTTAAAAAAAGATTATTAACATTTAGATGGTGTTTGAAGTCTTGAAGAGACTAGATAAGAGAACCTAGTTGTTAAAGCGGGCCCAGAACTGAGCTCTGAAATATCTCATCATTTAGGGGTCCTAAGATGGAGAAGTCAGCAAAGGAGACAGGACACTTAGGCAAGAAAAAAATCACAAGGGTGTGGTGTCACAGAGGCCAGTAAGGAAAGTGTTTCGTGAAAGACAGAGTACCACCTATGTCGAATGCTGCTAACAGGTAAAAAGAGATAGCATCGAGAACTGTTTATTGGATTTGGCAACTTGTGGCTTATTGGTATCCTTCTCAGGTTTAAGAGAAGGGTGGACAGATTGAGTTGGATTGAAGAGGAAACAGAGGTGAGGATATGGAGACCTCTAGTGTGGGCAATTTGTTTTAGTATTGTTGCAAAGAGGAGTGAAGAAATGAGATGACTGGGTAAAAGGGAGGGTTTGTTTATTTTTAAGACGGAAGTGATTCAGTAGAAGTAACTGATGGTACAGCAAGGAAAAATCCTTGAGAAGGTATGGGGGTGGTGGTGTGGGATCCACAGCACTGGGGGTGGGGTTTGCCCTTTGGTAGGGGCAGAGACACATCTTTCATGGTACCAGGAAGTCAGAAATGGGTGCAGATGCAAGTAGGCTTGTAGCTCCTAGTTGGATGAGAATGATCCTGATTTTTGTTTTCTCAAAGAACTATGAGAAGTCATTATTTATGGTAGAGTGAGAGAAGAGGGTGTAGGAGTTTGAACAGAGAAAGCATGAAATACACTATCTCTGGAAGTGGGAAAGTGAACTTACTAGAGAAATTCAGTACGATTGCCAGGGAAAGTCTAATGCCCTTTTCTGGTCCGTGGTCAAAATTTAAAGTGAAAGCCTCAGCCCTTGTTAAAGAAGGTGAATTCTTTGGTCCAACCAGAATTGGGGTTTTACCAGGTGAGTATATGGGGAAAGAGAAAAACAAGAGTTGTGGCAATCGTAACATCTAAACTGGGTTAACACAAGTTATGAATATAAAAATGTGAGATAGAGTGAAAAAGTCATACATTTAATGGTTTGGCGTTTTGTTTGTTGTTTTTTGCTTTTGGCCACGCAGCCTGTGGGATCTTAATTCCTCCACCAGGGATCTAACCCATGCCCCCTAAAGTGGGAGCATGGAGTCTTAACCACTGGACCGCTAGGTGAGTCCCGGTTTGGAGGTTTTGACGAAGCCAAAGAATCAAAGTTACTGTGTTAGTTGGGATGCTTGAAATAGAGATTTTTTAGGGATGTTATTCCTGGCAATAACAAACAGGAATAACTATATATGATGTGGGTGGGGTGGCTGACATAGGATGGAGGGAAAGATTGTTGGAGGTGAGTAGGTAAAGGATTAACAGAGTATTGGGTGGTCATCCACACAGATGTTAAATGATGTACAGAAGTAGAAAGAAAGACAGTGAGCCATGAGCTAGTATTAACTGAGGGAGGAATGATCCACCCAAAGGTCCATAGATGACACTAACTAGGAGAGGTATTAAGGGAAATGTCTCATGCACTTCAAAGTAGTTGGAGATTTTGAAGTAAGAAGGATGCTGTCCATTTGTTGATTCCATATATATATATATATTTATTTAAAATAAATTTATTAATTTTATTTATTTTTGGCTGCGTTGGGTCTTCGGTGCTGTGCGCAGGCTTTCTCTAGTTGTGGTGAGTGGGGTCTACTCTCTGTTGTGGTGTGCGGGCTTCTCACTGCGGTGGCTTCTCTTGTTGTGGAGCACAGGCGCTAGGCGGGCAGGCTTCAGTAGTCGCACGCGGGCTCAGTAGTTGTGGCACAGAGGCTTAGCTGCCCCGCGGCATGTGGGATCTTCCCGGACCAGGGCTCGAACCTGTGTCCCCTGCATTGGCAGGCGGATTCTTAACCACTACGCCACCAGGGAAGCCCCATATATATATATTTTTGAATTTTATTTATTTTTTTATTCAGCAGGTTCTTATTAGTTATCCATTATATACATATTAGTGTATATATGTCAATCCCAATCTCCCAATTCTAGATATTTTAATATTGTAGTTTTAAAGTATCTTAATCTGTTCATAAAGTGTTTTGAGGTAGCAGAATTAAGAAAAATGTTAAATTCTTTCTGTGATTCGTGTTTGTAAATTACTAGTCTATATACACACACACAAAATCAAGGCCTTTCTCTTTTAACAAAGAGGGCACTGAAGCTTATTGAGCCATTTATACTGCTAGACCAAACCAGTACTCCAATGAGGTTCCAAAATAAAATCAGTAAGATGGTGTGTGTGAAATCGGTTAAGATTTTATTTCTCTAATTTTATTGGCCCAGCACGAGGTGGAAGAGATAGCAGGCACTTCATTTATGCTTTTGAACCAGAGACTGCTGTTCTTTCTGGGGAAGGATACCAGCAGGCTGCTCCTAAGAGCAATCAAGAAAGGAAGGAGCCTTCTAACATCTCTCCCTAGGAGCTGCTGATAGGGCCCTGGCTATTTGCTTTCACGGGAAAATTGCTCTGGAGAACCCATTCAAATGTCTCCCAGCAAATCACTGTGGCCTACAGCCAACTCCTTTTCCGCTCATTGGCCGACTGGAAACTTCAACCACTCCACGCCTCCCGCCTCTCATCGGGAGCCAATAGGAAAGATTAGTTTCTCGTAACTTAGCGTCATCAAGTACAGTACTTGCAACTGGCTTTTGGAGCTACAGATCGAGAAGTAGGCGGGGCCGTGCCAGCCGGCCTATATAAGAAGAGGACAAAGGCGGCGCGCCGCCTGTGTCATCCGCCATCTTGTGCGAAGCAAGGTGGCCTCCACGTTCCCCGAACGTCTTCTTCGCTTCTGCCTCGACCGCCCCTTGATCACAGACATGTCTCGGGACCGGTTCCGAAGTCGGGGCGGTGGCGGTGGCGGTTTCCACCGACGCGGAGGGGGAGGCGGCCGCGGCGGCCTCCACGATTTCCGCTCCCCGCCACCCGGCATGGGCCTCAATCAGAACCGCGGACCTTTGGGGCCCGGCCCGGGCCAGGGCGGCCCCAAGCCTCCGATCCCGCCACCGCCTCCGCACCAGCAACAGCAGCAGCCACCGCCGCAGCAGCCGCCACCACAGCAGCCGCCGCCGCTTCAGCCGCCGCCGCACCAGCCGCCGCATCCGCAGCCGCCGCATCAGCCGCCGCCGCCGCCACAGGACTCATCTAAGCCTGCCGTCCCTCAGGGACCCGGCCCTGCTCCCGGAGTAGGCAGCGCTCCCCCGGCCTCCGGCTCGGCGCCGCCCGCCACACCCCCGACTTCGGGGGCCCCCACGGGGCCAGGCCCCACCCCGACCCCGCCGCCCGCTGTCACCTCGGCGCCCCCCGGGGTGCCCCCGCCCGCGCCGCCGAGCAGCGGGGTCCCCACCACCCCCCCTCAGGCTGGCGGCCCGCCGCCTCCACCCGCGGGGGTCCCGGGCCCCGGGCCTAAGCAGGGCCCAGGAGCCGGCGGCCCCAAAGGCGGCAAAATGCCAGGCGGGCCGAAGCCCGGCGGCGGCCCGGGCCTAAGCACTCCTGGCGGCCACCCCAAGCCGCCGCACCGAGGCGGCGGGGAGCCCCGCGGGGGCCGGCAACACCACCCGCCCTACCACCAGCAGCACCACCAAGGGCCGCCACCCGGCGGGCCCGGGGGCCGCAGTGAGGAGAAGATCTCTGACTCCGAGGTGAGTGTCTCCCTGCGCTACGGGTCGGTTTCCCTAAGATGGCGGCGGCCCCCCCCTTCCGCCCTCCATTTTGTTGGAGACCGGAAAGGGCGCCTGCGCCCGGGGGTGGGGGGGCGGGGCCGGCTGCTGCAGTGAGGGGCGGACGGCTCGGGTCTGCCAGCTGTCCCCCCCCCACCCCGGGTTAGGCCTCCCGGCTGGCGGAGAACTGACGGAAGGAGGCGCTGAGAAGCTATGGTGGGCCTTGTTAAAGCTAGTGGATCCTGGGAGCCAGAATAGGGTGGAGGATTGGAGAGATCGAGGTAGTCCTGGTCTTACACGCGCAGGCCCAGGGCTTGTCGACAACGGAATTTTGGTCGTTTTCTTTGTTTAATATCCCACCACCATTTTAACTTTTGCCCACTATGATTTTGATTTTGACATTTAGCATAAACCGCTGACGAGGTTCCTGATATAGAGTCTACTCTATAGAGAGGTTTGTGGCTGTTTTCGAGACTGTTCTGGATGGTTTACGGTCTTTGATGTTCGGACTAATTACATTGGAAATCCCGTAAATGTAGTAGCATCTTTGACTTTAAATGGAACAGGAGAGCAACTTGACTGTAACATACCCAGTTTGGGAAAAACGAAAATTATTATTGGGTCTTCCTATTTGCAGAGGTAACTGGTATCTGAAAATTCCTTTCCTTTTTCACTAGGGGTTTAAAGCCAACTTGTCTCTCTTGAGGAGGCCTGGAGAGAAAACTTACACGCAGCGTTGTCGGTTGTTTGTTGGTAATTTACCTGCTGATATCACGGAGGATGAATTCAAAAGATTATTTGCTAAATATGGAGAACCAGGAGAAGTTTTTATCAACAAAGGCAAAGGATTTGGATTTATTAAGCTTGTGAGTTTTTTTGTTTTTGTTTGTGTTTTTTTTTTGGTGGAATTAAAAGGGTCTTTTTTTCCTACAACAAACATAGTGTTTTTTAAACCAGCAAGAATAAATTAGTTTTTAAATTTTTCATCACTCACACAAAAGTTGCAGCTGTTGTACAGTGCATAATTGTTGGTATCTAAGAAAGGAAGGGAGTGGGTGGGTAAGGTATTTACCTCCCTCCCCTGAATGGTGTCAGGGTGGGCTGTCTGGAGATAGTTGAGCTGAGAGCTGTCAGAAGAATAGGATCGGGAGTTAGGCTTATGGCAATTTTAGGGTGGGCAGTAGCCAGTTTTGAGGTCATTAACGTGACTGTATGTCTTGATGCTTTCAGGAATCTAGAGCATTAGCTGAAATTGCTAAAGCTGAACTTGATGATACACCCATGAGAGGTAGACAGCTTCGGGTTCGATTTGCCACACATGCTGCTGCCCTTTCTGTTCGAAATCTTTCACCTTATGTTTCCAATGAACTGTTGGAAGAAGCCTTTAGTCAGTTTGGTCCTATTGAAAGGGCTGTTGTAATTGTGGATGATCGTGGAAGATCTACAGGGAAAGGCATTGTTGAATTTGCTTCTAAACCAGCAGCAAGAAAAGCATTTGAAAGATGCAGTGAAGGTGTTTTCTTACTAACAACGTAAGTTTTTATGTTTATTCGAATAACTTTTATTTATTAACTTGTATGAAGAAAATGCAGTGAAACTGGAACAAAATTAAGATGGAACCATTTTTGTTGTTAGAACTCCTCGTCCAGTCATTGTGGAACCCCTTGAACAGTTAGATGATGAAGATGGTCTTCCTGAAAAACTTGCACAGAAGAATCCAATGTATCAAAAGTAAGATCTGTTGAACTTTTGGGCAGTTCTTAATTTAAGTGTAAACGAGAACTTGCTAGAGTAATTTTTCAATTTTGCTTAAAATATGCAAAGTTCTTTGAAATGGATGGGCATAATGAAAACCTCAGCCTCAGAAAGCTAGAGGTTTTGAAGCAGTTACTCAAATACCTAGTGTTGTTTCTGAGGTAGGTATATTTCACATGCATTCTTGTTTTGTTCTTAATGGTTGTTAGGATGTGTTGTAAGGATCCTCTTTTTTTTTTTAATTAATTTATTTTTGTCTGCGTTGGGTCTTCGTTGCTGCACGCAGGTTTTCTCCAGTTGCGGCGAGTGGGGGCTGCTCTTTGTTGCGGTGCGTGGGCTTCTCATTGTGGTGGCTTCTCCTGTTGTGGAGCAGAGGCTCTAGGTGCACAGGCTTCAGTAGTTGTGGCACACGGGCTCAGTAGTTGTGGCTCACGGGTGCTAGAGCGCAGGCTCAGTAGTTGAGGTGCACGGGCTTAGTTGCTCCGCGGCATGTGGGATCTTCCCGGACCAGGGCTTGAACCTATTTCCCCTGCGTTAGCAGGCGGGTTCTTAACCAGTGTGCCACCAGGGAAGCCCGGTATCCTCATTTTTAAGGGTTGAAAAAATATTTCTTGAATCAGAATTTGGCTAGGGAAATAGAAAGTGAGGAAGGTAGGATTTACCTTCAGTGCCCATGTTACTGTTGACTATGTCTTTCTGGAACATGTATTGTTTTTGCTGTAAAAATACCTTATTAAGAATCAAGGTGATCTGTACCTTTCAGTATTTCTTAGCAGTAACAGGCCAGTGAAGTGACCATTGTTTTTAGGGGAAATCAGATACATTTCTTGTGTGCATCTGTAAATTGGTTCATATTTAAATATTGTCAGGGAGAGAGAAACCCCTCCTCGTTTTGCCCAGCATGGCACATTTGAGTATGAGTATTCTCAGAGGTGGAAGTCCCTGGATGAAATGGAAAAACAGCAGCGGGAACAAGTTGAAAAAAACATGAAAGATGCAAAGGACAAATTGGAAAGTGAAATGGAAGATGCCTATCATGAGCATCAGGCAAATCTTTTGCGTCAAGGTAAAGGACTCTCTGAAATATTACCGTTAGGGTCGTTTGCCTTTTGAACTTACTAGAATTTCACTAATGTGAATGTATGACAAAATTTTCCAATGTTCAGATCTGATGAGACGCCAGGAAGAATTAAGACGCATGGAAGAACTTCACAATCAAGAAATGCAGAAACGTAAAGAGATGCAGTTGAGGTAAAATCTTGTTAAATTAAGTCTTTGCTTCTGCATTAAGTGTACCTAAATTTTGCAGGTGAGTCAGATGAAATACAGAGGTGTTAAATACTGTGGCAGCTTTGGTTTAATGCTTAAATTGAAATAGAGTGTAAGATTTTTGTTATAAGGCTCACTTACTTTGCTGAAATACCTTTAGGGCTCTTCTTAGTCACTGTCCCAGCCTTTGTGTGTATTTGCTCTAACCTAGACTTTGTAATGCTCTTAAGCAAACTACTAGTTTTTTTCAAATTGAATTTTTAAAATGTGGATAAAACTTTAGTTTTTATGTTTGATGAATGTTTCTAGGCAAGAGGAGGAACGACGTAGGAGGGAAGAAGAGATGATGATTCGTCAACGTGAGATGGAAGAACAAATGAGACGCCAAAGAGAGGAAAGTTATAGCCGGATGGGCTACATGGATCCGGTAAGTAAACTTCTTTTGCAGTGTAATTGGAGTTTTCTACAAAGTTTGTAGACATCTAGGATGAAATTTTATTCAGTTAAATATAACCTTTCATATTATAGCTATTCTGCCATTTTTTCTCTTTTTAACCCAGGTGGTGTATTATGATTGATATGCCTTTTCCTTTGAGTTTTATCTTTTCCTTGGGTGGGCCAAAAGATTTCATTGGTTGGGAAGAAGCTTGCTTTATAGGTCTTTTGATAATGGAGTCTCACCTGGTTTCAGATTACTGATTTTTAAAATTACCTTATTGTTTTCCCTTAAGTTGAAAAACAATTTTTTTTTTAAACTTTGGAAATTCTTTTGTATTCAAGAATGCTTGGTATGGATTTAGTACAGGTGTATGAACGGGTTTTTTTTCTTTCAGAGAGAAAGAGACATGAGAATGGGCGGTGGAGGAGCAATGAACATGGGAGGTAAGAATGAAAATTAAATTAGTAATACCACTGAAGAGCAGTATTCTGGTTGAGTTGTAACCAGCATTTTTGTTTCCTAGATCCCTATGGTTCAGGAGGCCAGAAATTTCCACCTCTAGGTGGTGGTGGTGGCATAGGTTATGAAGCTAATCCTGGAGTTCCACCGGCAACAATGAGTGGTTCCATGATGGGAAGCGACATGGTAATGTATCCTGTGGGACATAGTTCAAAAGGAAATTCTCGTTTTCACAACTTATGTGTGTGTGTTTTTTTGTTTTTGTTTTTGTTTTTAAGTAGGCGACTGGACCTCTTTTAGTTCCCCTATCATGTAAATCGTAGTATTGAGGAGTACTTTGGCAACATAGAAGAACTCAATGTGGTAACCTAAACAGATAAGGTTGCCAACAAAAAGTCAATGCTTTTAGTAGTATGTTGGAATTATCTTTGGCAATAAGTAGACTTAGGTGCTTTCCATTATATTGCTTGTGTACTTTTGCACTATAGCTCATGGCAAATCCAAATTCTAAATGTTAGATAATGTAACATTATTCTACATCCACGTGAGAGTAATCAAATGGCAAGCTGTCATTCGTTAAGCTGGTATTTGCCAAAAGTGTGAATCAGACTTGTTTGTAGCTTTAGGCATGTTTTAGCAATGTGTAGGACTTTGACCTATATTTGGTGTGACTTCTACCCATGAAAAAGGAATTGTTTAGTCTTCGGACTCGTCGTTTCCCACCTGTTGGGCCTGTCTATAGGTGTACCTTCTAAAATAAACTGACATCTCTGTTTTGCTACAGGGTAGCAAAAGTCAATGATAATTTTAAGCATACTAGTTGTGTGCATTTGATCTGAACCTTCTTGATGCTGTCATATTTTAGCTGTACAGATAGTCTGTCAGGATACTTTAGAACAACCAAGTGAGTTGGTCTGAGTGGCTGTATTAGGACTTTACAATCCTTAGAAGAACTGAGTATTGGCTGTAGAGGTGGGTTTGGAGAAAAGTACATTGTCACAACTGAATTGAATCTGATTAGTTCACCTACAGGCTTTTGGCAAAGGAGGGAAGCTGCAGCATATAGCTCACTAGATTCATTTTACAAATAAGAACATAAGGATTTAGAATGGGGCCTCATCTATTTAAACTCTACTTAAGGCTTTTGAGAATTAGAATCATAAGTAGCTGGTTGGGTTAAACGTAGTGCTGTTAGCTTTCTTCAAATTGAATTTTAAAAATAATGTGGGTAACATTTTGGTTTATATCCTTCTTAATAGGCAGGTGTAGGTATGTATCAGATTTGTAACTGTAATTTGACATGATGTTCCCACAGTTAAGATTCTGTAGTCCATGTGACATGTAGCTCCTGGGTTCTAAGATACTGTAATAACATAATTGTAAAACCCCCAAATTTCCTCTTTACCTTTTTGAGATAAAACATACAATACAACGCGCTGAAAACCTAAGAATTTTAGGATTTTGAAATAGTTTGAAGGATTAGGATTTAGTATTTTTATAGTAACCCTGTAGTATTTTGTAGGAAGCATGTTGAAATCATATATGGTAACAGTTAAACCCTGATGCCGTTTTAGTTTCTGGGGGGTTTTTTTTCTGGTTTTCGGGTTTTGTTTTGTTTTTTTCCTAGCAATACTCAGAATAACTGGTCTGTTTTAAATAGAATTTGAAAGATAGTTCAGGCTGCTGTGCTTTTGCATATCTGTAGGGTTTTTCTGTTTGGGAACATAGGTTTCTAGGACTAGAAGTACCTAAAACTAGGTGGAATAATGAAGTCCTGCTTTATTGCAGTCACTTAAGCTTGGTGTTAATGCTGTTTGGGAGACACCCAAAACACGGAATCATAACTGTCAGTGGACTTTTTACAGACCTAAGGGGAAAGTTGGGCTGTTATGAGGGTGGGCTGTATATACAGTCAATTTGCAATTGTAGAGAACAGTACTGTGAACATAATTGTCTCTGGTTATACAGTGATGGCTCTGAAGGTGGTATACCTGTGAGAATATGGCAACACACTTTTAAATCAAGTTACTGTGCCGGTTAAGTGACTAAATCTATTAGTCTTTTATTCTTTTTCTTTTTGTAGTCTGGTAGCATTTTATTAAAACTTTGAACCT
This sequence comes from Pseudorca crassidens, assembly GCF_039906515.1. NCBI lineage: Eukaryota > Metazoa > Chordata > Mammalia > Artiodactyla > Delphinidae > Pseudorca > Pseudorca crassidens. The sequence continues at coordinate 27,959,994 of NC_090297.1, read as the reverse complement.
TTTAAGGTTTCTGCAACTTAGCAGATGTGTCTTAAGATCTTGAAAAGCACAAGGTTTCTTATGCAGCACATACCACTAACTGGTGAGTAGGTCTTTGTCACTTCATTGAGTGAATTGAATCTGTCTGGTTGGGCTTGTTAGGCTTACTTGGAAATTAAATTTCCTGTTCAGACCTTGAAAGTGAGAAGTGTGTAAGCTTTTCAGTGGGTTAATCTGATGTGAAATTTCTTAAAACTCATTTTGGAATGGGTTTTCACATCTGCACTAATTCTTAAATTTTTTAGCACTACAGGGAAGATCTATTCTTTGAAACAGGTGTATGAGAATGGCTCAAGTGGGAACATACCACAAGGCATGTATTATCGTAAACTAATTTTCAAATTACCCTTTTTTCCTTTCTATGTTCCCGGTACCTGTGGATCGACTCATTGGTGATTGTATCGACGAACGTTGACTACGGAACCTTCTAAAATATTTACTTAACACACATGGACATCAACTACATATAATGAACTGTTACTTAACTGTTCCAATAGCGTACTGAGCGCTTTGGGCAGGGAGGTGCGGGACCTGTGGGTGGACAGGGTCCTAGAGGAATGGGGCCTGGAACTCCGGCAGGATATGGTAGAGGGAGAGAAGAGTATGAAGGCCCAAACAAGAAACCCCGATTTTAGATGTGATATCTAGGCTTTCATTCCAGTTTGTTTTTGTCTTTTCTTGTTTAGATAGCAATCTTTTAAATTCTTGCATTTTAGTAAGAAAGCTACCTTTTTATGGATGTTAGCAGTTTATTGACCTAATATTTGTAAATGGTCTGTTTGGGCAGGTAAAATTATGTAATGCAGTGTTTGAAACAGGGGAATTTTTTTTCCTTTTTTTCCTTTTTTTTTTTTTTTTTAACTGTATAATGTCCCTCAATTTATGGCAGTGTACCTTGTGCCACTGATTTCCAAAGTGTACCAATTTTTTTTTTTTACTGTGCTTCAAATAAATAGAAAAAATAGTTAAGATTTTGATCTTCAACTTTGCCATTCATGCTTCTATGCACATTAGGCTAGGTGTTCCACTTGGAAAGCATAAGAGTGTCTAGGCCTTTGAGTGGCATATGCCATTTCTGGGAAATGTATTTGTAGGCTAAGTATTGCTTTCTACATTTAAGTACCCCCTTGTTTTAAAAAGAAGAAATGCATATTGAATAGTTTCATGATTTGATTTGTTTGGCATTATAGGAAGCAAGCCGGTGCTAGTATTTTCAAATGGCTATGTAAGCAAAGCTGAACTGTAAATCTTCATTCAGGAATGTGTATTAAGATTATGGAATGGGTGTAAGACTGTTGGTAGGGGGAGAAAGTGGGCATGACTTAAATGGATCTTTTACGGCCCTATGATCTATCCTTTCCTTGAAAGTTTCTGAAGAACAAGTGGAAAGATCATTTTGTTGCATTCCTCCATTCTTGTTTTTTAAAGAACGAGTCCCAAGCCCTACGAACGGCTTGTATTGAACATTCACATCTGAATTAAAGATTGTTAAACATGAAGTCTTTTCATGTATTACTTCAAGTGATTTATAAAGATGGGGTTTAGTCTGAATAATTAAACTCGAAAGTAAGGTATAGTCATCATAAAGTAGGTTTGGCTATGTATACATTTGTACTCTAACTTTTACATCTCCTTGTGGTACTTCTGTTGGGCAAAAATCTGTAGGACTATAAAAAAACTTATTTTCTTTTCTAAGAGCTGGTAGTGACTTAATAACAAATAGGGTTGCAGAGAACTATACTTACTGTGAAATACTTTTAACGTGTTTTTCCATAGTTTCCTTTTGATGTAGCACTAAATCTGGAGAGTTGCTCGTGCTACACAGTACAAATATCCTTTCCTCCCACCATAAAGCTTTGGAGCTTTTCGATGGTGTTGTCAGTTTATTGTCAACTTCATTGAATCTCCTTTCATTAGAGACATTTTGACTTATTAATAAAATAGATCGTTACTGTTGTCTGTTAGTACAATGGGAACCTGCTTTCCCATGTTTATATTGTTAGCAGAGGAATAACTTCCTAAAAGTAGTAGGTAAGGTAACTGAATGGTTTGGCTTTGTTCTTAGTTATGTTTCCATTCAAATTTGTACATTATAGAACTCTTACTATGGAATGTGTCTTCCTCCTTTTCACCTCTGTTGGTGTTAATTGGCAAAAGTAAAATTCTAAACCAAATCTTTGTTTAAATACTGAAGGCTTAGTATTGTGCCTGAGTACAAAGGGAAACCTGTTGTTGAAACAATTGAGCACTCGTGCATAGGAAACCTGTTAATACTAAAAGTAAAACACTAGTGGAGTATAAAGGCATGCCACCGAATTCTGGTTGTGTGACTGACAGGTACCTGGTGTACTAATTAAGGGAGAGAATCTCATTAGAAAATGTTCATTATTTCTGTTCACCAAGACACTTGGAAATGAGTAGTTCTACCAGAATTATATCAATGAGGAAGTTTTGTCCCAAGTCAAGTTATTAATTGGTGATAATGTATGAGATTTTCTGTACCGGAAACAAGGGTCTTGATTTGAAAGGAGTCCATTACAATTTGATTGAATTGTATGGTAGGGACTCCACTAATGATAAGAAAATAAGGGGTGTTCATGGGACACCCACAGAGGGTGAACTTGAATGTGTGGGCGGGGGCTGGTGGGGAAATGGAAAAATCTGCCTATAAAATTAATGTTTCAGTTTATTTTTCAGATTACATGCCTTTCTTTATAAGGGATGCTGGCACAGACCCCTAAAATAAGCTTTTGGTAGTACTGTACCTTTGAAGAGTGGTGAAGGATGCTAATGGATAATCTCCTGAAAGTTGTGGTTTTGATAGCCTTATTGTGTAGAATTGCTAAACGTTGTTTAGCAAGTAATGTTGCTTAGTTTCAACTAAGTTTTGACTTTAATCACTGAAACAGCAGCGTACCAAGGGTCGTAAGCTACTCAAATAGACTTTCAACAAGTCTTGGAATGTATATGATAGTTTTTAGCCTAATGGGAATTTGAATCATCTTTAAAAGTAGATTCCTAAAAGCTGATTTATGAAACTTGGGGGTGGGAAAGGGAAAGTAGTACTTTTGAAGTATTTTAGCCATTTTTCTCATTTAAAGAAACCACCTGCCCCCGTTTCCTCCTCCACTTTCTCTCATAATTTTGTTTTAAGAGGAACACTGATTGTTTTTAAACTTATTACTCCTCTTATAATTCCTAATCTTTAAAAACTGCATTCTCTAAGAGATCCCAGTGTATTTAATAGGTGTTTTAGAAACTTAACCCATTGGCTCAACGTTTAGTGAAACCATAATCCTCTTTGCTTAGGTAAACTTCTAAGAAATACTATAAGCCCCACCACTCTTTATTAGATGTATTATACCACTAATATAAACATAATAATTTGGGAAATTGTAATGTTACGCCTGTGCAATTTTTATAAGTGGCATATTATGGCAGATAAAAATTTAGAGACTTGGCTTTTCTTGGGCAAGCCACTAAGTTGTGGCGGAATATTTTCTGGTGTTCTTGGACTGCAATTATGCACTATTAAAGTAGTCGCCTGCTACATAACTGCATTTAGCCAGCATTTCTGCAGTGCGTAACTGTGAGGAACGTAGTACCGCAAATGGCAATGGACATTAGGACCCGGATGTAGTATTCCTGCTTGCTCCGAGATTCTCATTGCCGACTGCATACAGGTAGGTAACAAGCAATATAATCTAACTTGGTGACTTGCTATGTACTTTTATTCCGTGGGCATTCTGACATCATACTTCTGACAATGAAATTACAGTGCAGCACCTAACACCTGTATGATAAAGCTAGCTTATATCAAAACTGCGTGGGTTTGGGTTTAGAGCTGTAATTTGTCAGGCAGAATTCAGTGCTGTTGCAGTTCTCAGATAAAAAGTGCAAACTTGATTATTTGGTATATCTGATTCAGTTGTGTGGTTTTTAGTTGCATTGTAACTGAAGATAACATGAAACACATCAGTGGTGTGGGGGAGGGGACCATACCATACTTCGGAAGTAAGAGTGCTTTTTAAGCATCTTGACACAGACTGTATAGCATGTGATAATTAGTTTCTGTTGTAGCAAACTGACCTGCTCATAGGTCAGCAATATCAGTTTGAGTGTAATCTTGGTAATTACTCTGCAGGTTGAGTGAATTAAGACTAAAAGTACAGTTTTTTTTGTAATGTGATTTAAAAATTTTTTTAAATGGGCTCCATCGGAACACCTCTGTTACTAACTTGGGGCATAGATGGGAATCTAACATGAATAGTTCAAGTTCTGTGATTTGTCTAAATATGTTTATACTCTAAACCTGGGGGAAAGTGGTGTGGCATGTTGACTTGCCTATTGAATACATGTTGGGAATCATTTCCCAATCATAAGACTTCGTCGTATTCTGTAGGATAACTGCAAATGTTCAGAGTAGCTTTTTGAATTTGGTTCCCTTAGCTTTAGGGATGTGATGTTACAATCCAAACTGTTCGACTACCAAAACAGTAAGTCTTCAAAAGCACCTTCCTTTGTTGCTTAGGATTTAAGCTTTGCATCGACTGTTGTTCCAGACCTCAATTCAACTGAACTTTGGTCTATGAACTGGTTTTTAGCTAGCATGCATGAGAAACAGCTTTCGTGTATAATGTTTTCTGCTCTGTAACTGGAAAGTTTGGTTTATTTTGCATAAATGTTGGTAAAACTCTTCATGACTATGAGAATTTTCTTTCATTGTATCAAGACAAATGGCTTGTTCTTTGGCAAGCGATTCACAAGGTGGGGACAAATTTGTACTTTAATACGTAGTCCATTCAACCAAATGACTTGACTCTCCTGCTAGATGAAAGAGCAAATGGTGACTAGTTTAGCTCTCTATATTAGTAATACAGTGCACATCAAACATAATGCTCAGTATTAGTGACAAGAGTGTCACTAAATTGGCATGCATCCCTGATGGGGTTTTCCTGTGGCATAATCCATTAAGTCGGTGGCCAGCACTTGCTACCGTGGTTCAGTGATTGTTTAGAAATAAAAGCGCAGGTTTGTCTCTTAACAGTCAATAACAATTTTGAGAGAATGTACTTGTTACAATATATGGACATCATTGGGGTGGGGGGGTAATTTTGCTTCATTCTGCTTATCTCGATGAATAGGCTTTTGCACTTTCGATGAGAAACCTGTGACTTTAGTCAATTCTTACTAGTTTTGATTTGTATGTAGCTGTAATTTGTGAATCTTAGTGCAGAGGGTCTTAAAAAAAATCACTCAGTCAAAAAGCTGGGGATAAATGGGTTTCAGTAATAACTCTATATACCGAGGTGCTCGCATTGTATTTCATAGTCTTTTCTTGTTACAAACCAAAATTATTTTTAATGAGAATGGTCGGAAGTTCAGAGGTGTGATGCCAGAATGCATTTTCGTACTGTTAGGCCCTTGGAACAGGTACCGGTGCTTTATGAAAGATGAAAGAAATGCAATGGGTGCTCTTCACATAAGGTTGCAAAACCTGCAAAGAATGCATAATAGTTTCACTTTTCCCCAATAAAGAGATGCGTGTGACTAGTTTTGGACTTTTAACCTTAATGGGGGTTGCATGTTTCCTATTGTTAATCATTGTCAGCTGCAGTGACATGATACACAGTCCTGCATTTACTGCCTTTCCCTTAATGATTTTGGACAGGTTTTAGAGAGCCAGGATGTTTGTTCTGGGCCTTTATTTGGTTTTGGCTTTAGCTGATAATGTTTCAGTGCTCTGTCAGCTAGTGCAGTTCTCAAATGGCTGCCTATTAGGGAAAGAATTCAGAGGATTTGGCTGCTCCCAATCATCTGTCATTGCTGCTAGATAATGATTGGCAATTTTTAAGTCTCAACTGTGGAAAGCTCACAGTTGGTAAACCATCAAACATAAAAATGTTGCTTTTGAACACCAGTGCTGAAAAGATTTATTTGGAGGGTGAAAAAGGGGCTGGATGCAGCATAGGATAATCTGGAGAATGGAGGAAGAATGCAAAACGATATAGTATCCCTTATGGATGGTACATGTGCAACAGGGAACTATTTCATATACCCTTGGCAGTTGCTGATAATCAGGGAGGAAGAAAAACCTGGAATTTGAATTAAGGCTGATCTTTCTGGTTTTTGTGCACTGTGGCCCTGCCAGGCATATATAGTGAAGGTGAATGTCTTCTCCCTCAGAAAAACTCAGGTTCCTTGCTGTCCCGATAAGGCATAGCTTCCCTGCCCTAACTTAAAACTCAGTGAGGACTTAAGAGGGAAAGAATGAGGCAAATATATAGGATTGCAGGATAACAACTGCATTGTTGTGTACTGTGGAAGGGGGAGGGCTCTCTTGGTGGACTCCTGCTGAAGGTGGTCAGTCCACCTGAGAATGGAAGACATGCTTGGTGGGGAGCAGGGTACGTGCTTTTATATGAAAAGAGCCGATGTTAAAACTCATTTGGTAAGGTAAACGTTGTCACATACCTTCACATAAGGGATAGTATATTTTGGATTGCAGTCAAACTTCATTGTGGTCAGACTGGTGAAAATGCAGTTAGGCTTTTGTATTTTAAAGAGGATACAATTCTCATTCGAACTCAGGTGTCTACTGCTACCTTACGTCAGAATGATTTTAGATTTTTTCCCCCCATGAAGTCTCTTCCTATTTTTTATGCTGTAACTTGCCCCCAATCTTTGTCTCTGGAATTTACTCTTTAAATTTTGAAATTAACTAGCATTTTCAAATCTTTATGCCCTTGTCTTTTATATTAACTTTTTCTTATTATTCTTTAGGTAAGAATGATTGATGTTGGCTGATATTGGAGTGTTCATTCCGTTGAAGTAAGTTTCCTTGGAAGGTTTAACCTGTAGAGGATTTTGGGTTTGACTTCTATTTAATGGTTAAATAATTTGATTTAGCTATGTGGGGTGAAAACTGTTTGACTCTTTTTTAAGATGTTCGCCTCTCCTAAGATAATACCCTTATTTATTTTTTTTAAATGTGTGTGCATGCGTGTGGGTGTATGTGAGTTGGAAAGAGAAAAGATTGGGATTATTACAAATCCCAATTATTACAGATTATTACAAAGATGTCAAACAATAGAAGAAAAAGATGAAAGATTTAGATCAGAAAAGAAGGCTTGAATTAGTGGAGACATGTATTTTCAGTACTCTTAAAATGAACTTCGGACCAATTCAAAATCCCATCCCTTTTTACATAATAAATTGTGAGGAACAGTTGTCTAGTCATTGGTAGGAGGGAAAACCTGTTTTCAACAGGTTCATTCAACCTGTTGATGTCAGAATAAAATGTACATGTTAGTAAAAATGTAATATATACTGAATATGTTATTTTAACACAGTTAATATTTTAATGATAGGTGGATAAGATATTTGTTCTCAAGACATCACACAGCATGAGCTGATCAAGAAGGAAAGCTACAACTTGTTAGACTGATGAAATATCTAGGTGAGTTGAGTGATTCTTACTCTGTAAACTGCCTTCAGGAGGACTCTCGGGTGGTATAAAAATAACTACTTGTGTGGATATCTCATTTTAATTTATTCTACGTTAAAACTTTCTTACAGGAAATATGTTTTTATAGCACACGCTTAAATATTTAAACATTTTTACAGCCTTCTGAGGTGTGGTAGACCTTGTCTGTTTGGCTAAAGCCTCACAAAAACAGGACTTAAGTTTTAAATAAAAATATATATCTGTATTCATCTCTGGGTCCATAAGACCATGTAGAAGAAGGTTCAGAAGATTTGAAGTTCCCTGTTTTTCATCAGATAGTTAAATGGTGGGATTACCTATAGTTGAGAATAGATGGAAGAAAAAATAAATACAGATGATGATCTAGAAGGGTTGGCAACAACTCTGCTGTTCTAGCTGGAAAGCAGTCGTAGACAGATGGACTTGACTGTGTTCCAATAAAACTTTTTTACAAAAAGGTGACTTGTAGATGGTACCTTACTGTCCCTTCATCTTACAGAAATTGCATTCGTTCAAGGTATCACTTAGGTATAAAGGGCTGTCATAATCAGTTTGAAATTAACAAAAATGGAAGAATTGAGGCTATATCTTATACCTAGAAAGAGGGTGCCAATTAATGGAGTGTCTTGAATGTTAGAGATCTGCCTTGTAAGAAAGTTCTTGTAGAAAATGGAAGTAAAATTTAATAAACTCATTGGGTGAGTCTGATATTAAAATCATTTCTGCTTCTTTAATCCTTAGTTATCTAAAGATCATTAAATACTATTACTACCACATTCCTTGATTAATGTTACTTTGCTGTTAGGAAGTTTACTTGGTTGATGCTGATAAATATTTGAGACCTTGATATGTGATTCTTAGGTCTTTTGGAGTAATTGTTTCCTTTAATTGACAGGATCCGGTGAACTCTGTCCCGAAAACCAGTGAGGAAGAGAGCAAAGAGGAATAAAACAACCTGTTGTTTAATAAAGACATTTTAAAATCAGATTGTCCTTCCATTTGTTTTGGTTTTGTTTTTAACTAGAGGACTCTTCCGTTTTCCAGAATTTTCTGTATATGTCAGCAACTTGTTTCTAGGTGACATTAAAAAAGTCATTCCATGTTGTAAGTATAAAACAAACTACATAATTTAGGACTCTACTTCTTGAGGCCTTTTTGGCAGAGCTGCTTTCAGCTCTTAATTACTAATCAACCTGATGGCCCTACACTATCAAACTCACCTGATTTAGCCATCATTATTTTAAAATTGCCTTCAGTCTTAGTAAGTTTTATTCCTGAGATTACCATGTGATTAGCAGTTAAAAAGCATTTTGTATATCACAAAAGGATTATCAGATTATGGTTATGAGTAGTCAAGACATTACTTCACTAACGAGTAGAGACTGAATTGCGTCTTGCCAAATAACCATATTTTGGTTACCCTGAGTAGCAATTTCTTTAAAGTGGAGTTGAATTTTATACGCAGTGTAAAATTCTGGAATTTGCTATAAAATCTGCTTGCCCCCTCCATTCTTGAAGCTCTCATTAAAACTTGACAAACTGTTAAAGGGATCTTTCACACCAAATTAATATGAGGTACGTATTAAAAGTAATTCGGGGTTTGCTTTTTGGTGTTTTTTTTTTTGGTTTTGTTTTTTTTGGGGAGCCGTGCCACATGGCCTGCAGGATCTTAGTTTCCCTGACCAGGGATCATACCTGTGCCCCCTGCAGTGGAAGCACAGAGTCCTAATCACTGGATCACTGGGGAATTCCCTTGTAACTGCAAAGGGAGAGAGTTGAAAGCCACAGCAGTCACTGGTCCCATGGAATTTGCTTTGAAAAGCTGTGCATAGTCAGTACCAGGGATGAGGCCCAAGATCCTGCTCTAAGTGTTCATAATCATTCTGATTATCTGTGATTGGCATATCTTCAGAGAGGCAAATGAGAGATCCCAAATCAAGAATCATCTGAGTCCATGTCTTGGTTCAACTGTTACTCCTTTTTTTTTGCGGTACGCGGGCCTCTCACTGTTGTGGCCTCTCCCATTGCGGAGCACAGGCTCCGGACGCGCAGGCTCCGCGGCATGTGGGATCTTCCCGGACCGGGCAAGAACCCGCGTCCCCTGCATCGGCAAGCGGACTCCCAACCACTGCGCCACCAGGGAAGCCCTGTTACTCCTTTCTGATTGCCAGCTTGCTTAGCATCTTTATGGGTCTCAAGGCAAAAATCTACAGTATAATATATTGGTTAGGAGTTACGGGGTCTTGCTACTGGAGTTCAAGTATTCTGAAATTTGCCCAGTTGCATTATCTGGCAAGTTGCCTGAACTGCAGTTTGGTCATCAATAGGATGAACATACTTTTTCTTCATTGGGGTAAAAGGTGGGTGTACATAAATGAACTTGCACGAAGACAAAAAAGGAGCATGTGGCATTTTCAAATAAATTTAGTAGTCATCAGGGTTCACAGGCAACAGGTCCAGGATTTTTATATTTTATAGAGAATAGGAAATTGTTAATTTTGGTAAGCTTTTAGACTGTGGAGTCCACAAGGGGAAATTAGTAATAGATCCTTAGGACTGAGGATTGGGATTCGTGGGAGAGACCATTTAACTTGGACAAGTTGTATATTGGTTTGGCCAAAAAGTTTGAGTTTTTCCATAACCTCTTAACATGATGTTATAATAGGATTAAGAATCCCTGCCTAGGGGCTTACCTGGTGGTCCAGTGGCTAAGACTCTGCACCCCAAATGCAGGGGGCCCAGCTTCCATCCCTGTTCGGGGAACTAGATCCCACGTGCCACAACCAAGAGCTTGCATGCAGCAACTGAAGATCCTGCATGTCACAAGACCCAGTGCAGCCAAAAAAAAAAATAAAAAATTCCCTGCCTAGCAGGGTTGTATGTTGATTAGTTGGTATTTTAAGTGTGTTGGGGAGTCGAGTGGGGAGCTTAAGCTCAAAACAAGTCCTCAAAGATTTTTTTTTTTTTTTCGCGGTATGCGGGCCTCTCTGTTGTGGCCTCTCCCGTTGCGGAGCACAGGCTCCGGACGCGCAGGCTCAGCGGCCATAGCTCGTCGGCCTAGCCGCTCCGCGGCACGTGGGATCTTCCCGGACCGGGGCACGAACCCGTGTCCCCTGCATCGGCAGGCGGACTCTCAACCACTGCACCACCAGGGAAGCCCCAGTCCTCAAGATTTTTAACAAATGGTTTATCAGGCATGTAATGTTTTGCATCTAAAGTGGGTTGGGTTCTAAACGTGCTTGAGGTAAGAGGGAATGAGGGGAAAAAGACAAAGATCCAAATAGAAAAACATTCCGTGTTCACTGACGTAGCATTCCCCAAAATAATTTACTCATTTACCATGTTCCAGCTGACTTCTTGAAATTGATAACGCTGATTCTAAGTTTCATATGGACCCTTACTTCACACCTATACAAAAGTTAACTAAAAAAGAGTGAAATGCCTAAATGTAAGAATGAAATTATAAAACTTAGATTATTAAATGACACCAAAAACATGAACAACAAAAAAGGCAAATTGGATTTACCAAAATTAATCACTGCTTCAAAGGACATCATCAAGAAAGTGAAAACTCATGGAATGGAAGAAAATATTTGTAAATCATAACTGGTTAGGGACTTCTATCCAGAATATGTGAAAAATAAACCCAATTGAGAAATAGGCAAAGGATTTAAATAGAAATTTCTGCAAGGAAGGTATACAGAAATGCCAATTAAGTACATGAAACGTTGCTTGGCATCATTAGTCAATAAGAAAGTGCAGGGAATTCCCTGGTGGTCCAGTGGTTAGGACTCTGAGCTTCCACTGCAGGGGTCCTGGGTTTGATTCCTGGTCGTGGAACTAAGATCCCAAAAGCTGCTCGGTCTGGCCAAAAACAAACAAAAAAAGCAAATCAAAACCCCGAAATACCACTTCAAACTTTCAGCTATAAGATGAATGTCTGAGGATCTAATGTATAACATGGTGACTCTAGTTACCAACACTGCTTTATAGAATTGCTTCGGTCACTTGATAATCAAAATTGCCTTCACTAGTTCAGCTGTCTTCATCATATACTAGATTTCTTTATATATCTGGCCCAGTGAACTATCCATTCCTACATAGATGTCATATTTTAAGTTTCATTGCTTTATATGAGTTTCAGTAGTTTTTTTTTTTTCTAAAGAAAAGGTTTTCTTTGGTTTTCTATGGACTCATTTTATTTAGTGGAATAAGTATATACATCTTAGGGTTCTTCAGAGAAACAGAAGCAATAGATTATACGCACACATATATATATTTTGGGGGGCATACTTTTTTGGGGGGGGCATACTTTTGATTAAAAAGCAAAATATACCTTCCACATATTTGGAGGAAAACCAACTAACATTATAACTAGCATTAAGGAAGAACTGAGCAGATACTAATAAAGGTAATAAAACAAGATGGGTGTAAAAGCAAAGGTCTCTGGGGCGTGAAAGTGGGTAGTCCACGGAACTGGTATAGACTTCTACCAAGAGACATACTGGTGGACACTCAGGTGGAGTCAAACAAGGGAAAAAGAAGAGAGGGCTTTTGGTTTTGTATGCATATATAAATTTAAACATGCGTGTTGGAGAACTTTCAGGGTATTGGAGCTGTGCTGCTTCTCCTGAGGGCTCAAGTAATGTCATTGTAATTAATGAAGCACGTAATTGTATACCCACCTTGTTTTGACTGTTTGCTATTTTGTAAGTATCACTGCATGAAGAAAACCTTGAACTAAAGAAAAGGGGCAAGGAGGCTCACAGGGAGGCGCTCTACCACTGTCCCATGTGAGCTGGCCTGGGATTGTAGTAATCTAGAAACATTTTTCAGCGTGCTTATTGCGCTTGCCATCTCCCTAGAAGATTTGGCCTGCCTAAAGAGGGAGCAGAATGAAGAGTTAACACCATTTCCTAGATATAAGAATGGATTGAGATAAGAAGTTTACTTTCAATACTTTGCTACTTTTTAATGTTCCTAGTAGATGGTAAGCACTCGGGAAACTGGTAGATACTTAATACTAATAAGTTTAATTTGGCATTGCATACATTCTAACTCCTCTGCCTGCCTTCTGCTTAATTGAACTCATCTGGCAAAAATCAAAGTCATGATAAAATCCAATTCTCTGTCTAATCCATATACATTGACTGTCTTTAAAGTCTGCTTACTGATCTCTAGGGATCCCTTTTTGCTGCCCAGCAACCACACGACTTTTGTCTTTATTAAATTCTATTTCATGCCATATCCTCTTTCTTCAAAGCTCCAATGCCTCTTCTTTCATCCTCATTTTCAGAAGATGACCTTTTCTGTTTCACTGAGAAAATAGAAACACTCAGAACTTTCACAAGCTTCTACAGTCATATCTCCCCACCTACCTACATCTGTACCTACATTTTCCTTTTTTTAAAAAAAAAAAAGTACTTATTCATTTTGGCTGTGCCGGGTCCCAGTTGCATCATGTGGGATCTTCGTTGTGGCATGCAGGATCTTTAGTTGTGGCATCTGGGCTCATAGTTGCAGCATGCGGACTCTTAGTTGCAGCATGCATGTGGGATCCAATTCCCTGACCAGGGATCGAACCCCAGCCCCCTGCATGAGGAGTGCAGAGTCTTACCCACTGGACCACCAGGGAAGTCCCTGTACCTACATATTCTTTTTCTTCTGTTATAATGGATGAACTGTCGATATTTCTAGCTGAGGCCAACTTCTTCACCAAAGAGGATGGCAAATAACCACATGGAAATATCCCCAACATCATTACCTTAAGAGAAATGCAAATTAATGGGGGTATATATATCTATATCTATCTATCATCATCTATCATCTAATCTCCAGTGGGATATAACTACACACCTATCAGAATGGCTAAAATAAAAAGTAGTGACAACATCAAATGTTGCAAGGGATGTAGAGAATCTGGATCGCTCATACATTGCTGGTGGAATGTAAAATGGTACAGCCACTTTGGAAAATAGTTTGGCATTTTTTTTGGTTGTTTTTTTTTTATACCAGCAATTTTTTTTTGTTTGTACCAGCAATGGTACTCCTGGGCATTTGGACTAGAAAAATGAAAATTTATGTTTACACAAAAATCATGTATACAAATGTTCATAGCAGCTTTATTTGTAATAGTCTAAAACTGGAAACAATCCAAATGTCCTTCAAAGCGTGAACTGTAAAAAAAAAAAAATAGTGAACTGTTAAACAAGTACATCAATAACATTATTCAGGGACAAACAGGAGTGGACTATTTAGACACGTTAACAACTTGGGTAGATTTTAAGGGTATTATGCTGAGTGAAAAAAGCAGTCCCAAAAGGCTATATGCTCTATGATTCCATTCATTCTTGAAAAGACAAAATTATAGAGATGGAGTATAGATTAGTAGTTGCCAATGGTTAGGGATAGAAGGGAGAGAGGAAGGTTGGTGTACTTATAAAAGTATCACAAGGGAGCACTGTGTTGGTGGAATTGTTTCGTATCTTGACTATAGTGGTGATTACATAAATCCATACATGATAAAACTGCATAAAAGTAAACACAAGTACACGAGTACATGTAAAACTGGTGAATCTGAATAAGATCAGTGGATGGTATCAATGTTTAAATTCCTGTTGTGATACTATTATAGTTATGCAAGATGTTACCATAGGGGGAAGCTGGGTGAACGATATATGAGATCCTTCTGTATTATTTCTTGCTACTTTATCTAAAAATATCTTAATTTAAAAGTGTTACATAAGATGGTTGATAGTATCTACGTCGTCTTGTTTCTGATACTTTTGTGGTAGTGCTCCCAGTATTTCACCTTTAAGCATGATGTTATACATACTATTGTCTAGGTCTATACATACACATTAATAAATATATTACCAACATTTTATTGTTAACAGAAAAAACCTTTAATTCTAATTTTACCAAGGTTTTAAAAATCAGGCACAAAAGTTAAAGCTTTATCAATGCTTTTATTGTATATATTGATATCATTTTCTTAATTTGATATATTTTGTTGCATTTCATAAATAAATTTCCTAATATTGAAACACCTTTACATTCTTGAGATGAACTGGAATGGGTAATAGTGCATCACTTAAAAAATTTTTTATAATAGAAAACTTCACATGTAAAAGCTCAGTAACAGGGACTTCCCTGGTGGCGCAGTGGTTAAGAATCCGCCTGCCAATGAAGGGGACACGGGTTCGAGCCTTGGTCCGGGAAGATGCCACGTGCCGCGTAGTAGCTAAGCCTGTGCGCCACAACTACTAAACCTGTGCTCTAGAGCCTGTGAGCCACAACCACTGAGGCCCGTGCACCAAAACCCCATGCTCCGCAACAAAAGAAGCCACTACAGGGAGTAGCCCCCGCTCACCACAATTAGAGAAAGTCCGTGCGCAGCAATGAAGACCCAATGCAGCCAAAAAAGAAAGCTGAGTAACAATACAATGAATCCCTATGTACCTATCACCTAGATTCAACAACTATGAAATCACGGACAATCTTGTTTCATCTTGACCCTCAAGTACTCCCCCCCCTCCCGTTATTATTCTGAAGCCCTAGATTTCATGTAATTTCATCCACTAATTCCTGAAGTATTTTTGTCTAAAAGTGATTTTTTATTTATTGGCTGCGTTGGGTCTTCGTTGCTGCACCCGGGCTTTCTCTAGTTGTGGCAAGGGGTCTACTCTTCGTTGTGGTGTGTTGGCTTCTCATTGCAGTGGTTTCTCTTTGGTGCAGAGCATGGGCTCTAGGCACGCGGGCTTCAGTAGCTGTGGCACGCAGACTCAGTAGTTGTGGCTTGTGGGCTCTAGAACGCAGGCTCATTAGTTGTGGTGCACGGGCTTAGTTGCTCCGCGGCATGTGGGATCTTCCCGGACCAGGACTCGAACCTGTGTCCCCTGCATCAGCAGGCAGATTCTTAACCACTGCACCACCAGGGAAGTCCCTAAAAGTGACTTAAAAAAAAACACATAACCACAACGTCATTACAAATATCCATTGTTCACAGTTGCTTAAAGATCTAAACATGGTTTACACACTGCAATTCATTGACATGACTCCTACTTCTTTAATCTATAGGATTCTCTGCCATCTTATGTTTTCCTTGTTTTTGTTAAAGTTTTTTTGTTTATCCTGTGCAGTCTCCTAGGATTTGGATTTTGCTGGTTAATCCCATTGATGTTGTTTAATATGTTCCTCTGACCCACTGTATTTCCAGTAAACATGCAGCTAGATCTAGGGTCTTGATAAGATTCAAGATCAAATTATTTGGCAAGATTACTTCATAGGTAGTGCTATATCAGTCAAAGTCCAGCCAGGAGACTGGAACCACATGTTGTTTGAACTATAGAACTAGAAAGGCTAGAGCACTAAGGTATTACACCAGCAGCAACTGTAGGAAGCTGCTAGGACTGGGAGAAAAAAGAGAAGTTGGAATTATTAATACTTAGAAGCCTGGAAGAAGAGTCCTTAAATTCAGACCTCTGAGAAGGATGCATATCTCAGCTGGTGAATATGTCTATTAGAAGTACACAATGTCTGGCTGTATTAGTGATGTTAGCAGCCAATGATGATCATTGCCTAGATGCATTAATTAAACAAGGTACTATTTTAATTTTATTCGTCATTTAATACTTGCAAAACTTTACCATGCTTTACATCAGTGCCTCTCAGTCAATCTGGTTATCTGAACCCTATTCTAATACATTCCTCAGGTAGGGGTCATGGAAACAATGTTCCATGAATTTGCATATTGATGATAGCCTGTGACTCTTACGCTTTAAAGTCCATTTGGTTGGATATAAAATCCTGAGTAAGTTCACATTACTTTATTGTCTTTTGGCATAGAGTGTCATTATGGAAAAGTGTGAAAATAATCGGATTTACCTTCCCTATACCTGTTTTTTTTTTTTTTTGGCATGGACTCTCAAAGGACTTTTTCTTCAAAAAACCCTTTAAAAATTTTTTCATTCTTTTTTTAGGCCATTACTCAGCACTGACCATCCTGGGTCAGTGTTCCTAGGTGCACAGTGTGTCTTTTCAATACATAAAGTCTTTCTAATTTCAAGCAAGTTCTCTTGAATTCAGTGCATCAGCCAGGGTTCAGTCAGGAAGCAGAAGCCATACTAGTTATCTGAACAGAGAGAATGTAAAAACACGTTAAGTATAAAGTTAACTAAGTTACTGAAAGGATAAAGAGAACATCAAGATGTCATGGAGGTAGCAGCTAATATCCTGAGATGAGAGAACAAAGAAAGGAGATAGGAATTTAAATTTAGAGGGGCCTCATGGAGCTGGAAGTTACAGCTCTGAGGAGGGATGATGCTGGTGCTGGTCTCTGAGCTTGGGCCTAAGACCTAGATCCCTGAAGAGGGGCTGCAGGTGTCTCTGACAGAAGGAAGCATGACGATAAGGCTTCTGCAAGTGTAATAGAAACTGCAACCACATTCAGCTGCTGCTAGGGAAGGAAGTGCTGGATGAAAACAGCATTGCTGGCATAATGCTCACAAGAACCACAAGCAGACATAAAGCTCACAGAAAGTAGACAGGATGGAACAAATCCTTTCCTTCAGACTTGCAGTCTCCCTCTAGTGACTCCTATTGGCAGAGGCTAACATAAATCCTGCTAAAGCAGAAATGATCACCACAAAGCCGAGTATAGAGGGGTGGGTGCATAGAAAATAGCATAATAACTGGCACATAGTTTTTAGTATTTGCTCTTTCCCATTGCTTTGGATTTCTTTGCAGACTCTATTTATATGGATATCAGGTTTTCAATATGTGATATCACTCTTCTCTTGATTTAAAACATTTTCCTTCTTTCCATTTCCACCCTCTATTTCTCTTAGGGATTATCCATTGTTTATTCACTTTTGAGTTCCTTCTAGATTAGTTTTCACTTTTACAGTGACTTTTATTTCTTTTAATTTCTAATGCTTTCCTGAATTCTTGTCATTTATCTTTTTAAACCTTTCTTTTATCCACTCATCTGAGTTTTTCTAATTCTTGTTTATAGTTCTTTTATAGCTTTTATCATTTAATTTCTTTTAGCTTGGTTTGAAACAGGTTTTTGTTTTGTAAGGATTTACTGTTCTTTATTCTTATAATTTTGTATATTTCACAATTCTTTTCTGTTGCTAAGTTTTAAGTGAAACATTTACCTGTACTTTTGAGACAGAATTAACTTTTCCGTCTTCAAGGTTCATGAAATACTATTATTTTCACAAAGTGACTAAAATAAATGACCTAGTTCTGAGACCTGCTTCCTTTGCCTCTCTCCCTCACTTCACACTATACACTGTCTTTCCTTTGACCCTATTGTCCCTGTCCTGCAGAATTTGGTGTATACAGCCAGCAGTTTCTCCTTGAAAGGGTTCTGTTTTGGAATGAAGCTTACATTTGTTAGTTTCAAGAGCCCATAAGGACCTAGATTACTCCAACAAATTTGGAATTTAGCACAGTCCCCTTAACTCACCTGCAAATTGGCATCTCCAGGTCACTTTTTGGCTGCAGTTTTCAAATTGGCCAGCCATGCTTTCCAGTGGAAACCTGTTGATTTGGGAGATCTATTCTCAAGGCCATCAGACGTCCCACTGATTTTCATCCATGACCTTCCATACAGATAAATGGCACTACTCAGGTTTTACAGTTGCTTTTGAGTTTGTCACTATCTAATTTTATTTTGGGATTGTGGGGATACCTTGTCACCAAGACTTGCTATAGATGCCATGCATGGGTTTTTGCTTTTATGAAGGGATTTGGGAGATTAAAAAAATACACTGCTATTTCTGTCATCTTCTATTCTTCAATGTACTTCTGGTAGTTAATTTTTTATTTAGGAATATCTGTGATAACAGTTTATATAAAAGGTAGTAGAGCACAGTGAGTAGAAGCATGAGCTGTGGAGTCACACTGCCTGGGTACAAATCCTAGATTCACTGTTTACTAATTATGTGATCTTTAACCTCTGTGTCTTAGTTTCTCCCATAAAATAATAGGTTGTGAGAAGTGAAATAACATAAAGCACTGAGAAAAGTACTAGGTTACATAGTAGGTATTCAACAAAGAAAGCTGGTGTGTTTTTTTTTTTTGGCCACACTTGCAGGATCTTAGTTCCCCGACCAGGGATTGAACCCAGGCCCCCAGCAGTGGAAGCACTGAATGCTAACCACTGGACCACCAGGGAATTCCCAGGAAAGCTGTTTTAATTACTGTAGTTATCCTTTTTTTCTTTTTCAGGTCTAGCTCTTATTTTACTGGCTTTATAGTAGACTATTAAAAAAGTAAAAAAAAAAAAAAAGGGAAAAAAACCACCCTACCTCTTGAAATTAACTCTTGCTTCCACAGTAAGATAGAAATCACAAATGCGAATAGCTAGAAAATAATGAAAATGAGAAGAACACATGGTAGGCAAATGTCACTTCAGAGGAAAGTTCATAGTGTTAAGCACTTTCATTACCAAACAGAAAAGAATGAAAATGTAAGCAATAAGCATTGAATACTAAAGATTAACTGCCTTCTATTAAAGTAGAAATCAATGAATTTTTTAAAAAGAGTAAAATGACCATATTAAATGTTGGCAAGGATGTGGAACAACAGACACAGATACTGTGGGTGGGAGTAGAAAAATGGTATAACTGAGAAGTCTAATTAAAGTGGAAGATGCACATAGCCTTGGCCCATCAAGTCCACCTCTAAGTAAGTACCTTAGAACAGACCTTCCCAACTTGTGGGCCAGTAGGGTAAAGCCTCAGGTGGTCACAGCTCTCAAAGCCTCATCTTTTATGCTATGAAGCATACAAATATTCTTTTCTGTATTATCATCTATCTATCTACATGAAGAGTTGGTAAGCAACCTCTTCTAATATCTTTCTTGGATTTCCACATTAGAAAGCCAAGTTTCATTGGAGTCAAGGCCTTATTTTATTCTCTGCTGGATATCCAGCAGCTAGAATAGCATCTAGTATATTGTACTTGCTCAATAAATATTTGTTCAATGTGCATACTATATAAAAAAAAGGATCACTGGAATATTATAAAAATGCAAAATCAGACATATAAAATATCCATTTAAATAAAGGATGTCCACCCTAGAGGAGCGGTATAGAGAGGGTGGGAGGGAGACACAAGAGGGAGGAGATACAGGGATATCTGTATATGTATAGCTGATTTACTTCGTTATACAAAAGAAACACACCACTGTAAAGCAATTATACTCCAATAAAGATGTTAAAAAAAAAAATTTCAGCGCGCACACAAAATAAATAAATAAATAAATAAAGGATGAACTTGTATACTCATATAATGGAATGGTATTCAGCAATTAGAATAAACAAACTAGAAATCCACATATAAATGTCAAACAACACTGAGTGAAAGAAAGCAAATTGCAGAAAGATAAGCACAATGCAACTTAAAGTTTTATATAAAGTTTACAATCATGTGCAACAAGGCTATGTATTAAGTATAAAATTATATAAGCATGGAATGATGCACACCAAATAATCATTGCCTCTGTGGAAAAACAGAAATATTATCAGGAAAAGATTTACAAGGGAGCTTTAACCCAATCTATAATATTTTATTTCTGAAATAAAAATCTGGAGCATGGCAAAATGTTAGGATTTAATAGAACTAAATGTTAATTATTACGTTCTTTTATTTTTATGTTAAAAATCAACCATAATTAAAAAGTAGAGTAGGATTGATAAATAAACCTAAGAATGTGTATGGAAAACAACTAAATAAAATAAATCACTAGTTTTGGCCTAATCAAGAAAGAAAATGTGTATAGAAGATCAATGAAGAAATCAAGTATAGGTATATAGAAGAAATTAAGAGAATACTTTCTACAACTCTAAGCAAATTCATTTGAAAGAAGGACTCAATGAAATAGATGCTCTTTCTAGAAAAATTACAAGTTATAAAAGAAAACCAGCCTCAGATATATCTACCACTAAATTCTTTCAAATCTCTGAGGAACACATTTCCCTTGTTATCTAAACTTTTCTAAAGTGTTAAGACAGAAAGAATTCTTTCTTTCAGAATTATTTGAAAATTAGTCATATTTTCATAAAGTAGATTAGGAATTCCTATTGTGTCACCCAGCTAAGTCAACCAAAACCACAGCGATATTTAGAGTTTTAATGTTTAATATATGAGGTTTCACAGAAAAGGAAATACAAATGGCTCAAGCAGATACGCAACCTTATTTTTAAGTGAAAATAAAAAATTCTATTGAGATTTAATCTCCACAGAGATTAACATATCATTATTCAACAGACTGGCAAAGATCAAAATGTTTGTTAATACTTTATAAAGATTCGAGGAAATAGGAACTCTCACACGTTGGTGGGAGTATAAAATCATACAATCCTTATAGAAAGCAATTTGCCAATATCTACGAAAAATAAAAATGTACAAATCTTCTGACCTAATAACTTCAGTTTAAAATTTTTTCTCACAGCAACTCACTAATGTGCAACATGACCTATGTACACGGTTATTAAATGCAGCATTATTTGCAAGAGTAAGAGACTGGAAAGAAAATGTTTGTCAGTAGGGACTGCTCCAATATATTATGGTACATCCATACAATTAAATCTTACGCAGTTATTAAAAAAAGAATCAAGAAACTCTATGTACTGATATGGGACAATCTCAAAAAATCATGTTAAGTGAAAACGGCAAGCTGAAGAACAATGTGCACTGCACAGTACATTTATGATTAAGTATCTCCAGAAGGATATTTAAAAAACAGTTAATACTTCTGGGAGGGGAAACTGGGTACTAAAAAAGGGAAGGAAACTTTTCACTGTATATCATTCTGTGTCATGAATTTTGAACCAAATGAATGTTACATGTTCTGATGAAAAAACTTCTTTTCTTAAAAGACAAAAATTTGAAATAAAAACTGATAGCCAACAGAAATACAAAATTCTTTCAGGTAAATTCAAGTTAGCAAGTTTTATATTTCTTTCACCTGTAGGATAAACTTTTCCACAGTTCCATTGAGTCTTTCAGGTTCCATCAGTTTATTTACCAATTCCTGCTCAACAGCCATTAGGGCTAAGCCACTAAGCTTTTCTTGTCCCCTGGTATGACATAAATATGTTTTAAGACGAGACAGTGTAGAAAATGAATTTTCAACACTTGCTGAAGTAACTGGCCAAGACAAAGCAATATATAATAGCACTGATATGCAAGGAATATTATTGTGAAGACCATGCTGAATAAACAAATGGCCAAGATTGCTGAAGCTGATGCAATCATAATCTAGGACAAAGTTGAGCTTTGCATATTGCCGATAAAATCTAAGTTCTGGGATGATGTCTGAATCAAGTTTATAAAATTCTTGGACATCTTTAGCTGTTGCTTCATTTAATGGTTCATTCCATTTAAGTAACAGTTCTGAAATCTGCTTCATTTTACAATAATCAAACTCTGAAAAACACAATTTTAAATTTTGTAATATAGTATCCAAGCCTTGGTAATAAATATTAATTTTATATTGTTCTTCTGTTGAGGTAGGAAAAAACATACTGTCTGAATTGCTAGGATCTATTGTTTTCTGAATTTTTCTTCTTTTCTGAAATGAAGGCCTTTCAACTTCAAAACCTTTACAGGTTATTTTTTGACATACTTCCTCTGCTCCATCCCAGATAGTTTTGAAATAAGTATCATTTCTTTCAGATGATAAACATTCCAAAATTGCTTCTATTTTTGAAGACAAAGAAAAAATGTCTATGGTTTCACTTTGAAGCTCTTTGGAAAGAATTCCTGTAACACTTAGTACTCGATAAAGAAATTTCAAACAAAAGATAAATTCAAATTTGGAAACCAATGCCAACAAATCACTCAATTCATCAGCTAAACTTGTGTTTGAAGAATGGCTTGATAGAACTTCCAGTGTTTCAATAACCTCTGGAAGACCCTCAATCACAGATAGTAACGTACGATCATGGACTGTCCAACATGATTGTGATGTATGTTTTTTGCATGTTTTGTTTTGACTTAGCTTATAAATGTTTTGAAAATTTACAGACATTTCCCCATGAATAGTGTTGAACAAAGAACTGAGAGTATTTAGAGCACTTCGGAGCTCTTTTACTTCTTTGCAAAACCTAATCACCGCCAAATCCAAAAAATGTGCATAACAATGCAGGTATAAAGCTCTTGGCTCTTCCTTCTTGAATTCTGCTGCAATTTTATTAAATTTTCCCCTCCAGTTACTGGTGCTATCATAGGCCTGGCCTCGTATTTTATCCAAATCAACTCCAATTTGCTGCAGGTAAGTTTTAATACTCCTGTGTAAGTTGGTCCCAGTCATCTCTTCAACATCTATGAAACCCAAAAATCTTTCTTTAATTAATATAGCCTTTGATGTTTTCTGTGGGTATCTTACACAAATAGAGAATTGCCCTTTAGTGGCACTATCAGTTGTTTCATCACATATTATTGAAAAAGCTGAGGAGACATTGATCTCATTTACAATATCTTGTAACATTTCAGTCTTTATTATTTCAATAATATCATTTTGAATTTGTGTACTATTGTAGAAGTCAACTTGTGAATTCGTAAGTCGAAATATTTCTTCTCCTTTATCTTTTGCTCGGATTTCTAACAATTCTAAAAAATTGCCTTTATTCACAGATGAAACAGACTGGTCATTTCCTCTTAAGAGTAAACACTGCTTTCCAAGAAATAAAATATTTTCAATTATAAGCTTTAGGTACTTTTTATTTCCCTCAATCTGTTTTGAATGATTAGATAAACTGTCATTAACGGCTTCATCACAAAACTGGTATTCCCTCCAAAATTGCAATGACTTTGAATGCATTTCACTTTTTTCATGCTTTCTGAATTTTTCCAGAGTTTTTTTCCAATTGGAAATTCCTTGGGCTGCAAATGACTCTCCTCCATAGCTAAATTTTTTTTGGCAGAACAACTGACACGAATAACAGAATATCACATCCTTTTTAATACTGTTTTCTAATTGCTGAAAATTTGAACACCAAGATTTTTTAATACTTCGTGATTTACCTTTAACTTTTTGTACTTTGGATGTAAATTTTGGGTGACGTAGTCCATCTCTTATTTTCATGGATTTCATACTGTTTGTAGCATCTTGGTTTGACACATGATCTTTTTGTACTTCTATACTGGAGCCAGTTGTATGCTGACTGAGTACTGATGAAGATGGTGCAAGGCTTGGCTGTTCCACATTACTATTAGCAACACCATTACTTGATTCACTGGGTGAAGTCTTAGAAATCTTGGGAGAAAATGACAAAATAACATTTCTTTGAACAGTTTTCAAATAATCAATTAAAATATCGAACATATCCATTCTAATAACAAAAAAAATCAATGGGTGAGTAACAGTATGAGCTCCACTAGGGGGAAACATTAACAATTATTTATAACTTAGTATTCTTATTAATAATTTCAAGTCAAACTTGAGATTTGGGAAACTGAACGTGAATAACAAAAGGTGTTTATTGCTCTACATTTTTGAGCTCTATGATCAAATCAGGAATGAATATGCTCAAATACACACATGCACAATATGTTTATAAAAGAAAGCTTAAAAAAGATAGTAGCAAAAACAATTAAGAATAAAACTTACATCCTCAACATTTGCTGTTACTGAAGAAACTGTACCTGTTAAAATAAAGCATAAATTCTAGATCTTATACCATAATCTATAAAATAGCATCATTAACTATATAATTGCTTATTTCATATTAGGCAACCAAAAGAAAACTTAAAGACAGATTCTATATTCTAATCAAGTATGGCAAAACAGTGTATATGTCAAAGAATGTCACATCAATTTTTACCTTGTAATACATCAGAGTTCATGACAGGCAGGGCTTCATGAGTATCTGCCAATGACACTATATTGCTTATAACTGGAGTTGTATCTTTCTTCGGAGAAAGGAGATCTGTTGAAGCATCATGCACCATGGAAACATTTACTGATAAAAATTAAATGGTATCTTATAAACCAGGCAGAATCAATCAGTCAGAAAGCACTGTTTAATTACAAGTGTTTCAACGAATAACGCAAATATCTATCAATAATTGCTTTAAGTATTAGTGGGTACTGGAGTAATTTTTATTAGGGCTTAGGAATATCCAGGTTCTTTAGGATAAGATTAATATCAACATTAAACAGATAATTTACGTTTCCCATCATTTTATATCTTTTACCTTTGCACGCAGTTTATCAGTCCTTTTATACTATTTGCTTGAACTGTCAAGCAAATCTTTACTGTGAAATTACCCATGAAGAACATTGCTAGAGAATCTCCTAATGGGTATCATTTCTAACCATTCCAGGATTCATAAACTCAATATGAATGGAGCTGAGTGGTGTCTAAGCTAGTATTAAAGAGCTTTCTATAATAAGCCAGTCTGCATGATGCACAAGCCCCAGGGGAATCATTCATTCCACCGTCTATGAAATTAGCACCACTGGTCCTATATGAGGCTCTTTGATAGAATACACAGTTGGCTCTGGATTCTCTGTCCCTTTCTATTAGTGAACATCAAAGTATTTCCGACTAGCTCTACTCCATGTGAAAAATGTAACTAATAGCCTTGTTTTTACAAAGCAGGGCTAACTAGAAGATTCTATATTCTAATATGACAATCTTTACAAATAAATATTAAATCTCTGGTGATGAAGTAGCCTTCCTTTTATGCAAAAATACTGGAAACTGTTCTTTGAAACAAGTTTTAGATTGTTTTGACTTTTAAGTCAGTTTAATTTAGAAATGAATCAAGGTTATAAATTAAAGGAAAGCAGTAATATTCTTCAACAGTTACTAAATCTCTGGTAACTGCTAAAAAAAATAGTACCTGTAGAAGATTCCATCTTAGCTTTACTGTAAGCAGAGAAACAATGAACAGAGCAGAAAAGCTCTGTCTTCCCCGAGTCATTGGTAGTCTCAATCATTTCGTCTGAGGGTTTCAGTGATTTGCAAAGAACAGATGTAAGTGTTTTGGCTGGTTTCTGTTAGAGAGTAAAATAATATTCATATTCCTGGTATATGACATATGCTCACAACCATTGCTTAGTTGAAATATTATAATAACAATGAAGTCATATTTTTGTATTTTCTTAAGAACAGAAAAAAGGCACTTATAGATTGTAATGACTAAAATGAAGGAAACTGATCAATCTATTAGGTAACTATTTGTATTATTTGTCAGGTATATTAATAGCTATAACAATACATATGCAAGCAATGAAGAAAGTGGTCATAAACGATGTTCATCATCCCAGGCAACTAAAGCCAACTGGACAAATCAACAAAAGTCTTATAATTACAGGTCTGTCTTTAATGCCAACTTGCGCATCAACTAAGGAAAGCCTTTTACTAGTGCTAAGGAGGAGCCAAAAAAGGGTGCCTAACACACATTACAAGATGCTGTGGGAAACACTGTTTTGCTAGCCTAACTTCATGGTGAAAATTCAAGCACGTTGTAAAAAAGCAGCACACAAGCAGTAAGAGGTACAGAACATAGTGCATTCTGTAAGCAGTAAGGTTGCAAAGGAAAAGGATAGAAAATGGGGAGGTTCACCACCTACTCTTCCGGGTGAAACAGGAGCCATCATTCCTGGACTTAATACTAAGTTAACACTAACGACAATGATGAAATGGAACAGCTTTTAGGGGTACACAAAGTGCAAAGACAAATGAAAATATCTTACACAGATTTTCTTTTTCTGGGAAAGAATGGGATATTGGCAAAGGAACAATGAAACAAAAAGTAGAGTGTAATTTTGAAAATTACTATTTTTGTCCCTTATTAGTAGGAATTTTCATATTTTACGAAATATAACAACTCACCAATGTTTACATTAACCAACAGTAGTGGTATAATTTATAACTAATTTATTACTCATGTGGGAAAGCTAATACTTAGCTAATGTACTCTAGTAAGAAGATATGGCCAGGGACTTCCCTGGTGGCACAGTGGTTGAGAAGATTCACAAAACATTAATATCTATCAATATTTAAAGTATCCCTGTATGTTGACCCAGAAATTTATACTTTTAAGAATTTTGGGGGCTTCCCTGGTGGTGCAGTGGTTAAGAATCCGCCTGCCAATGCAGGGGACACAGTTCAAGTCCTGGTCTGGGAAGATCCCACATGCTGCAGAGCAACTAAGCCCACGCGCCACAACTACTGAGCCTGCGTGCCACACCTACTGAAGCCCACGTGCCTAGAGCCCATGCTCCGCAACAAGAGAAGCCACCGCAATGAGAAGCCCGCACACCACAACGTGCAGTGAGTAGCCCCCGCTCACTGTAACTAGAGAAAGCCCACACGTGGCAGTGAAGACCCAACGCAGCAATAAATAAATAAATAAGTTAATTAATTTTTAAAAAGATGTGGCCAAAATAATTACAATTATACCAATCAACTTTTTAAAATAAAAAGCCACCCTATTTTTGCATTTTTGGATTCATAAGTTTGAGTGCTTTACTAATTTTTTTTTTTTTTTGGCCACGCTGTGCAGCTTGCAGGATCCTAGTTCCCTGACCAGGGACTGAACCCAGGCCCTTGTCAGTAAAAGCGCAGAGTCCCAGCCACTGGACCGCCGGGGAATCTAATTCTTGATTACAGTTCACTAACAATATGGATTTTCTACATTATCACAATCACACAATATCTTAAATGCAGCAGGGCATAGTGTTAGGTGGTGCTTCTTAACTCATCTAGCCAAATAAGCCGTGCCCCATCACATATGCGGAATAACTGAGTACTCAAATACAGGCTCTTAAAAACAGGAGAAGGTCTATTTATTGAGTGTGAGGGGTAAAGAAAGAAAAGAAGGAATGGCATTAACTGCTTTCAGACAAAGGGTTCTATGCTCTCTGTTCTCCCATTTCTGGTCCCAAGGCAGGGTACTCTCATGGTGTGGGCATTCTGTCATAGAAAAGCTGTGGCTCACAAATGACCTATTTGAACTGTGGCTTGTTAAGACTCCCATCTTCAGTTGCTTGTTTTTAAGGAAGAATTTATAGGGATACAATTGGGTCTCAAAGCGTCACCAGAACAAGCAAGACATGGGACAGTCCACCTCATGAAAGGGGCTCAGACCACTATTGTGTTCAGCTCACTTAGTCCTGCAAAGCAGGGCCAGCTTCTCTGCTCTCAGAGCCACCCATCCAAGGCTCTCCTATCAGAAATAGGGGATTATTTCTCATTGGTTTATTGCCTACTAGGACTCCTGATTCAGAAAAAAGCATGTGACATTCTTGATTTATCTTAACCTTGCTTAGGTGTAAGAAATACATGGAATTAAAAAATAAAAAACATTTCTGTGGTTGAGTCCTACTGACCAATAGACTATTGTTATGCTTGCTATCTAACTTATAAATAAGCTTCCCTCTGATTGCCTTTTCTTCAAGACAAGATCATCACCCTGAGATTCTTTAGGAAAATCTCCATGCAGCATTTATCATGAATTGTTATGTGAAAAACAACTGTCAGAAGTCTTTTATATCATCTCCTTCATCATCTTACCAACGAAAAATATTCCCAATGGTACTAATATCTATACCGCCAGTTTCCTAAAGTGGAAACATTCACAAGCCAACTAATGGAAGGAACTCAACCTTCCATTTTTCATTTGAGTCTTATGCAATCAAATTCAAATGGAGTGGTCCTCACTTTATGCAATAGATCTTTATTCATACCTGCTTATATGCTGTAATACGCTTTGAACTATTAAAGTAATGAGACTGTGCTTCCATGTGAAGTATATGGAACAGACTAGAGCTAGTGGAACAGTAAGCTCCACAGTTCTCACAACAGTTCATGATGAGGTTGTTAGCAGAGTGAAACTTTGAAAAACAGGCATTACTGCAAAGACTACGTTTCATGTTCTGGTATTTTACTTCATACTGAATCTAGGATTTAAAAAAAAGACTTAGTAAAAACTCTGATATTTAAGCAGAATAATCAGAGTCCCTCAAGGTTAAGATATATTGCAACTTACAACAGTAGTCTTCTGACACATGCTGCACTTGGCTGGAATGCTATTAGTACATATGGTATCAAATGGTTTTCTTTTTTCTTCATATGATGAAAGACAAGATTGGCTGCAAAAAGTTTTGCTAGTGGTAGTATCTTCCAGCTGCATACTGATCACATCCTTTAGATTTACAATGTCTCTAAAAATAAATAACAAGGGTACCATTAAACTCTTTTACCACAATTATTTCTTTCTTTTCATAAGCTAAATCACTCCCTTAAATAACCCTCTCCCCTGTTGTTTCATTTACCTGAAGAACTGTGAAATAGTAGGAACATCAGCCTTGAAATAAGAAAACCTGAATTTGGTATCTAGTTCTATCACTTACATTAAGTAACAGTGATTAAGTCATTTATATTCCCTAAATGTTAATTTCTTCATCTATAACGTTAAGGATTATAAACACATCTGATAGTACAGTTTGAGGATTACCTTGCCTGTATTAGTTGGTGCTAGTGATTATAGAGTGATGACGAGAAATCACATATTCATACCTGACAAACTTTGGAATCTACAAGACAGAGGATTTAGAAGTTTGATCTACAAATTCCTGGGGATTCTCCAGATACTTTCAGGAGGTCCACAGGATCAAAACTATTTTCATAATATTAACAAGTTATTTGCCTTTTTCACTGTGTTGACATTTGAACAGATGGTGCAAAAGCAACGGTGGGCCCCTGCAATTCCACTCCTAGGTATATACGCCAAAGAACTGAAAAAAAGTACTCAAAAAAGTACGTATACACAAGGGTTCCTAACAATTACAACAGATAGCAACAGCCTAAATGTTCATCAACAAATGAATGGATAAACAAATTGTGGTATATTATTCGGCTATAAAAAAAAAGAATGAAGTACTGATACACATGCCACAACATGAATGAATCTTGAAAACACTATGCTAAGGGAAAGAAGCCAGACATAAAAGGTCACAAGTTGTGATTCCGTCTATATAAAATATTCATAATAGATAAATCCATAGATAGAATGCAGATTGGTGGTTGCCAGGGGTTGAGGGGAGTGAAGATAGGGGAATGGGGAGAAACTCCTTAACAGATAAGGCATTTTACTTTGGGATGATAGAAATGTTTTGGAACTAGATAGAGGTGGTAGTTGTACAATACTGTAAATGTACTAAAAGGTACTGAAATGGTTTTTGTTATAAGAATTTCACCTCAATAAATAGGGAGGAAAAAAAAAAGCGATGGTGGGTAAAACTGCCAGAGCCTTATTTAGCATAAATCAAGGCAGTGACGCCAAAAGGTACCAGTATTCGCACTATTCACAACCATGAATTTGTTGTAAGTTATTTACTTTATTAAAACTCAATCCTTCAGTACATCTTTTTAAGATTCTGTGAGATGAAATGGGACGTAGGCATAAATTATTTCTCCTGCACACCAAAGTATGATGGTTGTTTCAAGGAAAATCTCATGTAGGAATGTTAAGAGTTAAAACCTGAGTTAGGGGACCTCCCTGGTGGCAGAGTGGTTAAGAATCTGACTGCCAAAGTAGGGGACATGGGTTCGAGCCCTGGTCCGGGAAGATCCCACATGCCACGGAGCAACTAAGTCTGTGTGCCACAACTACTGAGCCTGTGCTCTAGAACCCACATGCCACAGCTACTGAAGCCCAAGTGCCTAGAGCCCGTGCTCCGCAACAAGAGAAGCCACCGCAAAGAGAAGCCCCCGAGTAGCCCCTGCTCGCCACAACTAGAGAAAGCCCACGCGCAGCAACAAAGACCCAACGCAGCCATAAACAAACAAACAAATAAATGAGTTAGCTACTTTTTTCATGGAATACCTATTTATTTCAAAGAATGACTATCAGGGAAACTATTAACCAGAAGTAGGTATCTGGCAGATATTTTCTCAAAAATGAATAAAGTAAGACTGTTACCTCAAGGAAAACAACTGACAGTAGTTATTGCCAATGATAAAATATGAGCTTTCACTGAAAATTAGAATTTTGGAAAACCTCCAGCTTGATAGCTTCCTAATACGTAGACTTTCTTAGTAAGATTAGTGATATTTTCTAAAATGTGATTTTTAAAATATTGCATAATGAAACACGACATTTAGATCTGCATACCTCAGGGAATCAATATTTTCCAAATGATGATAGCATGAAGCAAAAATCAGTTGTGGGTAGAAGAACAATTCAAAGTACAAATAGACCAATACATTTTTTTTTTTTTTTTTTTTTTTTGCGGTACGCGGGCCTCTCACTGTTGTGGCCTCTCCCGTTGCGGAGCACAGCCTCCGGACGCGCAGGCTCAGCGGCCATGGCTCACAGGCCTAGCTGCTCCGTGGCATGTGGGATCTTCCCAGACCGGGGCACAAACCTGTGTCCCCTGCATCGGCAGGCGGACTCTCAAACATTGCGCCACCAGGGAAGCCCTAGACCAATAAATTTTAACGTGACAGTACAAAAAATTCATTGATATGGCTTCAGATTCTACATTGTAACTAACCTTTAAGAAACTGTAGTATCCTTTAAGAAAATTGTAGTATCAAAGAACTTCCACAATTATATGAAATGCTATTAAAACACTCCTCCCTTTTCCAAATACTTATTTGTAAGGTCAGCTTTTCTTCAGACTTCAACCAAAACAACATTTTATAACCAAGTGAATGCAGAAGCAGATATGAGAACCCGGCCAGACAGTAAAGCAGTTTGCAAAACTAATAAAACAGTGCTCACTAAATTTTTCTTAAAATTTCTCCTAAATTTTAAAAAACGCTATTATTCAAAAAAAAAAATTAGGTCAACATGCAGAGTTTATTACTTTTAAATGAGTTAATAGTTAAAAATTCCTCAGTTTTAATTTCTAACACAATATATGTATAGGTAGATGTAAGCTACATAAACTAAAGTTCTGGGCTTCCCTGGTGGCACAGTGGTTGAGAGTCTGCCTGCCGATGCAGGGGACACGGGTTCGTGCCCCGGTCCAGGAAGATCCCACATGCCGAGGAGCGGCTGCGCCCGTGAGCCATGGTCGCTGAGCCTGCGCGTCCAGAGCCATTGCTCCGCAATGGGAGAGGCCACAACAGTGAGAGGCCCGCGTACCGCAAAAAAAAAAAAAAAAAAAAAAAACTAAATTTCTTTGGGTCTTCAAAAATTTTTAAGATTGTAAAGGGGTCCAGAAACCAGAAAATGTGAGAACTGCTACTACAGGAAATACCAAGATATCTGGCTACCTAGATCCCTCAGAATATCAATCTTTCAGGATAATAGTTTTCCAGATGAAATACTCCTGAAATCAACACTATTTTAAACCTCAATATTTACAAATTTTTAGTGTACAAATCTTCCTTGACTTACAATGGGGTTATGTCCAGATAAACCCATCTTAAATTGAAAATATCGTAAGTCAAAGACGCATTTAATACACCTAACCTACAGAACACCATAGCTTAGCCTAGTCTACCTTAAAGGTGCTCAGAACACTTACCTTAGCTTACACTTGCGTAAAATCATCTAACACAAAGCCTGTTTTATAATAAAGTGATGAACATATCATGTGGTTTACTGAATATGGTACTGAACATGAAAAACAGAATGGTTGTACAGAATGATTTTAAGTGTATGGGTTGTTTACCCTTGTGATCACGTGGCTGACTGGGAGGTGGGGCTCACTGCCGCTGCCCGGCATGTCATGAGAGTATCATACTGCATACTATCATACTAGCCCAGCAAAAGAACAAAATTCAAAATTCGAAGTAGGTTTCTACTGAATGTGTATCGCTTTAGCACTGCTGTAAAGTTGAAAAATCATTATGTAGAACAATTGTAAGTTAGGGACTATCTGTACTATAATCTTTCTGCCTCCTTAAACAGCACCAAAATTACAGGTTAATTTTCATTATCACAACACCAGTCATTTTACTGGCTTAAGATGTAGCTCTACATGCAGTATCTGAGTTGTGACAAATTTTTTTCTAGGATTCACTGTGTGCCAAGCAGTGTTTAGGCCTTGGGGACACAAAAATGCGTATAATCTGGTCCCTAATGTCAAGAGGTTCATAGTCTAACTGTAGCATTATCAATTCTTTAATAACATTAATTTTACAATCAATGTTTTGGGAGTTATGAACACTATGGAAACACAGACCATGGAACAATTATCTGGGTGGCTGGGGGGAATAAGAGGAAGGAATGGTATGGGAATAGACAAAGGGTACAGATATTTGAGGCAGACCTTTAAGATAGTAAGAAATTAGCCAGATGGGAAGGAAGGCAGAAGAAATAGCACTGGCAGAAGCACTGAAGTCTGAAAATGCTTATTGGCTTATACTGCTATTAGCATATTAGATTGCTAGCTTCTAATCTACTAAGGCCTTATTTAAAGAAAAAAAAATCAAAAATGAATTTTGTTAAAAGTGCCTAAAATTAGCTTAACCAAAGGCTGAGCATAGGTCTGAACAACTTTCTTACAAATAAGTGTTACATCATTAGTGCATAGGCCTATTTTAAACTCCACTAATTTCTTTCAGGACCTCTGGTTAGCTTCAATTGGGATACAGAAGTACAGAAATACACTTAAATACATAGCTCTCAAAAGAACAGTCTTATCTTTCTAACATGACTTTAAATGTCATTTTCAAAGTTATCTTTCATTTGGTTCATGAAACATAGTAAAAACTACATTGACTCTAACACAACATTGTAAATCAACTATACTTCAATTAAAAAAAAAACCTATAGCGACTCAGAACAGATTTAAAATCACTATTAAAAAAAAAACCTCATCAAAAACCTCAACTGATAATTAGCTAAAATCTTGAGAACTACATAACTAATACAAGAGGCTAATGAATGAATGTACAGTAAAAAGTTCTGAAAACAGTAAAGGTTACTCTGAACAATGGACAGCCTCTCGCAGCCTACGCATCACTGTACCACATTTCCACCAACCTATAAAATACTATTTTCTATCAAAACATTTTTATTCCAAAGGAAGTAAAACTTATTTCATGTTTTGTTCATACTGGATTTCTTTGCCTTAGAGAACAACTTACACACTAAATCTTTCCTGCTTCAGCCTTTTCAATCTGTCATCTGTCTGGGAGCTCCGCTGAAGATGTATAATGGGTAAACTCCAAACACAGCAACATGATACTTTAACTTCTCAGAGCCTCAGTTTCCTCAAAACCAAAAGAAAATATTTGGACTGGATGATCTCTAAGGTCCCTTCCAGTTTTATGACTCTGCAGAGAAAGAAAGCATGCTGAAGAGAGTGCCATACAGCTCACAGCAAAAAAGAAAAAGGACAAAGTATAGTGTTAAAGGGTTTACAAAGCACAAAAGAAAGGTAAGTAGAGTTCTGGGGAGGAAGACTTGAAGCAAAGGTTAACTCCTGAAGCAGCAGCCAAATGAGGAGCTGAAGCAACCAGTATAAAGGGTATGTGAGTTTGTTAAGAGAATAATAGTGACAGCCAACATTTACTGGGTTCTTATTACATGCAAATATTATTTTGATCACTTAAATACATTATTTAATGATCAAAATTCTTACATACATTTAACAAAATAGATGGGAATACTAAAAAAGAAGTTCTCAATGCTTTTCGAACTTTAGCACGTATATGAATCATTTGGGGATAAATGTAGTTCTGATTCAATAGGCCTGGGTGACACCTGAGATTCTGCATTTTTAACAAGCTCCCAAATGATGATGCTGTATAGTGGCTCAGGGATCACACAGAGTAGCAAAATGTAAATTGAGGAAGCAAGATTCAAATTGTGGCAATCTGATTCCAAAACAAGATATTATCTGAAAGGAATTTATATTTACTGGCAAAACTGGTAGCCTATGCGTTTTCTTGTTCTGAAACAAAGACATTTAAACTTAACACTAGCATTTAATGAGTGCTAACAAACCAGAATTATAATACTATGGGACTCTCAAAGCACTGATCCTTTAGACATCTTAGTGTAGTGTTCAAAGTTCTGGACATTATGAAATCACTACTACTTCCCTTCTTCTCATCTAAATTGCTTTACATATGTAAAAACGTTAGCAAAAAAGACCCCAATAATAGTTCACAGAAAACGTAAAAAGATTACATACATACATCTATGTTTACCTAAGGCTATTCAATTTTCAAAACAATTAAACTACTTCACTTGCCATTACAAGATAAACATTAAATAACTTTACACCTTGGAAGGTCAAAAAAATAACTGTTATATGATTAAATTTTTAGTAGGTTGCTCACTATACAGTTAAATGATAAAACATAATGGGCACGCAATAACCCCACTTACAGAGAATTTCAAATGAAAAGAATAGGAAAATAAGTTTCAGAAGTCATTATTTAAAGGTGAAGAGAAACACAGCTCCTATCATTTTAATTTCTGGAACTCTCTTGATAAAAAAAACTATTTCTGAAGAATCTATTAGAGGAACTAAAAGCAGAAGTAGCTTCTTTTACCTAAACCTAGGTGATTACTTCTTCAGAAAAAAAAAAAAAAAAAAAAAATGCAGAAAATTACAACCAAGATTCTGATCAAGATCTATGTAGGGAAGTAAAAGGGGCCATAATTTAAAATTATATACTTTGAGCAGTTTGAACAAGTTCTCTTCGGAAGAGCTGGTGAATTGAGAGATGAAATGTATTCAGTGATGCACGGTGTGGAGCAGAAAAGCTGAGTAGACCCTTTCCTCTGATAAGCAGTTTGCCCCTTTTGAAGAATTTTTTTACAGCCAGAACAGGAAACCTGAATAGCTGTGGTTGAAACTGAGGGAAGCATCTTATTCATGCCAGATGATGCCAGAGAAAGCTGAATGCCTGTAGTCATCGGAGAAGCTATAAACACAAAACAGGAAGGAAAAAAATTAGTATTTACATAATATTAAGCATGCATTCTTCCATTATCTCATAGAGGTTACTTCTCTTGGACTTGAAACCCAAAACAATCAATGCACTATTCAAAGGCATTCTAAAAAAGCAGAATAAACTGGCTATCACATTGGTCAGAATAAATATGATTAACTTAAGTAATTCTATTACCATTGTCTGAAAACGTAGTGTTTATTTTCAGGTCATTCTCCTGAGTTTTGGGCTGTTGGGCTTGACAATACTCCTAAAAAAGAGTTGAAAAATAATGAAAACGACCAGTCAATCAATAGAAAATGATATATTATGCTCAAGTCTGTTCAGTGAATTGCATAATTGAATTGAACCATGGTACATAAGTAAGCACTACCCTTTTGGTGACCTTTGGCTGATAACACCCATCAATTACTACAATATTTCCTACTGTACCTAGATATGACTTTATAAAGTTTTGTTAACAGAGTCCCTCACTAGCTACTACAAAAAGAGAGTAGACATACTCAATGATCCTATTTTCCCTTCTTGTTCTGATCACCAATAGCTAATTGTCTTCATAAAGTCCTTAAACACAAAAATTGTTAGGTTAGGCTGAATGAGTCTAACGAAGGAGGATTTTTTTCAGAGCAGCAGGCAATTTACCTAAACTTGATCTATGTCTTTGAATGTCCACGGGCTGAAGGAGCAATGGGTACTTCCTAGATGGACAATATTCCCATTGTCACCAACTCAGTGGGAGTCATACCCTTACTTGGTATTGATTTACTTTAGCTATTTGTAAACAGAATACTAGAAATTAATTAAAAATGAAATTACTTTTCATTTCACTATAAATTTCAGCTGGTTCATATATAAACATTCTAAGGAAATTTGGCCCTACTTACAAAACACTCACAGCTTGATTCAGTTTTTCCTTTATAGGTTCTTTAGCATCTGACATGTTTAAAGAAGTTTAAGGATAAATATGAAACTAATTTGGATAAACAAATAATAAAGAAAAATTCTAAGAATTTAAAATGTACTAAATAATTCTACTACTTAATAGAGACAGCAGCATAAAAACATATAAGTAATTATTTGTATTGTTTCAAGTTAAGAAAAATGAAAACAAAAATGTGTTAACCTCAGTTAGGCCCATAATACCCTAAGCAATCCTTTTATCAACCCCCAAACCCACTTCCAAACAGTCCAACCTTCTCTCATATTCTTGCATATGCTCACTACAGCACTTACTGCACACCCTGTTGTTACTTGGTCAACTGCTTTGGGGAAGGAATTAAGATTTTCAACTGATAAACCAGCCCCTGCATAACTAAAATTTATAATTAAATACTACTCTAGAAAATAGAAAATAAGGTAAAATATTTACCTGAGCATTGTCAGGTTCTGCCTTAATTTCATCTAGCCTCTTCAGTTGTGGCGCCACTGCCTTGTCACATTCACCATCTGTTGTTGATTCTTTCATCTTACTGTCTGATGCAAAGAAATCCTCCAGTTCCAAACTAATGGTTTTTTTCTTGGAAAACAGTATCCAGATTCCTAAAATAAAATATGAACTGATAAAGAGTCTGATTTTAATTTTATTTATTTTGGCTGTGTTGGGTCTTTGCTGCTGCACGCAGGCTTTCTCTCTAGTTGCGGTGAGCGCGGGCTACTCTTTGTTGTGGTGTGCGGGCTTCTCGTTGTGGTGGCTTCTCGTTGCGCATCACGGGCTCTAGGCGTGCGGGCTTCAGTAGTTGTGGTGTGCGGGCTCAGTAGTTGTGGCTTGAGGGCTCTAGAGAGCAGGCTCTGTAGTTGTGGCACACGGGCTTAGTTGGCTCTGCAGCATGTGGTGTCTTTCTGGACCAGGGATTGAACGTGTGTCCCCTGCATTGGCAGGTGGATTCTTAACCACTGCACCACCAGGGAAGTCTCAAGAATCTGATTTTTAAACATTAGTCCCTTCAAATATAGTAATTTTCTGGAAGCACAAAACGTTCTTTCACAACACTAGCTTCCTTCCCTCATCCATTACTCCCCAATATAGCTTTGCTTTCTGCCTTCTCCAGTAGATAAACCTTTATGCTTTTTTCTTGCATAGAGACTGGTCTCTATTTCTATTCCCTCAGGTCGCCTCTTCCCCTCCTTATTGGTTTCTCTCATAGAATCATTTAAATACATTCAAAAATTTCTAAAGCTACTGCCCTCCCTCTGACTGTTCCTTCACTTGTTTTTGAAATTCTCTTCTTCCTTGACTTTTTTTTTTTTTAAAGGCGAAGGATTTCTTTTATTTATTTTCTTTATTTGTTTGGCTGCGTCGGGTCTTAGTTGCAGCATGCAGGGGTCTTTGTTGAGGCTGCAGGATCTTTCATTGCGGTGCGGGCTCTTTGTTGTGGCGCACAGGCTCCAGAGCACATGGGCTCTGTAGTTTGTGGCACGCGGGCTCTCTCCTTGAGGTGCACAAGCTCAGTACTTGTGGTGCATGAGCTTAGTTGCCCCGCAGCACATGGAACCTTAGCTCCCCAACTAGGGATCCAACCCATGTCTCGTGCATTGGAAGGCGGATTCTTTACCAATGGACCACCAGGGAAGTCCCTCTCCTTCCTTGACTCTTAAGACTCCAAGACCTATCTCTCCTCCTACCTCTTTGCCAGTCTTTTTCTCAAACATTTATTTCACCTGCTTCTGAATATCTGTGTTCCTCCAAAGCACAATTCCTCAGGACTCTTCTTGCTTGCTCTATGGGCACAACCTGGGATTCAACTATCATCTATAGGCTATTTTTCCCCTACATACCTGAGCTCTAGCCCATATACCCAATTGCCTATTAAATATCTCCACTTGTATGTTCTACAGGTCCCTCAAGTCCAGGAGATTTAAAATCATATTCTTATATTATCCACATAAACCTGCTTTACACATGTTCCCTTTCTTGGGAAATGACACTATGGTATATACTCAATTTCCCAAGCCAGAAATCTAGGGACAGTCCTAAATGCCTCTTCTCCCACATCTAATCACCAAAT
Source organism: Pseudorca crassidens (assembly GCF_039906515.1). Taxonomy (NCBI): domain Eukaryota; kingdom Metazoa; phylum Chordata; class Mammalia; order Artiodactyla; family Delphinidae; genus Pseudorca; species Pseudorca crassidens. The sequence continues at coordinate 27,921,571 of NC_090297.1, read as the reverse complement.
TATATCAAATATACCTTCTAATTATGTCTTGAAGCTATTTCCCCATTATACTTAATCCCCCCCCCCCCCCCCCCCCCCCCCCCGCCATCAACGGATTCCTTTTTGGTAAATAGTGTTAAGAAGAAACAACAAGCCCAAGCTGGCCTTAACTGTGCTAAGCCCCGCCAAGACTTATTGATAATTCCTAACAGAACTGTAGTTTCAGCCTCTCCAAGGAGTGGAATTTTAAGCCAATCAGTTTAATTTCCTGGTCAGCACTAGTGAGGTAATCTGCCCAAGACCCCCTGCTTTCCCCTAAGGGAAGGTGACCCTGTCTAAACTAGTCCACTCTTTTAGCTTTCTTGTCCTACCCTCTTTCTGCCTATAAAGACGTTCCATCTTGTACAGTTCCTTGAGTGCCCTGCTATTTACTAGATGGGATACTGCCAGATTCATGAATAAGGTCAGTTAGATCTTCAAATTTACTGGGTTGACTTTTTTTTTTTCTTTTTAAACAACAGCTAAGGACTTCCCTGGTGGCTCAGTGGTTAAGAATCCACCTGCCAATGCAGGGGACATGGGTTCGAGCCCTGGTCTGGGAAGATACCACATGCTGCAGAGCAACTAAGCCTGTGCGCCACAACTACTGAGCTCATGTGTCACAACTACCGAAACGTGTGTGCCTAGAGCTCGTGCTCCGCAACAAAGAGAAGCCACCGCAATGAGAAGCCCACGCACCGCAACGAAGAGTAGACCCCGCCTCAACTAGAGAAAGCCCGCGCGCAATGAAGACCCAATACAGCCAAACAAACAAAAAACTGCAAAAAAGACCCCCAAACAATAGCTAAAATCCAAAATCAATATAAAAGATTGCTGTGCATTCAAGCTTAAAAAAGAATTCCATTTTATAACTTTTGAGGAACTACAGGAGCCTTGGATTGTGTAAGCAGATAGCTCAGGGGGTCCCTGGAGAAAGAGAACCAGGAATGGCTTTCCTGACATAAGAGAACCCATTTTGGCCTAAGCCATTTTGTGATCTAAGCCTGGCCTCAATGCTTGGCCTTGAACAGGTCTCAGTAATTAATGATCTTGAGGGAATACAGAAACAAGGGAGGAGCAGTCAAGAAACAACAGTGCAGCCTAGGGGCAAGGGTCCTGGTTCCTCAAGGGAATAACAATATATCTTTCAGTTCTGTAAGAGCTAAGGCTCCCACCCAGGTGGAGGATGGAAAGATGATGCTGAGCCTCCAGACTTCAATCAACTAAAGCTTGGACTCTGTCAACCTTTCCCCCAATTCTACGCTGAATTCTCCTCTGCTCAAGTCCCTTCATGAACAGGCATGTACCCTTAGCTTAAAACTTCCCCAATTTTGCTGTTGGGGAGATACTGCTTTGGTAAAGATCCCCAGTGTTCTCCTTATTTGCTGCAAGTAATAATAAATAAATCCTTCCTTCTCCAGATCTTTGGCTTGGTTGCGTCTACTGGCTTGACGCCCACCAAGGGGCAAACCCAGTTTTCAGGTAACAAGTGTTCAGCTCCAAGGCCTCTTCTCTCAAGGACAGACTGGTTCCTTGTGTTCTTCTTTTTCCTTAACTGAGGTCTATTTTCCATTTTTCTTGTAGCTGCCACCTACAATTCTAAATCCTTTGCAACTCTTTCCCTTCCTGCAATCCTAACTTGGCTGCAGAGGACAAGTCTCCTGGATTCCTCTTACATCACCTCCAAGAGAAAAGGATACTCTTTTAAAAAAAGGTCTTTACAACTAATGATTATGGAGGGTAGGAGATAAGTAAAACAGATATGATTAAGTTAAAGTTCTTACTGGAGTAACTCCAGGTCTCTGGTTTTATTCTGAGTTAGTACATTGAAAACCCCGAAGTTCCGTAATTGTCTTTTATTTTTGAGGTTGGGACTCCGCCACTCAACTCACTGATCTTTAACTCAGCTCTTACTGAAAGCTCCTGTAGACTTAAAAAATGCACAACGTAAGAGTTGCGAGTTAAGTTTTATTTGGGGCAAAATGAGGACAGGGAGACAGCATTTCAGATAGCTCTGAGAAACCGCTCCAAAGAGGTAGGGGGGAAGGTCAGTATATATGTGACTTTGGTGAAGGGGGAGTATACTTCTGCTAGTCGGAGGAGCAGTCATCACCATGAAGGATTTTAGTGCTTTTCTAGATATGAGGAGATAACAAGAATTGGGCTCATAAAATCGGCTCCTGAAAATATCTAACTATCTGAAGACCTGTTCTGCCAGTTTTTCCCAGAGCACAGAGTGCCTCATTTCTGCTCTCCACCCTGAACTCCTTTCAGGGGGTGTTGAAAGTCAGCAGCTGCAGCAGCTCATGATTTAATCCTTGTAGAGGTAGTTGGCAAGTGCCAACGGCAAGTGCTAATTTGTAGTTGATACTCCTATCCCAAGGCAGAAAATTAAATAAGGCCTGACTGTGAAGTGCAATAAAAGCTCATATAGTCTCTGCTCAACCCATCTGAGTGTTACATACAACCAGCAAAGCAAAACTCACTGGAAATTAACTACTAGATTATATATTCCCTTCATCTGAAAGTAAATATGCTATGTTAAGTCTAAAGATCAATTAAAAATAAAACATCTAGGAATCCCTTCATACATGTCAGTCATCACATAGGCAAAGAATAGAAAGTACCCTGAAAGTGTAATTAATCTAAAATATATTTCTGGGACTTCCCTGGTGGTCCAGTGGCTAAGACTCTGCACTCCCAATGCAAGGGGCCGGGCTGGATCCCTGGTCAGGGAACTAGATCCCACATCCCACAACTAAGAGTTCACATGCTGCAACTAAGAGTTCGCATGCTGCAACTAAACATCCCACGTGCCACAACTAAAAGATCCTGCAGGCCACACAACGAAGATCCTGCACCCGGCAATGAAGATCCTGCGTGCTGCAACTAACACTTGGCACAACCAAATAAATAAATAAATAAATAAAGTATAAAAAAAGGCAGAGCAGTTAAATATTAAAAAAAATATATATACTTCTGAGGTAGAGGAAAATGGTATATAACATTTCTTTAGCTACTAAAAAACCAAAAAGAGCAAAAGACATATACGAATAACAAATTCATTACTTCCTTTTTCAGTACAATGAACAAAGGAGTAAAATAAATCCTAGAGACCTCTTTTTAACATAGTCGCACCCATCTTCCCCAACTGGGGCTAAACTATGTATGTTGGAGACTATTAGCCGTCATAGGATAAATATCTTTCTGCTAGTTAGTACTACTTGGTAATAAGTAATTTAAAACATTTTAATTTAAACCAAAGAGGGATATATCATGGAGCAGAAAACCAAAGTCACATGTTTTTAAAGGAAAACATGAGTAACAGAAAGAGAAAGTTAAAAAAAAAAAATCTCATTCAAAATCATGTTAGAAACTCCCATAAAACCTTAAGGAATAAATTTATACTAGGAAGTAAAAGACCAATACACTGAAAACGATATAACATTGATAAAAGAAACTGAACATGATTCAAAGAAATGGAAAGATATCCCATACTCTTAGATTGGAAGAATTAATATTGTTAAAATGGCCATACTACCTAAAGCAATCTACAGATTTAATGTAATCCCTATCAAAACACCCATGACACTTTTCACAGAAGTAGAACAAATAATCCTAAAATTTATAGGGAACCATAAAAGACAAAGAACAAAGCCAGAGGCATAATGCTTCCAGATTTCAGACTATACTACAAATCTATAGTTATCAAAACAGCATGGTATTGGCACAAAAACAGACATACAGATCAATGGAACATAATAGAGAGCCCAGAAATAAACCCACACACCTATGGTCAATTAATTTATGACGAAGGAGGCAAGAAAATACAATGGAGAAAAGACAGTCTTTTCAGCAACTGGTGTTGGGAAAGCTGGACAGTTACATGTAAATCAATGAAATTAGAACACCCCCTCAAACCACATACAAAAATAAACTCCAAATGGTTTAAAGACCTAAATATAAGACGCCATAAAACTCCTAGAAAGGAACAAAGGCAAAACATTTTCTGACATAAATCGTAACTGTATTTTCTTAGATCAGTCTCCCAAGGCAAAACAAATAAAAGCAAAAATAAACGGGACCTCATCAAAAGCTTTGGCACAGCAGAGGAAACAATCAACAAAACAAAAAGACAACCTACAGAACGGGAGAAAATATTTGCAAATGATGTGACCGACAAGGCCTTAACTTCCAACATATAAAAACAGGTCATACAACTCAATATCAAAAACCCCAAACAACCCAATCAAAGAATGGGCAGAAGACCTAAATAGACATTTCTCCAAAGAAGACATACAGATAGCCAACAGGCATATGAAAAGATGCTCAACATTATTAGAGAAATGCAAATCAAAACTACAATAAGGTATAACCTCACACCAGTCAGAATGGCTATCATCAAAAAGTCTACAAATAATAAATGCAGGAGAGGGTGTGGAGAAAAGGGAACTCTCCTACACTTTAGTGGGAATGTAAATTGATGCAGGCACTATGGAGAACAGTATGGAAGTTCCTTAAAAAACTAAAAATAGGGCTTCCCTGGTGGCGCAGTGGTTAAGAATCCACTTGCCAATGCAGGGGACACAGGTTTGAGGCATGGTCCAGGAAGATTCCACATGCCACGGAGCAACTAAGCCCATGCACCACAACTACTGAGTCTGTACTCTAGAGCCCACGAACCACAACTACTGAACCTGTGAGCCACAACTACTGAAGCTCGTGCGCCTAGAGCCCGTGCTCCTCAACAAGAGAAGCCACCATAACGAGAAGCCTGCGCACTCAACGAAAAGTAGCCCCTGCTTGCTGCCACTAGAGAAAGCTGGCGCACAGCAACAAAAACCCAACACAGTGAAAAATAAATAAATAAATAAATTAAAAAACCGCTAAAAATAGAGCTACCATGTGATCCAGCAATTCCACTTCCAGGCATATATCAGGAAAAGATGAAAACTCTGATTCAAAAACATACATGCACCCCAATGTTCATAGCAGCACTATTTACAATAGCCAAGATATAGAAACAACCCAAGTGCCCATTAACAGATGGCTGGGTTAAGAAGATTGGTATATATATACAACGGAATATTATTAAGCCATAAAAAAGAATGAAACATTGCATTTGCAGCAACAAGGATGGACCTAGAGAATATCATACTAAGTGAAGTAAGTCACTCAAAGACAAATATTGTATGATATCACTTATATGTGGAATCTAAAAAATAATACAAATAAGTCTATATACAAAATAGAAACAAACAGACACAGAAAACAAACTTAGTTACCAAAAGGAAAGGGAAGGGGGAGGGATAAATTAGGAGTATGGGATTAAGTAATACAAACCTCTATACATAAAATAGCTAAGCAACAAGGATTTACTGTATAGCACAGTAAATATATATATATATTCAATATTTGTAATAACCTATAATGGAAAATAATCTGAAGAAATATATATATAACTGAATCACTCTGCTGTACACCTGAAACTAACACAATATTTTAAATCAACTATACTTCAATAAAACAAACAAAAACCCTTGAGACTGCAAAGAAATGGCAAGCTATTAGCAGTTACTTCTAGACACACAGACAGACCTCCAGACGGAATGTATACACTTTCTTCCTGGAAAATTAGTACAATATTGCATACATAAACCTGTCGATGAAAGATTAATTAATTGTCAATCTAAGAAAGAGAGAATTTCCCTCCCCACTACACTTGTGCTCTTACTGTTCTACTTGCAAAGTCATTTCTGCCTATTCAAATTCTACTCAGCTTCTAAACCAACTCAGCTCTAGATTTTATCAAATTGGCAAGAATTAAAAATAAGATATGCCTAGATAAGATAAATCTAGGTATAACAGAATAGCTTTTAGTATGCTAAATTCTTCCACTGGAAACAATTATAAAATTAACAGGCTTGGGCTTCCCTGGTGGCGCAGTGGTTGGGGGTCTGCCTGCCGATGCAGGGGACGCGGGTTTGTACCCCGGTCCAGGAGGATCCCACATACCGCGGAGCGGCTGGGCCTGTGAGCCATGGCCGCTGGGCCTAGCGTCCGGAGCCTGTGCTCCGCAACGGGAGAGGCCGCAACAGTGAGAGGCCCGCGTACCGCAAAAAAAAAAAAAAAAAAATTAACAGGCTTTACCTCTGAGGGCACCTTCCAGGATAAAGGAAAATGCCCAAGCAGAGAATAGCAGCATAGTGAGCTACGGAGATAGGAGTTCTGGGTGCCTAAGTAGCTGGAACTCAAGAGGCACAATCTGGGAGGAAAGAACCTCAGAGAAATAAGCCCCCAAATTTGCACACAAATATTCCCCATCTCCACTCATTAGCTAACCCTTAAACTGCACATCTACAGAGCAAGACTCCAAAAAACCTAGCAGAAAACAGCAGTTGGGAGGCTAAAAGAGATTACAGTAGCTTTGCAAAGCTAAGAACAGTTGAAATTTAAGCCCAGATAAGGAAGAGGGGACTTGGTAAAGATGTGGACTTTCAGTTGAGACTCCAGGAGGCCAAGCCCTAAGAGTAAGGGCCACAACCCAGGAGAAAAGACTACTTCCTAGAAGAAAGGGCAAACCTAAATAGATCAGCCCTAATTAATGCCTAACAGAATCCCTCAACAGGATCAATGTAATCTGCTAGTACTATTTGCACACCTAAATGAACTGCAGTCCTCTCTGGAGGAGTCTTTCAAAATTTTCACCCACAATGTCCAGAATAAAAATGTATGAGCAAACTCCCCCCAACTCCCCAACAAACAAAACTGAAGGGACTTCCCTGGTGGTGCAGTGGTTAAGACTCCGTGCTCCTAATGCAGGGGGCCCGGGTTCAATCCCTGGTCAGGGAACTAGATCACACATGCATGTCACAACTAAGAGTTAGCATACTGCAACCAAGAGTTTGCATGCCGCAACTAGGGAGCCCGCCTGCCACAACTAAGACCCAGCACAACCAAATAAATAATTTAATCAAACAAAACTAAAAACCAAGGGGAAAAAAGACAACAGAAACAGACCCACAGTGTGGCTCATACTGATGTTAGTAGGCAAGAACTTTGATGTGTTTAAGAAAATACAGAAAAAGATGGAAAAGTTCAGCAGAATCCTGGAATTCAATTTTTAAAAAAATCGTGGGAATTTGAGAATTGGAAAGTAAAATAGGGAAATTAAGAATTCAACAGATGAATTTAATATCAAATTAGTGAACTAGAAAACAGGTTAGTACAAAGTAGTCAGACTGATACATAAAAGGATACAAATAATGTAAGCAACATGTGGGAAATAGCAAAATGGTCTGACACACATGTAAACTGAGCCTGAGAATAAGAGAAAACAGGCAATGAAACAGGAGCAACATTTAAAGAAATACTGGCTGGACAATTTCCCCAAAATGAACAAAAATTTCAAACCACACGAATTCAAGAAGTTCTATGAATAAAAATAAGATAAACATAAGGAAAAGACAACTCTGCACATCATAGTCACACTGGTGAAAACCAAAGATAAAAAGAAAATCTTAAAGGCAGCTAGAAAAAAAGGACGTTAACATACAGGGTAACAAAAATAAGAATGAAGGCTGTCTTGTCAGAAACAATGAAGGCCAGAGGCCAATGGAATAACTTTAAAATGCTGGGGGGAAAAAATCTATCTAAAATTCTATAGTCAGTAAAAACATCCTTCAAAAATAAAAGTGAGGGCTTCCCTGGTGGTACAGTGGTTGAGAGTCCGCCTGCCGATGCAGGGGACACGGGTTCGTGCCCTGGTCCGGGAAGATCCCACATGCCGCGGAGTGGCTTAGGCCCATGAGCCATGGCCGCTGAGCCTGCGCGTCCAGAGCCTGTGCTCCGCAACGGGAAAGGCCACAACAGTGAGAAGCCCGTGTACCGAAGGAAAAAAAAAAAAAAAAAAATTAAAATCATCATTACTTATAGATGACATATTGTGTACATAGAAAATCCAAAAGGATTTCCAAATAACTACTGAAATTATTAAGTAAATTTAGCAAGGTCAATATTAAAAAAATCAATTATATTTCTTTGTAGAATTAGAAATTTAAAAATTTAAAATAACTTTTCTATAGTGTCATAAAACATCAAATATTGGAATAAATCTAATGAAATACGTCAAGATCTCTAGACTGAAAACAAAACAATGCTGAGAGAAATAAAGTAAGATCTAAATAAATGGAGAGAGACAGTGATTGACTCAATATTAAGTCAGTTTTCCCCAAACTGAGCTACAGATCAAAATCCCAGTTTTTGTTGAACCTGCAAGATGATCATAATGTACATAAAATGTATACACAACCTCGAATAGGCACTACAATCTCAAAAAAGAAAAAAATTTGAGGACTTACTAAAAAGCTACAGTAGTTAAGATGGTATGGTATGGACACAAGCAAAAATAAAATGAGTAATGTAAGAGTCCAGAAGCAGGTATACTCTTATTTCTTTGCATTACAGCTACTTCTTTACGCATTACACTTACCAAAGATTTGTTTTATTCGTTGAGTTCTGCAAGCTCTTTTACTGGAATGATAGGAAGACTGGAGGCAGAAGGCTAAACGCTTCTCAAACCAAACGAAAATGTCCATTTTTAGTTCTGTAGGCAATGGGGAGCCACTACTGATGAAGTGCATAGGTGCTGGGGTTATAGAGATAATTACCACGTGCAGACTCTCATAACACTCTGCCTAGCACAATGTAAGCATACATGAGGTACAAAGCAGAAATGAGGTAAGAGAAGATGGTCAAAGAAGTCTTAGAAGGTTATATTTCAGCTAGGTTTTCAAGTAGGTGTCTATGAAGCAATCACGGGGGATATTTCAGATATAGGGACAGTATGTGGAAAAACACAAATATATGGGAACTCTAAGAAGTGGAGTTACTGATGAAGATAAAATGCAAGAGTGCTAGTGGAAGGAAATGAAGTTGGAAAAGCAGATGTGGTTCATATCCGGAAAGTCCTTAAATACCAAAAACCTTGAACTTAAGTCTTGAACATCAGTAGCTTTTGGGGTTCATCAAACACTTCATATTTCTTTAAGTAAAAATTTACTTTAAAAAAACTAATAAAATTATGAGATACACTTAACTGTGTTACATACCAAATGTGAAGTATTTTGGTGACCTCCAAAGCATTAATTTGTGCTAGATTAACAGAGACCTTCAGAAAATAGCTTTTCCTGCCACCAGGGTGAACATAATTCAATGCCTTGTAGCTGTGTCATTGATGAGGAAGTTTACAGCTTTGCACTTACGCTTTTTGGGTTCTAAACTGTATACGTCCACTCACAGAAAATCCTAGAAGTGAATTTACTGTTTTAGCAAGGGCATCTACTCCTTTAATACTCTTGCCTCAACCTAAGAGTTAAATGTGCAAAGTGTTAGGACTAAATGTAGTTCTTGTTATAAATTTCGGGGGCTTCTTGTCTTATATATTTGTGATGAGGAATACAAGCTATCGTCAGATGTTATCAGTGATTCAACACTTAAAGAGAAAATTCTCCACTTACCTACTTTCCAGTCAGTTTAATTTAAAAGTATGATGAGATTGCAACCTGAGAAAGTTAAAAAAGTCACCGTTTGTAAACATTAGTCCATGCAACCAAGATACTTTCGATTCAATCTTGTACACAAAAGCAAAATGACATAACATAAAATGACAAAGACTGTACCTTCATCTAATCAAAATTTCAAATTCCATTTCATGACGAGCCAAACATTTATAATAATTAAAAAATACCTTTTATTTAAGATCCCATGTACAACTCTATTTGCAAAAGGAGTTCCATGATTTTTTTTTCAGTTTGAAAAAAAATCACTGCTTAACGAGGGAGAGCCACAGGTGGGATCAAAGTAATGTTTTAGAAACGGAGGCCATGGAGAAAGACCGAAGGCTGAAGGCAGTTACGGCGCAGGAGCAGAGTAGGCGCTGAGAAACGCAGGAAGCTGGCGGGGGGGTCGGGGGGTGGCAAAACGCCCCGACTCTCTGCAGACTAGGTTAAAGGAGACGACAAACACTATCCAGGGGCCTGACCCCGCATTCCCGGCCCCCACATGGCGGCATCCGCACGCAGGGCTGAGTCCCTAGAACCCCGGCCCTCCGAGACATTTCATCCTTCCTCCGACTGGCCAAACTCTCCGCCCGTCTCTGGTAAAGCACAGAAATAAAGACCGACACTACAAGCGCTTAAGGAGGCTTACTAATTTCTCTCACCGACGGTCGCCGCGCTACGTTTCTCAAAAGAACTTCAACGGGAAACGGTCGCGCAGGCCCCACCCCTTCCCCGTCGGTCTCTGCGGCCGAGCATGCGCAGTGCATCCGCCGCCCACCCCCGCCCACCCAGGCTCTGGGCCACTTTTCCGTCAATAGGAAAAGGCAACCTTGGGGGTGGGTGAGGGGGCTGTTCAGATCCCTCACTAGGGACTAGGAGTTTAGCCCTGAAGCCCTATGTATTATAGGTGGCAGCCAGATTTGGACATTTCTTTTTTTATTTTTTAAAATAAATTAATTTATTTGCTGTGTTTTTGGCTGTGTTGGGTCTTCGTTGCTGCGCACAGGATTACTCTAGTTGCAGCGAGCAGGCTTCTCATTGTGGTGGCTTCTCTTTGTTGGGGCGCACGGGCTTCAGTAGTTGTGGCTTGGGGGGCTCTAGAGTGCAGGCTCAGTAGTTGTGCGCACGGGCTAAGTTGCTCCGAGGCATGTGGGATCTTCCGGACCAGGGCTCGATCCCCTGTCTCCTGCGTTGGCAGGCGGATTCTTAACCACTGCGCCACCAGGGACGCCCCAGATGTCCAACTCTTGAACTTTCAAATTATGTGAGACATTAGGTTTTCTTTTTTTTTTTTTTTTGCTGTACGCGGGCCTCTCGCTGTTGTGGCCTCTCCTGTTGTGGAGCACAGGCTCCGGACGCGCAGGCTCAGCCGCCATGGCTCACGGGACCAGCCTCTCCGCGGCATGTGGGATTTTCCCGGACCGGGGCACGAACCCGTGTCCCCTGCATCGGCAGGCGGACTCTCAACCACTGCGCCACCAGGGAAGCCCTAGGTTTTCTTAACCTATGTTGACTTGGTTTTCTGTCACTTGCAGTACAAAATCCTGTCTTTTTTTAAATAAATTTGTTTAATTATTGTTGGTTGCGTTGGGTCTTCATTGCTGCGCATGGGCGTTCTCTAGTTGCGGCGAGCAGAGGCTACTCGTGGGCTTCTCGTGATGGCTTCTCTTGTTGCGGAGCATGGGCTCTAGGTGCATGGGCTTCAGTAGTTATGGAGCGTGGGCTTCAGTAGTTGTGGCTTGCGGGCTCTAGACCGCAGGCTTAATAGTTGTGGTGCATGGGCTTAGTTGTTCCGTGGCATGTGGAATCCTCCCAGACCAGGGATGGGACCCCTATCCCCTGCATTGGCAGGCAGATTCTTAACCACTGTGCCACCAGGGAAGTCCACAAAATCCTGTCTTTTAATAAATGTACTCATGAGCAATTCCTAACAATAAATGTGTTTTACTTTCTAGGTTCATAAAGTTTGTCTCACGCAGCAAGATAAAGCAGTTGAGCCTATAAGATGTATAGGCTCCTGTTTCTAATGAATGACTCTTACGAGTAAAAAATATCCATGAGACAAGCCTTACCTTTTGTGTAGAAACTTTAAGAGAACTGGAGCAGTGAGTGCATACCTCTGCTTCTGATAACAGGACTGAGGAAAAAGAAAAAAAACACTATAAAAAAAATTGAATCCTCGTTCTGGGTGAGGACTTCCATCGGGTGTGCAAACTGCTTGTTCATGGGGCAGTTATCTAATTTTTTTTTTTTTTTTTTTTTTGCAGTACGTGGGCCTCTCACTGCTGTGGCCTCTCCTGTTGCAGAGCACAGGCTCCAGACGTGCAGGCTCAGCGGCCATGGCTCACGGGCCCAGCCGCTCCGCGGCATGTGGGATCTTCCCGGACCAGGGCACGAACCCGTGTCCCCTGCATCGGCAGGCGGACTCTCAACCACTGCGCCACCAGGGAAGCCCCAGTTATCTAATTTTTGAGATATTAATTTGTGTTATTTGTTGTACACTTTTCCTCCCTTGCATCATTATCTCAGGGATTTTAGTAGGACCAAAAGCAGAAGCTGTTGGAAGTCAAGAGCTGGTCTCGTGTTTTGTAAAAATTCAGTCTGACGGAAAAGAGTATGAAATTATCCAGGGAGGGAGGGAGAGAGAGAGAGAGTTGTTAGGGGAGACAGGAGGCAGAGACATGCCTTAGAGGAAACCAAGGAAGAAAAGATTTCAGAATTACAGGAAGAGGATGAAGGTCTATAGTTCTGTGATTTTAGGGGACCTGCAACATGTTCTTCAACCGCATTATGGGGAGAGTGCTGGACCCTGAGAATAAGGAGTTACATCCTTGCCGAAGATACTCATGATCAAGCCACTGGTCCTGATGAGAACCTGCAGACTGGGGCAATGGTCATCTCTGATGTAACCAGTCTGGACTACTGAGCTAATAGCTGCAGAGATTCCATGATGCTTTGGTGGCGAGTAAGACCCACCATGGGACCTATACATACCTCTGGTGGCATTCTTCTCGGGAACACCAATAATGACTGAGATTAAATTTTCTGCCAGTGTAAGCATGAGGTCTCAGATTTAGATTTAAGCTGATTATGAGAAAACAAGTAAGTTATTTCCTCCATACTTGCGTATGCCCTAAAATTCATACCTGTTACTTTTGGATGAAGCATGGGAACCCAACTTGTTTCCTTGCCTTACCTCTTTGAAATAAGTATCTAAAGAGAGAAGCCCAGTAGGAGTCAAGCCATAGTCCAAGAAAAGCCCTCAGGATCTCATCCATAATCAATGACATTCATACCCTTAGGAAAACACCCAGATATTAAGAGTATCCTGCCTTTGGCCCAAGAGTAGGAGTTCAGAAAGAATGGGAATTAATACCACAACTTTATTCTTTGTATTCTATGCCCCCCCCCCCCCACAACAGGCTTCATTTATTTTTTTAAAGTCTAGTGCTAAAATTCCTTCATTTGATTATCCCATTTGGGTAGTATATCCATTTAGCATGCTTGTTTGCAAGTATTATATAACTCAACTTTAACAGGTTTAAACAATAAAGGGAATGCATTGAGTCATAAAATTGAACAGTATAGAAAGAAGATAAACTCCATACTTGTCTGGACTAGGTTGTATTTTTCTGTAATTCTCTCAGCTCTACCCTCTTTTTTTTTTAGTTGAAGTATAGTTGACTTAGGTACGTTAGTTTCAGGTGTATTACATAATGAAGCTCTGCCTTTTAAAAAAATTTTAAACATCTTTATTGAAGTATAATTGCCTTACATTGTTGTGTTAGTTTCTGCTGTATAACAAAGTAAATCAACTATACATATACATGTATCCCTATATCCCCTTCCTCTTGTGTCTCCCTCCCACCCTCCCTATCCCACCCCTTGCGGAGCACAGGCTCCGGACGCGCAAGCTCAGCGTCCATGGCTCACGGGCCCAGCCGCTCCACGGCATGTGGGATCTTCCCGGACTGGGGCACGAACCCGTGTCCCCTGCATCGGCAGGCGGACTCTCAACCACTGTGCCACCAGGGAAGCCCCAGCTCTGCCTTCTTTGATTGACTTTATTTTCAAGCTGGCCTCCTTCATGGTAGCAAGCTCATTACCATGGAGTATACTTTCTCATTCACAACCAGCTGGCCTATCTGGGATCTTGTGCTGATTTTGAACCAGTTAGTGTGGTAAGGAGTCTTAGGATACTGTTACTGAATTATATCAGGAACAACCCTTGGAATTGAGTGGTAGTATCAGTCCTCTTTGAAGCACATGGCTACCACACAGTGAGGACAGTTGGAATGGAGGATTGCATAAGTAGCATCATTTCAAATACATTTTAAAAAATAACTCACGGAAAGAAGATAAGGGAAAATATGCTAAATGTAAAGAATTGCTGTCTTTGAGACAATGAGACTGAGGGTAGATTTCTTTTTCCCTTACAACTTAAAATATTTCTTTCTTTCTTTATTTATCTCCCCCACCACCCCAACCATAACCTTGTATCACTTTTATAATGGGGAAAAAGCCTCATAAATTTGCTGGGAGAAAGAAATCAAGAGTCAAAGAACGATGCAAAACTGTAGTGTGAGATTTCACCAGCTTGTGAGTACGTAGCTAACTGGCAATATGTGGAACAATGTGCCACAGGGAGAGTAAGAATGTGTCAATTCTGTTTGTCTCCTTGAAGAGCCCTTCTCCCTCCTCAAAGTTCTTTATGCTAAAAAAAATTTTTTTTTAAAGCACCTTAATTATGTGTCTCAGGACAATTCTTTGAAATACATTTTAGATTTTATTTGCTGGTTATCACACAAACAAACTCAGATGAAACTCTTTGTGTGAGTCTTGCTCTGCATCTCTGCCTCACGTGCACTTTCTCTGTTTCTGAAACTGGGTGTCTTTGCCTCTTACATCTTATTTCCTAGCACTTAACACAATAGTGGACAAGGAGTCACTCAATAAATGTTTGTTTAATGAATGGATCAGTGAATGTATCATTTCTGCCTCAGGATGTCTTTGTTTCTATTTCTCATTGTTACTGTCTCTGGACTATGAATACAAATGACCAAATACTAAATAAATTCACCTTGAAATTGGCTTATTTTTTTCAGCTGATATTAAATCTTACAGGGGCCTGGCATTTGGCACTGTTCCCCAGTGTTTCCATCATGACCTCCATGGAACTCTTGGAGTCACTTAATCTGGGCCAACCTAGTTGGTAATATCTGAAATAATAGTATTCTTTTCCTGCTAGCTCATCTTCCCATTTTAAAGATCAGCATATAACAATACTATCTTTGGAGTCAGACAGCCCATGTGTAAATTCTGGCTCTCATTTACTAGTTGAATGACCTTGGGCGTTAACCTGTGTGAGCCTCAGTTTCCTCATGTGTAAAATGGAAATGACAATAATACTTTATGGGGTTGCTGAGAAGATCAAACGGGAAAATGTATATAAAGCATAATATCTGCCCAAAAGTAAGTGCTGAATATCATTAATTATTATTATTAATTAACAGGTATCTGTTGAGTGTTGTTTATGTGACAGGCACTATACTAGATGGTAGGGATTAAAAAAAGCACCAAGATAGACACAAATTCCTGCCTTCATAGAGCTGGTCTAGTGGGGGATTTTGACATGTAACTAGGTATTACCAGCATGACCCTATGAGAGTGGAAGTATGGGATGCTGGGAGGCCCATAAAAGTTCCCATCTAGCTCAGGCTTGGAGGTCAAGGAAGGCTTCCAGGAGAAAATAACATAAAAGTTGATATAAGAAGTCTGAGTAGGACTTAGCCAGGCAAAGAGAAGGGGGAAGAGTATTCTAGAAACAGCCTGTTCAAAGGCTGAGGCAAGAAAGAGCTTGAAGCATTTGAGGAATTGAAATAAATTCAGTATTACTGAAGCCTATTATACAAAGTGGAAGGAGCAGCTAGAATTGAGGCTGGAAGTAGATGGGGGTCACATCATGTTAGGCCTTATAAACTAGGTTAGGGAGTGGGAAGGGTAGTGGGAAGACAAAAGAATTTTAATCAAGGAAGTTACTTGATCGGATTTACACTTTAGAAAAATTGCTTTGGCTGGTTGGGGGTAAGGGTAGGAAGGGCAGAATAGCTGTAGGTACAGAGACCACTTCTGAAGACCAGTTCAGAGACTGCTGTAGTAATCCAAATCAGAGATGATGGTGGTCTGACCCAGGAGTAGAAGTGGGGATGGAGAAAAAAGGACCTATTAAAGAGATGTTTAAGAGAAAATCACTATGGATTAGTATGAGATGAAGGAGTTAAGCATGATGATCAGAAAACCTGGTAGGGAATTCCCTGGCAGTCCAGTGGTTAGGAGTTCGCACTTCCACTGCCAATTGGGGGGGGGCGGTGGTGGTGGAAAGAAAACCTGGTGGATGGTGGTATCATTCCATGAAATAGGGAACACAGGAGAAGGAGAAGTAGTTGAGGGGGTGGGGCACTGGGGCAAATAATGGGTGCAATATTAGATTTGTTGAGTTTCAGGTCCTATGGAATACCCAAAGGAAAATATTTAATAGGCAGCTGGAACAGTTCAGAAGAAACATCTGGGAA
Organism: Pseudorca crassidens; assembly: GCF_039906515.1. Lineage (NCBI taxonomy): Eukaryota > Metazoa > Chordata > Mammalia > Artiodactyla > Delphinidae > Pseudorca > Pseudorca crassidens. Next base: position 27,905,421 of record NC_090297.1, on the reverse strand, counting down.
AGAGTTATAGCATTGGGTCACCACAGTGTTGATGATTATAGCCACAGAAGTGGGTGATGAGAGTACACCTATTGTGGGTACAATGAGGTGAAAAGAAGACCAAAGAGAGAGACCTTGAGGAGCACTGATAATTTAAAAATTAGTACAGATATGGGAACATAGGAAAGAGATTAAAAAGAAATGACCAAGGCGTACGAGAATATTGTATCACAAAGCAGTGAATATGGTATCATAGCAGTGGATTGAAGAGTGGGTGTGATACGAAGAAATGAAAACAGTGAGTATAATCAGCTCTTCCAAGAGGTGTGTTGTTATGACAAAGAAGATAAAGTGGTAGCTGGTGAGACACTCCCTCCTCTGTAATTGGAGGAAAGAAAGAATGGTTGGTATAATTGCAGAAAACCTTGTGAGTTTGGTGCCAGGAACTGAAGAAGTTCTTATTTAATGGCTTCTATGGTATTTTCTCTATGGACTAAGAGGTCAGGTCATCTGCCATGAGTGAGATGAAAGGGTCACAGATTTGAAGAGAAGGGAGAAACTCTGAATAGTCATTGTGAAGAATGAAAGAGAGAACTGACAAAAAAGGCATGGGAAGATTTCTGGACAATACCATTAGCACAGTTGAGGTTGAGGAACTTGAATGTATATTCATACCAGCCTGGTAGGCTGTATGATTTTTTACCAACAATAGTAAGCAGCCCAGGTGTAGGCATGGAGAAGTTGATTCAGGGTTGTTTTCTCCAGGTAGGTACAACAGAAGGGCCACAGGAGAAAGGTGAGCGTATTGGCAAGTGACTAGTACAAAAATCTAAAAGGAAGAGAAGACAGTGGAAGGTTAATAGGATGAAAATAGACTGATTAAGGAACCAGATGTCTTCATAAGATAGAAGTGTAGCTTTAGAGAGAGAAATTGAGTGAGAAAATAGAAAAGGTAGAAGGCTGTAGTCAGAAAGTGGGATATCTTAATATATTATTTCACAGGTGGAGCAAATTTAGGTGGTTGAAGGATTCAGATTGTGGCCATTGGATGTGAGGTTTCCGTGATTTTGGTCTGGCCAATTGCATAGTATTTTATTATGTCTGGTATGTAAAGGGTACACAGGTTGAGTTAACTTCTTTTTTTTTTTTTTTTTTGAGTTAACTTCTCTTTCCTTGTGCTCCCAGAGTATCTCTTCTGTAATACTCACCACACTGTAGACTAATTATCTGTTTGGTTGTCTGTCCTTCTCAGAAAGTGTATGTGGCACAGTTTCCCTGATTCTTTCAACCAACCCTTTATTCCAGTCCCCCATTTATTACATTCTCTTCTTCCTAAGGAGTAGTAAAAGCATATTATCTACTTCGTGACTTATGATTCAGTATTTGCAGCCTCAGCGGCCATGGCTCACGGGCCTAGCCGCTCCGCGGCATGTGGGATCTTCCCGGACCAGGGCTCGAACCCGTGTCCCCTGCATTGGCAGGCGGACTCTCACCCACTGCGCCACCAGGGAAGCCCATGATTCAGTATATTTGATGGATTCTTTTACATCCAGGGGACTTTTGTGCCTGGGGGAGAATACTCAGAGCTACTTGTTTGTTGCTTAACACCCAATTTACTAAAGTCATATTTCTAATAAACAATATGTTGAAATCATTTTCTTCTTGAGCATTAAACATGGAATACACGTTTGATTACTTTAACTTCCTTAAACAATTTAAACTGCAGTTACAAATTTAATATGGCTGATACTTTATTTATTTATTTTTGGCTGCTTTGGGTCTTCCTTGCTGCGCGCTGTCTTTATCTAGTTGCAGCGAGTGGGGGCTACTCTTTGTTGTGGTGCGCGAGCTTCTCATTGCAGTGGCTTCTCTTGTTGCAGAGCATGGGCTCTAGGCATGCGGGCTTCAGTAGTTGTGGCACACAGGCTCAGTAGTTGTGGCTTGCGGGCTCTAGAGCACAGGCTCTGTAGTTGTGGTGCACAGGCTTAGTTGCTCCATGGCATGTGGGATCTTCCCGGACCAGGGCTCGAACCCGTGTCCCCTGCATTGGCAGGCGGATTATTAACCACTGCACCACCAGGGAAGTCCCTGGCTGATACTTTTGAATATCTCATATGCCTTAAAAATCAGCAAAGCATGTACAAATGCAAAGATTACACAATTGACTACACTTATATTTGACCTATTCAATGCCGTAGGTTAAATATTACTGCATTATTTTTGCACTGTTTTTATACCTCTTAAGTTTATACCTATATTATACCTATACTTCGTTATCTTCTTAAGGTTTCAGTAATATTATTTTAAATATTTCTGGGATTTCAGAAATATTACCAAATTCAGTAGAAAAAAATGCAATTTTAGACCAGTTGAGGTTCTGGGATCTGCGATATCAACTAATTCTTTCTTAGTTGGGATTTAAGACCTAGTTTTGCTGTTCAAGGTAATTTAGACTAACTTAAAAGCCTTTTTTTAAGTAGTAAAATTTAAAAAAATATCATAAGACATAACTCTCTGCCGTCCTTATGGTTTTTAATTTTCGAAGCTTAGTTTCTATACTGGAAACTTTGTAAGCCCTAAGTTTTGCATGATCAATAGTCCCTAATCAATCATCCTGCCATTACATAACATCATTCTGCTTGAAAACTTAGGTATTTCTAACCAGTATTTTATTATAAGTAGTAGGGCCATTTAGTTGTTTTATCACCTGAGAGATGAAAGTTTGATTCACTTTTCTCATCTTTAGAATATCTGTTGAACTCTATTTTTACTTGCTTACTGTTAATCTGGTGCTGAGTAACTGCTGGGCTGTCTTTTATCTGGTCATGATAATTTTATGAAATCACTAGTGCTGATGGCTCCTTCCTATACTTGGTACTTTTAATTTTTTTTATTTTTTAAAACATATTTATTTATTTGGTTGCACTGGGTTTTAGTTGTGGCAGGTGGGCTCCTTAGTTGTGGCTTGCCAGCTCCTTAGTTGCAGCAGACGGGCTCCTTAGTTGCAGCAGGCGGGCTCCTTAGTTACAGCTCAAGGGCTCCTTAGTTGTGACGTGCAAACTCTTTTTTTTTTTAATCTTTATTGGAGTATAATTGCTTTACAATGGTGTGTTAGTTTCTGCTTTATAACAAAGTGAATTAGTTATACATATGTTCCCATATCTTTTCCCTCTTGTGTCACCCTTCCTCCCACCCTCCCTAACCCACCCCTCTAGGTGGTCACAAAGCACCAAGCTACCTCCCTGTGCTATGCGGCTGCTTCCCACTAGCTATCTATTTTACGTTTGGTAGTGTATATATGTCCATGCCACTCTCTCACTTTGTCACAGCTTACCCTTCCCCCTCCCCATATCCTCAAGTCCATTCTCTAGTAGGTCTGTGTCTTTATTCCTGTCTTACCCCTAGGTTCTTCATGACATTTTTTTTCCTTAGATTCCATATATATGTGTTAGCATACGGTATTTGTCTTTCTCTTTCTGACTTACTTCACTCTGTATGACGGACTCTAGGTCCAACCACCTCACTACAAATAACTCAATTTCGTTTCTTTTTATGGCTGAGTAATATTCCATTGTATATATGTGCCACATCTTCTTTATCCATTCATCTGTTGATGGACACTTAGGTTGCTTCCATGTCCTGGCTATTGTAAATAGAGCTGCAATGAACATTGTGGTACATGACTCTTTTTGAATTATGGTTTTCTCAGGGTGTATGCCCAGTAGTGGGATTGCTGGGTCATATGGTAGTTCTATTTGTAGTTTTTTAAGGAACCTCCATACTGTTCTCCATAGTGGCTGAACCAATTCACATTCCCACCAGCAGTGCAGCATGCATGTCCCCCTGACCAGGGATTGAACCTGGGCCCCCTGCATTGGGAGCGTGGAGTTTTATTCACTGTGCCACCAGGGAAGTCCCCTACTTGGTACTTTTTAAAGGTGCTTTGGCTTATTCATAAATTTTTGGTTCATTTTTACTTGCTTGTATATATATATATATATATATATATATATATATACACACACACACACACATACATACATACATAGAGCATAAACATAAGTAAATTATATGTAGGTATATTTAAATCAACATACCCTTTACAGAAGAAAAAATACATGTGCATTCACACCTCTACTTGCAGATACACATATAACTCATTATTAAATGTATCATATTGTATTCATCCTTTTATTGTATTAAAGCTATTTTTCTCTTTTCAGTCTTAGTATGGATGTATAACCTTTATAGATTTGAATTATTCCAATTAACCCAAATTATGATGTTTTACAATCAAATTATTACAAGTTGGTCAGAAGAAAACATAGGCATAAATCATAGCAATATTTTTTGGATGCCTCCTAAGGCAAAAGAAACAAGAGCAAAAATAAACAAATGAGACCAAATTAAACTTAAAAACTTTTGCACAGCAAAGAAATCCATCAACAGTGAGAAGACAACATACTGAATGGGAGAAAATATTTGCAAATGATATGACCGATAGGGGTTAATATTGAAAATATACAAACAGCTCATATAGCTCAGTAACAAAAAAACCCAAAAAACTAAACCAACAACCTGATTAAAAAATAGGCAGAAGACCTGAATAGACATTTTTCTGAAAAATATATATCAGATGGCTGAAAGGCACATGAAGAGATACTCAACATTGCTAACAGTCAGAGAAATGCAAACCAAAACCACAATGAGATATTACCTCACACCTCTCAGAATGACTATCATCAAAAAGTCTACAAATAACAGATATTGGTGAGGATGTGAAGAAAAGGGAACCTTAGCACACTCTTGGTGGGAATGTAAATTGGTGCACCCACTATGGAAAACAGTGTGGAGGTTCCTCAACTAAAAACGGAACTACTATAGGATCCAGCAATTCCAATCCTTTGGTTATATATATGAAGAAAACGAAAACACTAATTCAAAAACATACATGCATCTCAAAGTCTATAGCAGCATTATTTACAATTACCTAAGTGTCCATCAACAGATGAATGGATAAATAAATGTGGTATATATATATATATATATATATATATATATATACACAATGGATTATTACTCAGCCATAAAAAAGAATGAAATTCTTGGGAATTCCCTGGTGGTCTGTGGTTAGGACTCAGTGCTTTCACTGCTGGGGCCCAGTTTCGATCATTGGTGGGGGACTAAGATCCCATAAGCTGTGTGGCATGGCAAAACAAAAACAAAAACAAAAATACCTAACCAGTAGGGAAATTGAATCAGTAATAAGAAGAAAATCCTCAACAAAGAAAGCCTAGGACCATATGTCATCACTGATGATGAAAAAAAGAATGAAATTCTACCATTTGCAATGACATAGATAGACCTAGAGGATATGATGCTTAGTGAAATAAGTCAAAGAAAGACAAATACTTTGTGTTATCACTCACATGTGGAATCTGAAAAATAAAACAAACAAATGAATACAAGAAAACAAAAACAGACTCACAGTTATAGACAACAAACTAGTGGCTACCAGTGGGGAGAGGGAATGGGAGAGAGACAAGATAGGGGTAGGGAATTAAGAGACACAAACTGAAAAGTAAATAATTTAAAATAAAATAAAATAAAATAATTGCAAGTTGGTCAGTGAGCACATCTTTAAGCTTTGGCCTTTTAGCTCTGCCCCTGACATCCTTGAAACACTCTTGACACAACAGAATGTTCCAAAGCCATACTGATTTTTCTCCTGCCCCATAGAATCATCTATTCTGCAATGAGTTCCAGATTCTTTTGGTGGGAAAAAACCACCAGAGACCAAATTTAGGTTTCAAGGGTGTACACAAGAGTAAATGTTAGGCAAAAATATTAGAGCTGCTATTGGGCCTCTTTTAGTATCGAAAAACCTGGAAAAATATATGTATTTTAAGCTTATGGCAAATCTGTAGTCATCAAAACAACATGGTACTGACATAAGTATTGACATATAGGTCAATGGAAAAAAATTGTGAGACCAGAAATAAACCTTCACGTCAATTCATTTCCACAAGCATTCCAACATAATTCAGTGGGGGAAAGAACAGTCTTTGTAACAAATGGGTATGGGACAACTGGTATCCACATACAAAAGAGTGAAGTTGGACCCCCTACCTCACACTATATACAAAATTAACTCAAAATAGATCAAGACCTAAATGTAAGAGCTAAAACTATAAAATCCTTGAAGAAGACATAGACATAAATCTCTGTGACATTGGATTAGGCAATGGTTTCTTAGATATGACACTGAAAAGCACAAGCAACAGAATAAAATAAATTGGACATCAGTAAAATTAAAGATTCCATCAAGAGAGTAAAAATGCAACCCACAGAATGGGATAAAATCTTTGCAAATCACATATCTGATAGGGGCATTGCAATAAGAATATATAAAGAACTTTTATATCTCAATAACAAAAAGACAAGCCAGTTAATGGACAAATGATCTGAATAGACATTTCTCCAAAGAAGATCAACAATTGGCCAATAAGCACATGAAAATATGCTCAACATCATTAGTCATCAGGGAAATGCAAATTAAAACCACAATGAGATACAACTCCACACCCACTAAGACAGTTATCAGCAAAAAGAGAGATAATAATAAACGTTTAGGGGATGAGAAGAAAATGAAACTCTCATACACTGCTAGAGGGAATGCAAAAAAGGTACACCACTTTGGAAAACAATCTCAAGTGGTTAAACACAGACCTACCATATAATTTAGCAATGCCATTCTTAGGTATATACCCAAGAGAAATAAAAACCTATGTCCACATAAGAACTTGCACCTGATTGTACATAGCAGCATTATTCATTATAATCAAAAGTCCATTAAATGATAAATGGATAAATAAAATATGGTAATCCATCCATATTAATTGGCAATAAGAATAAAATACTGATACATGCTGAAATGTGGATGAACCTTGAAAACATGCTAAGTGAAAGAAGTCAGTCACAAAAGACCACATGTTGTATGATTCTATTTATAAAAAATGTTTAGAATAGGCAGATCTATAGAGAAATAAAGTAGACTGGTAGTTGCCTAGGAGTTGGGAGGAAATGAGGAGTGATGGCTAATAGATACAGGGTTTCTTTTTGGGGTGATGAAAATGTTCTGATGTTGATTGTGGTAATGATCGCACAATTTTGTGAATACACAAAATCCATTGAATTGTACATTTTATTTTTATTTATTTATTTGGCTGTGCCGTGTGGCACGTGGGATCTTACTTCCCCGACCAGGGATAGAACTTATGCCCCCTGTAGTGGAAGCGCAAAGTCTTAACCACTGGACTGCTAGGGAAGTCCCGAATTGTACACTTTAAATGGGTATATTGTATGGTATGTGAATTATATCTTTTTTTTGTGAATTATATCTTAATAAAGCTATTAAAATTTTTTAAAAAAGAAACCCATTCTGTGAGAGCCACTTACAAGATACGCCCAGTCTATCTATTTATTTATTTATTTTTGGCTGTGTTGGGTCTTCGTTTCTGTGCGAGGGCTTTCTCTAGTTGCGGCGAGCGGGGGCCACTCTTCATCGTGGTGCACGGGCCTCTCACTTTCGCGGCCTCTCTTCTTGCGGAGCACAGGCTCCAGACGTGCAGGCTCAGTAGTTGTGGCTCATGGGCCCAGTTGCCCCGCGGCATGTGGGATCTTCCCAGACCAGGGCTCGAACCCGTGTCCCCTGCATTGGCAGGTGGATTCTTAATCACTGCACCACCAGGGAAGCCCATGCCAACTCTTAGTTGCGGCATGTGGGATCTAGTTCCCTGACCCGGGATCGAACCCAGGCCCCCTACATTGGGAGCACAGAGTCTTAGCCACTGGACCACCAGGGAAGTCCCCCGCCATTTCTTATTTTGATGATATTGTGCTAGCTGGAGAGACTGTCCTGGACCCTTTATATTTTGTCTAATTTCTGCTTGAAAACAAAATAGTTCCTTCTTTAGCTTATTTCTCTTTTACAATAGCTTATCACAGATGGTTAAAATAAATCAATAGGCACTTTTAGTATTCTTTCTGGAAATCCCCTAATCTAGGTCCACAAGTTCATTAAGTACATTTTCTATCTTCTAAGTTAGTACAGGTGGCAGCACTGCCAAACATTTTGTCACTACATAACACTGGTTAGTCTTTTTCTAGCCTCCAGTAACAATTTCTTGACTGCTCTTCCAGACTCCACTAAGAGTTTCCTTGCTGTCTTTCCAGACCCTGCCTGCTGCCTGGTCCCAAAGCCAATGTTGTATGTTTTAGGTTTTAGGATTGGCAGTACTCCACTTCTAGATATTAATTCTGGAACAGATACCTATTGCTAAATAATAAAGCAGCCCAGAAGTTATTTACTTAAAACAAAAACCATTTACTTACTTGTGATTCTACAATTTGGGCTTAGTTAGGCAATTCTTCTGCCTGAGCTTGCTCATGAAGCTGCAGTCAGCTAGCAACCTGGAGGATCTAAGATGGTTCCACTCACAGGTATGGGGCCTTGGTGCTGGCCATGGGGCCACTCTTTGCATGACTTTTCATCATTCAGTAGTTTAACCCATCTAACTTTGATATGTTGTAGGAATGTTCCAAGAAAGTAAAAGCAGAAGATGTGGGACTTCCCTGGTGGCACAATGGTTAAGAATCTGCCTGCCAATGCAGGGGACACAGGTTTGAGCCCTGGTCCGGGAAGATCCCACATGCCATGGAGCAACTAAACCTGTGTGCCACAACTACTGAGCCTGCATTCTAGAGCCCACAAGCGACGACTACTGAGGCTGCGTGCCACAACTACTGAAGCCCGCGGGCCTAGAGCCTGTGCTCCACAACAAGAGAAGCCACCTCAATGAGAAGCCCGCACACTGCAACAAAGAGTAGCTCCCACTTGCTACAACTAGAGAAAGCTCATGTGCAGCAACAAAGACCCAGCGCAGCCAAAAGAAAAACCAGAAGCTGCAAGGACTATAAGGCCTATGCTTGAGAATTCACATGACATCGGTTCTGTAATACTCTATAAGTCAAGATAATTCACAAGGCCCAACCCAGAAACAAGGGGTAGGGAAATAGACTCCCTTTCTTGATGGGAGGAGTTGCAAACAATACAACATATTTAACCCCCCACAGGTGACTGCAAAAATTCTAAAGCAAATATGGTATTTAATGGTTTTATGTTGAAAGCAACATAGCAGGAAGAAGATACAGATGCCCAATGTCACTATTTCCATTTAACACATTGCTAGAGGTTTTAGCCAGCACAATAAGGCAAGAAAATTAAATAAATAAAAGTCATCTGTTTGGAAAGGAAGAGATGATTTGTCATTATTCTCTACATAGTTGGAAAACTAAAAAAATTTTAAAAAATATATAGATAAACTGTTAGAATTAATAAATGAATATAGCAATTGTGCTGGCTTCAAGACCAACATACAAAAGTCAATTGTAGTTCTACAATTGAAATGAACTATTAGAAAATGAAATTTTACCATTTAAAATGACATAAAATATCAAAGATCCAGAAAAACATCTTAAAAGGATGTTAGCTCTCTATACTTAAAAACTACAAAACAATATTAAATTACAGGCATTTAAATAAATGAGAGATATACCATTTTCATGGATTGGAGGAGTCAACCCTATATAATGCTATCTTAGTTTCCTGGGCCTGCTGTCATAAAGTGTTACTAATAAAAATTTATTGTCTCATAGTTCGGGAGGCTTGAAGGCTAAAATCAAGGTTTCAGTAGGGCCATTCTCTCTTTGAAATCTGTATGGGAGCATCTTTCCTTACCTCTTCTAGTTTCTTGTGTTTAACACCAACCCTTGACATTCCTTGGCTTGCAGTTGCAGCACTTCAATCTCTGCCCCAATTGTCAACTGGTGTTCTCCCTTCATGTGTCCATCTCTACATCTCTTCTTATAAGGACACCAGTCATACTTGATTAAGGCCAACCCTACTCCAATATGACCTTGTCTTAAATAATTACATCTGCAACAACTGTATTCCCAAATGAGGTCACATTCTGAGGGTTAGTACTTCAACATATTTTTTTTGGGGAAACAATTCAACACAGTGAATAACAAATGGCAATTCTCCAAAACAGGTCTACAGCCTTAGTGTAATAGTAAACAAAATCCTTGCTGATTCTAAAATTTATAAGGAAAATTTTGTCACATTTGGCAAGATGATTCTAAAATGTATATAAATATGCAAAGGACCAAGAAAAGCCAAGACAGTCTTGAAGAACATAATGGGACAAAGGACTTTTTCTACCAGATATCAAGTTTTATTATAAAGCTACTACAGAAATAAAGACAGTGTGATATTTCCACAAAAAGAGACAAAAGGAATAGATTACCTAGTCTTCAAACAAACCCGCATTTATGACAACTTATATATATATAGGTGATGATAAAGAACAGTGGGGGAAAGCACAGACTTTTAAACAATAGCACTTAATCAGTTTAACATTCACATGGAAAAATGAAACCTGACTTACTTCACAGCATACAGAAGATACAATTTTAGATGGATTGTAGATCTAAATGAGAAAGACAAAGTAATAACAATTCCATAAGTCAATCAGAACCTTTGGTAGGAAAATATTTCTTGACAGGACTCAAGAAACACTAAGCATAAAGGTCTTTTATGTTCATCAAAGGACACCAGAATTTATATCCATAAGAAAATGGCAGACAGTCCAATACAAAAATGAGTAAGAGACTTGAACAGGCACTTCATAAAATAGGCTATCCATATATCAAAAAACATGAAAATGGGTTCAACCTCATTAGAAATCTGGGAAATCCAAAGTAAAATCACAACGAGATACCACTATACCCCCACCAGAATGGCTAAAATTAAAAAGATGTACAGTAGTAATTACTGGCAAGGATGTGGGGCAAATGGAATTCTTATAAATGGCTGGTGGAAGTACAAACTGAAACAACCACTTTCTAAAGTTGTTTGAAATTATCCACTTAAGTTTCATATATACACAACAAGCAATTTCACTGCTAGGTATAAACCTAGCATATGTGTCACAAGAGGCAGGAATGTTCACAGCACTATTATTCCTAATGGCCGAACATTGGAAATAACTCAAATGTCCATCAGAAGTAGACAGTTAAACTGCAGCGCATTCATAAAGTGGAATACTATACAGCAGTCAAAACAAATAAACGACAGCCTCACAGATCATAGATGTATCTCCAAAACAATGTTGAGTGAAAACACATCAAATCTTGACTTTGAACAAGTTGATGTCTTCATTTACAGCTCCCAGACAAAAATTGTACCTCTTGGAGTTGTGGTGAGCATTAAGTGGAAAGATTCATATCAAGTGTTTACCAAACACTTGGCTTAATAAATATCAGCTATTATTTATTCATGTTCTCTTGGCAGGTCACCTTTCCAGACATGGGCAATAAAGAATGGTGCAGGGCACTTAACAGCGTCATCTTACGCCCCTTAGTTTCTTCCCAACCTCTTCCTCTATCTTCTCACCATTGGGTTTTGGTCTCTTTAAGAAGTCAACCATAACTGAGGAAAGAGGAATGCTGGGAAATCCACTCAGCTCAGGTCTGGAGCATAATGGGAAAGGGGGCGGAGACCAGGGTTGCGCACGCGCAGTTGTCCGGGTGTTGCGTTGCGATGGATTAAGCGGAAAAATTCCCGTAAGAGAAAATAATCTTCGTCCCAGGGTGGAGGCCTTGGGTTCTACTCCTCCTTCCCCGGTCGGTGCTCCCCGGGAGCAGGGAAGCCACCAGAAGGTGAGCGCGGCCGGTAGCAGCGGGAGGGGCCGCGTGGGGCGGGGCGGCGGCCGCGCCACGTGACGAGGCGGGCGCTGGGCGGAAGCAGCGCAGTCGGGCGTTGCGGTTTCGCTGCAGGGACACGCTGACAGGCATTTGCGGGTCGCGTTCTCTCCAAAAGATACAACGTTGCAGCGTTTGTACCCTGTGACAGGCGTGGGAATTATTGGTGGGGACGAGATTTTGGGAGCGATTACGACACGAGAGCCCATAGATTGTTGTAACTGTGGCAGGTAGTCCTAAATTCTCATCCCTCGCACTGGTTATTAAGCCAGTTGCCCATTTCCATGTCTGGCTTGCCTGTTTGGGTAAAGACAACTTTGGAGAGTTTCCTTTTTGCTTTAGGTGTACTACGTCCTGTTTAGGGGAAGGGAAGTCCGCTGAATGACTAAAGATTGTTTACAAGAAGGAGATTGGGAAGCGGATCTCAGAGGGGCTCATTCCTGGGCATGGCTTTCGTGAGACCCTGCAGGTGGTCCACTTTAAGTAAGGGCATACCTGTTCATTTGTGGTGGCAACTTGCGCTCTTATCTATCTTTAAGCCGAGAGTTGGGGCCCTTATGGAGGCCTCTAGTGAAGGCTGAGTTAGAGGTGGGGGTGGGGAGTTTGGTGTGCCCCATTTTGAGAAATATAAGCTGAGGTGGGCCTCCAAGTACTAATTCTCATGGACTCAGAAACAGTATTTCTGAGTCCTTTCTTCTAAGAGCTTGGTAACGTTCTCTCACGTGTTGGTCTGCCAGTCTAATTACCTCAGTAACTTTCAACATATAAAAGACCAGAGTATTTGTCTTTAAAGCTATCAGGGAAGCGGGAGCTATTGCTGTAAGACTTTATGTGAAGGCAGCTACCAAAGAAGCAGAAGGCAGGAAGAAAGGAGAAGAGTCATGGCCCCAGAAGAGTTGTTTTTTTTTCAAATGCTTAGCCCTAAAACCTTGTGCTCAAAACAAAGCTTTTGATATAGATAAACATGAAAAAAAAAAAAAAGCCTGAGTACCAATCCTTTATGTTGTGTTTTAGGAATCCAACTATCCATCACCAAGAAGAAATCTATTAGTTTTAGACCGGGGAATTCCTTTACCTAAAAAATTAGAATGAAAGAACCTTTGGATGGTGAATGTGGCAAAGCAATGGCACCGCAGCGGGGGCTTCTGGACAAAATTAAAGAAGAACCTGACAATGCTCAAGTAAGCATTTCATATTTATTTTAAATTTTAAAAAATGTCTTCCTTTCTACCTGGTGAATTCAAATTTTTAGTTAGTTTCTGACTTGTAAGGTAACCCAAACTGATTTTTTCCCCATTAGATGAGTAAATCACCTATTCTGCTCTTTGAATGAAAAAATATCTTGGTAACTCTACTATATTTCTTTTTGTGGGAAGAAAGTACCTTTTTCCATTGGTACCTTTTTAAAAAGTTCTCTTGTATCTGATAGTAGTTTCCATTTATTCTGTAAGTATTTGTGGTCTACTCTATGCCAGGCTCTGGGGATCCAGGAGTGAGCAAAATCAGTTTAGTCCCTTCCTTCATAGAGCTTGCAGGTTAGTAGAGGAGATAGACATTACACAAGTAATTGAGCACATGATATATATAATTACAAACTAAGACAAGTGCTGTGGAAGAAAAGCCTGAAATGGGGAATCTGACCTAGTTTTGATTGGGGGCAGGGGGCTAGAGAAGGATTTGTCAGCCGCATTATGAAGAATGAATTGACTAGGTGAAGGCATGGAGGAGAGTGTTCCAGGTAGAGTAATCTCCATACAGGAAAGCTCTGATTTGGGAAGATGCTTGGTTCTTTTGAAGGACTGCAGGACCAGTGGGTCTGGAACAGAAGAGGTGCAAAAATGGTGATGACGATGATAATGATGATCATAATAACAATACTAATAGTGATATTAATATGTCAATATGTAGAGTATATTATATCATAATAACATGATCTTATAAATACTAACTTATTACTATTAACACTTATATGTACTTAGACTGTGCCAGGCACCATTCTCACAACCATATTATTATCCCCATTTTAGAGATGAGGAAACCAGGTACAAAGAGGTCAAGCAGTTTACCACAGATCACAGCTCATAAATAGCAAAGATTGGATTCAAACCCAGGTATCAGACTTCAGAGCCTATGCTATCCTACTTCTAGGATGAGGCAGTGTAAGTAGTTTGGGGCCAGATTATGCAGAACCTTGTGGACCTTGTTACGAATTTTGGTCTTCTCCTGAGAGCTTTGGGAAGCCATTGTAGGGTTTTACTTGGGAGAGTAAGATAAACATGTTTGGAAAGATCATATGGCTACCTTTTAGGGACCCAGATTGGAAATCTGTGGAGATTAGTGTGGAGAGACCAGTTAGTTGTTTTGGCAAAAAATGATTTTTTTTTCCTTCATGGACAGTTCTTTTGCTTTATACTCTAGTTATTGGCTTCATTGCATAAGCAAATCAATAATATTGAAAATATAAATAATAAAATAAGTCATAGTGATAATACTCTATTTCTCTTATTATCTCAAAGGCAGTGTCATTCCAGAACAGGGATGTCAAGTAGATGTTGTTTTGTTCATCCACTCCACGCCTTCCTAAAATGCTGTGCTGCGAAGGGTTCTGAGGTAGTGTCTACAGGATGTGGGGTGGGGGATGGTGGTATCCATGACACTTATTTTCCCTCCAGATGGTAAATTCTTTCTCTTTTTTTGCCAGAAGTAACCATTTGTTTGTCAAGTTTTGTGGGTTCTGCCTTTTAAGAATATTTTTTTTACCTTGCCCTTTCCTCCCTGTTTTATTATTTCTCATCTGGACTTTTATAACAGTTTCCTATTCATCGTCATGTCTTCAGTCACATATCTCACCAAAACTCTGTATAGTGATTTTTTTTTTTTTTTTTTTTTTTGAGGAACAAGAGCCAAGTTTTTAATTTGATCATTTCTTCTATTAGAAGTACTCCTTAATGACATCCTTGGCCTGAGACTCTTTGCTTAACCACCACACAACTGCAACCATCCGCTTTACAGGGATTTTCCTGTCTGTCAGTTTTACAGAGGCCTACCCATTCCCCTAGTTTCTTGTTACCATCAATCTTAATTAGGTTGATTTGTCATTCAGCACAAGGGCCTTTACCAACTTGACATAAGCTCATCAGAATTGGATGCAAGCACACAGAGATGGGATTGGCACTTGTCTAAGGCTTTGGCAGCTTTGGAATCCCACATGCTAGGCTGTCCTGGATGAGGGTGGTCTTCAGCATCTCTTGTAAAGCAGTATTAATGTCCATTACACCTCCAGTGGAAATGCTTTCCTCCACCAAGGCGGTGGGTTATGGCCACAGCAATGGGTTATGGGTGGAGCCGAATCTTGAATGCACCGGGGCCTCTACCTCCCATGCAATTCCCCAGCAACAGGGAAAGAGCACTATGGTGCTCTTTATAGATCTGATGACACTGCTCTCTTTAAAGACCCTGTCTCCTCATGAGGGATAAAACATAAACTTTTTAGTGTGGCATCCGAACTATCCATGTTTAGGCCTTTGTTTTCCTCTTCAGTGTCGTCACTCATCCTTCCCACCTTTTTTTTCTTTCTTTTTTTTTTAACATCTTTATTGGAGTATAATTGCTTTACAGTGGTGTGTTAGTTTCTGCTGTATAACAAAGTGAATCAGCTATACATAAACATATATCCCCATAGCTCCTCCCTCTTGCATCTCCCTCCCACCCTCCCTAACCCACCCCTCTAGGTGAACACAAAGCACCGAGCTGATCTCCCTGTGCTATGTGGCTGCTTCCCGTTAGCTATCTGTTTTACATTTGGTAATGTGTATATGTCAATGCCACTCTCTCACTTCGTCCCAGCTTACCCTTCCCCCTCCCCATGTCCTCAAGTCCATTCTCTATGTCTGTGTCTTTATTCCTGTCCTACCCCTAGGTTCTTCAGAACCTTTTTTTTTTTTTTTTTTTAAGATTCCATATATATGTGTTAGCATACGGTATTTGTTTTTCTCTTTCTGACTTCACTCTGTATGACGGACTCTAGGTCCATCCACCTCACTACAAATAACTCAATTTCGTTTCTTTTTATGGCTGAGTAATATTCCATTGTATATATGTGCCACATCTTCTTTATCCATTCATCTGTTGATGGACACTTAGGTTGCTTCCATGTCCTGGCTATTGTAAATAGAGCTGCAATGAACATTGTGGTACATGACTCTTTTTGAATTATGGTCTTCTCAGGATATATGCCCAGTAGTGCTTCCCACCTTTTCTAATCTATGCTCCTGCAAACTATTTGCATTTCACAGGAAGGTATATTCTGTTGATTTTTATTTCCTTGCCTTTGCACATGCCATTTCTTCTGCCTGTGTATCCTAAACTGGATACTTTAGCTTGGCAAAAAGTTCCTCCTCTTTTAAGATATAGTTTAACTGTCACTCAGGTAGAATTAGCCATTCTTTCTCTGTCTTTTTTTTTAAATCATGTAGTGCTTTTACATTTATTATGGCATCTGGAGGTCAATGAATTTGGTTTCCTGGGTCTCGTCTTATTTGATCTCAGTTCCTTGCACAATGACTGGCACATGCTCAATAATCAAAATAAAAGAGGCTGTGTTTCACAGATGAGGAAACTGAGCCTGAAGGAATAAGTGACTTCACCAAGGTCTCATGGCAAAGCTGGGATACAAAACCAGTTTTTTAAAATTCCAGATCCAATATTTCTTTCATCGTACCTTGCCTGTAGTATAAAAATTTAAGAAATATTGTACTGTGAGTTAATTGAGTATTCTTTCTGTATAAAAATTGTGATAATGAAAATCCCGTTAACAGCTTACATTGTAAATTTAAGTGGATAGGGACCTACTTAGTTCCTTTTGGTTTATATTAATGCTTCAAGGTGAATAGGCTATACTTTTTCATGATTGAGAGTGTGACCTATGGTGGAAAAGCCAATTGAACAAATAGTATGTGCAATTTTTCATGTCATATTTGAATATTGGAAAATAGACAAAAAATTGAAAAGTTGAGTATTTTATGATATACTAAGGGTCTGTTCTGGATATTAAAGCTATAGTTGAGCTCTCATTCAGTCGTTCAGTGACTTTTATTCCTGTTTATATAACCTAAAGCACTTGTTGAACACCATTGTAAGCAGTTTACATGTGACGCTTACAACCCTACGAGTTAAGTATGTTATTATTCCCACTTTACATACAAGGAAACAGAGACACAGATGGTAACTTGCTAAACTAAATGTAACACAACTAGTAAATGGGTGAGTTAGCATTTGAACCCAGGCAGTCTGGTTCAAGAGCCCAAACCCTTAACTAGGATGCTAAGCTTTGTTAGTTATTTTGTTTTCAGAGGAGCTACAAAGATGAAAAGATAGGGCCTCTGCTCTCAAGAGAATTGATAGTAAGGGGGAATAAAGGTATGGAAATGGGAGAGGTAATTATTTGCTGGGTGACTTCTCCCTGCCAGAAGGTATGCTACGTATGTCTTACCTATTCTCATTTAAACTCTACAAACATAGGAGGGAAGTATCCTTACCCCATTTTACAAAGGAGGGAACTGAGGGAAGGACAGGTTAAGTAACTTACAAACTCAAAGGAAGCATCAGAACTAGAATAGGAACTTAGTTTTGACTGGCTTCAAGCATATATTCTTTCTGTTGCTTTGTGCCACTTCTATACAGATGTAAAATCACAGTATTATGTAATTACTGTAATTTTAAATATTGTGTAAGGTGCATTGGGAGCACAGGGAAAGGATCCCTTATGTCTGTCTAGGGAGGAGAGGAAGGCTTCACAGGATGGGTAGCGCTTGAGTTAATAGCAATTGATGAAGAGCTTCAGACAGAGAAGAGCATGTGCCAAGTCATGGAGGGGTGAGAGAATGTGGTGTGTTTAGTGGTTGAGTATTTCACTAGTAAAGTGGGAGAAGAGAATAGATTTTAGATGTTCAGGTAGAATTGATCCAACTTAGAGATAGCAAATGAAGTATGAGGGTCAAGGAGGATCCAGGAATACTCAAGAGGTTTCTGGCTTCAGTAAGTTGAGTTTGTGACAGTACCATTTACTGAGGGGCTAGGAACAGGATTTGGGGGGAAGTAATAAGTGTTGGAATCTGTTGTGTTAAGGGGCTCGTGGGACATTCAAGTGGTAATTTGCACTGGGAGGCATTTGCCCATATGGATGTGGTATTTAGAGATTAGAGAGTTACCAACCTGTAGGTATTGTGTTGCCAGATAAAAATGTAGAATGCTCAGTTAAATTTGACTACCAAATGAACAATGAATATTTTTTCATATAAGTATGTTACATGCAATGTTTGGGACTTACTTATACTAAAGAATTATTTGTTGTTTATTTGAAATTCAAATTTAACTGGTCATTTTATATTTTTATTTGCTATATCTGATGACCCTATATAGGTGATAGTTGAAGTCATGAAGGTGGATGAGATTGTTCAGGGAACAAAAGTAGAGAAAAGAGAGTAGAGCTCAGGATAGAAAGCTGGGAACTAGATTAATTTAGTGCTTCAAAATGGCTTCAAAGTAGTCCCTCAAGCAGCAGCCTCATCATTACCTGGGAACTTGTTAAAAACGTATATTCTTGGGCCCTGCTCCAGACCTGCTGAATCAGAAATTCTGAGGCTGAAACCCAACACTCTATGTCTTAATAAGACTTTTAGGGGCTTCTGATGCCACTGAATTTGGAACCATTGACTTCAGGGGTGAATATAAGATCAATGAAGGATACTAAGAAATAGTAATGATGAATTGAAGTAATAACATAATACGAAGACAACCAGTGGAATCATTGGCAGTGTCAGATGTATCTGAGAAGCCAAGTAAGATAAAACCTAAAATTGTTTGTTGAATTACACAATAGTGAGATGATCGGTTATCTTAAAACACCTTCAGTTGAAGTAGTAGCCTGATTGCATTGTGTTCAGGAGGGAATCAAAGTGAGGAAGTAGAGAAAGAATGGAATACTTTTTCTCTAAGTTCGGTTGTAAAGAGAGAGAGAAGAGAGGGCAGTAGTTCCTTAGGGAATAGGTTCCTTGTAAGCCGAAGGGAAGAAACCTTTATGGAGGTTGTGAAAGGAACAAAGGCAAGAATGACTGAGACTGTCTTGAGGATCTCCACATTTGCTGCCCATGCTGAACTTTTGCTGAACTCTCTAACATAAAACTGCTGAATAGTTGCTGAGTTGCCAAAAGGAAAGAACAATGCTGAGAACTGGACTCTTTCTGGACTAAGGAAACCATACCTTTCCCTAGTAATGGATGAAACGTGCTTGATAACCCAATCGTATGAACAGAACAGTTTTATCGTCCAATCCAAATTCTTGGTAAACAGCTTGTGTAAGCCTGTGTGAGCTTCCTCCTTTTCCCCATAAAAACCTCCACCCATTTTCCTCCACTGGGACACTATTCTGGGTTCTTCCAGAATCTGTGATCCCTGAATTACAATTCTAAGAACCTAAGTAAACTACCTTTTTGCCTCTTTACAGTTCATGCTGCTTTTAGTTGACAAGATAGAGAGAGGCTGAGGATACACAAAATCAGTATGAAGTGCTGTAAGAAGGGAGAGGGAAAGAGATCCTGAACATAAGCGCTGTTTTAGTCATGACTGAGAAGGTTGCCTTCTCCTGTAAGGTTCAAGGACAGTTTGCTGATCAATTTGTAGGCATGGTGGGGGGAGCGGGAATCAGAATGTTGCAGGAATTCTTACTTAGCTGCTTCTATTTTCTTGGTGAAATAGAAACATTACTGAGCAGGAAGAATGTGGGGTTGGGACTTATGAGTGATGGAGGTGTGGAACAGTTACTTTATGAAGTAAAAGAAACTGACTAGGGAAATGTAACAGGCATATTAGAAAAATACTAGAGATTGAATTGATGGTAAGACAATTTTTTATTGAGTCTTAAGTGTTCTTTTTGGTAAGTTGAAGGAGGTGTATATAGGTACTTTAACTTCCTCTTCTTTTTGCAAGTGCCAATAAGTAAATACTGTTATTTGAGTATAATGTTTAAGAACATTTGAATTGAATGAACTTGAATGCCCACTTTGAATTGAACTAACTTAGATTCATTCATTCAACAAATATTTATTCA
This sequence comes from Pseudorca crassidens, assembly GCF_039906515.1. Taxonomy (NCBI): domain Eukaryota; kingdom Metazoa; phylum Chordata; class Mammalia; order Artiodactyla; family Delphinidae; genus Pseudorca; species Pseudorca crassidens. The sequence continues at coordinate 27,885,512 of NC_090297.1, read as the reverse complement.
ATGTCATAATTATGAAAAGAGTAAGAGCTAGCATTTTTGTTCTTAAATCATATTTAACTTCTGGCTAACTGCAAGACATCACACTACACACTTTATTTGTATTAAATCATTTATCCCCCATAAATCTAGTCCAGTGGGTTAGATAATATTATCTTTATAGATAAGGAAGTTGAAACTGAGAAAGATTAAATAACTTGTTTAAGAACCGGGATCGCTAGTGTTCTGGCATTCCTGCGGCATACCCCTTTCCTTTTCTCCCCTTCTTGGGGCCTTGGGGTCATGGGCAGCATTCTGTATTCTGGCTGGTTGGCGCAATGCTTGAGTGGCCTGGCAGGGGAGTGGGCCACATGCGCGTGGAGGACACTGTGGACCGGAGGGAGGCACACAGCATGGCTGAAAATCGAGAGCCCCACGGGGCCATCGAGGCTGAGCTGGACCCGGTTTAGTACACCCTGTGGAAGCGGCTTCCCCACTGCCTGCACTGGAAGCCCAATGACATTTCTGTCAACATGAAGACTGACGTTAAGGCCCAGCTGGCCCACTGCCAGAAACTGCTGGACGGACGGGCATGGGGTCAGAACTCATGCACTGAGATCTACATGCACTGGCCATCAACTGCACCATGAACATTGCCCTACAGCTTCAGGCTGGCAGCTTCAGGTCCCGGCAGGTGGTGCCAGTACCTCCACTGTGGAGCTTGTCGTTGAACTGGAACCAGAGACTTACACGTGAGCGCTGCTGACCCAGATCTACAACAACTCAGCCATCCACATCTGTGTCTTCAGGGTCGCACCCAAGTAATTGAAATGAGGCTGTCCTGTCTTATCCACCCACTGCATACAGCTAGGCTCAGATGTGGCTCTACTGAGTACTGTCATGGACCTTCTACCAGAGGCATGTAGGAAAAAGCCTGTCCTCCTTGCAGCCCCGAGGACTATGAATTCAGAGGGCGAATATTGTCTTTTGTTGGGCCCAAGCAGTGGGTCTTTCTGAATCTTTGTGTTCTGTAACCATTGTCCTATACAGTCAAACGTATCAAGTTGTGTTGGTGTCCGGCCACCCCACTGCAAAAAAAAAAAAAAAAAAGAACCAGGACCACACCTGTTTCTGTCTGCTCCCGGAACCCATAGTCTTCTTTGTTATGTTGACTGTGCTGGGTGTTGAATGTACAGAGGTGGAAAAACAGATATGGTCCCTGTCCCTAGTGGACATGGTCCTTTTGGTCTAGTGTATGTGTGGGGGAGGAGGAGGGGTGTTAGACATTAAACAGATTATCACCCAAATAAATATGATATGATGTATTATGACAAGTGCTGTGAGTGAAAGGTGATGGGAGAAGCTACAACAGGGGAACTTAATTTCCATTGGGGACCAGAGTTTGAATTCATTATAGTAATTATGTTATATTGTATTTGTACATTTAGGAGGGAGACAGCATGGATTTTGAAACAGAGAGACCTGGGTTTGATTCCCATCTGTGCACTTAGTATCTTTGTGACCTTGGACAAGTTGATGAACATCTCTAAGCCTCACTTTCCTCATCCATAAAGAAGGTTCAATAATTCTTACCTTATAGGCAGCAGTTTGTTTGGTGCCATAACGTACATCATGGGAAGTGGTAAATTAATGCAGTGGTTCTTAATCTTTGGCATTTAATATTCCAAAGAAATTCCAAAGTAACTTTGGGAACCGATACATTTGTCATTTATTTTGCTAAGTACAGGGAGATTAAAAATACAACTACCATTTATTATCACCATTGTTTCAAAAAACTTTGAGGGCGGGCTTCCCTGGTGGCGCAGTGGTTGAGAGTCCACCTGCCGATGCAGGGGACATGGGTTTGTGCCCCGGTCTGGGAAGATCCCACATGCCGCAGAGCGGCTAGGCCCGTGAGCCATGGCCGCTGAGCCTGCACATCCGGAGCCTGTGCTCTGCAATGGGAGAGGCCACAACAGTGAGAGGCCTGCGTACCGCAAAAAAAAAAACCCAAAAAACTTTGAGGGCTTCCCTGGTGGCGCAGTGGTTAAGAATCCGCCTGCCAGTGTAGGCCACACGGGTTCGAGCCCTGGTCCGGGAAGATCCCACATGCCATGAAGCAGCTAAGCCCGTGCACCACAATTACTGAGCCTGCGCTCTAGAGCCCGCGAACCACAACTACTGAAGCCCGCATGCCACAACTACTGAGCCCATGCACCACAACTACGGAGCCCGCGAGCCACAACTACTGAAGCCCACGCGCCTAGAGCCCGTGCTCTGTAACAAGAGAAGCCACCGCAATGAGAAGCCTGCGCACTGCAACGAAGAGGAGCCTCCACTCGCCACAACTAGAGAAAGCCTGTGCACAGCAACGAAGACCCAACGCAGTCACAAATAAAATAAATAAAATAACTAAAAAAAAAAAGAACACTGTCATTTAAAAAAATAAATAAACTTTATTTGAAATACGTAAGGCTGTTTTAACAACCCCCCCCCCCCCCCGCCGCTCCAAAATGTAGGGTAGTTCTGATCTCAGAATAAAGGCCACTCTTTTTCAAGTTAGGTATATGTATTTTAATTTCTTTCATGATTACGTGTTATTTTAAAGCATTTTGAAGAATACATTAAAGATAAACCTGATTTAGGCTGTGTTGATTTTTTGTGTAATGAGCAGATTGCATTGAAACTCGTGTCTTCTGACATTAAGAGATATGCCACTTGCAAATCTGTTGGCTAAAATTACTAATTTGATCCAAACTCTAAATCATTCAGATTTAATTTCATTTATTGCTCCGTTATAAACACAGCCTATAAAAGGGGTAGTGCTCAGCATTGAAATAGCTGTGTATTACTCCCATATAACAAGATTACATTTGAGAAGTAGATATAACTATCATAAAAGATGCTTCAGTTCTAAAGATCCTTTTTGTAAAGATTAAATCTAGGGCTTCCCTGGTGGTGCAGTGGTTAAGAATCCGCCTGCCAATGCAGGGTACACAGGTTTGAGCCCTGGTCTGGGAAGATCACACATGCTGCGGAGCAACTAAGCCTGTGCGCCACAACTGCTGAGCCTGTGCTCTACAGCCCGCAAGCCACAACTACTGAGCCTGTGTGCTACAACTACTGAAGCCTGTGCACCTAGAGCCTGTGCTCTGCAACAAGAGAAGCCATCTCAATGAGAAGCCTGCCCACCGCAACGAAGAGTAGCCCATGCTCGCCGCAACTAGAAAAAGCCTGCGCGCAGCAACGAAGACCCAATGCAGCCAAAAAAAAAGAAAGAAAAAGATTAAATCTAGTCTAATAACTTGTAAATTTTGACTTTTGAGGTATTTGAAGGCGATTACGACTATAATGTAGAAGAGATGAATATGACAGTTATTTTTTTGTTTGAATTTCTAGTTTCCTCAGTACTAACACTGTATTCATTTCTCTGTCTCTTCTTTTTTTCTTTAAGGAATATGTACATGCTTCAAAGCCGAAAACTCAAGAAAGTGAACTGAAAATTAGTGCTGTCTTTTCAGTCAGTGACAGTCCTCTTGGTAAGAAACAGAACTGTAAGTTAGTTAGAATCAGTATTTGTTATATTCTGACCAGTAGAATTGAGGGAAAGTACCTCATGTAAGTCTTTTTCTTCCTTTAGACAAAGCAGTGCTTTTCAAACTGGCTAGCTGGTCTTGACCAGTATTTTAAAAAGTGGAATATAATTACAGTTGGTCCTTGAACAACATGGGTTTGAACTACGCAGTTCCACTTACAGGTGATTTTTTTCAATAAATATAGTACCTGTATTTTTATTCTACAGATCTGTAAATTAACTAAGTGTGGGGACATTTTTATGTTCTATTGGAGATCACAATATGTGGAATCAGAAGAACTAGGGTTTGAGTCCTGATTCTATCCAGACTGTTTCAGCTTCCTGCCCTTGGATGAGTCATTTATCAATTCTTTTGTTTTTGAGACAGAGATAGCAGGACACAGATTTTTGACTGCGTGGGGTCGGCACCCCTAACCTCTGAGTTGTTTAAGGGTCAACTGTATATCAGAGTGTGGTGCATGTAGTAAGGAAGCATATTATTTCATGAAACTACTGTTTCAGTTATTAAATTTTATATACATATACACACACATGCACATACAGATGTATGTGTGTGTCTCTTGGGTTATAATGTGAAATAGTTCTAACTATGTGTCATGGTTCAAAAGTTTGAAGCTGCCTGTTTTAGAGTGGTTATTGCCTCAATATTGGATTTCAAGACTGAGGGAATTTGTCCTAAAAAATAGAGAATGTGTATATGTTCATGTTGATGTGAAAACAGTTTTTGTTGTTGTTGTTGTTTTTTCTTATTTTGTTTTTATAGCCCAACAGTTGACCCCAGGCTTTCAGCTCTCTCTTGCATCATCTGGCCCAAATATATCGCTTCCTTCAGTTCCAGCCGTAGCTATTCAGGTTTTTTGTTCTGGTTGCAAAAAAATGCTTTATAAGGGGCAAACTGCATTTCATAAGACAGGATCTACTCAGCTCTTTTGCTCCACAAGGTGCATCATCGGATATTCTTCACCTGTCTGCCTACCACCTCCTCCCAAGAAAACCTGTGCAAACTGCTCAAAGTATGAAATTCTTAATTATATCCCTTACTTTTTAAGTGTTTTTAGTTCAAATATGCTATTGCTATTTTAAATCTCTTTAGCTCATTTCCCTGGAAATACTTTTTAGCTAATTGAGAAGTTTGCAAATTCTAAAGTTTTGTAAAGTTAAATAAGTGACTTGATGTAAAAAAGTATTGTTTAGACCAGTTTTCCTATCTCTTTCAATTAGAAAGAAATAAATTATTTGTGAGAAACTATAGGACCACTCCTATATTGTACGTCTACTGTAATTGTAGACAACAATACTCAAAATTGTTATCTTGAATGTTATTGAAGTATAGAATGAAATAATATCACCCGTATAATAGTATATGAAAGTTATTTAATTCTTTAGAAGGTAAATGGCCACAAAAATAATGCATTTATTCCTGAAAAGTCCTTGTGAGCTTTTGTTGGGGGTCATTGTTACTTTATAATAATGCATAGATGCAGAGAGAGGAAGAAATAGCAATGAAGTTATATAAACTTCTTTCTCTGCCTCAGTAAGTTTGAAGAATTTGGCACGTTTTACCTATTTGTGTGGTAGTGCAATTCTAGGAATACAGTGTGTTGTCAGTAGTCACTAATGTAGAGCAAGGAAAGTTAAGAGCTTGGTTTTAGATTGTAGCTCTATCACTTACCAGCTATATGACCTTGGGTCAGATATTTAACCTTTCTAAGCCTTAGTTTCTTCATTGGTAAATAATATCTACTTCCTCAGGTTTTAATGAGACAGTGTTGGCACAGGACCTAGCACATAGCAAATGCTTAATAAGTGGGATCCTATTATTTTTAATAATAAATTTGGTATTATGTATATTTAACATAATTTATAGGTCTCTATTTTGTCTTTGGCGATATATGATAGTTTCTTTATCTGCTTGGTGTGTTGGCCTTAGGTATCTAAAAGTAGATCCTGTTAAAATGGAAATCCCCGACTAAAAGGAAAGAGGCATTTTAAAACATTTTACTTAAATATTCAAATTTAGTTTTGTTCCAAAATGCCCCTCTAATACCTTACTTTAACTCTTTTATGTCATTCTCATGAAACTGATCTGGAAGAGTAAATTTAGTTTTTTGTTTTTAGATATTCAATCTCAACATATCAAATATCAAAAGGAAATTAATTAAATTTTAAAGAACATAACACCGCCTATACATCCAAATACATATTCTCTTAAAAGTAGAGACTCTTGTCATTGGCTTTTTACCACAATGCTGTTGTTATTCAAAATTTTTTTTTGTCTCTTGATTTTGCATTGCCTTCAGAGGCTGTGAAACATTCCTTTAGACTAAGTTAGGTGATAAATCTATCTTTCAAGCTGGGGTTTGATTTTTGCACATTGCCAAAAGTTACTTGATGTCTTACCAGCTGACTAGTGTAGATGATTAAACTGAGTCATACTGTTAAACATGGTCTCTGACTATAAAATTAAAAAGTTGTGCTTAGAGTTCTTATAAACTAAAAGAGAAATTAGAAAAAATGTTTGAGCCATGTTGTTGGGAGAGGTATGGTTTCTCTAAGGTGAATGTTAAGATGCAACATATATTTGGATGTATAAAGTTTAGAATGCATTTATATTTATGTGCACAGATTTTCATTAAAAAGTCATTCTCATTGGTTTACTTATATATATATAGCACTGGCAGATTTACATTATTAAATAAAATTCTTAATTGCTTTCATTTTAGTAGAAAAATTACTTTTCAAAATTAATACTTCATCTGCATGTAGGCATATCCACTTGGTTTCCAAGATTCACTGTCATATTAGTAAGGCTAGGTGAGTTTTAGAACATTAAAGTAGTGCTCTATTGCTGTTTTTTTATATTTTTAATTTTTTTTTATTTTGGCTGTGTGGTGCGGCATGCAGGATCTTAGCATGCGGGATCTTAGTTCCCTGATCAGGGATCAAACCTGAGCCCCCTGCATTGGGAGCACGGAGTCTTAACCACTGGACCACCAGGGGAGTCCCTGTTGCTGTTGTTATTCTTTTGTAGTTTACCATGGAGTTCTGTATAATAAAGGTACAGGATGGAAGGCAGAATAGTGGAATGATGAAGTCCATGGACTGTAGAATCAGACTGCCTCGATTTGTATTCTGGCTTCACTGCTTACCAGCTGAATGACTTTGGCAAGTCATTATTTAACCTTTCTGATTTGGTGTCCTAATAATACTTACCTTACAGAGTTTTTTGATAATTAAATTGGATAATTTGAGTAAAGAGACCAGTGTGTGGCACATAGAAATTACCCAGTACATTATTGTAGTACATAATATTATTGCCATTAATTTTCTTTACTGTGTGGTCATTAATTAGAAACTAGTGTTTCTAATTAATGACTATTTCCTTCAGTTTTTATACTTGTCAGAAGAATGGCAATAACTTAGTCTCTGTTTTTACTGGCAGTGCTTATTGTAACAATTAGCTCTTACAGAATAACTCTACAAGTCTCATAGAACAACTCAGTTATTTGTATCCTTTTTGTTTCATTCTTGTTTCCATCTGTCCTCTGATACCAAGCCTTAATAGTGCTTTTGTCTGTCATTTGTTTCTTTGGTCTCTTCAGTTATAGTGAAGATTTATATACCATGCTAATTTTTAATGCTAATCTTTGGTAGTTCATCTGTTTCCCAAATCTTACATTTAAATAAAAAGTTTTTTCATTCCTTATTTCATTCATGTTTCTACTCTTGGCAGCTACTGGGTAGTAAGAGGACAAGTGTTTTGTGGTCTGGAGTTGTGGGATGGCCACTTGTTCTGTTGGCTCCAGTGGATGAAAGTTGGTTGGAGCTGGAAGCCTCAATGTTTTTTTCATGAGCATCTGGCTAGATATATTTTAAATGTAGCTCTCCTTCAACACATCTCTGAATTCAGTATTATAAACTCCATTTTATACATGAGGAAATTGAGACAGTAATTGCCTCACTCATTGTCACTCAGATGATAAGAAATAGAACTAATCATCAAACCCAGTTTCCCAGATGCCTTTTCCAGGGCTACCCATTTACTACTATACAATAGCTGCCCTTAGTAAATGTAGTTATTTTAGCTCACAAAGAGGAAGAAATTACAATTACGAAGAACACATTTCATTTTGCCTTTGTTATTTATTTTTAGAGACATTTTAAATCCAAAGGATGTGATCACAACCCGATTTGAAAATTCCTCTCCTAGCAAGGATTTCTGCAGCCAATCATGCCTTTCTTCTTATGAGCTAAAGAAAAAACCTGTTGTTACCATATATACCAATAGCATTTCAACTAGGTGCAGTATGTGTCAGAAGAATGCTGATGTAAGTTGAATTTCACCTTTATTGGGATTCTCTTCACAGATTAGATGTTTTTAACCGGCTTTGCTTATTTTGTATCTGTATGTGTTTTTATTTCCTAGATTCGATTTGAAGTTAAATATCAAAATGTGGTACATGGTCTTTGTAGTGATGCCTGTTTTTCAAAATTTCATTCTACCAACAACCTTACCATGAACTGTTGTGAGAACTGTGGAAGCTATTGCTATAGTAGCTCTGGTCCTTGCCAGTCCCAGAAGGTTTTTAGTTCAACAAGTATCACAGCATATAAACAGGTATGAATATCAGTCTGTTGTGTACAGTTGGGCTTACCCCTTCTGAGATGGCTGCACAGGGATGAAGTGCAGCGTAAAAGAGTGAGCTCTTCCCATCAGTTGATCTTGGTGTGTGATTTCCCCTCCTGAAAAATGGGATAGATTCTGATGCTGTAAGGGTTGATTTGACAGTGAGATGATATAGGTGAACTAGGTCATTTTTTAGGGTTTCCTTCATGGCCAAGAATTCACAAATATAATTTCATGATTTGCTATGAGTCTGAAATATTCTGTGACATATTGATAGTGAAGAAAACCCCATATTATTGTGAATAAACTATGACCAAGAGTTAAAAGATGATACAATCAGCAAATATAAAACATCTTTTTCCTTTTAGAAAATATATATTTTAAATGTGTTTTGGAATGAATTGTAATTATTCTGGCAACATTGCCTTATTAGAATACTGTAGCTTTTTTGTTTTCTTTTTTCTATTTTCCAACTGCCTTTTTAAAATTTTAGCTAATTTTTATTTATTAGTTTCGTTACTAAATATATTAATTTGTGTCAGTTTAATTATTGCTGAATAATATGGGGTCTTTAAAAAGTTATTTTTTAAACAGGTATAAATGATAATTAAAAGTTTTTTTCAGTTAGGATGTTTGGTTTATTTTTAATTCCTTTGAGCATCTATTTGAGTAATAGATGTTCATCTTTGGAAAGTATCTCTTTTCTAGAAACTTAGCCACTTTTTGCAGTCTGGCTACTACTTTCACAAGAATAAAATCCATGTTTTATATATATGTGTGTGTGTATATATATATACATATATATATGTATTCCAAAAATCATTTCCATTCCTGATTTTGTTACTGGTATTATACCCTATCAACTGCATGAATGATGTTCGTCTTTTACCAGGAAGGTTATGTATTGTAACTTTGCAATTTATATTTTCCTACCTTTTACTTCCCTATTTAATTCATTACTAAAAGACCTTATATTGTGTCAGTGACAGGGTAGCAGTTAGGAGCTTGGACTTAGGAGCCAGATGAAGTAAGTTTAGTCTCCTACTTTATTGTTTATTTGTTAATTTAAAGTTTGTTTAAATTAAAAATATATATATAATTTTTTTAAAGTATCTCACTATGTTATTGAAAGGATTTTATGGTACAGTGTATGTAAATTGCTTAGTGTGGGGCCTGCTCATGGTAAGCACTCAGTAAGTAATAACATTGGTAATTTATATAAATGGTAGCATTATTATTGTTGTTGTTTCTTAAAACATGAATAACCTTACAGGCAAATTTTATTATGAAACTCAGCTTGAACTACAGGTAGTTCTGTAGAATCTCCTAATATACATTAAACATCTTTTCTATCTCCTGATAAAGAGTCTTCCTAGTTAAGTAACCTTCAAGGTGGTAGACTCTATCCTAGATTGATGTCCAGGTCTGTCCTGAGGGTGGTCCTTCGGTTCATGGATTACTTGGTCCTCTCTGATTATTTGTGATGAGAGAAGTATGTTATGACTAATTAGTTATTACTTTTAATGTGTTTTGTTGTTGCTAATATAGATGAGTAGTTACTAATATTTTTCAGTTTACATTTTACAGGCATACCTCAGAAATATTGTGGGTTTGGTTCTAGACCACTGCGATAAAGCAAGATTATATGTATCAATTCTTATATACACATACACACGAATATAATTTATATATATACATATTATATATATAATTGATATATATTCTTGGTTGAAAGAGGTATGTTTCAGGTCTATGTGGGTCCTTTCAAAAAGTAAAGAGCTAATCCTTAAATAATTCTAAAATAGTGTTTATAGACATTACATCAGTTAAGAGTTTTAGAGACATGTGATTGAGTTCATCCAGTTTCTGTAGCTAGGAAAGCAGCTTACTAGATAACTAACTTAGATAGATTATGTCTTTTCTTCACCTTTAGAAAGAGAGGGCATTTATAGACATACCTCAGAGATACTGCATGTTCAGTTACAGACCACCACAATAAAGCAAATAATGCAATAAAGTGACACACAAATTTTTGGTTTCCCAGTGCATATAACAGTTATGTTTACACTATACTGTAGTCTGTGAAGTGTGCGATAACATTATGTCTTAGAAAAACAATGTGCATACCTTAATTTAAAAATACTTTATTGCTTAAAAATGCTAACATTCCTCTGAGCCTTCAGCGAGTTGTAATCTTTTTGCTGGTGGAGGGTCTTGCCTCGATGTTGATGACTGCCGACTGCTCAGGGTGGTGATTACTGAAGGTGATTACTGGGGTGGCTGTGGCAGTTTCTTAAAATAAGACAATTAAGTTTGCTGCATGGATTGACTCTTCCTTTCATAAACGATTTCTCTGTGGTATGCAGAGCTGTTTGATAGCATTTGACCCTCAGTAGAACTTCTTTCAGAATGGGAATCAATCCTGTCAAACCCTGTTCCTGCTTTATCAACTAAATTTATGTAATATTCTAAATCCTTTGTTGTCATTTCAACAGTCATCTTCACCAGGAGTAGATTCCATCTCAAGACACCACTTGTTTTTGCTCAGCCGTAAGAAGCAACTCCTTGTTCATTAAAGTTTTGTCCTGAGATTGTGGAAACTGAGTCACATCTTTCGGGCTTCACCTCTAATTCTTGTCCTTTTGCTATTTCCACCAATCTGCAGTTACTTTATTCACTGACGTCTTAAACCCCTCAAAGTCATCCATGATAGTTGGAGTCAACTTCTTCTAAACTCCTGTTAATGTAGATATTTTGACCTCTTCCCATGAATCACTTATGCTTTTAATGTCATCTAGAATGGTGAATCTTTTCCAGAAGGCTTTTAATTTACTTTGTCCAGCTCTATCAGAAGAATCACAATCTATGGCAGCAATAGCGTTACGAAATGTATTTCTTAAATAATAAGACTTGAAAGTCAAAATTACTCTTTGATCCATGGGCTGCAGAATGGATGATTTGTTAGCAGGTGTGAAAACAACATTAATATCATTGTACATCTCCATCAGAGCTCCTGGGTGACCAGATGCATTGTCAATGAGCAATAATATTTTGAAAGGAATCTTTTCTTCTGAGGAGTAGGTATCAACAGTGGGCTTAAAATATTCAGTAAACCGTGTTGTCAGCAGATGTGCTGTTATCTAGGCATTGTTTTTCCATTTATAGAACACAGGCAGAATAGATTTAGCATAATTCTTAAGGGCCCTAGGATTTTTAGAATAATAAATGAGCATTGGCTTCAACTTAAAGTCACCAGGTGCAGTAGCCCCTAACAAGAGAGTTGGCCTGTCCTTGAAGCTTTGAAGCCAGGCATTGACTTCTCTCTAGCATGAAAGTCCTAGATGGAATCTTCTTCCAATGGAAGGCTATTTCATCTGCATTGAAAATCTGTTGTTTAATGTAGCCACCTTCATTAATTATCTTAGCTAGATCTTCTGAATAACTTGTAGCTTCCGCATCAGCACTTGCTGCTTCACATTGTACTTTGATGTTTTAGAGATGGCTTCTTTCCTTAAAACTCATGAACCAACCTCTGCCACCTTCAGACTTTTCTTCTGCAGCTTCCTCACCTGTCTCAGCCTTCATAGAATTGAAGAGAGGTAGGGCCTTGCTTTGGATTAGGCTTTGGCTTAAGGGAATATTGTGGCTGGTTTGATCTTCTGTCCAGACACTAAAACTTTATCCATATCAGCAGTAAGACTGTTTTGCTTTCTTATCATTTGTGTCTTCACTGGAGTAGCACTTTTAATTTCCTTCAAGAGCTTCTCCTTTGCATTTACAACTTGGCTAACTGGCACAAGAGGCCTAGCCTTAGGCCTCTCTTAGCTTTCCACATGCCTTCCTCACTAAGTTTAATCATTTCTAGCTTTTGATTTGAAGTGAGAAACGTGTAACTGTTCCTTTCACTTGACTACCTAGAGACCATTGTAGGGTTATTAACTGGCCTAATTTCAATATTGTTGTGTCTCAGGGAATAGGGGGCCTGAGGAGAGGGAGAGAGATGGGAAATAGCTGGTCAGTGGAGCAGTCAGAACACATACAACGTTTATCAATTTAGCTAGTCTTAAATGGGCGTGGTTTATGGTGCCCCAAAATAGTTACAGTGGTAACATCAAAGATCACTGATTACAGATCACCATAAAATATACAATAATAATGAAAAATTTTGAAATATTGTGGGAATTACCAAAATGTGACACAGTGAGCAAATGCTGTTGGAAAAATGGCACTGATAGACACAGGGTTGCCACAGATCTTCAATTTGTAAAAAATGCAGTATCTGCAAAGCATAATAAAGTGAAGCACAATAAAATGAGGTGTGCCTGTATTATTGTCTGAAAGAACTTATTTTTCCTACATCCCAACTTTTAGGAAAGTCTGTACTTAGTGTAGCTGCTATCATTGTCATGCTCAAATATTTTAGCCAAAGGCTTTGGTTGTAGGTAGATTTTATTTTTCTTTCCTTAAACCATATCTATATACGTGTGCTTGTACTAGGTATCTAAATCTTATTTTATTTTAATAGAATTCAGCCCAAACTCCTCCATATGCCTTGGGGAAATCATTGAGGCCCTCAGCTGAAATGATTGAGACTACGAACGACTCAGGAAAAACAGAGCTTTTCTGCTCTATTAATTGCTTATCTGCTTACAGAGTTAAGACAGTTATTTCTTCAGGTAATGTTTAAGTTTGATAAATTTATAGATTTCGTAACTGTTAAAGAAGAATGTGACTGCTTTTCTTTCACTTCGTTACAAACTAAACTGATCTATGTGGTTAAATAAAGACCCAAGGTTATTTTAGTTTCAAAGAGCTGATTTTTATTTTTATTTTCTTTGAAGGATCCATGCAGTATTTTTTTAAGTAATTAATTAATTTATTTTAGGCTGCGTTGGGTCTTAGTTGCAGCATGTGAGATATTTTGTGGTGGTGCGCAGGCTTCTCTCTAGTTGTGGCACACGGGCTGAATAGTTGTGGCGCACGGGCTTAGTTGCCCCGTGGCATGTGGGATCTTAGTTTCCCCACCAGGGACCAAACCCATATTCCCTGCATTGGAAGGCGGATTCTTAACCACTGGACCACCAGGGAAGTCCCACAAAGAGCTGATTTTTTTTTTTTTTTTTGCGATACGCAGGCCTCTCACTGTTGTGGCCTCTCCCGTTGCAGAGCATAGGCTCCAGACACACAGGCTCAGTGGCCATGGCTCACGGGCCCAGCCGCTTTGCGGCATGTGGGATCTTCCTGGACCGGGGCACGAACCCGCGTGTCCTGCATCGGCAGGTGGACTCTCGACCACTGCGCCACCAGGGAAGCCCAAGAGCTGATTTTTAAGTGACAAAGTTTTTCAGTGATTCTCTTGACTGAAGTATTTATTTTGTAATTTCATATGTGAAAAGAGAGAAAAAACACGTATAAGTTCCAAGTTAATTTTTGCGTTAAGTGGGACTTAATTGAGGTTAGCTTTACATATTATTGTAAAGTTCCTTCTTTTTTGTTTTGCATATTACTGCATATTTGGTTTTTTTACTCTCCTAATACATTTTTGGATCATTTGTTCATCTGTGTAACTTACTCATTGGTTTTTATTTTTTGCTACCAAGGTGTCCAGGTTTTGTGTCATAGTTGCAAAACCTCAGCAGTCCCTCAGTATCACCTAGCCATGTCCAATGGAACTATATACAGCTTCTGCAGCTCCAGTTGTGTGGTGGCTTTCCAGGTATGAGCTAAGGTAGTACTTTACCCTTGCAGTTCTCTTAGGCGTTGGTCTATGGCAAATGTTAACTGCTGAAGGACCATGCTTATTAAGTTAGAAAGAAAAAAATTCTATTCAGCTGTGATCCAAGAGGTCATTTCTGCAAAATGTCTGAGCCCAAGATTTGACCCTCAGTCCTTCTTAATTCAGAGTGCTCACCTAAACTACCTTTCTCTCCCACTTTCTCCCTTGGCTCTCTCCCTTTCAAAAGAATGGAAGCTAGGCTATGGTTTGGATAGGTGGCATGGTGATGTGCTCATGTGTCCCTTCGTTTCATCCTGGGCCAGATACATAATGAGTCCTGGTGTGGATATGGAAGCTTCCACGTACTTGTCCCATTCTCTTCTCTCTGATACACAGGGAAAGGGTAGAGTTTCCCATCCTCCTGGGTGGGAAGATGCCTGATGTAGTATCCCTGGCACAGGGAGAAAGAGACTACTGGTGGCCACTGTGCTCTTAATAGCCATGAGAGGCTGGTTGGTAATGGGAGTGCAGGTGAAGGGGTATCTTGGGGGAAAGGAGAGGGCTGCTTTAATTTATTAATTAGTCATGTACTAGAGATCTTTGTCTGGAAAGCCTGAATTTTAGTCCTCAATCTTTTAATGTTGCATTTCTCAGTCCTATTCTGGAAGTATGCCATTTCAACTCTTTCTGTGAACTACTCAATAAAATTTTCAAGAAACGTTTGGGGGGAATTAATTTATTAAAATGAGAAAATGAAATTGATCAAGTTACCTTATTTCTCAGTTGATAAAATCTTTGCCTTATTTGTATTCATTCAGAATGTATTTAACAAGCCAAAAGGAACAAACTCTTCAGCAGTGCCCTTGTCTCAGGGCCAAGTGGTTGTAAGTCCACCCTCTGGGTCAGCAGTGTCAGCAGGAGGAGGTAACACCTCTGCCGTTTCCCCCAGCTCCGTCAGTGGCTCTGCCGCAGCCAATCTCCAGCCTCCTGCTCGGTCCCAGCAAGTTGCTTTAACCCATACAGTTGTTAAACTCAAGTGTCAGCACTGTAACCATCTGTTTGCCACAAAACCAGAACTTCTTTTCTACAAGGTAAAGAGAGATCGTGGAAGGGATTGAATATGAGTTTATCTAAAGAAGTATTTTTGTCTTTTCATCTTTGACAGTCCCTTGGTTTGCTTTGAAATGAGAAAGAAAAGGATTTCTTAACAATAAAGCAACTGTTTAATTTAATTAGATATTAATGACTGTTCTTCCTCTGCAGGGTAAAATGTTTCTGTTTTGTGGCAAGATTTGCTCTGATGAATACAAAAAGAGAAATAAAGTTATGGCAATGTGTGACTACTGTAAACTGCAGAAAATTATAAAGGAGACTGTACGATTCTCAGGGGTTGATAAGCCATTCTGTAGTGAAGGTAAAGAAAAAAGCTCAGTTTTGGCCGCAGAGCATATGGTTGTTATGAAGTAATTCATGATGAGTTGAGCTGTTAATCCACAATTAATTTTCAAGTAATTTCTTTTATGAAGTATAATTTGAAGCTTTTTTATTGAGTTTATACTTAATTCACTTTAAATTCTATCCTTTTAAATGTTATAATAATCTCAATAAAGAAAAACTTTCAAAATATAATTAGGTCAATGGTATTCGTATATAGAAAATCTCTTTGTAAGTTTAGCTATGACTTCAGAGATCTTTTTGTTTTTGCACCCATTCATAAAGAGGGTACTTAGGCAATTACTGCTTCTTGGCTTAAGAAACTTTTATATTGGGTTGGCCAAAAGGTTGCTTCGTTTTTTTCTGTATGATGGCTCTTGTAGCACTTAGTTTTCTTTAACTTCATTCGAAACAATTTTGTTAGATTGTATGTGACAGCTGTCATATCAGCGTGCATTTAAAAAAAGACTTACCAAAATTGGTGAATTTTGGGGGACTTCCCTGGTAGTCTAGTAGTAAAGAATCCACCTTTCAACGCAGGGGGCACAGGTTTGATTCCTGATCAGGGAACTAAGGTTCCACGTGCCGCGGGGCAACTAAGCCCATGCGCCACAACTACTGAGCTTGCGCACCTCAACTAGAGAGGCTGTGTGCCGCAAACTACAGAGCCCACGTGCCCTGGAGCCTGCGTGCCACAACTAGAGAAGAGAAAACCCGCATGCCACAACTGGAGAGAAGTCTGCGTGCTGCAACGAGAAGATCTCGCATGCCTCAACGAAGATTCTGTGTGCCACAACTAAGATCCGACACGGGCAAAAATTTAAAAAATAAAAAAATTGGTGAATTTTTATGTAACCATTTTAATATTGAAGATGGAAGAAAAAAGCATTTTTGGCATATTATGCTTTATTATTTCAAGGAAATAAAAATGCAACTGAAACACAAAAAGAAGATTTGCGCAGTGTATGGAGAAGGTGCTGTGACTGATCGAATGTGTCAAAAGTGGTTTGCGAAGTTTCGTGCTGGAGATTTCTCTCTGGACGATGCTCCACGGTTGGGTAGACCAGTTGAAGTTGATAGTGATCAAATTGAGACATTGAGAACAATCAGCATTATACCACGCGGGAGACAGCTGACATACTCAAAATATCCAAATCAAGCATTGAAAATCATTTGCACCACGTTGCTTACGTTAATTGCTTTGATGTTTGGGTTCCACATAAGTTAAGCGAAAAAAACCTTGACTGTATTTCCGCATGCAATTCTCTACTTAAACGTAAGGAAGACGTTCTTATTTTTGTTTGTTTGTTTGTTTGTGTTTTGCGGTACGCGGGCCTCTCACTGTTGTGGCCTCTCCTGTTGCGGAGCACAGGCTCCGGACACACAGGCTCAGCAGCCATGGCTCACGGGCCCAGCCGCTCCACGGCATGTGGGATCTTCCCGGACCGGGACATGAATCTGTGTCCCCTGCATCGGCAGGCGGACTCTCAACCACTGTGCCACCAGGGAAGCCCTTGTTTTGTTTTTTTGAGCTTGGCTTTTTTCTCTTTTTTTTAAAATAAATTTATTTATTTACTTATTTTTGTCTGCGTTGGGTCTTTGTTGCTGTGCGCGGGCTTTCTCTAGTTGCGGTGAGCAGGGGCTACTCTTCGTTGTGGTACGTAGGCTTCTCATTGCACTGGCTTGTCTTTGCTGCGGAGCACGGGCTCTAGGCACGTGGGCTTCAGTAGTTGTGGCTCATGGGCTCTAGAGAGCAGGTTCAGTAGTTGTGACACATAGGCTTAGTTGCTCCGTGATATGTGGGATCTTCCCCGACCAGGGCTCGAACCTGTGTCCCCTGCATTGGCAGGCAGATTCTTAACCACTGCACCACTAGGGAAGTCCCAGTGTTCCATTTTTAAAACAAATTGTGACGGGCGATGAAAAGTGGATACTGTACAGTAATGTGGAATGGAAGAGACTGTGGGACAAGCAAAACGAACCACCACCAGCCACACCAAAGACCAGTCTTCATCCAAAGAAGGTGATGTTGTGTATATGGTGACATTGGAAGGGAGCCCTCTATTATGAGCTCCTTCTGGAAAACCAAACGATTAATTCCAACAAGTACTGCTTCCAGTTAGACCAACTGAAAGCAGCACTTGATGAAAAGTGTCTAGAATTAGTCAACAGAAAACGCATAACCTTCCATCAGGATAACGCAAGACCGCATGTTTCTTTGATGACCTGGCAAAAACTGTTACAACTTGGCTGGGAAGTTTTGATTCATCCACTGTATTCACCAGACATTGCACCTTCGGATTTCCTTTTATTTTGGTCTTTACAAAATTCTTTTAATGGGAAAAATTTCATTTTCCTGGAAGACAGTAAAAGGCACCTGAACAGTTCTTTGCTCAAAAAGATAAAGTTTTGTGAAGATGGAATTGTGAAGTTGCCTGAAAAATGTCAGAAGGTAGTGGAACAAAAGGGTGAATACGTTGTTCAATGAAGTTCTTGGTGAAAATGAAAAATGTGTCTTTTATTTTTACTTAAAAACTGAAGACACTTTTTGGCCAACCCAATACCTCTGATGTTTCTGAATATAGACGACCTAATATTTAGAGTATATGTTTCAAAAGTGATATATTTGTTTTGTGAATATAGATAAGACTGTCTTTTAACCTAGAGGCAAATAATTGTGTCAAGTATTTAGAAATTAGCTTAAAGTTGCTATCTAAGACTGTAGAAACTCACTTTACTGTCTTCAAGTTTATATAAACTTGATGTTTCTTGCTTTTATCCCTCTGGTTCTCAGTTTGCAAATTCCTCTCTGCCCGTGACTTTGGAGAACGATGGGGAAACTACTGTAAGATGTGCAGTTATTGTTCACAGACATCCCCTAATTTGGTAGAAAATCGATTGGAGGGCAAGTTAGAAGAGTTTTGTTGTGAAGACTGCATGACCAAATTTACTGTTCTGTTTTATCAGGTAAATGTAATATATCTCTTTGGCTTTCTGAAGTTCATACAAATTATTTTCTATTTGAAATATATTCAGATTATGTGAAGAAAAATTGGGTGTTTAGAATTGGGTAAATAAATTATGGGCTCCTAAAGCAAAATTCAATTGAATATAAACATGAAATCTTTGGGGTAAAGAGTATAGAATTAAAATAAATAAATAAAAGAATTAAAAAAAAAGAGTATAGAATTTCGGGAGACTTTGTTGTTGTTTGAAGATACGTTCCTTTAATTTTTGCTTTCTTATAAGGCACACGGACCTTATTTATAACTTTGGGTTTTTTTTAGTTAGAACTTTACATAGTTATGTTGCCTTAAGTTGCTCTCTCATTCAGAAAGTTACTCTGAGAAATTTGAAGTCAGACCTTGTTCTCACTTCATAGGTCAAATGACTCTGACCTCCTTAACCCTCACCTGCCTTCTTAAAAAAATTTTTTTTTTGAAAGGCTAACAACGAAAGCTATAATTAATTGAACCACTAATACATGTCCAGTGCTTCATAAGTGTTATTTCATTTACTCCTCACCACAATCCTAAGAGGTAGGTATAGTATTACCTGTTTATAAATAAGGAAAAAAAGTAAGGTCCAGGGAGGTTAAGTAATGTGCCCCTGAAGAAGCTGGTAGGTGATGGACAGCACCTGTAACATTCCAGTGAAATCACCTGTTTACTTGTCTACCTTCCTAACATATAACTTTCTTTGGGGGTCTTTTTCATAATTATATGACCAAGACCTATCTCAATGCTCAAGACGAAGGATATCTAGTTAGATATTTGTTGAATGAGTCAAAATCTTTATGACTCCAAAGCCCATATTCTTTATACTGCAGTAGGCTACCTCTTAACGTTAAAAAAAAAAAGCCTATCTTTAGATTCCTTCATCAGTAATTTTGAAAACAGGAGATAACTTTTATATCCTCTCAATTGAGGGCATCTATACGAAACAAATAGTGTATATATTTTTAAGTACAGTGTCTTAAGGTAGGAACCTTACATTTTGTGATCTCAACTGACTCATGTATCCTGTTTTCATAGTTCCTCCGATTTTATGATTATTGTTATATTTTCATTATTTTACAGTTTTAAGCCTATCCTGTTTTACATTTCTTTCTCAGATGGCCAAGTGTGATGGTTGTAAACGACAGGGTAAGCTAAGTGAGTCCATAAAATGGCGAGGAAACATCAAACATTTCTGTAACCTATTTTGTGTCATGGAGTTTTGTCATCGTCAGCAAATTATGAATGACCCTCTGTCACAAAATAAAGGTAAAGTTAAACTTGGCTAAGGGGGTCTTTATGTCAGTCCTAAGTTACTATCAGCACACACAGTTGTAAATAATATAATAAAACAAATTTCACTGGAGTCAAATAGCCTGAATTTCCTTAAATTTTCCTGTAAGAATTCTTAAAGATTGCTCTTGAGGGAAAATTAATCCTGATGCCTTTTGCTATCAAAATCAAACACACCAAGGAATCAGTAAACATATAAGCACTGATTTTGTAGGAAAATTAGATTTGATTGCTTTTGATTGAATTATCTGTACATAAATAACTTACACTAAGGGATATATGCTATTCAGTTAATAAACCAGAAATAAAAACAGAACATCAGGGCAAACAAAGGAAGAGGATATAAGTATGTGAATATGGTTGTTGTGACTGGTGTCAGATTTGATCCAGAGCTTGCTTGTAGCCAAGGAAAAAAGAACAACACATTAATTATATCAGAAAAAATAAAGTAGACCAGTTCTTCACAGGTAGCGAAGTTTTTCCTGGCTAAGAATAAAATAATTTTGCAAGTAGGACAGCTAATGTGGTCAGAATATCCAGATGAATAGATATGTGGCATGTTCTGAAAGTAGCTCTCTGAAGTAGCACTTCTCTGAGTTAGACTAAAAACATCTGATGTTATGTTCTCTCCTCAAAGCCTGGCATGCTGCTGAATTGACAGAATTCATGTGCTTTGACATTAAAGTCTGGCCTTTGTCTGCCTTTGCAATCTTATTAATCATCACCTTAATCACATATGCCTTGCACTAATCTTTTGTGTTATCATTCATTCCGTAAGACCAGTTAGGGTGGTGGTAGAATTTTCATTGTATAATGTGGGTTAACAAAGTCACTGTTTTTATGTGGATGGACAGCTACATCACCAACTTACTTATAAAAATTAGCATGTTAAATTTTTATTTGAATCAAGCTTAGGTGTAGGAATTTTAGTATTCACTAACGGAAAAGTCCGGTTAATCCTGAAGCTGATACCTGTATTTTCACCTATTAAGTATCAGTTGAAGTTTATAATTTTAGAGAATCAGGTACCCTTTAAGTCCTAATGAACACTAATCTGAACAGAATCACCCAACCCAACATTATACAGAGTTAGATATTTGCATTGTACCTTGAAACTTAGCTGTTAAACAGGGTTTTTTTAATGTGTGTGTGTGATCCTTTTGTTTATACTAGGTCTTACCTTTTTGTCTATTTTAATCAGTAAATATTTCTAAGGCACAAACTGCTTCAGTGGAGCTCCCTTCTGCAAGGACAAATACAATACCAGTTATAACCAATGTGGTGTCATTGGCAAAAATATCTCCTGCCCAGCTCACAGAGAATGTTGTTTTAAAAGGTATGACTTGATGTAAAGGCATTTGGGTAGACTGTAGAGGTGAGTGTTGTCTAGGGTAAATAGCTCTTATTGGTAATGTTTACATATATGTTTATATGAGGAAACATGCCCCTCTGTCTCTGAGGGAAGTGGGTAGCAAGCAGGGTGGCATGTATAGGGAAGGAAGTGGCATGTATAGTTTATTTTTTTAAGAACCCAATTGATTTTATTTATTTATCTCTTTTTTTTGATTTTTTTTTTTTTTTTTTTTTTGTGCGGTACGCGGGCCTCTCACTGTTGTGGCCTCTCCCGTTGTGGAGCGCAGGCTCAGCGGCCATGGCTCATGGGCTCAGCCACTCTGCGGCATATGGGATCTTCCCAGACCGGGGCGCGAACCCACGTCCCCTGCATTGGCAGGCGGACTCTCAACCACTGTGCCACCAGGGAAGCCCTTTTTTTGAATTTTATTTTATTTATTTTTTTATACAGCAGGTTCTTATTAGTTATCCATTTTATACATATTAGTGTATATATGTCAGTCCCAATCTCCCAATTGATTTTAATATCACTGCCTTTACCTTCGGAGATTCTAATACAGTAGGATGGGATTAGGCCCAGGAATCCCTACCTTTACCAAGCACCCCAGGTAGTATTGATGCCAAGTTTCCTTGTACCACTTTTTGAGAAATTCTGGACTAGACTGTAGACCACCTTAGCAAGAGGAAAGTAACCTCTTGGTTTTAGTGTTTACTTCTGTATATTCTAGGGATAATGTATGTTTTAATTTATAACAGGTGCAGTTAATACTAAAGAGGCAGCAAAGATCATTGAAGATGTAAGTTTTATTAAATATTTTCCTGATTAATGCCCCTTGGGTTTAGTTTCATTTTGGATATAGCCTTCTAATATATGTCTGAGTTCATGTCTATTTGCTGCTTAGTCTTTTTAAAAAGTAGAGTAATATATTATACACTGATTTTTGTTTTTGAATCTTAAAGTTAGATCATTAATAAGAATGCATTCCTGATTTTATTGTTTGTGTTCTGGTTCCTGAGTTTCTTTAAATACTTGTTAATTCCGTCTGGTTGCTTATTTTTCTCTTTTACTACATTCAAGTATTTTTCTTTTAGACTAGAAGGTCTCTTGAAAAAGTTCAGTATATTGTTGTTTTATGCATCTTTGAATTATGTGAGGCTGAAAATAGTGCAAAATAAAAATATATTTAAATTCCCACTTTATTGTGAAACTTCCCAAGATTTAAAAAAAAATTTAAAGAAATATATAATTTCAAATCTGGCAGGCTGAAAGAATTGCAGACTATCTCATTGTTGTCCTATGTCAGCATCCCTTTAGCAGGAAAACAAAATTCCTATCATCCTTTATCAGTATCACACGAACCTAATGTGTCAGATCTTGAGTTAATGTTTTCAGTGACTGTTGTGTTGCTCTCTTAACATTTGCTCTTGATACAATTCAAATCTTTTTTTAAATATTGATATCATATAACAGCGTCATTCATGTTCATTAAGTGGTGTTGCTATACTAAAAAATGTGCCCCAAATTCTAAATTTGGAGCAGAAGTTAGATGTGATAAAACTTTGTGAAGAAGGCCAGACCATTGCTATGATATCTCATGCTGTTAATTTAGGAGAGTGCACCCTGCAGAGTATTAGAGATAATGCTCAAAAAACCCCAAAGCAGTATTAAAGCAGGTACATTCTTTAGTTCACAAAATTATCTTGTAACCAGGCAAGGATAATGGAATAAATGGAAGAAATCCTGGCAACACAGCTGCAAAATCAGTGCTGCCATAATGCGTCCCTAAGGCCAAGCTATCATCTGTGCTACGGCATGAAGTATTTTTGATGATTTGAAAGGAGGCGACACTGAGACAAAAAGGTTTACTGCAAGTCATGGCTGGCTTTCCAATTTTAAAGCCCACCAAGGTTTTAAGAATACAAAAATGAGCAGGCCAGCTATATCTGCTAACACTGAAGCTATCAAAACATTTCAGCTTTACCAGAATTTAAAGAGGCTTTAACTTGGAAGACACCATAACATCTGCTAATAAAGAAGCTATAAGGGACTTCCCTGGTGGTGCAGTGGTTAAGAATCCTCCTGCCAGTGCGGGGGACATTTGTTCAATCCCTGGTCTGGGAAGATCCCACATGCCGTGGAGCAACTAAGCCTGTGAGCCACAGCTGCTGAGCCTGCACTCTAGAGCCCATGAGCCACAACTACTGAAGCCCTCTCGCCTATAGCCGGTGCTCCGCAACAAGAGTAGCCACTGCAATGAGAAGCCTGCGCACCGCAACAAAGTAGCCCCTGCTCGCCACAACTAGAGAAAGCCCGCGCGCAGCAACGAGGACCCAACATGGCCAAAACTAAATGAATTAATTAAAAAAAAAAAAGCTATGAAAATGGTAAAGAAGGTAAATTTGTGCAAGGTTGTTGAAAGGAATGTTGAAATTTTGCTTGGGTTGTTGCCCAGGGATTAATAAAGGAAGACTTGCTAGAATTAGAAAAACAAAGGAAGAGGGCCCCAGCAATTAGCCTGGGCCTTTAACACATCAACTAGCAGTGAAGTGACTGGCATAGACTTTTGACCATATTTCAGCAACCAGTTGCTATATTTGAAGATGATCCAAATGTGGATTGCGGTTCCACAGTGGCAAGGCGAAAGACGGACAGTGTGTCTGCATATCAAGAAATCCTCAGTGAGAAAAGAAAAAATGAGAAAAAAAAACAAACCACGTTAGATTCATTAGATTCATTCTTTAGCAAAAGTCTTCCAGGGAATCAGACCAGCTTTCGCCGTAATGTGGAGAGATAGTTTATCCTACTTAGTTCGATATCTCTTAACTCTCCCATTATTAGTGTTGTTGGAAGATGGTGATAACTCTACTTAATTATTTTCAGGCAGTATACTACATTAGTTAATGAACTATCAGTAAGTTAATTTTGTGTCTATATGTATGCTATGTATTGTACATTAAATTATATCTTAAAATTACATTATTAATAGATCACCATGTTGTAGAATTAATAATTTTGTTATTAACTGCCTAACTGTATAATGAATCGTTGTTAATGTACCTTATATTAATAAGTATTATTAATATGTATTATAAAAATATTCTATATTGGTTATAGGCTTATGACTCTGATAATGCATCCCTCCTCTACTTTATATGTGTGGGACAATTAGTCTTGAATTATGTTGGTTTTGAATTGTTCAGGATTTTCAGGAACACATCCCTCATATTAAATGTGACTGCCCTACATATGTTTTCCCTATATGGAGTATTTCTGTAATTCACCAATCATTTAAACTATGTTACAGAATAGTTCTGATTAATATTTTCAGTTTAGTCTATAAAAAGTATAATAATAAATAATGTAGTATTTTTATGATTAAAAAAACCTGACAGTTTTAGAATTTTTTCTTTGTTTCTCTGGGACTTTGGTCTGAATGTCTTCAGGTTATTTAAGTGGTCTTAAATTTGGGGGAAAGGTGAGATACAGGGAAGTGCAAAGAAGAGAATATACTGCAAATGTCAGCAAACTTTTTCTATAAAGGTCTAGAGAGTAAATATTTAGACTTTGCAGGGCATACAGTCTCTGTTACAACTCCTCACCTCTGCCATTGTAGTGCAGAAGTAGCCATAGCAATACATGAGTGAGTAAAACACTGGAACAGTAAAACTTTATTTACAAACACAGGTGGTGGGCCCATGAACCGTATTTTGCCAACTCCCTGTTCTACTGTATTCCCTCCATCCAGAATTAACCATTGATAGATTTGGCTTATTAGCTCACAGTTTTTTTGTTTTTTCTTCTACCCTCCCTTTTTTCTCCTTTTTAAAAAATGAATCACTACCTTCAGTCCTTTTTCACAACCCTAGATGCAACTACTGTTCTGAATTTGGTGTGTGTCCTTTCAGACCATTTTTAATCTTTCACATTCATATATACACATCCATGGAAAATAATGTTATTTTTTAAAATATCCATGTGATATTTAATAGATTTGTTACATTCCCATTGCTGCTGTATAATATTGTATATAGGGACCATATTTTATTTATCTATCTATTGCCTATTGATAAACATTAGATTGCTTCACTATCAAAAATATCTGCTACAGTGGACATTCTGTGTCTCCTTGTGCACGTGTGCAGGTGTTTGTCTAGTGTAGACATGGAATTATGGAATTTTGGCGACAAAGTGCATTTGCATTTTTAGTTTTCAAATTGCCCTATAGAGTGGCTGTTCCAGTTTTCATTCCCACCAGCAGTTTATTTTTGTACTTATTTCCCACAGCCTTATTGTTATTTTATGTTGTCAGATTTAAACTTTCTTTTGCCAGTCTGTTTAGTAATATCTTGTTTTATTTTACATGTCACTGATTACTAGTGTGTTTGCTTATATTTCTGTTTTTGAACATTTGAATTTTCTTTGAATTTCCTGTTTTTAATTTTTCCCCATATTTGTGTTTGTCTTTTTCTTATGGATTTCTTTTTTTTAATATGTTTATTTTTATTTATTTAGTTTTTGCTGCATTGGGTTTTCATTGCTGCACGCAGGGCTCAGTAGTTCTGGCTTGTGGGCTCAGTAGTTGTGGTGCATGGGCTTAGTTGCTCTGCGGCATGTGGGATCTTCCTGGACCAGGGCTTGAACCCATGTCCCGTGCATTGGCAGGCAGATTCTTAACCACTGCACCAGGGAAGTCCTGGGTTTCTTTATATATTCTGGATTTGCCTTCCTTTCTACTTACAATTTTTACCAACACAAAAACATGCAGTAATCTTTCCTACCTGAAAAAAATCCTTCTTTAACACCATGACCTTTCAGCTACTGTCCCATTTCTCTGCTCTCCATTTTGGAAAAACTCCTCTAAGTGTGGCCTCTACTTGCTGCCACCATTTCCTTATCTGTTATCTTCCCTTAGCTCACTCTAGTCAGGCTTTTGTCTGCACCACTCCACTGAAACTATTCTTGTCAAGATCTCCATCAGTGTTTATTTTGCCAAATCCAGTGGTCAATTTTCAGTTCTTACTCTACTCATCCTTTCAGTAACATTTGATACAGTTGATCTCTCCTTCATTCCTTGAAATACCTTCTTCAACTTCTAGGTCAATCATTTGTTCCTTTTGTCAATCTACATTTCTTTGTAGGGGACTCATTATAGTCCTGTGGTTTTAAACCACCTAGATGGTGGCTGATTACCAGATTTATTTCTCTTGCCTTGACCTCTGAGCTCTAGATTCACGTATCCATCCAACTGCTTGCTTGACATTTACTCTTAGATTGTGAATAGCCATCTCAAATAAAGCAGAGCTGTTTTATTTCCCCCACACTTCCTCTCCAGTGTTCCTTCTTATCACTCCTGTTGCTGTCTTCTTAGTCTGAGCCACCATCACCTTTCTTCTGCATTGCAGTGACCTCCTACTTGTCTTCCTCCTTCCATTTTTGCCCTTTGCAGTTTTTTTCTCCACACTATTGCCAGAATGATCATCTTAAAACGCAAATCAGATTGTCATTCCAGTGCTTTAAAAACCTTCAGTGAAATTCTGAAAAAAGAAGAATAGAGAAGGGGAAGAGCTAGTTCCCAAAACTATAGGATAACTACAAATTTAAAAAAATGTTTTTAAAATTTTTATTGGCGTACAGTTGATTTATAAGGTTGTGTTAGTTTCAGGTGTACAGCAAAGTGAATCAGTTATACAACAGACTTTATAAGGCTACGTAGTTGAAACAACAAGAAGCCATGGATAGACAGCTCAATAGAAAAGAAGTCTAGAAATAGACCTAAAAAAAATATATATATATATATATATATATATATATATGCGAATTTAGAAACAATCTAGGTGGCAGTTCAGATCAGTAGGAGAGATCTAGATTATTCAGTAAATAGTGTTGTGACAACTGAGTAGACATATGGAAGAAAATACAGTTGGATTTCTACCTCTTAAACCAAAATGATGTCTAGATGGAGAAAAGTTTTAAGTTTTAAAAAATAATGAAAGTACTAGGAAAAAGTATAGGAAAGAATTTTAGTGCAGAAGTGGGGAAAGTCTGTCTAAATATGTCACAGAACCCAAAAGCCATAAAAGATTTGTAAGGAAAATTCAACTACATTTCAAAGGCAAAGACACAGAAAAAAACAAGATTGCAATTTATGCCATAAAAGGCTATTTTTTTCCATATGTAGAGAGTGTCTGTGAGTCAGTAAGAAGACCCAACACCCATTAGGAACATGGGCAAAAGTATGATCCATCAGTTTACAGACCAGGAAATAATAGTTCTTAAACACATGCAAACATAATTCAACTTCAAGATTAGAGAAATGCCATTTAGAACTACAGTTTTATCAGATGGCAAAGATAAAAATGATGAATTACACTGTTAAGGCATTTTTACATATTGCCAATGGCAGTTGGTAAAACTGCTACAGAGGGCAATTTAGTAAAACCTATTAAAATTTAAAACATAAATACCGTTTTACCCAGGAACTCCAATTTTAAGAATTTATCTTTCAGGTATATTTTGCACATTCATCGTCCTTACTGCCAGTCAACCAAGAACTCCCAGACTGGTCAGAATTATTCCACCAAGGTGGAGGCCTCCGTCAATCGCCTGGTCAGCCTGCCTCTGCTGGCCTCCTACACGTACCACTCTCTGAGCATCCATTTCCACCGTGGTCATGTGGCTCTGGAGAGTGTGGGCCACTTCTTCCGAGTCTCCTGAAGATGCAAAACCAGCGCAGTGGCTGTATCCTCTTCCAGGGTGTGCAGAAACTGTCCCAAGATGAGTGGGGTAAAACCCTGGATGCCATGGAAGCCACCATGGTTGTGGAGAAGAGCCTGAACCAGGCCCTTTTGGATCTTCATACCCTGGTTCTGCCTGTGCAGACCCCCATCTCTGTGACGTCCTGGAGAATCACTTCATAGATGAGGAGATGAAACTCATAAAGAAGATGGGCCACCACCTGACACACTGGCTGGTGTTAGGCTGGGCTGGGCGAGTATATCTTTGAGGGGGCCACCCTCAACTCAAGAAGGGCTAGGAGCCTCCAGCCCAGCTGCCTTTGAGGGGCCCCTCTGTTATCCTCCGGTGTCAGGGCTTCTGTCTGAGCCTCTTCCTGCAGCCACTAGGCAGCTTTTTAACCACGCTGGAGCCCTCTCCCAAGCCATGGACCCAATGGAAACAAGAAAGCTTTTGCAGGAAAAGAGAAAGACCTTGGTCTACAGATATACTGGCACATGAAGAATCAATTTGTATGTAAGGATATTTATTGTAGCATTGTTTATAATAGCAAAAGATTTGTAACATTTAAATGTTTAGCAGCAGGGACTCTTCAAATTACATATAGTACATTCAGTGTATAAAGCTGTTACTAGGCAGCTTTGTATAAAGTTTTATGAAAATACCTCCAAGATAGTTCGCTAAGTGGCAAAGCAAGGTGCTGAGCCTTGCTAATAATATGCTACCATGTGTAGTCAGAAGCAACTTATTTAATTACATAGCCCATCTCTAGAAGGATGTATACGAAACTGGGAACACTGTGTTCAAGACTGAGTCTGGATAGATGGCAGACAGGTGTGGAAAACTTACTTTTCATGTATACACTTTTATACCTTTTGAATTGTTACGTCATTCAAAATTACTGCCTCTATCACCTATTTAAAAAGTAAATTTAAATAACAGTAGTACTCCCTTATCCGTGGGGGATACGTTCCAAGACCCCCAGTGGATGCCTGAAACCATGGGCAGTACCGAACCCTATATATACACTATGTTTTTCCTATACATACATATCTATGATAAAGTTTAATTTATAAAGTAGGCACAGTAAGAGATTAACAATAACAAAATGGAACAATTATAACAGTATACTATAATAAAAGTTATATGAATGTGATCTCTGTCTCAAAATACCTTATTGTACTGTATTCACCTTTGTGGTGGTGATATGAGGTGATGAAGTGAGGTGAAAAACGTAGGTGTTGTGATGAAGTGTTAAGCTTTTCCCTTTGCGCTTGAAGGACACACTTTAGGGCTTTTCTTCGGCATATCTGAATTGCCAGCATCACTGCTCTTGCACTTTGGGGCCATTATGAAATAAAATAAGGGTTACTTGACTAGAAGCGCTGTGACACCACGGCAATCAAGCTGACAACCAGGATGGCTGCTAAATGACTAATGGGCAGGATACGCTGGACAAAGGGATGGTTAACTTCCTGGGCAGGACAGAATGGGACAGCAAGAGATTCCATAGTGCTACTCAGAATGGTGTACAATTTAAAACTTATGAATTGTTTATTTCTGGAGTTTTCCATTTAATATTTTCAGACTGCAGTTGACCATGGGTAACTGAAACGAAGGAAAGCAAAACTGCAGATGAGGGAGGCTACTGTGTACCGTTCGGTGGTTTCCCATCATGCTTAAAGTACAATCCTAATTTTCTGTTGTTTTTTTTACTAAGACCTTCCAGGTCCTATACAAGTTGGCTTCTGCCGACCTTTCCAAATGTATCATTTTAGCCCTGGCTTAACTTTATTTCAGCCTTGTTCTTGTTGATGTTCCTTAAGCATGTCACGCTCTTTCCCACTTCAGGTCTTTTGCATCTCAGTCCCTCTGCCTGGAATCCTCTGACCTCAGGCATTGCATGACATGCTCTTTTGAATATTCATAAGGTCTTTGCTCAAATGTTTACTCCAGAATTACCTCTGCTCCACGCTGTCACTCTCCATTCTCTTATCCTGCTTTATTTCTTTCATAGCAGTTATTACTACCTGGAATTATACATTATGTATTTGTTTTACTTGTTTATATTGTGTCTCCCTCTAGAAGGTAAGGCCCGTAAGAGCAGGACTTTGTCTTGTCTTCTGCTGTATGCCCAGGTCTAAGGACAGTGCCTGGCTTGTCGTAAACGTTCAGTAAATGTTTACTGAATGAAAGAACATGTTTTAAATACATTCTCCCACTCTGTTGTTTATCCTTCACCCTTTAAGACCTTTGTTTGCAAAAGCTTAAAACTTCAAGGTGGTCAGTTGTATCAACCTTTTCTACTATATTTTTAACTCTTTTGTGTTTTATTTAAGAATACTTCCTCTGAGTTCTGGTTATTTGAAAATTCTCCATTGATTTTAAAGTTTTATTTTTTTCACGTTGAGGTCTTTAATCGATGTGGAATATTTTTTTGCATATGGTCTGAAGTTGGATCTGAGTTTTCTGAATAGCCAATTGTCCTAATCAGATTGTTTTCTTTGTTTTGATTGTACTTATTATTGGCAGAGTATTTTTTTAAATCAATAAATGGTACTGATACTGATTGAAGAATTAGGAATTAGTATATATTTTCCAAAGCAACTTTCTTGTACCACTCTTTTAGAGAATTATATTTCTCTTGATATATGTCACCTTTCAACTGATAGCAATATTAGTCAGTGAGAAGGTACTAAAAAAAATCTCTCTGGTTTCTGGATTTTTTTAACTAGGGAAGTACACAGACAGATGCCATGAAACTTCTGTCTTCCCAGTCTTTGAAGCTTTTAAAGAACAAAGCATTATTGTGCAAACCCGTCACACAGACCAAGGCCACCTCTTGCAAACCACATACACAACACAAGGAATGTCAGACAGGTATGTGTTGTTGTGCTTTCCACATGTAGTAAGTTTGTTTTCTGTTTTGTGTGCTTGTTTTTGATTTTTTAAGAAAGGAAAAGAAAGTCATTGACAATTTCTTAAATGTGAAAACAATTCTTGGATCACATACTTTGAACATCTAATTGATTCCTTTTGTATTTATTGTCATTAACACTAATAACTACTGAATTGAATCCATATGCACGCAAAGCATTATGTGTAGAGTGGACAAGCATCTTCTGTACATGTGCACTGCTTTTCAAATGTATAGACAGGCTATTATAATTACTAACATACGAATTTAGTTAAAAGTATTAGTGATTTAACCTTGGTTCTTTTTTTAAATACTGAATTGACTTACTAAGAGTATAATTATATGTCTGAGGTATTGGTGATTAGGAAAATTATTTGAATTCATACTTGAAAATATTGTACACTCTTGCCCCAATCCATGTTAACTGCTTTTAATCCCACTACCCTTATGTTTTCAGTTACTTTTATAGGCTACTCTGCCCAAAACATTTTTTGATTTTTGTTTTTAATGCTACTTTTACTTCATAGAATATATTTAAAAGCTTAGTCGGGGGACTTCCCTGGTGGTCCAGTGGTTAAGACTCTGCGCTTCTAGTGCGAGGGGTGCGGGTTCGTTCCCTGGTTGGGGAACTGAGATCCCACATGTGCTGTGCGGCGCAGCCAAAAGATGAAAGTAAAAGCTTAGTCTGTCAACAGCTAACCATGAGTTTTTATGTAGGATGCCTTTCTTTTGGTAGGAGTCAAGGAGAATTCTCTTTTCCTTCCTCAGTAAATTTGATTGTTTTATATTCCTGTAAAAATGATACACTCTTTGTTTACATGAATTTATATTAAATACACATTCACATGGGGAAGGTAGTAAGGGATCTGTGGACAGCTGTATATGTGGGTATGTGTGTGCTTATACATTTTTGAATTTCTAGATTAAGTATTAGGATGTTTTCTGTATACTGTTGTAAACTACTTTTTCACTTGACATTGCACGAAAACATCATTCCACATCAACGTAAATTTAAATATACGTTGAGATTCTTAATGGATGCATAGATTCCAGTATATATAACGTATGGATGTATATAATGTATATCCATCCTCCTAAGGTTGACATTAGATTGCTTCTAGTTTTTTAATATTATAAACAGTATTGAGTTAAGCTGTATAAATGGATCTTTCTCCACTTGTCTAATTATGTCCTTAGGATAAATCCTAAGTAGTGGAATTACTGATTCAAAAGCTCTCATAGAATTTTAAGGCTTAGATTTTGATATGTATTGCAAAATTGCCCTCCTGAAAAGTTATATGAATTTATGCTCCAATCAGCAATGTTTGAGAGCATCCATTTCTCTACACCTTCACTGACACTGGGTATTAAAACTAATAATTAACCCCCTTCCCCTCAACTTTAATTTTGAAAAATTCAAAATTCAGAAAGATTGAAAATACAGCACAATGAACACCCTTAGATGAATATACATAATGAATATACCCTTCATCTAGATTCACCAAATGTTAACTTTTTGCCAAATTTTTTTTCTCCTCTCAGTTTTTTTCCCCATCTTTTAAAAAGTAAAATAGTATATTCTTTTTTTTTGGTGTTAATTAATTTTTGGCTGCGTTGGGTCTTTGTTGCTGCACACAGGCTTTCTCTAGTTGCGGTGAGTGCGGGCTACTCTTCATTGTGGTGCGTGGGCTTCTCATTGCGGTGGCTTCTCTTGTTGTGGAGCACGGGTTCTAGGTGCGCGGGCTTAAGTAGTTGTGGCACGCAGGCTTAGTAGTTGTGGCTTGGGGGCTCTAGAGCGCAGGCTCAGTAGTTATGACGCATGGGCTTAGTTGCTCCGCAGCATGTGGGATCCTCCCGGACCAGGGCTTAAACCCATGTCCCCTGCATTGGCAGGCGGATTCTTAACCACTGAGCCACCAGGGAAGTCCCTAAAATAGTTTACTCTTAACTTGGTGTATTCTATGGACATCAGCCCTAATTCCACTAATCTACTGAATACATGGCACTGCTAGGACACATACCACTGCCTACAGTTTTACTACAGTCAGTGACCAAGCTTTGGGCAAAGAGAAATTCAGTTTTTTGTTTTTTTGTTTTTTAAAAATATTTATTTAGGCTGCACCGGGTCTTAGTCTTCGTTGCAGTATGCGGGATCTTTTAGTTGCGGCATGCGGGCTTCTTAGTTGCGGCATGTGGACTTTTAGTTGTTGCCTGCAGCCTTCTTAGTTGCCTCATGTGGACTCTTAGTTGCGGCATGCATGCGGGATCTAGTTCCCTGACCAGGGATCGAACTCTGGCCCCCTGCATTGGGAGTGTGGAGTCTTACCCACTGGAGCACTAGGGAAGTCCCAAGAAATTCAGTTTTTAATGGCATCATGGAAGTATTATGGTTTGTGTTTAAACCTTAATTAGTGTATGCTTTTGACAAATATGAATAGTAACAAAATATAAATTTTAAACGTGGGGGAAAAACATAAAGAACATTGCTTATTTGTTCTTGAAAATAACAGTGATTCAAATATTTCATTCAGATTTATCTATGCCTAATGAGAAAAATGATGCGGAACTTGATTCTCCACCTGCAAAGAAAAAAAGAATAGGTTTTTTCCAGACTTATGATGTGGAATATTTAAAAGTTGGTTTTATTATCTGTCCGGGATCAAAAGAAAGCTCACCAAGACCACAGTGTGTCATCTGTGGAGAAATTTTATCCAGTGAAAACATGAAGCCAGCAAATCTTTCTCATCATTTGAAGACAAAGCATTCAGAATTAGAAAACAAACCAGTAGATTTTTTTGAACAAAAATCTCTTGAAATGGAATGTCAAAACAGTGCTTTAAAAAAGTGTTTACTAGTTGAAAAGTCACTTGTGAAAGCTTCTTATTTAATTGCTTTCCAAATTGCTGCCAGCAAAAAGCCATTTTCCATTGCTGAAGAAATAATTAAACCATATTTAGCAGAAATGTGTTCAGAAGTTTTGGGTTCCAGTGCTGGAGACAAAATGAAAACCATTCCTCTTTCTAATAGTACAATTGGACACAGGATTGATGAACTATCTGCAGACATTGAAGATCAGCTGATTCAGAAAGTCAGAGAATCAAAGTGGTTTGCCCTTCAGATAGATGAGTCATTAGAAATCTCAAATACAACCCTTCTTTTGTGCTATATTCGTTTCATTGATTATGGTTGTAGTGATATAAAAGAAGAATTATTATGTTGCATTGAAATGCCTTCTCAGATGACTGGTTTTGAAATATTTGAACTAATAAATAAATATATTGATAGTAAATCTCTGAACTGGAAGCATTGTGTTGGTCTCTGTACAGATGGGGCTGCAAGCATGACTGGTAGGTGTTCTGGTTTAAGGGCAAAAATTCAAGAAGTTGCCATGAATACAGTGGCATTTACACATTGTTTTATTCACCGTGAACATTTAGCAGCAGAAAAGTTGTCTCCGTGCTTACATGAAATTCTTATGCAGTCAGCACAAATTTTAAGTTTTATAAAGAGCAATGCGTTGAATTCACGAATGTTAACAATTTTGTGTGAAGAGATGGGGTCTGAGCACGTGAATTTACCACTTCATGCTGAAGTACGTTGGATATCAAGAGGGAGAATTTTAACAAGATTATTTGAATTACGACATGAAATTGAAATATTTTTAAATCAAAACCATTCAGATTTGGCCAAATATTTTTTTGATGAGGAATGGGTTGCAAAGCTGGCCTACTTATCAGATATTTTTTCACTTATAAATGAACTAAATTTAAGTCTCCAAGGATCTATGACTACTCTCTTCAATTTGTATAATAAAATCGATATACTTAAGAAAAAGTTAAAAATGTGGTTGAAGCGCATGGAGGAGAATGATTATGACATGTTCCCTTCATTTTCTGAATTCTCAAACTCATCAGGCTTAAATATGAGCAGTATTGCAAGCATTATTTTTGAGCACCTGGAAGGACTTTCTCAAATGCTCAATGACTGTTACCCACCAGAAGAAGACTTGTGTTCAGGAAATTTGTGGATAATTAATCCTTTTATGAATCACCAAAATAGTAATCTCACGGACTTCGAAGAAGAAAAACTAGCACGGTTATCGTCAGATTTAGGATTACAATCAGTATTTAAATCAATGTCTGTAACTCAGTTTTGGATAAATGCAAAGGCAAGTTACCCAGAACTCCATGAAAAGGCACTGAAATTTTTATTGCCTTTTTCAACTATTTATTTATGTGATGCTACATTTTCAGCTTTGACTGAGTCAAAACAAAGAAATCTGTTGGTTTCTGGCCCTGCCCTACGACTTGCAGTCACATCTTTAATTCCGAGGATAGAAAAATTAGTAAAGGAGAAAGAATAGTAATGTGCATATTGCTTATTATCAAAGTCTATACTTTTGTGTTAAATTTTGTATGAGATAAGTATCCTAAAATATAAATTCCTAATGTGGATGTGTGTTCTCGGTGATTAAATAAGTGTTTTAATAATTTCTCTCTTTTCATTGAGGAATTTAATAATTATGCATTTATACATAATTATATATAATAGTCCAAGGTAGAGAACTTAGCTATTTTATTAACTGATCAGATAATTTGGATTAGTGACAAAGATGTAGGTAATGAAAAGCCCAGTTTATAATGTAATAGCTAGCACACCTGGATGTTGAAACTGCTTGGTCTTTAGAAGCACATAGGACATTTCAGTCTTCAGCCTGCCGGCTACCTACCCAGCAGGTTGTGGGTAGGTAGAAAACAAAGATCACAAGCAGCTCGGCTATCAGGAAGTGGAAGCAGCAGGAGAGTTTGAGACCCCTGTTAGGGGCCTCTCTGGCTCTCTAGACCAGGGCTTGGCAAACCTTTTTCATAAAAGGCTGGGTAATGAACATTTTAGGCTTCGCAGGCTGTAAGGTGGGAACTACTCAATTCTGCTGTTGCAGCACAAAAGCAGTAGACAATACGCAAAGTGTGGTTCAATAAACCACAGTTTATGAACTTATTTATGAACACTGAAACATGAATTTCATATAATTTTCATGTGTCATGAAAGCTGCCTTAAAAATTTTTATTAAAAAATGTAAACAAACATTGTTAGCTGAGGGAGGGGAAGGGAGTAAAACCAGAGCGCTTTCTGAATTTGTCAGTTTTCTCATCCAGGTCTAGATAGATTTCCAGGTAAAAGCAGATGGGCCAGGAGTGGCCTGTAGGGTTTTGTTCAGTGAAAGCCTCTCTACCCATGGCTGTAAGAACCTGAATTTTCAAACACCTTTCCCATTTTAACTTCAGCTGAGAGATATTAGAGGGAAAATACATTTCAGGCAATGATAGAAAAGAACAACTTATTTTAAAATTACTAGTTATTGATTTATTCTTAATAATTTCATAAATTTACTAATGTACAAATAATTCTGAGTTCTTACATGTGCCAGGCGTTCTGCTAGGCCTGCTCTAGGCTCGGAACTGATAACGGCATTATCCCCATTTACAGATGCAGACGCCACTGAGGCCCAAAGAGGTTAGGTGACAGCTCGGATCGCCAAGCTAGTGTGGCAAGGGCAGGAGCGACTCCCTCCTCCCCTACCTCCCTACCCCCCGCCGCGCAACGTCTTTTGACCGTAACAGAGCTCTTCTGCACGTCACGTCCATATACCGATGTTTGATTCTACTCTGTCCATACTAGCTGGGAGACTTTCCCTGAATTCGGAGGGGCCCGTTTAGTTAAGAGCAAGTGGGCCTCAGTATCCCCATCTGTGAGATGGGGCTGCCCTGCCCAAGCGCCGTCTCCTGCCTCAGCCTTTTGGTGCTGGCCCAAAAGAGGGCGGCAACCCCCTTAGGGGCGAGGAGCGGCGGCTCTGGCGCAGGTCTTCCGGCCGCCCCGGGAGGGAGGAAACGGACGGGCGGCAGGGGGCGGGTTTTCGGCGGGGCCTACCCTGAGGCGGGCGCGTCGCGGAGGCCTGCGCGGCCATGGCGCTCCCGCTCGCAGCTCTGCGCGTCCTGTTGGGCGGCTTCTTCGCGCTCACGGGGGCGGCCAAGCTCTCGGAGCAGATCTCGGCTCCGGTGTCAGAGCAGATGGTGAGCGGCGCGGGGTGGGCGGCGGACGGTTGGGCGGGGGACTGGCCGCAGGGCGGCGGGGGCTGCGACCCCGGCCGTTACCCAGGTGCCCGGCCGGCCCCCGCCTCTCCGTGCCCGCCCGCGCCCCGCGGACCCGCCTGTCTTCGGGCCAGACGGCGCTAGAGCTGGGGGGAGCACCTGGACAGCTACTTAGGCGTGGGCCCCTGCCTGGGGAGTTCCTCCGAGTTCTCTGGATTTTCCCTGGAAGGGGACGGTCACATTCCCTTCCATTCGGGCATTTTTGGCCCCAGGCAAATCTGGAGCCGATGAGGAATACTCTGGGACCCTTGGGGAGAGAGAGGGACCGAGCTCCCTTTGCGCCCTCCTTCCTTTGCTTGAGTTCTTGGGGGTGTTCATGAGGCGGGGAGTTATTAATCCCTGCTTATCAGAGTAGGAAACCTGCCCTGAAGGTGAAGTGTATCTGCTAAAGGTTACACAACTAGTCAAGAAGCAGGACCCAAACTTTAGATACTCTCCTAACTTAGAATCCAGAGAGCCCTTCCCAGAGCCTGAGAGGGAGGCCTAGAAGTCGCCCTTCGACTTCCTGTCTAGTTCCAGACTCTCCGAAAAGCTGTCATGTCCTTCTGCCCACCAATCTGCCCAGTCCCTCAGATAAGCCAGACTTCTAGATCTCTGCCAGTTTCCTTCTTCCAGGCCTGGCTTAGGGTGGGGGGTTGTTTGGGGAAGTACATCCTCAGAACCGGACAGCTTAGAGTTTCTTCCTTAGAGCACTGAGTAGGGGAGGTAGAGCTGAGGTGGGAGAGCCAGCAAAGGTAGCCAACCTAAGGGTCCAGGTGAAGTTGTCATGTGGCCCAGGACAGAGCTTGACTTAGCGAGCGAGCTGAGTCACTCACTTTGACCCCCTCAACTCCCTTTCTGTCTACTGCAATGAGAGCCAGGTCCCAGTATATGATATTGAGTAGAATCTGTTTAATGAACAAGAATCTCCCCTTCCATTCCCTTCCTCCTCACCAAATATTCCCTGCATAGTAGCCTGAAGAGAAACCAGGCCAAACAGAAAGAGAAGCGCCGGAGTTCCCAAGGCCTTGGCACTAGATGAGAAAGCCCAAGCCTAGCTTCCTCTTCCCGGAATTTGGGGCTGGGTTGTAATCTGGTGAGAAAATCAGTCCATCTCTGTACCACCATCCCACCCTTCTTGGAGCGTAAAGCCTGTTTTCTGATTCCAAAGCTCAGCCCCCCAGGGAGGCCGTCTCCTTTCCAGGCTGGCTGACCTTAGCCCTGGACCTGGCCTAGAGTAGTATCTCCTTTGCTGGGGGCGTTGAGGGCACTGGCACAGAATGCCTCTGTGGAGCATCTGGGCAGTGGATCCTTGGTGACTCTGGCTGACAGGCATTCCCTGCCGCCCCTAGAAAGCCCTGTTCGTGCAGTTCGCTGAGGTGTTTCCACTGAAGGTGTTCGGCTACCAGCCAGATCCCATGAGCTACCAAGTGGCTGTGGGCTGGCTGGAACTGCTAGCTGGGTTGCTGCTGGTCCTGGGCCCACCGATGCTGCAAGAGATCAGCAACTTGCTTTTGACACTGCTCATGATGGGTAAGGGGGTGCAACTGGGCTGGTGAAATGGGGACTTCTAGGCGAGGGTGATAGCAAAAAGTCTGGCTGTTCTCGTTACTTTTGCCACTCTTTTCCTCTGGAACCAGAAGCATTTCCTGCTCTATTGCAGTTTCCATGGTCTTCAGACTAGGCTAGGTGCTTTTTAAACTTAATATACTATAACCTTCTTCTATGTCAGATATACCTTCTATGTCATCAATTCTATTGGCTGCATGGTATTTCCATTATAAGGATATATTGTAACCTAAAAGCCCCTACCCCTTTCTCATTACCCCTACCCTGAGATGAGGGGTTGGAGTAGCAGCCGCCACTGGACTCATGTGTCTGGCAGGTGGAAACAGAGAGCAAGGAAGCTGGGCCCCCTGACCAGAAAGGCAGAGGATTTCCCTGTGGCAGGCATTCCTAGAGGGCCTCCTCTTAGTGGCTCTGCCCACAGGAACTGCTGATGTACAAAGACAGCTGCTGCTTCAAAGGCCAGACATCTTCAGGCTCTTCTATGTCCCCTGGCCTTGTGTCACCATTGCTGCTGCCACTACCACCCTTCTTCCAGGCTTTCTTTCCATTTCCACAGCTTCCTTCATTTTCAGATCTTTCCCACTACCTCCACCACCAATCCCTGGGCCTTCTTCCCTCCACTAGGATTGAGAAAGGAGAAGGATCAGGGAGAATCTGTTCCACAATGCCCACCTACTCACCTTGCCCTGTTTGGTTGGATTGTTGCTATTTCTTGCCATCTGAGAGGGTCTACGTTAGTTCAAGAAACTTTTGATTTCTGGTTCTGCTTTCTCTGGGAGGTCAGAGAGATGAGTGCAGCTAGTTTAGGGTGTTTGTGTTGGTGGGGGGCAGTGTTCAAGAGAGGGCTTAAGGTAGAGTGGGTCAGCTTGGCTGGAGGGCCCTGAGCTCCTGGATCTCCTGAGCATTCCCAGGGAGCCTCAGGGACCTCATTTTCCATTCCAGGGGCTATCTTCACTTTGGTGTCTCTGAAAGAATCACTGAACACCTGCATCCCAGCCATCGTCTGCCTGGGGCTCCTGCTGCTGCTGGATATCTGCTAGCTCTTAGTCCAAACTAAAAAGATGTTCAGACACCCTAGGAGGAAGTCTCCAAGTGCATTCAAGGAATCCTGGGAGTAGAGTCTGTCTTGCCTCCTCATGCCATGTCACTGCCAAAGCAGGAACATGGTGGAACACAGAATGTCACCTTGTTACCAGTACACCCAAGGTTGGCCAGTGTTGAAGTAGACATCTGGTCTACCTGGCCCTGCTTTGTCTCTTGGACATTTACTGCTCTTTTTTGAGGGGTACATGTTACATATTCTAGCATTCCTCATGTCATATGAAAATAGAAAATAAATTTAAATCACCCAAACTTTTAATGCCCCCAAATAACTACTTTCAATTCCTTTGTATAACTGTACCTCCCAGTTTTTTCTGTGCCTTTATACAGATGTTTTTAAATGAAAATGAGACCATATATACTACTTTATTATCTGCTTTTTAAACCTAATACACTGTAATACCATTCTCTGTCTGTTTTACCTCATTGATGTTAATGGGTGCATAGTATTCCATTGTAAGGATGTACTGTAATGTATCTATACAAGCCCCCAATGAGAAACATTTGGATTATTCCCAATTTTTTAACTATTGTAAACCTCACAGTTAATCATCTCTGCATATTTATTTTCTTTCCCTAGAAGTGAGGGTGCTGATTCAAAAGGCATGCACGTTTTTAAGGTTTTTATTATATGCTCAGAATTTACACATCGAGTACGGCAGAGTACTGAGTATACCTGCTTCTGCCTGCTGAGCCACGTGAGGTACTCCCCATTCTTTTTTTTTCTTTTAAATTTTATTTGTTTTTGGCTGCGTTGGGTCTTTGTTGCTGCACGCGGTCTTTCTCTAGTTGTGGTGAGCGGAAGCTACTCTTTGTTGTGGTGCATGGGCTTCTCATTGCGGTGGCTTCTCGTTGCGGAGCACGGGCTCTAGGCGCACGGGCTTCAGTAGTTGGAGCACACAGGCTTAGTAGTTGCGGCATGTGGGCCCTAGAGTGCGCGGGCTCTAGGGCGCGTGGGCTTCAGTAGTTGTGGCATGGGGGCTCCGTAGTTGTGTCTCACGGGCTTAGTTGCTCCGCAGCATGTGGGATCTTCTGGACCAGGAATTGAACCTGTGTCCGCTGCATTGGCAGGCAGATTCTTAACCACTGTACCACCAGGGATGTCCCTCCCATTCCTTTTTTTAATTAATTAATTTATTTTTGGCTGTGTTGGGTCCTCGTTTCTGCGCAAGGGCTTTCTCCAGTTGCGGCAAGCGGGGGCCACCCTTCATCACGGTGCGCGGGCCTCTCACTGTCGCGGCCTCTCTTGTTGCGGCGCACAGGCTCCAGATGCGCAGGCTCAGCAGTTGTGGCTTACGGGCCCAGTAGCTCTGTGGCATGTGGGATCCTCCCAGACCAGGGCTAGGACCTGTGTCCCCTGCATTGGCAGGCGGACTCTCAACCACTGCGCCACCAGGGAAGCCCCCTCCCATTCCTTTTTATCTTGTGCACTTGAGAGTTGTAAAGCTAACAGAGATGGGCATTAAGTCATTTTACAGGACCTGAAACTGCCAGGGAAGTGCTCCTTGGCACCTAGATGGAGGCAGGGGACAGCCAACTCTAAGGCATGCTGCACGTTAAAGCAGTGCCAGAACCTGTGATGAATCCCAGAGGTCCTAGGGAGTCAGAAGGGTGTGTGTGAGAGACAATTCTCGAGGGCAAGTGACCATGTTAGGGTACCTACTATCACATCACCAACCATCTTCACCTCAGTGGGGTTCTTTTGGGAAGTGATGTACCTCCATAAGGGAAAATAGTGAAGAAAAAGAAATCATTTATTTATGCAAATACTCTAGCCACCAGCCTACAAATTGCTTTGGGGGTTAGGGAATGGCTTTTGGGAGCCCACAGGAGTGAGAGAAGTCTATGTATATTACTCCATTTCATCTTCACTATAGAAGGGTAATTTCTGCTCTGACACTGATGAGCTGGGAACCTCAGGTAAGCTGGCACTCTTAGTTAGGTCTTCTTGTGTCTGAAAGCACAGTGATGCAATCTCTCTATAGTTAGGGGTGTGTGTGTGTGTACGTATGTGTGTGTGTATACATATATATGTATATTAATACATATATATGTAGTAGTATATGTATACTACATGTACAGTGTGTCAAAACAATAAGGAAACTTTCTGTCACATAAGAGGTCCAGAGATAACATAGCTTCAGTTTCTTTTTTAAAAAAAAATAAATTTATTTATTTTTCTCTGCATTGGGTCTTCGTTGCTGTGCATGGGCTTTCTCTAGTTGCAGCGAGTGGGGGCTACTCTTTGTTGCGGTGTGCGGACTTCTTATCGTGGTGGCTTCTCTTGTTGTGGAGCACGGGCTCTGGGCGCCTGGGCTTCAGTAGTTGTGGCTCACAGGCTCCGTAGTTGTGGCTCGTGGGATCTAGAGCGCAGGCTCAGTAGTTGTGCTGCTTTCAATTTATTGACTTCTGCCCTCAGGGTTACAAAATAGCTGAAGCAGCTCCAGACAACACATTTGCACATAATATCCAAAGGTGAAAAGAAAGAGGAAAGCTCTCTTAGAAGACCCTAGGTTTCCCCTTGCATCCCACTGTACAGAATTATGTCACATTTCCATTCTTAGACCAGTCACTGGCAAGGAGAATGGAATTTCCAAGTTGGACTTAGACAAGTTAAGATTTACCCACACTGGTCAAGTGGTCAGCAAAGAAGAAGGGAGAGAGTAGATAGTGCCACTTATTAACTTATTTGCAAATATGGATAATAATGGCAAATATTTTCATAGAGTTGCTGTGAAGATTTAGTGAGTTAAAGTGTTTACAGTAGTGCCTGGTACATAATAAGTGCTCAGTAAATGCTATTATTATATAGCGTTTGTTATTAAATAGCAGTTCTACAGATGAGAAAATGGATTCAGAAAGCTTAAGTGCCTATGTGTCAGACCTGAGACTAGAATTAAGACCTGGTTGACTCCAGAACCCACACTTTCCACTGCACCAGTTACCAAAGTTGGAAGTGGGCAGGTGTGGCACCCCTGCTCTTCAACTTGAAGGTAGATGGGATGATCGGTTCAATGTAATTAAATCTCCATTGCTTCCCAGAATTGCCCTTCTGCATGAAAATTTTGAAGCCCTTGAAAGTAGAGCCTGGAAACCCTGGGATCTTGGCCTCTTACCATCTCCACCCCTTCCAGGATTCCATAGCCAGCTTGTCTCCAACCA
The DNA here is from genome assembly GCF_039906515.1 of Pseudorca crassidens. Lineage (NCBI taxonomy): Eukaryota > Metazoa > Chordata > Mammalia > Artiodactyla > Delphinidae > Pseudorca > Pseudorca crassidens. The sequence continues at coordinate 27,842,912 of NC_090297.1, read as the reverse complement.
GGACTTTGAGTAAAACCTCACACAGCTGGTATTAGATTGAAGGCTCCTATTTACCGAGGCTTGGCCTGTAAGCTGATTTAGCAGCTACAGGGCCCTTCAAGCTTGGCTGTAGGGCCCACCTAGCAGCTTCAGGAAAGGCAGGGTGCTGGAAGAGTAGGCTGGCCAGCGGGTATGGAGGAGCAGTTGGGATTGACAGCAGCAGGAGTATCTTTAGCTTTAGCTGTGCTGCCTCACCCCAAGGAGAAGCCAGGCCTTAGGAAACGGGCCCCCCAAACCACAGCCTAAGCCTTGGTCAGGTCGGCACAATGACATTCAGCTGCGAGGCCTTCCTTATACTTTGCTATCTCCCTCCCTGTGCCCCCTTGCCTTGCAATGACATTCCCTTCCCTTGGGGCCCTGGCTCTACCCCACAAACCCTGCTCACTGCTGCCACAGGTGGACTCCAGCCCTTCCAGCTGTTGAGCCCATTCTTCATGTCGTGTCTTGGGATTAGTCAGTTGATGGGAGGGCCTAGGATATGTGGGTGGCAGTGGATTCTCATCTGTCTCAGCTCCTTAAACCCAGGCCCCCAGGAACCCAAAGAGATCTGCAGCAGCCAGAGCAGCAAGAGGTAAGAGAGGAGTGATCTGGTGGGAAGGCGGGGAGAGGTTCAGGGTGGGATGGTTAGGGCCAGAGCCATGGTGGGCCGAGCTGAGTGCAAGGGGCAGAAGGGAATACACTCACTCAGGGTCCCAGAAAGGACTGGAGCCTGAGAGATTCAAAGGTAAGAAGTACAAATTTTGGTATTGGAGGAACCATGTTTTGGAACACCCTAGGAGTGTGACTATGTGCCACAAATAGGAACAGGACATTGGCTTGTGCACTTATCCCCCTTGGGGAGAGGGAGAATATGCCCAGATGTGTTTGTGCTGTTGTGTTTGACTGGGGTGTCCGTGTCTCTAACGCTGTGTGTGTGCCTGTGTGAGTGTACACATTTATCTCTGTGCTTACTAGAGGGGAAGGGAGCGTATCTCCCCAGTGTCAGCCAGTGCTCAGAGTTTTACTTATGTTTTCTCATAATCCCCCCAACACCACTGTGAGGCAGGTATTTTAATCTCCATTTTACAGCAGAGAAGACAGGCTCAGTGAAGCTGAGTAATGTGCCCGAGGTCATAATGGCAGATAAATGTGTGTATCTAGGATCTGCCTGATTCCCGGGCCTGTGCTCTTTTTGCTTTGCTGTCCAAAGTTTTAAATCAGACCCAGGACTTCTTTGTGGTCAAAAGGCAAGGGGGAAGGAAACAAGACTGGAAGGCCTGTGAGACGTGAAACCTTTTCAGCTCTGCCCAGGGTGCTCCAGGCAAGCCCCAGGAGAGGACCTTCACCAAGGTAAGTCCAAGGTCACTGTGCATGGGCCTGCCTCTGGGTCACTGCATCCTAAGTCCATAACTCCATCCACGCCTCACTCTCCCCCCTACTGATCTGGATGGCACTGGAGCAGGGAGGCGTGGGCTTTTTCTAGGAAGGACCCTATATTCCAGCCTGGTTTCTCCATAACTCCCTGTTGGCTCAGCCTTGCTTAGGCTTATTAATGCACATACCTGGGCACCACAAGTCAGAACCGTACACCATCTGTGAGGGACACCTTCACCCTCCCAGTCGCCAAGGTTGGAAATTTCCAAACTACCTGGGATTCCTGTCTCTTCCTCATTTTCTACATCTTGTCACCAAGCCCATTCTACTTCAGATAACTCTGGAGCCCATCCCCTTCTCTCCATCCCCAGCTGGTGCTGGCTGTGCTCAGGCCTCAGCCCCTCGCCGGGCTTCCCATCACCACCGACTGAGGAAAAGAGGACGGGGGTCGGGTGGGGGAAGGCGGGATGGAGGGCTCTTGTATGGCTAACCTCCATGGTGACCTCTCTTCCTCTTGCTAGCCCAAGGTCCGAGATGAACAGCAGCGCTGGGGACCTGGGTGTTGGTGCTGGCGGCCGCAGCCCCTGGGGCGACCCTGCTGGCTTCATTGTGGTGCCCACAGCCTACGCCTTGGCGCCGGGCCTGGGGCTGCCGGCCAACGTGGCGGCCCTGGCAGTGTTCGTCCGCCGCGGCAGGCGCCTGGACCAGGCCCTGCGTCTCCACCTGCTCAACCTGGCCATGGCCGACGTGCTCTTCATGCTTACACTGCCAATGCGGCTCACCTACTACCTGGGCCCGACCCACTGGCCCTTCCTGGAGGCTGCCTGCCGCGCGGCCGGGACCACCTACTGCGTGTCCACCTACGCGGCCTTGGCCTTCGCGGCGCTCACCAGCGTGTGCCGCTGCGGCTCGGTGCGGCCGCCCAGCCCTGCGCCGCTGGGGCCCCGCCCGCGCCACGTGTGCTGCTGCCCGGCTGGCCGGCCAGGCCTGTGCCGCACCCTCGCTGGCCGCCCTGCATGCGCTGCGCCCCAGGCCGGGCAGCGCCAGCGCGGACCTGGCCTACGACACCGTGGCCGCCTTCCCTGCCGCCTTCCTGCTGGTGCTTGCGGCCTATGTGAGCTTGGCGCGGGTGCTCGCGGCGCCCTCGGGCCCGAGCCCGGCCCTCGCCCCAGACGGTCCAAACTGGCGCGCGGCCAGGACAATGGTGCTCGGGCACCTGTTGGTCTTTGCCCTCTGCCTGGCGCCCTACCACCTGCTGCTGGCGCCCTGGGTGGCCGGGCAGGAGGACACCGTGGGCCGCGACGACAGAGGGTGCCAGGCCACCTCCACGCTTGACGTCCTGCACACCCTCAGCCTGGCGCTGCTGAGTCTCAACAGCTGCCTGGACCCGCTCATCTACTGCTTCTCTGTGCGCAGCTTCTGCCAGGACTGCTGGGCTCTGAGCTGCCTCCCGGGGGTAGGGAGGTCCGGGTCACACTCGGTCTCCTCGGCCTCCACGGCCTCCTCCTAGAGAGTCCCCTGGCCTGCTGCCTGCTTCACCCCTGCCGCCCTCCCAGTGGTGTCCTGGGTGATGAAAGCTCTTTGCAAGGACCTAGACTCCAGTCCTGACGCAGCCACATACTAGCCGCCTGTAGTTGTAGACCTCCGGGCTCTGTCAAAAGGGGAAAGAACATTCTTTATTGACCCGAATGTTTCCTAGACTTTGCCAGTGTTTGGATACAGATAATATGCCATTGCTTTCAAAATCTCTGGGGATAAACCCCAAAGTCCTAAACAGGGCCTACAAGGGCTAACTGCCTCCTGCTTCTCTCTCAGCATCCTCTCATCCTCATTTTCCCTCTTCTCCTCTACCACATCTGCCCGTCTCCGTGGGTTGAGTCACCTTATCAGTCCCTGGAACAGACCAGTTTCCTCCTCTTCAAAGCCTTTGCAGCTGACTGCCAGGAATGATGTCCCTCCGTCTCCTTTGCTAAGTTAATTCCTTTCCATTCTCACTTCCTCAGACGTAGCTGTAGGGAAGCCTTTGTTGACCAGCACCACATACACCATTCCCTAGACTGGGTTAGAGCTGGTTGCTCCTTTATAGCTCTTTCCACAATTGCAATCAAGCAATTAACTGGTTCTTTTTTTTTTTTCTGTTGTTCTTTTTCTCTGTATTTATGTCGATCCATAAGAGAGTGCCATTTTTGTAGACCCAAAAGGGTTGAATAGTGGCAGTTTTATTTTCATCCAATTCAACTTAATAAATTCCATGTTTGTCATATTTACTGCTTGCTACTGTGCCTTGCATGTAGTAAGACCTCAGTATGTCAGATGAATGCATGAAACCTGAATATCATTAGCTTAAAATGCTCAAGGACTCACTCAGACATTCTAGTCTCCGGTAGATTTTCCTCAAGTGTTTCTGGGATTCTCCAAGCTTGTATTACCAGATGCATTCTTTTTGTTTGTTTGTTTTTGGTTTTTTTGCGGTATGCGGGCCTCTCACTGTTGTGGCCTCTCCCGTTGCGGAGCACAGGCTCTGGACGCGCAGGGTTAGCGGCCGTGGCTCACGGGCCTAGCCGCTCCGCGGCATGTGGGATCTTCCCGGACCGGGGCACGAACCCGTGTCCCCTGCATCGGCAGGCGGACTCCCAACCACTGCACCACCAGGGAAGCCCCCAGATGCATTCTTGAAGCAGTCCTGATGATTGCTTCCGTCTGCAGTTGCTGGTTACCCACGACTCTGCCATCACCTCCACTGTCCCAAGAGTCCTGTGCCAAGACTTGGTGATAACCAAGCTGGAGATCCATCCTGCCATTAGCTGGGACAGGGATCCGTCAGACTTGCTGCCTTCTGCTTCAGCTTAGCCGGGACTCTGTCACTGGGTGCAAATCCCTGGCAATGGTTCTGGCCACTAGTGCTTTCCCTCCTCGTGCCTTGATGACTTAGCAGTTGGCTTCAAGTGGGGGAATGGAACCACTCCCTCTCCTCGGCCATGTTATAGGGGGCCCCATAACAAGGCTGCTTGGATCTCAAGCTTAATGAGTGAGGGCAGCGTGTTCATGTTGCCAAGTCAGATGGGTCAGGAAGGGTTCACCAGTCAGCTACCATGTCTTACTGACCTCAGGTCCTATTGCTGAATTTGCCTTCTAATGGTAAGTTTGAGAAATTTCTTTAATTTTTGATACATTACCTTTCATTGTTCCCTTATTCCTTCTTTAACTGTTTTCTTTTACATTTTAAAAATAATGCTCATGAAAAGAAATTCAAAGCAGTAGAGAAAAATGCAAAATCAAAAATAAAGCTTCTCCCGGTGGTAACCACCATTCACAGTTTCTTGTGTATCTTTCCAGAGATTTTCTATTACAGTACAGATATAGGTATAGTCAATTTCCTTCAAAAATCCACAAATGGGATAGTGTTACAAGGCTCTTCTGCACTTTTCCTCATTTAATGTATCTTGTACTTCTTTTTATATCAGCACGTATAGATCTACCTCATTCTTTTTAATAGATGCAGAGTATTGATTTCACTCAATTGATCCCCCTGTTGATGGGCATTTTTTTTAACATCTTTATTGGAGTATAATTGCTTTACAATGGTGTATTAGTTTCTGCAGTATAACAAAGTGAATCAGCTATACATATATTCCCATTTCTCCTCCCTCTTTTTGTCTCCTTCCCACCCTCCCTATCCCACCCCTTGGGCATTTGCTTTACTGTGATAACTAATAATGCAATGAGTGTCCCTGTCCACAAATCTTTGCATACTTGTAAATCTGTAGAATAAATTCCTGGCAGTGAAATCGCTGCGTCAAGGAGCATGTGTGTGCACTGAAATGGTTTAATTAAATCATCAAATTGCCTCCAAAAATGCAGCACCAATTACACACCCATCAACAGCTCGTAACAGTCCCTGTTTTATCACACCCTCACTAGGACTGGATATTGTCACCTGCCTCCTCCTTGAATCTGGACTCCTGTCTGCATTTCAACTGTGGGCATGGTTAATTTTCTTCTTTTTCCTAGAAGTCTTCTCGGTCTCCTCCATATCTGAAACCTGCCAGTGGGGGCAGAAGTGGGAAGGGAAAGGGTATCACCTGAGACCTCATACCAGCCAAACGCCTGTCTTGCTTGCTAGAGGAATTAAACAAAAGCCCAAATACACATTGGTAATTGTCATCTCTCCTTCCTTGGGAATTAGGTTGGCTCATTCCATGCAACACTGACCATCATCTCAGGCCAAGGCCAGGAGGCAGCCTGGGCCCACGTCATGAATTCACTTGCTCTGGTGGAATGAATTGCTTGTTGCTGGGTCTCTGAGAAATGATCTCGTGTCCACGCTAGAGCCAGCTGAATCTCCTGAGGCCAAATTTGATTCTGTTCAAATAAAAAAATGATTCCCTGTGGCATCATCCATCCCCGTGGTCTTGTACTATCTTGCTTTTGATGTGACTTTTCCCTTAGTAGTCAGTTTCCTTTGGGAAATGTCTAACTTAGTCTTCTGTGTCTGACCTGAGGAAAAAGAACTTGAGAGTCGATTGCCTCTGGGAGCTCAGACACAGTGGAAGGAAGGCCTCTGTTTGGAGTTAGTGCATTTGGGAATCACCCTCCCCTCTCCCTGGTGATTCAGGAGAGTAGGAACCTGGGGTGAGAACCCAGAGGCAAAGAGCTTGAGGGATGAGAGAGAACAGATGGCTTTGTACTGTCAATCCTTTTGGATTCTTTTTGCCTTATTTATTCTAAACTTTCAAGAATTTGACCCAAGACCCTCCCTCAGTCCAGGATGGAGAAGAGCGAGCCCAGGTTGGTCCTTGATTAGATGCTGGACACCCTCTTTCTCCAGGATCCAGGGAAAACTCATCTGCCAACTGTTCCCAGCAGCTGGGGGAGTCTAGGGTATGTTTTCAGTATGCCCTGGACCCCGCTACCTCTTGTAGGGCCAGGAACGCCCAATTCCCACCTCTACCCACCCAGGCCACACCCTGTAGCTGTGGGGTCCAAACGTGGTGCAGAGAAGATGCTCCTGACACAGAAGGAAGAACGCTTCCTTTCCTGCCGGAACCCGCTCTCTCCTTCAGCTCAATTACTGTCCAGGTCTCTGAACCCAGCCCAAGCCTGTTCCTGCCTTTGGCTAGGGCTGGTCCAGGTCCTCGGCTCTGCACACGCCAGCCTAGGGCCCCTCAGCCAGCCGTGCTTCCTCAGTGACCCTGCTTGCTTTTCCTGAGTCCGCCTCTCCAGACCAGCCTCGCCTGTTCCCTCAGCCCCTGCAGGAAGCCTGTCACACCTCAGCTTGATTTCTCTATTGTATTCAGGCCCTGGCCCCAGGCGCTCTCTCTGCAGCTGATTCTTTGCCTTGACATCTATTTCCTTCTCCTCTAGCCTTGGAAGGAGGATAGTGTTTTCCCTCTGGGTTTTGCAGATACCCCTGTGGCTGCAGCTGTCTTTCACTGGTCCTGAAACCAGCTCCATGGACTACATTCCAGCTTCAGGGACTGGGACCTCCTCCCCAGACCAGTCACTCCAGGGCTCTCCCAGGCCTGCCCTTTCCCTCTGCTGGTATGGAACATGCCCACCATCTGGCCCTAATGCTGTCGTTAAGTCATGCTTCTTTGCCCCTAATTTTCCGTGAGCACCAGGCTAGCTCTGAAATGTACTAGTGGTTGGGGTGCTGGGCTCACGCTGGCCCCTAGCATTGGTGGGGTTCTGGATGAGCGTGCAGAAGGAGGCCCAGATACTATATGTCTAAATATTTACAAGTTATAAATTAAGCAAACACATTTTTAAATGAAATGCATTCCATTCATCTTCCTTGAAAAATATACCTTCATAATGACAGAATAGAAAAATACATTTAAAGTTGTGGTTTTCAAGACTGAAAATCAGCAAATTATCAAAGGTGAGAGAATCTAATTTTACATATTATGTTCAAACATTGTATTTGGGTGGTGTATGATAAATTATTATTACAGAAAATATTAATTATTTTAATTTCATCATATAAATCACCATTATTCATAATATAAATATTTTTTACCATTTCTTCAAGCCATTTCTATACTCATACAGAAATTCTTAAGTTCTTTTTTTCAAAAATTTCAATAATTTACTGTTATTTTATTTTATTTATTTAATTTTACTTATTTATTTATTTATTTATGGCTGGGTTGGGTCTTTGTTGCTTCACCCGGGCTTTCTTTAGTTGCGGCGAGCGGGGGCTACTCTTCGCTGCGGTGCACGGGCTTCTCATTGAGGTGGCTTCTCTTGTTGCAGACCACGGGCTCTAGGCAGGCGGGCTTCAGTAGTTGTGGCACTCGGAATCAGTAGTTGTGGCTCACGGGTTCTAGAGGGCAGGCTCAGTAGTTGTGGTGCTCGGGCTTAGTTGCTCCGTGGCATGTGGGATCTTCGCGGACCAGGGCTCGAACCCGTGTCCCCTGCATTGGCAGGCGGACTCCCAACCACTGCGCCACCAGGGAAGCCCCTATTTCACTTTTAAAACTAAAACATATATCTATACATATCAGAAAATGTTTTTTTGAAATTGAGAAACACTGCATGTGAAATATACAACCGAAGTGAGATTTCAATAAAATATGAGGCAATTAGAACAATGAAAGGAAAATGTCTGACAATGAATAAGATTCACAGACATAAAATCTCAAAACTAATTTTTATACAGACTACTTTTTGGGTACTATAGATTGAGGTATAATCTTGATTGAAGAGAGATCTGAACAAATTTAGCAACGAGTCGTCATTTTCTGTTATTTTAAAATAACAGTCTAGGGACTTCCCTGGTGGCACAGTGGTTAAGAATCCGCCTGCTTATGCAGGGGACACGGGTTCGAGCCCTGGTCCACGAAGATCCCACATGCCGCAGAGCAACTAAGTCCGTGTGCCACAGCTACTGAGTCTGTGCTCTAGAGCCTGTGAGCCACAGCTACGGAGGCCTCGGGCTGAAGCCCGCTCGCCACAGCTACTGAAGCCCGCGCGCTTAGAGCACGTGCTCTGCAACAAGGGAAGCCATGGCAATGAGAAGCCTGGGCACTGCAACAAAGAGTAGTCCCTGCTCACCCCAACTAGAAAAAGCCTGCGCGCAGCAACAAAGACCCGACGCAGCCAATAAATAAATAAATAAAAGTGAAATAGTTAACTCTTATGTTTCTATAAACTTCTACTAACATTTTTTTTTAACTAATATCTCTTTAAAATTAATATATTTTTCCACCAATGAACATAGTTTGTTCTTTAGTGGAGAATTTTATTTGTTTAATTTAACTTTTCTGGTACATATCATATCTTAAGTAAATTAAATGTAATTGATTTAATGGCATTTAGTTGAGATTTCTACCATGTGTCTGAGAGTGGTTCTGAGGTCATATTTGATGTGTTTCATCAATATATTCTATCTTTGGGCATGTCCAGAAAATATTGCATATAATCTTTGAATTACTCCAAAAAATGTCATTGCTATCAGCACAATTGAAACTATGTCTTTTAGTAAATCCAAACTATGTACAATACATGGCCAAAGAATATTTCTGGATTTTTGGCCCAACTTTTGCCTTGTATACCTTTCTTTGTTAATCACATTAGCACCATGACCATAGATTTATCCTTGGCAATCTTTTTTTTTTGCGGTACATGGGCCTCTCACTGTTGTGGCCTCTCACGTTGTGGAGCACAGGCTCCGGACGTGCAGGCTCAGCGGCCATGGCTCACGGGCCCAGCCGCTCCGCGGCATGTGGGATCTTCCCGGACCGGGGCACGAACCCACGTCCCCTGCATCGGCAGGCGGACTCTCAACCACTGCACCACCAGGGAAGCCCCTTGGCAATCTTTTAAATCAATGTTCAAAACTGAAAGCTGTTTTTTCGTTCTTCATTCAAATCATACTTGTATTTTGGAATTCTGATTTGCATAGGGTATAGCACCCTAATACATACTGTACTCTGGTTGCAATAACTGGAAAAAGCCAAATAAATTATAAATACCATATGTTAAAGATACTGAAGAGCTGTGGAAGCAACAATGACTAGAAGAATTGGAATTCAGACAGGGAGTATCCCTTCTAAGTTGAGTTGATAGTCACTGGATGTTTCCTTCCCTGGGAACATTTGCTCATTCTGTGCATGAGTTGAGTATTGAGCTTGACCCATGCAGAGACCTTATATTGGTAGAAAAAGGAACCACATGTCTTTTGGCAGTTAAGTGGGGCTGTTGTGAGAAACTGGGGACTCTAAAACACAGCTGTTTGTAACCATAGGACATTTTCTGAGTTCTGAGTCTGAGTGTGAAAGGCTGGGAAGCTAAGCTGAGGGCTTCCAAAAGGCCAAGTGAAATCTCTCATAATCTTGAGATGCTTAGGACACAAAGTCCAATTAGAGAAATGAGGCCTGATGCAAAAACATAGCTGATATTCCCCTCAAGAAAATTTCTAGACTTTGAAGCTGTGGGAGTAAAGAGGAGGTAGGAAAAAAAGCTAAAGTGCCAGGTGCAGAGCCTCTAAAGGGCAGAACCGAATCTCCAGTGAGTCTTTCAGGATTGGGGAGACAGAGAGCAATTAGACTCTTAGTCAAAAGCCCAGGAAAGCCCAACCTGAAAGCAAGAATGAGTCAGAGGTGGACTGAATCATACTAAAATTGTCACCCAGCTCTGTCATAGGAGATATCATACAGATCTTCTACATGACTTTAACAATGTCTGACACACAATAAAAAGTCACTAGACATGCAAAGAGGTAGGAAAATGAGACTGATCATCAGACAGACAATAAAAACTGATCAATAAGTGATCCAGATGTTGGAGTATAAGACAAAGACTTTATTTATTTTTAATTAATTAATTTATTTTTGGCTGCATTGGGTCTTTGTTGCTGCATGCAGGCTTTATGTAGTTGCAGCGAGTGGGGGCTACTCTTCATTGCAGTGCACGGGCTTCTCATTGCGGTGGCTTCTCTTGTAGAATAACATGGGCTCTAGGTGCATGGGCTTCAGTAGTTGTGGCACATGGGCTCAGTAGTTGTGGCTTGTGGGCTCTAGAGTGCAGACTCAGTAGTTGTGGTGCCTGGGCTTAATTGCTCCGTGGCATGTGGGATCTTCCCGGACCAGGGATTGAACCTGTGTCCCCTGCACTGGCAGGTAGATTCTTAACCACTGTGCCACCAGGGAAGTCCCCAAGACAAGGACTTTAAATAATTATAATTAATTAAAATGATTAAAGAAAATAGAGGAAAATATGGACAAAATTAATTAAAAATAGACATTTTCAATGGAGAATTGAAATTCCCAAAAAGGAATCAAGTGATTGATTTGAGAACAATAGAGAGAAGGTAATATTGGCAAAACTTGGGATTCTTTTATTAACAGAATAACAGTTAATAAGCAGAATTCACACATATAATTTCACCCAGTCAAAAAACTATATATAAAAGTAAAACAGGGCTTCCCTGGTGGCGCAGTGGTTGAGAGTCCGCCTGCCGATGCAGGGGACACGGGTTCGTGCCCTGGTCCGGGAAGATCCCACATGCCGCGGAGTGGCTGGGCCTGTGAGCCATGGCCGCTGAGCCTGCATGTTCAGAGCCTGTGCTCCGCAACGGGAGAGGCCACAACAGTGACAGGCCCGCGTACCGCAAAAAAAAAAAAAAAAAAAGTAAAACAAATTAATCGAGCTCTTGCTAGAAGCAAATCTACCAATAAACATGAGTAATTAATGCTACAAGGTAAATTTTTACCAAAGTAATTTTTCTGGGAAGAAAGAATCATTAGCATTTCAACACTGATGGCAACAACGTAAGAAAAGTCTGTCATCAAATACTTTATTTGTCTCAGGCACTTAAGACAATGAGGGGTCAAATAACCTTTTTAGTTGCAGCCTGCCAGGGCTTCTGTCCTGGGGCATTAGAGGGAATCAGAGATGGGGTAGGTTACCTTTGAAACTTCAAAAACAGCAGCAGTTTTCATGGGGAAGGGGTCACTTGTATGAGCAAACTGTCTTTGTAAAAATGTCAACTGAGAAAAAAAATGATATATTACTGTGATTTGAAAGAAAATGAAAAATCTAATATTCCAGTTAGTTCAAGTTATTTTGCTTGAATTGCTAAATTTTTCTTGGAAATTAAGGCATGACAGAAGCATGGGATACAGAGGGGGAAAGCATGGGATCTGGAGTTTGAGAGACCTAGGATGAAATCCCAGCCCCACCATGTTCCAGATATAGGACCTTGGCAAAGTACTGCCCCCTCACATGCTCAGTTTTACCCAGATGTAAAGGATGAGACAGTATCCGTAAGGTGTCTCATATAATACTTGGATATAAAAAGGTGTCAATAGGTGGTGGTGCTAATTCTTACTATTGTGGTGGAACTAATATTTGAAGATTAAATGCTCATTTTGAAGACTTTGTTTTTAATTTGGACTTCTTTGAGTAGATTTGCTTTTACAATGCTGTAGGAATAAAGTGCAATATAATGGAATATAAAATATGGCATCTAAGCACTGGTCACACACTCAGGACAGACACAAAACTATACATCTACTTCTGAATATTGAATAGGAAATTTAGACATGTAAAAATGAATTTACATCTATATATTTTTCAAAATAAAACAGAGAAGCTGGAATGTAACAACAGAAATAAACTAGTAGTACAATGTCAGAAGTGGAGATGTTTGAGATTTTGTGTTATAACTAATCTTCTGCATTATGAATTTTAACTAAAACAAGAGGATGTGCTGAAAAAACAGGTTCCTCTGGCCAACCAAGTGTATTGACAATTCTGAAAATGCTGCTGTTATTAAGAGATGGGACAGGCTTAAACAAACAGGGACAATAGCTTATATCCTCTGTTAAAAGAAGTGCTCACAGATTTCCATTGCAAATGGTACAGAGAATGTTGTTTGAAGGGAGAGTTCCTTCTGGAACTACCTCCTGTTGAGGACTGATGGAAGATGACTGGTTGGAGCTGGGGCTTCCAAGTTGAGCCTGTAGCTCATTTTTGTGTAAAACCCCCATGCATCACTATTTACCAAGAAAATGAAAAATAAACTTGAGTTTCCTTTCTTTACTTGAAAAAAAAGAAAGAAAAGGAATCAAATAAACATTCTAGGACTGAAAATTACAGTGCCTGAAATTAAGAACTCATTGGATAGATTTAACAGCAGATTGGACATAGATTATAAAATTCAAGAAATGTCAATAGAAAATATCTAAATAGAAATACAAAGAGAATAAAGAACAAAAAAATTTAAGAAAAGAACACAAATGATGAGATCAATCAAAACTCCAATATGCTTGTAATGGAGAGCCAGAGAGAAGAGAGAAGATGGGGGTAGAGGGCATATCTGAAGAAATTAGAGCCAAGAATTTTTCAAAATTGATGAAATACATTGACGCACAGATTTGAGAACTTCAGTGAACCCCAAGTAGGATAAATAAGAACAAACAAACCAAACCAACCAAGCAAAAATGTCATAGGCATATTCTAGTCAAAGAACTTGAATCCAAAGACAGTAGAAAATCTTAAAATCATACAGAAGATACATTACAATTAAAGAAGCAATAATAAGATTAATATGTAGTTTTCCAAAGAAAATATGGAAGGTAGAAGACAATGGAATGATATCTTCAAAGTGCTGGGGGAAAAAAAACTGACAACCTAAAAAAAACAATCCTTCAAAAATAAAAGTGAAATAAAGACAAAAACTGAACACATCCAAAGGAGGGCTTCTTGAGTGTGGAGTTCTGGAGTTTGGAGTTTTCCTAAGATTGGTTCAAGATGGCGGAGTAGAAGGACGTGTGCTCACTCCCTCTTGCGAGAGCACCAGAATCACAACTAACTGCTGAACAATCATTGACAAGAAGACACTGGAACTCCCCAAAAAAGATACCTCACATCCAAAGACAAAGGAGAAGCCACAATGAGATGGTAGGAGGGGTGCAATCACAATAAAATCAAATCCCATAACCACTGGGTGGGTGTCTCACAAACTAGAGAACACTTATACCACAAAAGTCCACCCACTGGAGTGAAGGTTCTGAGCCCCACATCAGGTTTCCCAACCTGGGGGTCCAGCAACAGGAAGAGGAATTCCTAGAGAATCAGACTTTGAAGCCTAGTGGGATTTGATTGCAGGACTTTGACAGGACTGGGGGAAACAGAGACTCCACTCTTGGAGGGCACACACAAAGTAGAGTGTGCATCAGGACCCAGGGGAAGGAGCAATGACCCCCCTAGGAGACTGAACCAGACCTACCTGCTAGTGTTGGAGGGTCTCCTGCAGAGGCGGGGGGTGGCTGTGGCTCACTGCGGGGACAAGGTCACTGGCAGCAGAAGTTCTGGGAAGTACTCCTTGGCATGAGCCCTCCCAGAGTCCACCATAAGCCCCACCAAAGAGCCGGGTAGTCTCCAGTGCTGGGTAGCCTCAGGCCAAACAACCATCAGGGAGGGAACCGAGTCCCACCCATCAGCAGACAAGCAGATTAAAGTTTTACTGAGCTCTGCCCACCAGAGCAACACCCAGCTCTACCCACCACCAGTCCCTCCCATCAGGAAGCTTGCACAAGCCTCTTAGATAGCCTCATCCACCAGAGGGCAGACAGCAGAAGCAAGAAGAACTACAATTCTTCAGCCTGGGGAATGAAAACCATATTCACAAAAAGATAGACAAAATGAAAAGGCAGAGGACTGTGCACCAGATGAAGGAATGAGTTAAAACCCCAGAAAAACAACTAAATGAAGTGGAGATAGGCAACCTTCCAGAAAAAGAATTCAGAATAATGATAGTGAAGATGATCCAGGACCTCGGAAAAAGAATGGAGGCAAAGGTCAAGAAGATGCAAGAAATGTTTAACAAAGACCTAGAAGAATTAAAGAGCAAACAAAGAGAGATGAACAATACAATAACTGAAATGAAAAATACACTAGAAGGAATCAACAACAGAATAACTGAGGCAGAAGAACAGATAAGTGACCTGGAAGACAGAATGGTGGAATTCACTGCCATGGAACAGAATAAAAAAAAAAAGAATGAAAAGAAATGAAGACAGCCCAGGAGACCTCTGGGACAACATTAAACAAACCAACATTCACATTATAGGGGTCCCAGAAGGAGAAGTGAGAGAGAAAGGACCTGAGACAATATTTGAAGAGATTATAGTCAAAAACTTCCTGAACACAGGAGAGGAAATAGCCACCCAAGTCCAGAAAACACAGAGAGTCCCAGACAGGATAAACCCAAGGGAAAACATACTGAGACACATGGTAATCAAGTTGACAGAAATTAAAGACCAAGAAAAATTATTGAAAACAACCAGGAAAAAACGACAAATAACATACAAGGGAACTCCCATAAGGTTAACAGCTGATATCTCAGCAGAAAGTCTACAAGCCAACATGCAGTGGCACGATATATTTAAAGTGATGAAAGGGAAGAACCTACAACCAAGATTACTCTATCTGGCAAGGATCTCATTCAGATTCGATGGAGAAATTAAAAGTTTTACAGACAAGCAAAAGCTAGGAGAATTTGACACCACCAAACCAGCTCTACAATAAATGCTAAAGGAACTTCTCTAAGTGGGAAATACAAGAGAAGAAAAGGACCTACAAAAACAAATCCAAAACAATTAAGAAAATGGTAATAGGAACATGCATATCAATAATTACCTTAAATGTGAATGGAATAAATTCTCCAACCAAATGACACAGGCTCGCAGAATGTATACAAAAACAAGACCCATACATATGCTGTCTACAAGAGACCCACTTCAGACCTAGGGACACACACAGACAGAAAGTGAGAGGATGGAAAAAGATATCCCATGCAAAGCAAAATCAAAAGAAAGCTGGAGTAGCAATATTCATATCAGATAAAATAGACTTTAAAATAAAGAATGTTACAAGAGACAAGAAAGGACACTACATAATGATCAAGCGATCAATCCAAAAATAAGATATAACAGTTATAAATATATATGCACCCAACATAGGAGCACCTCAATACATAAGGCAACTGCTAACAGCTATAAAGGAGGAAATCGACAGTAAATAGTGGGGAACATCAACACCTCACTTACACCAATGGACAGATCATCCAGACAGAAAATTAATAAGGAAACACAAGCTTTAAATGACACAATAGTCCAGAGAGATTTAATTGATATTTATAGGACATTCCATCCGAAAACAGCAGATTACACTTTTTTCTCAAGTGCACATGGAACATTCTCCAGGATAGATCACATCTTGGGTCACAAATCAAAGCTCGGTAAATTTAAGAAAATTGAAATCATATCAAGAATCTTTTCTGACCACAATGCTATGAGATTAGAAAACAATTACAGGGGGAAAAACATAAAAATCACAAACACATTGAGGCTAAATAATACATTACTAAATAACCAAGAAATCACTGAAGAAATCAAAGAGGAAATCATAAAATACCTAGAGACAAATGACAATGAAAATATGACAATCCAAATCCTATGGGATGCAGCAAAAGCAGTTCTAAGAGAAGTTTATAGCAATACAATCCTACCTCAAGAAACAAGAAAAATCTGAAATAAAAAATCTAACCTTACACCTAAAAGAACTAGAGAAAGAAGAACAAACAAAACCCAAAGTTAGTAGAAGGAAAGAAATCATAAAGATCAGAGCAGAAGTAAATGAAATAGAAACAAAGAAAACAATAGCAAAGATCAATAAAACTAAAAGCTGGTTCTTTGAGAAGATAAACAAAATTGATAAACTTCTAGCCAGACTCATCAAGAAAAAGAGGGAGAGGACTCAAATCAATAAAATTAGAAATGAAAAAGGAGAAGTTACAATGGACACCACAGAAATACAAAGCATCATAAGAGAGTACTACAAGCAACTCTATGCCAATAAAATGGACAACCTGGAAGAAATGAACAAATTCTTAGAAACGTATAACCTTCCAAGACTGAACCAGGAAGAAATAGAAAATATGAACAGATCTTTCGCAAATAATGCAATTGAAACTGTGATTAAAAATCTTCCAACAAACAAAAGTCAAGGACTAGATGGCTTCACAAGTGAATTCTATCAAACATTTAGAGAAGAGCTAACACACATCCTTCTCAAACTCTTCCAAAAAATTGCAGAGGAAGAAACACTCCCAAACTCATTCTATGAGGCCACCATCACCCTGATACAAAACCAGACAGAGATATTACAAAAAAAGAAAATTGCAGACCAATATCACTGATGAATATAAATGCAAAAATCCTCAACAAAATACTAGCAAACACAATCCAGCAACACATTAAAAGGATCATACACCATGGTCAAGTGAGATTTATCCCAGGGATGCAAGGATTCTTCAATATATGCAAATCAATGTGATACACCATATTAACAAATTAAGGAATAAAAACCATATGATCATCTCAATAGATGCAGAAAAAGCTTTTGACAAAATTCAACACCCATTTATGATAAAAGCGCTCCAGAAAGTGGGCATAGAGGGAACCTACCTCAACACGATAAAGGCCATATACAACAAAATCACAGCAAACATCATTCTCAATGGTGAAAAACTGAAAACATTTCCACTAAGATCAGGAACAAGACAAGGATGTCCACTCTCACCAGTATTATTCATCATAGTTTTGGAAGTCCTAGCCATGGCAATCAGAGAAGAAAAAGAAATAAAAGGAATCCAAATTGGATAGAAGAAGTAAAATTGTCACTGTTTGGAGATGACATGATACTATACATAGAGAATCCTAAAGAGGCCACCAGAAAACTATTAGAGCTCATCCATGAATTTGGTAAAGTTGCAGGATACAAAATTAATGCACAGAAATCTCTTGCATTCCTATACAATAACAATGAAAGATCAGAAAGAGAAATTAAGGAAACAATCCCATTCACCACTGCAACAAAAAGAATAAAATACCTAGGAATAAGCCTACCTAAAGAGGTAAAAGACCTGTACTCAGAAAACTATAAGACACTGATGAAAGAAATCAAAGATGACAAAAACAGATGGAGAGATATACCATGTTCTTGGACTGGAAGATTCAATATTGTGAAAATGACTATACTACCCAAAGCAATCTACAGATTCAATGCAGTCCCTATCAAATTACCAATGGCATTTTTTACAAAACTAGAACAAAAAGTCTTAAAATTTGTATGGAGACACAAAAGATCCCGAATAGCTAAAGTAATCTTGAGGGAAAAATACGGAGCTGGAGGAATCATACTCCCTGACTTCAGACTATACTACAAAGCTACAGTAATCAAGACAATATGGTCCTGGCACAGAAACAGAAATATAGATCAATGGAACAGGTTAGAAAGTCCAGAGATAAACTCACGCATCTATGGTCAACTAATCTATGACAAAGGAGCCATGGATATACAATGGAGAAAAGACAGTCTGTTCAATAAGTGGTGCTGGGAAAGCTGGACAGCTACGTATAAAAGAATGAAATTAGAACACTCCCTAACACCATACACAAAAATAAACTCAAAATGGATTAATGACCTAAATGTAAGACCAGACACTATAAAACTCTTAGAGGAAAACAGGAAGAACACTCTTTGACATAAATCACAGCCAGAACTTTTTTTGACCCATCTCCTAGAGTAATGGAAATAAAAGCAAAAATAAACAAATGGGACCTAATGAAACTTAAAACCTTTTGCCGAGCAAAGGAAACTATAAACAAAATGAAAAGGCAGCCCTCAGAATGGGAGAATATATTTGTAAATGAATCAACGGACAAAGGATTAATCTCCAAAATATAAAAACAACTCATGCAGCTCAATATTATAAAAAACAAACAACCCAATCAAAAAATGGGCAGAAGACCTAACTGGACAGCTCTCCAAAGAAGACATACAGATGGCCAAGAAGCACATGAAAAGCTGCTCAACGTCACTAATTATTAGAGAAATGCAAATCAAATCTACAATGAGGTATCACCTCACACTGGTTAGAGTGGGCATCATCAGAATATCTACAAACAACAAATGCTGGAGAGGGTGTGGAGAAAAGAGAATCCTCTTTCATTGTTGGTGGGAATGTAAATTGATAGAGCCACTATGGAGAACAGTATGGAGATTCCTTAAAAAACTAAGAATAGAATTACCATATGACCCAGCAATCCCACTACTGGGCATATACCCAGAGAAAACCATAATTCAAAAAGAATTATGCATGACATGCACCCCAATGTTCATTGCAGCACTATTTACAATAGCCAGGTCATGGAAGCTACCTAAATTCCCATCAACAGACAAATGGATGATGAAGACGTGGTGCATATATACAATGGAATATTACTCAGCCATAAAAGGGAATGAAATTGGGTCATTTGTAAAGATGTGGATGGACCTAGAGACTGTGATACAGAGTGAAGTAAGTCAGAAAGTGAAAAACAAATATCATATATTAATGCATATATGTGGGATCTAGAAAAATGGTACAGGTGAACCAGTTTGCAAGGCAGAAATAGAGATACAGGTGTAAAGAACAAATATATGGATACCAAGGGGGGAAAGTGGGGATTGTGGGGGTGGTGGGATGAATTGGGAGATTGAGATTGACATATATACACTAATATGTATAAAATAGGTAACTAATAAGAACCTACTGTATAAAAAATAAATAATTAAAATAAAAATTTTTAAAAATCCCCCCAAAAAAGACAAAAGCTGAGGACATTCATCACTAATATGCCTACAATATAAGAAAAACTAATTTAGGGTAGACTTTCATAAGTTCAGGATGCATACTGCAATCTCTAGGGTAAACACTGAAAGAATTATAAAAGAATGTATAACATAAAAAGGTGATAGAGGTGAAAAAAATAAAATAAAAACTATCTGATTAATTTAAAAAAGGCAAGTAAGCAATGTAAAAGAACAAAGAAATAATGAGACAGAGAAAACAAATAGCAAGATGGTAGATTTAAGCCAAACTATATCAGTGATTACATTAAGTGTAAATGACCAAACAATAACATTAAGAGACAATGTTTGTCTGATCAGATAAGAAGCAAAACCCAACAATTTGCATTTTATGAGATACACTTTATATAAAAGGATGCAGACAGGTTGAAAGTGAAAACATGGAAAAGATATACTATATAAATATTAATTTAAAGAATGCTGGTGCAGCTATATTAATACCAGACAAAGTGTACTTTTAGTCAAGAAGTATTAATAGAGAAGAAAAGGGACATTTCTTAGTGATGAAAGAGTCCATCCAAAACACATATATAGCAAATCTAAATTTATATGCACCCAATAATAATACATCCTCAAAAATACGTAATGGAAGGGCTGATGGGACTAAAAGGGAGAATGGACAAATCTACAGATTGGAGATTTAGCATATTTCTCTCAGAAACTGATACAACACATAGACAAAAATTCAGTAAGAATATAAAGTGTTTAAATGGCACAATTAATCAACTGCATCTAATTGACATTAATAAAACATAATATTCAACAACATTCTTTTTAGGTGAAATAGAACATTTAAAATATGATATAGCAGAAAACAAGTCTCAGCAACTTTCAAAAATTGACCTAACCTGATTCTCTGACCACAGTGAAATTATACTGGAAACTGGAACAACAGATAAATAGAAAATCCTCCAAATATTTGGATTTTAAACAATTCAGTCTTAAATAACCTATGAGTCATAGAGGAAACCATAATGTAAATTATAAAATATTTAAGCTGAATGATACTGCATTTTCATTATTATTTAGCTCCAAATATTTTATTATATTTGTTCTTAAAATTTATTTATATTGTTTTTTTGGTAAGTTTTTTTTTTTTTTTTTCTTTTTTGGCTGCACCATGCAGTATGTGGGATCTTAGTTCCCCAACCAGGGATCGAACCCTCACCCCCTGCATTGGAAGCGCAGAGTCTCAACCACTGGACCACCAGGGAAGTCCCTTATTATACTATTATACTTGTGAGAGTCAGCTAAAGCAATGTTTAGAAAGGAAATTGCAGCTTTAAGTAAATATATTAGAAAAGAGGAAATGTTTAAAACCAAATGATCTAAGCCTCCATCTCAAGAAGCTACAGGGACTTCCCTGGTAGTCCACTGGTCAAGACACCATGCTTCCACTGCAGGGGGCACGATTTTGATCTCTGGTTTGGGAGGCATGGCCAAAAAAATAGGAAGAAAAAAAAAAAAGTAGAAGAAGACGCTACAAGAAGAAACACAAATTAAACCTAAGGAAAGTCGAGGAAAAGAATAAGAAATAAGAGCAGAGAACAATGAAAATAAAACAGACATTCAAAAGATAAAATCAACAAAGCCAAAAGTTGCTTCTTTGAAAAGATTGATAAAATTGGCAAATAACCAGCAAAACTGATAAAGAAAAATAAGATTGAAAAACAAAATTATCAATATACATAGCAATAGGGGAAGTAATTATGGAAATATTTAAAAGATAATAAACCTGAAATGGGCAAATTCTTTGAAAGACATAACAATTCTGACACAAGAAAAAAGTAAAAATTAGAATCTCTCTCTATATATTAAATAATATGAACCCATAATTAAAACCTTCCCACAAAGAAAGTTCCAAGTCCAGATGACTAGTGAATACCTTCAGAATTTAAGGAAGAATTAATACCATTAGTCAAAAACTCTTCCAGGGAATAGAAAAAAGAGCAAAGACTTCTCAATTTATTTTGTGAGAACACCATAGCAATGATACTTGATAAGGGCATTACAAGAGAGGAAAAATTACACACCAATATCTTTCATGAACATAGATGCAAAAATTCTAAGCAAGATTCTGACAAACTTATTTCTATGATATACAAAAGGGATAATACATTCCAAGTGAGAAGGTTTTATTCTAACAATGCAAGTTGTGGTTTAATATCAAAAAGCAGTCCATGTAATTCACCACATTAGCAGAATAAAGAAAAACTAATAGATATCATACCCATTTATGATAAGAAGTCTCAGAAAATGAGGAATGAAAAACTTCCTTATTCTGATGAAAGTTACTTGCCAAAAGCTCTACAGCTAACCTTATTCTTAATTATGAAACATTGAAACCTTTAGCCCTGAGATCAGAAACAGATAAGGATGTCTGCTATCACCATGTCATTCAACATTTTACTGGAAGTTCTAGCCAGTAAAGAAAGAAAGAAAACAATTTTAGCAATAAAGAAAGAAAAAGAAATGTGTTAAAAAGATTGGAAAGGAAGAAGTAAAACATCAATATTTGTAGATGATTGCGTATGAATCCAAATTGACAAAATATTAGAATTAAAAAGTGAACTTACCAAGGTCACTGGGTACAAGATCAATATGCGAAAACAATGGTATATCTATATAACAGCAGCAAACAGTTAGAAAACAAAACAAAATAATATCATTTACCATAGTATGCACACACACAAATTCTATTAATAAATCTAATGAAAGATGTGCAAGACTTTCTAAACTGAAGTATCTTAAGATATTCTTAGGGAAGATCCAAGTAAATAAAGGGATATACCACATTCACGGATTGGAAGTCTCAATGTTATTAAGATGTCAGTGCTCCTCAAACGGATCTATAGATTCAATGCAATCTCAGTTATAATCTAAGCAGGGTTATCCTTATAGAAGTTGACAGCTGATTCTGAAATTTATATAGAAATATAAATGACTTAGACTAGCCAAGGCAGTCTTGACAGAACTTAATTTTGAGGACTTACACTTCCAGATATCAAGACATTTTTTTAATATAATGCTTGATTCAGTTTGCTAATATTTTGTCTAGGGTTTTTTGTGCTTATGTTCATGAGAGATATTGATCAGCAGTTTTATTTTTTTGAAATATCTTTGTCTGGACTTGATACCACAATAATGCTGATCTTATAAACAAGATGGGATGTTTTCTCATCTATTTTCTCAAAGAGTTTTGTGTATGATGGTTGTCTAATCTCATTCGTGAGGGCTCCACTCCCATGACCTAATTACCTCAAAAGGCTCCACTTTGTAATAACCATCACATTGAGGAGGGGGCAGGATTTTGACAGATGAATTTTGGGGGACACAAACATTCAAGTCCACTGTATTTCATTCCTATCCCCAACCTCCTGCCAAATTCATGGCCTTCTGATAACCAAGTATGTTCAATCCAGCCCAACATCTGCAAAAGTCTTACCTTGTTTTAGCATCAATTCTAAAATCTAAAGTCCAAAGTCTCATCTAAATCAGTTATGGATGATCCTCAAGGTATAATCCAACCCAAGAAAAAATTATGCTCCAGATTTGAAC
Source organism: Pseudorca crassidens (assembly GCF_039906515.1). NCBI lineage: Eukaryota > Metazoa > Chordata > Mammalia > Artiodactyla > Delphinidae > Pseudorca > Pseudorca crassidens. The sequence continues at coordinate 27,820,259 of NC_090297.1, read as the reverse complement.
CTGTGAAACCAAACAAACCACTGTATGTGTTTCCAAAATACAATGGTGGGTCAGGCATAGGAGAGACACTCCCGTTCCAAAAGGGGGAAATAGGAAAGAAGGAAGGGGCGATGGGCCCCAAGAAAGCCCAAAATCTAGCAAGGCAAGCTCCACAAGATTTTAAGGTTGGAGAAAAATCCTCTTTGGTTAGATGTTCTGCCATTCACACCCACTGGGGTGGTAACATTGCCTCCACAGCTTGGCAGGGTTCTACCCACTTGAAATTGCTCCATTGAGTCTGTTCATTTTTCCTAGTCTTTCTTTTCCCTCCTCTCTCTATTCCTTATTTTGAAGTTTTATTTTGTCTTCAACTTCACTGATCTTTTTTTCACCAGCGTCTAATTTGTTATTAATCCCATCCAGTGACTTTTTCATGTTGTATTTTTTATGTTTAGAATTTCCACTTAGTTATCTTTAAGTCTTCTATTTACCTCCTTATTATGTTCATGTTTTCCTTCACATTCTTGACTATATTAAACATATATATGAGAGTTATTTAAAGTCATTGTTTGCTAATTCCATTATCGTTCTCATTTCTGACCTTTGTATCTATTTACTAATTTTTTTCTTTTGATTATGGATCACATTCTCCTGGCATATCTATCATTTTTGGATTGGATGTCAGGCATTTTGGAAGTTATGTTATTGAGTTTCAGTGTCTTTCTAAAGAGCTTTGTACTTTGTACTATGAGGCAACTAAGTTATTTCAAATCATATTGATTTCTTCAGCATTGTTTTAAAGTTTTATCAGGACTAGTTGGGAGTAATCTTTACTATAGGGATAATTTAGCCCTACTACTAATGCATGATCCTCCTGAGAGCTTTAGTGAATGCCACGGGTGTTCAGTGAGGGCTCTCCACTCTAACTGGTCAGAGTTTGAATGTCTCCCAAACTTGTGTGAGCTTTGATAACTTTTTTAAAAAATTAATTAATTTTATTTTTGGCTGCATTGGGTCTTTGCTGCAGCACACGGGCTTTCTTTAGTTGTGGTGAGCAGGAGCTACTCTTCATTGTGGTGTGCGGGCTTCTCACTGCAGTGGCTTCTCTTGTTGTGGAGTGCAGGCTCTAGGTGCATGGGCTTCAGTAGTTGTGGCACGTGGGCTTAGTTGCTCTGCAGCATGTGGGATCATCCTGGGCCAGGGCTCGAACCCATGTCCCCTGACTTGGCAGGTGAATTCTTAACCACTGCACCACCAGGGAAGCCCAAGCTCTGATAACTTTTAACCTTACAATTCCTTACATGTTCTTTGCCCTGTGGTGTTCCCCTTTTTGTGCATGACTTGGGGGTTAGAATAAACCCAAGGGAACCTTTAATCAGATTTCTAGAGCTCTTTTTTTCAGGGTTCCTTTTATTTGTAACTTTGCCCTGTGAGTTGCAGCTAGGTCAGGCTCCACAAATCCCAATTTCTATTTTCCTCAATTAAACAAGACTTCCATACTCTGCTTGGGATAAGATCGTCTACTCTGCACCATGGTCCAGAATGCATCTCCAGGCAGATTGCTGGGGAATTCATAGGGCTCACTATGCTTGTTTTCCTTCTCTCAGGTTTACAGTTCTGCGCTATGTGTCCAATGTATGAAAACAGTTGTTGCATATACTTTGTCAAGTTTCCTACTTCTTTTTTTTTTCTTTTTTTTCTTCTTTTTGCTGTATGCGGGCCTCTCACTGTTGTGGCCTCTCTCGTTGTGGAGCACAGGCCCTGGACACGCAGGCTCAGTGGCCATAGCTCACGGGCCCAGCTGCTCCATGGCATGTGGGATTTTCCTGGACCGGGGCACGAACCCGTGTCCCCTGCATCAGCAGGTGGACTCTCAACCACTGCGTCACCAAGGAAGCCTTCCTACTTCTTTTGGTGGAAGGCTAAGCATAGGTCCCATAAGTCCATCATTGCCAGAGGCTGAGGTCAAGGCAGACATCGCTTTAAGATACTTTGTAATTGGTCCAAAAATTGACAGTTAGCTCAATGGGGCAGAGTAGAGGAGAAGAAATAGGTCCACACTCATATAGTCCTCTGATTTATAAGTAAAATGCTGCTGTGATTCAGTGGGGGTAAAAGTGGGTCTTTTAAATAAGTGATATGGGAGAAAATTAACCTTGATCCCTACCTCACACTCTACTTAAAAACTAATTGGAGATGAAGCATAGACCTACATATGAAAGGTAAAATGATAAAGCTTCTAAAAGAAACCAGAGGAGATATCTTCATAAACTTCAAGTAGGCAAAGATTTCTTAAACAGCACTTAGTTTAAGGACTATAGTTAAGAAATAATCATAAAAAGGAAGATTGGTAATTTTGACTTCATTCACATTACAAATTTCTCTTCAACAAATGACAAAATTAAGGGACTGTAGAAGCAAAACACAGACTTGTAGAGAATGTTTGCAACACATATTTGGAAAAAGAACTCATAACAGGAATACATCAAGAACTCTTTCATGAGCAATGTAAAAAAACTACAACTAAAAACTTAAAAAGATAAAAAGTCTTGAATAGGTTGCTTACAAAAGAGGATATCCAAATGGTTAGTAAACATTTGTAAAAACTGTTCAGCATTATTATCTTTCAGATAAAGGCAAATTAAGACTGCAATGAGAAAAAAAAGAAGACTGCAATGAGATACCACCTCATACTCACCCGATTTTAAATGGCTAAAATTAAAAGAACTGAAAACTCCAAGAGTTGATGAAGATGTAGAGAAACTAGAAGTTTCATACATTGCTTATGGGAGTATCAACTTGTACAAACATTTGTAAAACTATTTGGAAGCATATATTAAAGATTAACAAACATACTGCCTATGTTTTCTGCTGGGAGATTTATGTTTTCAGGTCTTACATTTAAGCCTTAATCCATTTTGAGTTTGTTTTTTTTTATATGGTGTGAGAGATTAGTTCAGTTTGATTCTTATGCATGTAGTCATCCAGTATTCCTGACACCATTTATTGAAGAGGCTGTCTTTTTCCCACTGTATATTCTTGTCTCCTTTGTTGTAGATTAATTGAACATATAAACGTGGGTTCATTTCTGGGCTCTTTATTCTGTTCCATTGGTCTATGTGTCTGTTTTTGTGCCTACCAGACCATTTTGATTACTGTAGCTTTGTAGTATAGTTTGAAAATTAGGGACTGTGATACCTTCAGCTTTGTTCTTTTTTCTCAAGGTCATTTTGGCTATTCAAGGTCTTTTGTGTTTCTCTACAAATTTTAGAATTATTTGTTCTTGTTCTGTGAAAAATGTCTTTGGTATTTTTGTATTTTGGTATTTGACAAGGATTGAATTGAATCTGTAGAATACCTTGGGTGGTATGGTCATTTTAACAATATTAATTCTTCCAGCCTATGAGCCTGGTATATCTTTCCATTTGTTTATGTCATCTTCAATTCTTTCATCAATGTCTTAGAGTTTTCTGAATACAAGTCTTTTACCTTCTTGGTTAGATTTATTCCTAGATATTTTATTCTTCTTGATGGAATTGTAAATGGGATTATTTTCTTAATTTCTCTAATAGTTTGTTGTTAGTGTATAGAAACACAACAGACTTCTGTATATTAATTTTGTATTCTGCAACTTTACTGAATTTATTTATTAGGTTTTTTGGTGACATCTTTAGGATTTTCTATATATAGTATGTAGGAACCTGTTTTAATGTAAAATACAGACAAAACTACTGTATGGTGATATAATTTAGAATAGTGGGTAATCTCATGGGAGATATTAAGTGGCATGGTACATAAGGAAATCTTTCTGCCATATTGGAAATGTTTACCTCTTCACCAGGATAGCGATTACATATGTAATAATTCATTGATCTGTACATTAAGGATCTGTGCCCTTTCCTGCATATGAAGTATATGCCAATAAAAAGGAAAAAATCTTGGTTTTCTAGCAATGGTATAAAACTAATTATGCAATAATTATTTTTGACTTCCATATTTTCTTTTAGTAGTTCACAATATATGTAATATTAGTTTGCTGTTCAGGAGGATTCTGGGAAGATGGTAGAGGAGGAAGCACCAGGAATTTGTCTCCTACCTAGACAGCAATTGCTTTGGCAGAATATGTCTGCTGTAACTACTTTGGAAATCTAGAGTCTGTTGAGGCCTTGCAATTTCTTGTGGAAACTTGGGCAGTAAATTATAGTTAATTTTGGTTAATTTCAGCTCTTAGCACAATAACAGTGACCCATACCCACCCCTCAGCCAGGTAGCAGGCAGTTGTGCAGGTATTCCTAGAGGAGTTTGCACATAGCATGTGGTAGCAAAAATGATCTTGTCTGCCAAATATAGTTGGTCTCTGCTCTGATTGCTAATTGCTGCTTCTTATCACAGTGGTGATAAGAGGTAGGCATTCATTGTTGTTGCACCTTCCCCCCTTGTTGCAAGACCCTCCCCCTTGGCTGAAGTGACTTTCAGGGGATTTAAAGAACCAGTGCCCTTTTCCCCCTCCTTCATTTTTCACTTTTTCCCTTTTGGGAGCCAGACATTAAAGACAAGCACATTCAAAAGAAACTGCATTTACATGGAGAATTAAATAATGACCACACAGTTCCACAAAAAGGCATAGAAAAGATCTAAGAAGACATTAAGTTTACAACTCAGGCCGATCATCAGCATAAAGACAACCTACAACAATAAAAAACAAAAACAAAAAAAGAAAAAATAGGGCTTCCCTGGTGGTGCAGTGGTTGAGAGTCCACCTGCCGATGCAGGGGACATGGGTTCATGCCCCGGTCTGGGAAGATCCCACATGCTGCTGAGTGGCTGGGCCTGTGAGCCATGGCTGCTGAGCCTGCGCATCCGGAACCTGTGCTCTGCAACGGGAGAGGCCACAACAGTTAGAGGCCTGCGTACTGCAAAAAAAAAAGAAAAAAGAAGCAAAAACCCAGAAAACCCTGAGGGTGGGAGAGGTTCTGATTTCCAGAGTTACCACATTATTAGAGTAAAATGTACAGTGCTCAACAAAAAATCACAAGGCACACAGAGAAACAGGAAAGTGTGGCCCATTCAAAGGAAGAAAAATAAACCAATAGAAACCATCCCTAAAGAAGATCTAATGGAAGATATACTAGACAAAGACTTTAAAACAACTGCCTTAAAGATGCTCAAAGAACTATAGGAAGATGTGGAGAAAGTCAAGAAAACAATGTATGGACAAAATGGAAATATCAAGAAAGAGATAGAAAATCTAAAAGAAACCAAAAAGGAAATTCTGGAGATGCAAAGTACAATAACTAAAATGAAAAATTCACTAGAGGAATTCAAAGACAGATTTGAGCAGGCAGAAGAAAATATCAGTGAACTTGAAGATAAGACATTGAAAATTGTTGATGCTGCAGAAGAGAAAGAGAAAAGGTTGTAGAAAAGTGAACAGAGTCTAAGGAACATGTGGGACACCATCATGTGGACCAACATATGCATAATGGGAGTCCCACAAGGAGTGGAGAGAGACAAAGGGGCAGAGAGAATATTGGAAAAAAATACTGGATGAAAACTACTCAAATGCGATGAAAGACATGAATATAAACATCCAGGAAACTCAACAATCTCCATGTAAGATGAACTCAAAAAGACTCATGCTGAGCCACATTATAATCAAACTTTCAAAAGACAAAGACAGGGAGAGAATCTTAAAAGCAGCAAGAGAGAAGTGACCTGTCACATACAAGGGATTGTCAATAAGATTATCAGCAAATTTCTCATTAAAAAAGTTGGACACCAGAAGACAGTGATCAATATATCTGAAGTGCCAAAAGAAAAAAAAACCTGTCAACTAAGAATCCTATATTGACAAAACTGTCTTTCAAAAGGGAGGGATAAATTAAAGTAAGACATTCAGATAAACAAGACCCGAAGGAGTTTGTCATGACTGTATCTGCTCAAGGGCATCCTGAAAGGTGAAATGAGAGGAAACTAAACAGTAACTGGAAGCTGTATGGATAAACAAAGATCTCAGTAAAGGTAAATGCATGGTCAATTATAAGAGCAATTATTATCATAACAGTGGCTTGTAACTGTATTTTGTTTGTTTTTTATGTGATTTAAGAGACTAATACATTAAAAAAACTTATTAGTGTAAAATCTGGTATGACTGTAACTTTGGTTTGTAACTCCAAATCTTATTTTCTGCATAATTGGATACTGATGCATTTAAAAGAACTATTAGTTTATGATTTTGAGCACAGAATGTATAAAGATATAATTTTGTGACATCAACAATTGAAAAGGGTGGGGACAGCCCTGTAAAGGAGCAAAGTTTTTGTATGTTATTGGAGTTAAGCTGGTATAAATACAAATTATAGTGTTATAATCTTAGGATGTTAAATGTAATCCCCATGGAAACCACAAGGAAAAGAGCTCTAGAATATACATAAAAGGAAATGAAAAATCAAAATATTTCTAAATTTCTAAATAAAAATTTCAACTAATCACAAAAGAAGACAGTAATGCAGTAAATGAGGGGCAAAAAAGATAGAAGACATATAGAAACAAATAGCACAATGACAGAAGTGAATAGCAGTAATTACTTTAAATGTAAACATATTAAACTCTCCAATCAAAAGACAGAGCTTAGTAGCTCTGTAAAACACATGACCCAACTATATGCTGTCTACAGGAGACTCATCTGATATCCAAAGACACAAACAGGTTGAAAGTGAAAATATGGGAAAAGACATTTCATACGATAGTAACCAAAAGAGCACTGGTATGGCCATACTTATATCAGACAAAATAGACTTCAAATAAAAAAGTTTACAAGAGACAAAAAAGAACATTATATATTAATAAATGGTTTAATACAGCAAGAAGATAGAACAATTACAAATTTTACCACTTAATTACAATAAAAATATATGAAGAAAAAGCTGAAAGAATTGAAAGGAGAAACTAGCTCCACAATAATAGTTGAAGACTTTGGTACCCCACTCTAAATAGTGGATGGAACAACCAGACAGAAGTAAAGAAATAGAAGACTTAAACAGAACAATAAACCAAAGTATTCTAACAGACATATACAGAACACTCTATCAACAACAACAGCATGCATACTCTTCTCAAGGACACATGGCTCATTTTTCAGGGTAGACTATACGTTAGGCCACAAATTAAGTTTCAATAGATTTTTAAAAGATAGATATCAACAAAGTAATCTCTGATCACAATGGATGAGGTTAGAAATCAATAACAAAGATAAAACTGGAAAATTCACAAAGTTGTGGAGATTAAATAATACTCTTTTAAACAAGTGGAGCAAAGAAGAAATCACAAGGAAAATTAGAAAATACTTAGGGGGAAGTGGTCAAGATGGCAGAGTAGGAAGACCCTGAACTCACCTCCTCCCACAGACACACCAGAATTACAACTACTTACAGAGCAACTCTCTATGAGAATGACCTGATGATTAGCATTAAAAATTTTCCACAACTAAAGACATAAAGAAGGAACCACAACAAGACAGGTAGGAGGGGTGTGGGATAGTCAGGACCCGCACACCTGGGTTGACAATCCACAAAAGGGCAGAAAATCACAATTGTAGAGGTCTTCCTGCAGGAGTGAGGAGTCTGAGCCTCACATTGGGTTCCCCAGCCTGGGGATCCTGCGCCAGGAAGACCAGACTCCAGAACATCTGCCTCTGAAATCTAGTGGAGCTTACATTCAGGAGAGCTATAGGAAACAGAGACTCTGCTCTTAAACAGGGCATGCAAAACCTCACATGCTCTGAGTCCCAGTACAGAAGCAGCAGTTTGAAAGGAGCCTGCATCCGACCCTCTTGCTGATCCTGGAAAGCCTTCTTGAGGGGAATGAGGCAACTGGGACTCTTTCTGGGGATGGAGATGCCGGCAGCAGCCATTTTGGGGAGCTCATTCTACTGCAATAACACCAGAGCTGGCAAGCATCATTCTGGAATCCTCTATCTAAACTATTAGTGCTGGGGACCTGGTCCCACCCACCAGTAGTCTGGCACCAGCCTCAACCACCTCTCCCCCTGCCCTCGGCTACACAGCCTACTACACAGGAAGTCTACCCCACCCTCCAGTGGGTCCACAGCTATTGCATGAGCCTTGGAGGCAACTGGACCAGGGGCCAGTCCCTCTTACCATCGTGTCCACAGTAGTTGGCTCCATCACAGCCGAAGAGCTCATGCAGCCCACATAGGGCCCTAGAACATATAGCCAAGACATGGAGACAACCTAAATGTCCATCAATAGATGAATGGATAAAGCATATGTGGTACATATATACAATGGAATACTACTCAGGCATAAAAAAGAAAGAAAGAATGCCATTTGCATTATTGGATGGATGGACCTAGAGATTATCATACTAAGTGAAGTAAGTCAGAAGGAGAAAGACAAATAACATATGATATCACTTACATGTGAAATCTAAAATATGACACAAATGAACTTATCTATGAAACAGAAACAGACTCACAGACATAGAGAACAGACTTGTGGTTGCCAAGGAGGAGGGTGGGTGGGGAAAGGACGGATTGGGAGTTCGGGATTAGCAGATGCAAAGTATTATATGTAGGGTGGATAAACAACAACGGAAATAAAAATACTTTTTATTTTTTGAATTGGAAGTGTCAAATCATTGATATCTATAACACCGTGGGGCTCAGTCAACCTCGCTATGGCTGCCCTCCTCTCTTCCACTGAACATTCATCAGGACAGTCTCTTTCTTACTTCCAAGGAGTGAAGCCATGGATTCTTGGCCATGAGTACAGTACAGGCTCTAAGTTTCATGACCTTCAGGCTACAGCTGAATTCCAACTCTACCAGCATGTGGCATGGCTGAGTTCCTGCTTCATTGGTTCCTAGTGGTGGTGGTGGTGATAACATCGATAAGCATGGAGCTTCAGCAGGAGTATGACTCTCATGGAAACGTTAGGGCCTGAGGTATGGAGTCCCCGCCTGTATATCCATGGCAATGAGGAAAAGAATGACATAACTAACAGCTCAAGCAATTTCACTGCAGGACCTCTCCAACTGAGCATTACATAGAAAAAGCTTTCTCTCCATTTCACAAGAGATAACTTTAATCTCAAGCCAAAGCAGCAGCATTTTAATTCCATTAACAATGGCACATAACAATGATGGGGGTGCCAATGCCAGTGTGGAGGGAGCTTCCACAAATGCTTGGGCTCTGACTGAGCAGGTTTCTGGCTTGGCTAGCCACGGGTTAAAGCTCTCACTTTTTGCTTGCTTTCAAAAGGTCTGGGTTTTAAGCTACCAAGATTTAGTTGTGAATGTTAATGGGTGACATTTGTATTCACCTCCTGGCAAAGTTTGACACTTCTGATTATCTTTGTGAGATTTTATATAAATGTGTGTGTGTGTACATGAAATCTAGTCTATATCCACACTGTTGTTAAAATGCTGTTTCTTGGGCTTGCCTGGTGGCTCAGTGTTTGAGGGTCCGCCTGCCGATGCAGGGGACGCGGGTTCGTGCCCCGGTCCGGGAAGATCCCACATGCTGCGGAGCGGCTGGGCCCGTGAGCCATGGCCGCTGAGCCTGCGCGTCCAGAGCCTGTGCTCCGCAGCGGGAGGGGCCGCAGCGGTGAGAGGCCCGCGTACCGCAAAAACAAAAAACAAAAAACAAAAAACAAAAAACAAAAAACAAAAAATGCTGTTTCTTAAAGCAGATCTGATCATGTCAGTCTTGCCTAAATTAAAACTTCGCTGACTCCACATTGCTTAGGCATCCAACTCCTCAGCTGGGCTCACCAGACCCTTTATAATCTGACTCTTGCTTTTATGACTAATCTCATCTCCTACCATTATTCCCACAGTCTCATCATCTTGAAATGGCACTTGGATTCCCACTTTCATTGACGAACTTTTATTTCAATTTTTCTACAACTGTTTGGGAAGTAATATATTCTATTTCTATTCTTTTTTTGATTACTCTAGAAAATTTAACATATATACTTATGAAAGTCTGAAGTTAATCGATCTCTTTATCCTCCTCTCATCAAATACAAGGGTCTTAGATACTTTAATTCCATTTTTTTCTTTCTTTTCCAGAGATATATGCTATTGTTGTCATATGTTTTAATTCTATCTTTGAAAAACCCACCATCCTGTATTATTACTGTTTTATACAGTCAAGGCCTATTTATATGTATCTGCATATTTACCATTTTCTTTGTTCTTCATTACTTCTTGCATCCTAAACCTTCATCTGAGATCACTTTTTACATGAGAAGATATTTTGTCTAAAGAACTTCCTTTATAATTTTCTTTATTGAGGTCTGCTAATGGCAATCTTTCAATTTTTTCTTCTCTGAAATATCTTTATTTCACCATGATCTTGAAAAGTCTTTTTACTTTAACATCTTTATTGGAGTATAATTGTTTTACAATGGTGTGTTAGTTTCTGCTTTATAACAAAGTGAATCAGCTATACATATACATATATCCCCATATCTCCTCCCTCTTGTGTCTCCCTCCCACCCCTCTAGGTGGTCACAAAGCTCCGAGCTGATCTCCCTCTGCTATGCGGCTGCTTCCCACTAGCCATGTATTTTACATTTGGTAGTGTATATATGTCCATGCCACTCTCTATTCTATTTGTTAAAATTTGGGCCTTTTAAAATGTATTGGCAGTATGTGCATACAGAAGCTTTTTATTATCATTAAGATAATGTATTCTGGAATAAAATTGATGGTTTTGTGTATAGCAAAAAAAAAATGTGAAAAGTCTTTTTTAACTGGGCACAGATTTCTAAGTTGACTGTTTTGTCTCCTTAGCGTATTGAACATACTGAGCCACTGTTTTCTGGGTGTCTGTTGTTGCTATGTGAAGTCAATTGTTAGCTTATCTATTGCTTCTTTGAAGACAACCTGTCTTTGGCTGCTTTTAAATTCTTCTTTTTATCTTTGGTTTTACAGTTTTAATATAATGTTGTAGGTGTGGATTTCTTTCTATTTATTCTACTTGAAATTTGTTGGGAATCTATAGTTTGATATATTTATCAGTTCTGAAAAATCATCATTCTCTCTCCATATATTGCTTCTGCCCTATTCTCTCCCTCTTTTTTGGGGGGTAGGGCTTCTGATTAGAAGTATGTTAGGTCATTTCATGTTCCCTTCGTGTCTCTTAACCCTTCTCCCTCAGAGCTTTATTTCTCTATGATGTTTCCTGCATATATTTTTTCAGTCCTACCTTTCTGTTTCACTGGTTCTGTTAGTACCTGCTTCCACTTGGCTGTTAAACCCATTTATTGAGTTTCTAATTATAACTAGTATATTTTTCATTTCTAGAAGTTATATTTAGTTCCTTTTCTTATCTGCTTGGTCATTCTTTAAAATTCCTTGTTCTTTGCTCATGTTTCAAAATTGCCTTTAATTTTTTAATGAATCTGAGACACAGAATTGGATAAATCATAACCCTTAGTTCATGGTCACTGGCGTCATTGGACATAGACCTCTTATTTGTGTATGAATGAATGTTTGTATGTATATATAAAAGAATGTAGTGAATACCTATAATCCCACCATCCAACCCCACAGCTGGAAGAGCTACCTATCTACTCCTCTTCATCCTATAACTGTGCTTCCCCTTTCCTAAATTTGTGATGATTATTCCCTTTCTTTTTTGTTTTTATAGTTTTATAACATGTCTATGTGACTTAAGTATATTGTTCAGTTTTAGTTGTTTTTGAACTTTATGAAAAGCGTATTAGCATGTATATAATCTTCTGGGACTTAGAGAAAATTTGACGTTATATTAACTAAGATTTATCCATATTTCTACATGCTCTTTATAATATTCCATTGTGTGACTACTCCATGATTATTTTATCTGTTCTTCTGGTAATAGGCATTTTGACTGGGCATTAATATCTAACAGTCTTGCTATGAATATTCTTGTACCTATCTCTTGATAAACATGAACAAGTTTCCATTGATATGTAAATAGGGGTGGAATGCTGAGTTATACTGGAAGTAGCATTAGTAACAAACCAGTGCACACCAGTAGCACTATTGGCTAGCATCCAGTCTGGTTGACCAGGCATCTGTTCTAATTTGTCCGTATCCATGTGGTATTGGTTGTTAATACTCTGAATATTACCCTTGAGGGTCTGTGTAATGGCAAACTTTGTAAATTAATGCCAAATTATTTAAAAATCGTTGTTCAGATTTATACCTCCACAAGAAATATAGGAGATTCTGTTGATCCACATTCTCTCCAACATTTGGAATTGTCAGATAACTTAATTTTTGCCAATCAAATGGGTGTAAGTTGGGCTTTCCTGGTAGTGCAGTGGTTGAGAGTCCGCCTGCCGATGCAGGGGACACAGGTTTGTGCCCCGGTCCGGGAAGATTCCACATGCCGCGGAGCGGCTGGGCCCGTGAGCCATGGCCGCCGGGCCTGCGCGTCCAGAGCCTGTGCTCCGCAACGGGAGAGGCCGCAGCGGTGAGAGGCCCGCGTACTGCAAAAAAAAAAAAAGGTGTAAGTTGGTATCTCAATGTGATCTTGATTTGCATTTCCTGTTTACTAATAAGTTTGAGCATCTTTCTGAGTGTATATTAACCATAGGTCTTTCCTCTGAGAATTCCCTGCTCATATATCTTGCTCATGTATTTTACTCTTGTATCATGTATTTTTCTATTTGATTATCTTTTTCTCATTCATTTGAAGGAATTCATATAAAGAAATTAAAAAATTCTTGATGCCAATTCTTTTTAAATTGAAGTTTAGTTGATTTACAATGTTGTGTTAATTTCAGCTGTACAGCAAAGTGAGTCAGTTTTATATATATATATATATACTCCTTTTTTTTTTTTTTTTTTGCGGTACGCGGGCCTCTCACTGTTGGGGCCTCTCACTGTTGAGGCCTCTCCTGCTGCGGAGCACAGGCTCTGGACGTGCAGGCTCAACGACCATGGCTCACGGGCCCAGCCGCTCCGCGGCATGTGGGATCTTCCCGGACCGGGGCACGAACCCGTGTCCCTTACATCGGCAGGCGGACTCTAAACCACTGCGCCACCAGGGAAGCCCATATATTCCTTTTTATATTCTTTTCCATTATGGTTTACCCCAGGACAGTGAATATAGTTCCCTGTGCTATACAGTAGGACCTTGTGGTCCATCCATTCTATATGTAATAGTTTGCTTCTACTAAACCCAAAATCCCAGTCCATCTCTCCCTCAACCACCCACCTCTTGGCAATCACAAGTCTGTTCTCTATGTCTGTGAGTCTGTTTCTGTTTGATGGGCAGGTTCATTTGTGTCATATTTTAGATTCCACATATAAGTGATATAATACGGTATTTGTCTTTTTCTGACTTACTTCACTTAGTATGATAATCTATAGTTGCAACCATGTTGCTGCAAATGGCATGATTTTGTTCTTTTTTTATGGCTGAGTAGTATTCCATTGTATAATATGTATATATGTACCACATTTCCTTTTTCTTTTTTTTGGCTGCGTTGTGTGTTCATTGCTGTGCGCAGGATTTCTCTAGTTGCGGAGCATGGGCTCTAGGCGTGTGGACTTCAGGAGTTGTGGCTCGCGGGCTCTAGGGTGCAGGCTCAGTAGTTGTGGCACACAGGCTTAGTTCCTCCACGGCATGTGGGATCTTCCCAGACCAGGGCTTGAACCTGTGTCCCCTGCACTGACAGGCGGGTTCTTAACCACCGAGCCACAAGGGAAGTTCTGGAACATTTTCTTATATTAGAAAGCAAGGAAATCACCAATATTTCTGGAGTTGCAAAGTGCCCAGCAGTCAGCTTAAAGAGGCTCTCTTTGGTCAAAGATGGGAAAAAGAGAGCAAAATAGAATAATTAATTCAATGGATTAAAATACTTTAAATGTATTTAAATCCATGAGTTTGTAATGAGATTTTTAAAAATTTTGTTTTAATTAATTAATTTATTTATTTTTGGCTGGGTTGGGTCTTCATTGCTGCATGCAGGCTTTCTCTAGTTGAGGCAAGCGGGGGCTACTGTTTGTTGTGGTATGCAGGCTTCTTATTCCAGTGGCTTCTCTTGTTGCAGAGCATGGGCTCTAGGCGCCTGTGCTTCAGTAGTTGTGGCGTGCAGGCTTCAGTAGTTGTGACTTGTGGGCTTTAGAGCACAGGCTCAGTAGTTGTGGTGCATGGGCTTAGTTGCTCCATGGCATGTGGAATCTTCCCAGACTAGAGCTTGAAACTGTGTCCCCTGCACTGGTAAGTGGATTCTTAACCACTGTGCCACCAGAGAAGCCCATGAGATATTTTTAAAATATTTATTTATTTATTTGTCTGTGCCAGGTCTTAGTCACGGCATGCGGGATCTTCGTTGTGGTATGCTGGATCCATAGTTGCGGCATGCGGGATCTAGTTCTGTGACCAGGGATCGAGCCAGGGCCCCCTGCATTGGGAGCGCAGAGTCTTAGCCACTGGACTACTAGGGAAGTCCCTGTAATGATATTTTTAAAATCCTCATTGGTGCCCTTAAGAATGCTAGTGAACCAAATCATTACTTTTATTTGATTATCTTAATTTTGTATCGAGTTTAAAAAGACACAGTAGAGTACATTTAAATGTATAGATCTAAATATGTACAATTGAAAGTATTATCTTAAATGTAGAGATTGATGAAAATTTACAGTTATATAAATCTATGCAACTATCACTCAGAACAAGATATAGAATAGTGTTTCTCAAATCTCAGTGTGCATTTGCGTCAACTAGTGAATTTGTTAAAATGTATATTCTGGGGCTTCCCTGGTGGCGCAGTGGTTGGGATTCCGCCTGCCGATGCAGGGGACACGGGTTCGTGCCCCGGTCCGGGAGGATCCCACATGCTGTGGAGCGGCTGGGCCCGTGAGCCATGGCTGTTGAGCCTGCGCGTCCAGAGCCTGTGCTCCTCAATGGGAGCAGGCCACAGTAGTGAGAGGCCCGCGTACCACAAAAAAAAAAAAAAAAAAAAAAAAAAAAGTATATTCTGATTCAGTAAGACTGTGGATCCTGCATTTTTAACAAGCTCTCAGGTGATGCTGATACTGCTGGTTTGTGGACCACATTTTAAGAAGCAAGGTTATAAATTCTTCACTGTTGTAACATGTAGCGGTAGTTTGTTCTCTTTATTACTGCATGATTTTCCACTGTTTTAATATTCTAACATTTATTTACTTATTTTACCATTGATGGACATTTTGTTGTTTTCAGTTGGGGGCCCTTATGAATTAAGTTGCCATGAACATTCTTGTACATGTCTTTGGGTGGACATATGCGCTCACTTTGGGGGGATATATATCTAGGAGTAGAATTGCTGGGTCATAGTGTAGGTATATGTTTAGCTTTAAGAGATATTGTCAAACAGTTTTCCAAAAATGATTGTACCATTACACACTTACCAGTAATATATCAGAGTTCTAGTTGCTCCACATTTCACCAGCACTTGGTATTGTTCTTTTAAAAATATAGCCATTCTGTTGGGTGTGTGGTGGTATCCAATTGAGGTTTTCTGGCCAGTGAGAGACCTTCTTTTGAGAAGTAGTTAAGTATTTTTCTCATTAAAATTTTTTGTTTGTTATTTTGTTTCATGTTGATTTGGAGGGATTCTTCTTATATTCTGGATATGAGTTCTTTATTGGATACATGTATTGCAAATATTTTTTCCCAGTCTGTTGTTTGCCTTTTCATTCTCTTAATGGTGCCTTTTAGTGAACATCTGCTTAATTCTAACAAAATCCAATTTGTTAATATTTTTCTTCAATTAAAAAAATTGTTGTAAAATACACATAACATAAAATTTACCCTCACAACCATTTTAAAGTGTACAATTTAGTGGTATTAAGTACATTCATATCCTTGTACAACCATCGCTACCATCCATATCCAGAACACATTTCCACTTGCAAAACTGAAACTGTATACCTATTGAAACAATTACTCTCCATTCCCTTCTCCCTCCGATGAGTGGCAATCACCATTCTGTTTTCTGTCTCTGTGATTTTGACTACTCTAAGTACCTCATATAAGTGGAATCATGTAGTATTTATCTTTTTATGACTGGCTTATTTCATTCAGCATAATGTCCTTCTTTGTCTCTTGTAATGCTTTTTTTTTTTTTTGCTATACGCGGACCTCTCACTGTTGTGGCCTCTCCCGTTGCGGAGCACAGGCTCTGGACGTGCAGGCTTAGTGGCCATGGCTCACGGGCCCAGCCGCTCTGCAGCATGTGGGATCTTCCCGGACCGGGGCACGAACCTGTGTCCCCTGCATTGGCAGGTGGACTCTCAACCACTGCGCCACCAGGGAAGCCCTCTTGTAATGCTTCTTGATTTAAATTTTATTTTGTCTGACATTAGTATAGCCACTCTTATTCATTATTGTCTTCTTTTGTGTTTAGGTATTTTTTTTTGTAATGAAACATTTAAATTCCTTTCTCATTTCCTTTGTGTATATTCTAGAGCTATTTTTCATTGTAGTTACCATGGGGATTTCATTTAAAATCCTAAAATTATAACAATAATTTGAATTTATACCAGCTTAACTTCAATAACATACAAAAAAACTCTGTCTGCACCCCTTTCAGTTGTTGATGTCACAAAATTTTGTCTTTACATATAGTGTGTCCCATAACATAAATTAATAATTCTTTAAAATGCATTAGTTCCTAAATTATGTAGAAAACAAATTTGAAGTTACGAACCAAATTTATAGTAATACTAACTTTTACACTAATTTTTTCTTTAAATGTATTAGTCTCTTAAATCATGTAGAAACAAACAAAAAATACAGTTACAAATCATCATTACAATAATACTAGCTGTTATAATTGTCCACGAATTTACCTGTAGTGAGATCTTTATTTTTCCATACAGCTTTGAGTCTAGTGTCCTTTCATTTCAATCTGCAGGACTCCCTTGAGCATTTCTTGCAGAGCAGGTTTACTGGTAACAAGCTCCCTCAGCTTTGTTTATCTGTGAATGTCTTAATTTCTCCCTCATTTTGAAGAACAGTTCTGCTGAATATAGGATTTTTGGTTGATAGTTTTTTCTTTTAACACTTTGAATATATTGGCAATTTTCTTCTGGCCTCCAAAGTTTCTGATGAGAAATCTGCTTACTATTTTATTGATGATCCCTTGTTTGTGAAAAATTGCTTTTCTTTTGTGCTTTCAAAATTCTCTCTTTGTCTTTTGAAGTTTGATTATAATTAGTCTCAGTGTGGGTCTCTTTAGGTTCATCCTACTTGGAATTCATTGTGCTTCTTGAATGTTTGTATTCATGTCTTTCATCAAATTTGGGAGATTTTTAGCCAAATATTTGAAGAGTCCTTTCTCTTTCTTGTCCTTTCTCTTTTTTGTCTCCTTCTAGGATGCCTGCAATAAGTACATTGGTCTCCTTTATGGTGCCCCACAGGTCCCTTAGGCTCTGTTCATTTTTCTTCCTGTTCCTCAGCCTCAGTAATTTCCATTGTCCTATCTTCAAGTTCACTTATATTTTCTTCTGCCTGCTCACATCTGCCTTTGAGACACTCTAGTAAATTTTTATTTCAGTTATTGTATTTTTTTTCAATTAATTAATTAGGCTGTGTCAGGTCTTCATTGCAGGATGTAGGATCTTCGTTGTGGCATGTGGACCTCTTAGCTGTGGCATGCAGGATCTTTAGTTGTGGTGCGCGGGCTCTTCTTTGCAGTACACGGGCTTCTCTCATTGTGGCTGCGGGCTCCAGAGTCCAGGCTCAGTAGTTGTGGCACATGGGCTTAGTTGCCCTGCAGCATGTGGGATCTTAGTTCCCCAACCAGGATTGAATTTGTGTCCCCTGCATTGAAAGGAGGATTCTTAACCACTGGACCACCAGGGAATTCCCCTCAGTTATTATATTTTTCATCTCCAGAATATCTTTTCAGTTTCTTTTTATTAAGACAGTTGTTCTAAGCTTTTGGCTGGTAGAGCCACCATTAGGTCTTTTTCAAGGACAGTTTCAGTTGGCTTATTATTTTTCCCTTGAATGAGCCATACTTTTCTGTTTCTTTGTGATTTGTGTTTTTTTTTTTGTGGCTTTGTGATTTTATTGTTGTTGTTGAAATCTGGACATTTTAATCTAATAATGTGGTAACTCTGGAAATCAGATTTTTCCCTCATCCTGAGGGTTTGCTGTTGTTTTTTTAAAATAAATTCTTGTAGGCTGTTTCTGTACCAAGGATCAACATGAGGTGTAAAGTTGAGGTCTTCTCAAGTGTTTTCTGAGCCTGTACCTTTTCCTGGGCATGGATGGTGACACTCTAATTTCTCTTGAATATGTAGTTGCTTTTGAATATCTTAGTCTTTAATTCCTGTGTCCCAAAAATGGAAAAGAGGAAAATGAATGGGGAAAAAATCTCCAGCCCCATAAATCTCTGGAAATCACTTTAGCCAGAGGGGTAGGGTCTTGCAATCATAGGTGGAATTCCAACAACAATGGACACTTCCTCTTTGTCTATACCTCTATTATTAGATATGGCTTCATTGAGCAGAGCATAGATCTCTGATAGTTGGAGAACAGGGCCCTTTCTGCACCCTGGCTTATGCAAGCTGCTCCAGGAATACATGCACAGCTACCTGCTACATGGCTGAGGATGGGGAACAGGCCACTGCTACCATACTAAAAGCTGAAATTTACCAAAATCAATAGCAATTTACAGTCCAAGTTTTCCCCTGAAAGTTTCAAGCCCTCAATAGCCTCCATAGTTCCAAAATAGTTATATCAGACAAATTCTCACAATGCAGATGTATAGATGGGAAGACAGATTCTTGGTGCTTTCTACTCCACCATATTCCCATAATCCTCTTTTCAATATTTTCTTATACTGGTAGCACATTTTGCTTCCTGCTTAAGAAATATTTGCCCATTTCAAGGTTATAAAGATATTCTCCTATATTTTCTTCTGTAAGCTTTAATATTTTACCATTCACATTTAGGTCTATAATCCATTTTGAATTGCTTTTTTTATAGTCAAAGATTTTTTCTTCTACTTTTTGAGGTCAAGATTCATTTTTTTACCCAACTCATTGTTTAAAAGACTGAAAACTGAAGGAAAAAAAAATCACGTGTTTTTTCTTCTTTTCCTCTACAAACTTTACATTAGGGCAGTAAAATAATTGAGGAGAGAAGTTTCTTTTGATAGAAGTATTTCTTTGTAAAAGTGCTCCAGCTAATAATTGAGGAGGGTATTATAAAACTGGTATACCACCATTTTGCAGCCTCTAATGCAGAAAAAGGAGACATCATAAAAAGAGAGATTATGATAGAAATATATAACATTACTTATGAAGAATTATTGCCCCAAAGATGAACCTGCATCTGATCAAACTTCTAGATCTAATTAGCAATGTACAAAAAATATGAGGGATAAAGAAATATGATAAATAACTCTGCAGGTAAAAAGATCCAAACTGTAGGAAGTTCTCAAGATTAACAATCTTGCTTTTTGCAAAAAAAAAATTTGCTGAGAAAAATGGAGAGAGGGAATCTAGATATTAAAAAGACTTAAATGACATCAGTCAATTACAGCTGACCCTTGAACATTGAACAATGTGGAGGTTAGGGAAGCTGACCCTCTGAGCAGTCAAAAATCCACTTATAACCTTACAGTGGGCCCTCCATATTTGCTGTTTCACATCTGTGGGTTCAACCAACCATGGATCATGTAGTACTGTAGTACACATTCACTGAAAAAAAATCTGTGAATAAATAGACCCACACAGTTAAACCTGTGTTGTTCAAGGGTCCACTGTACAATGTATGAGAAATCAGAAATATTTGATTGGCTATTTCCCTAGTTGTTTGATGATATTAAGGGATTATTGTTAAATTTATTAGATGTGATCATTATATTGCAATTAGGTTTAACAAAAAATTCTTGGGTTTTGGAGATACATACTAAAATATTTATTAACAAAATATTATGTTTATGACTCACTTTAAAATAATACAGAGAGGGAGAGTGGGAGATATATAGATTAAACTAAGTTGGCCACGAATTTATAATAATTGAATTTGGGTAATAGATACATGGGGGCGGGGGTGTTATACTAGTCTTTCTACTATATATTTGTGTGTGTGTTTGAAATTTTTCATGATAAAAAGTTTTTAAAAATGTGCCTTAGTTGTTCTTGGTTCTTTATTTTTCCATAATGATTTTAGAATCAGCTTATCAAAGTACATTTTTTTTTTTTTGCGGTACGTGGGCCTCTCACTGTTGTGGCTTCTCCTGTTGCGGAGCACAGGCTCCGGACGCACAGGCTCAGTGGCCATGGCTCACGGGCCCAGCCACTGCGTGGCACATGGGATCTTCCCGGACCGGGGCACGAACCCGTGTCCCCTGCTTCGGCAAGCAGACTCAACCACTGCGCCACCAGGGAAGCCCTACACTTTTAAAAATTGAAATAGCATTGAATGTAGGGATCAATATGGAAAGAACTGACATCATTACAAAATCATGATTTTTTTTTTTTTTTTTTTTTTTTTTTTTTGCGGTACGCGGGCCTCTCACCGCTGTGGCCTCTCCCGTCGCGGAGCACAGGCTCCGGACGCGCAGGCTCAGCGGCCATGGCTCACAGGCGCAGCCGCTCCGCGGCATGTGGGATCTTCCCGGACCGGGGCACGAACCCGCGTCCCCTGCATTGGCAGGCGGACTCTCAACCACTGCGCCACCAGGGAAGCCCAAAAATCATGATTTTTTATCCATGAATGTGAAATATCTCTCCATTGATTAGGTCTTTTTTAATGAATTTGAGTAAATATTTATACTTTTATGTATCTTTTATTAGATTTATTATTAAATATTTAACACCTCTGTAGCTATTATAAATGATGTACTTTTACAAATTACATGTTTTATTATTGTGTTAATGTAAAAACATGCAAGTGACTTTTGTATATTGATCTTCTATTCAGATACCTTGCTAAATACAATTACATCTAATAGTTTGTCTTTAGATTATTTTCTATGTAGAAAATTATGTCATCTGAAAATAATGATAGTTTTATTTTTCCTCTTTAATCGTACCACGCATGCACCTAAGAAAGTAACCTTAAGGTAAAGAAAATTTGATAGGGCTACAATATGAAATCCACAAATCCACATTACGATGGGAGATTTCAACACATTTTCTTAAATTGCTGATAAGTCAAGCAGATAAAAATTCACTAAATATATTGAAGATATAAACAATAAAATTGAACAAACAGAAGCATGACTGTACATAATTCTCCTTTCTACAATAGAGAGTACAAAATCTTCTTCAAAACTGTCTTAGTTATCCACTGCTGCACAAACTCAATAGTGTAAAACAAAAATAAGTATTTTTTAAATCTCTAAGTGTCTCTGGGTCAGGAATTCAGGAGCAGCTTGGCTGGGTGGTTTTAGTTCAATATGTCTCATGAGATTCAGAGAGATGTTGTCAGTGGCTACAGTCTTCTTGACTGGAGCTGGAGGATCTGCTTTCAAACAGATTCACCCACATAACAAGTAAACTGGTGCTAGTGGTTGGAAGGAAGCCTCAGTTCCTTCCCATGTAGGACTTTTCACAGGGCTACTTGAGTGTCTTCATGACATTGCAGCTGGCTTCCCTCAGTGTGAGCAACCTCAGACCAAAAGATGGACACTGCAACGTGTTTCACGATGTAGCCTCAGAAATCCCGTACTGTCATTTCTGCAACGTCATATTGGTTGTACATAACAGCCCTATTATTCAATGTGGGAGGGGACTACCCAAAAGAATAAACACCTTGAGATGAGAATAATTGGGGGCCACCTTGGAGACTAACTACCATAAGCACACATGTAACATTTACAAACATTGATTATATACTAGTCACAGAGCAAATTTCAAACAATAACTATCATACAGGCAAGATTCTTCGATCACAGTGCAATTAGGTTAGAAGACAATAACAAAAACGTACACTAAATACGGCTATTTGGAAATGATTAACACACTTCCAAATAACTCATAGGTCAAAGAAGAAATCTCAATGGAAACTTAAAAACACTCAGAATTGAATGATAATGAAAACATACGAAATGCAGTGAAAATACTTCTTCAAGGATAATTTTTTTTTTTTGCCACGCTGTGGCTTACAGGTTGTTAGTTCTCTGACCAGGGATCAAACCCGGGCACTTGGCAGAAACTACATTTCCAATTTAACCAGTGAGTTAAAGAAGGAGTAGACTTAAAGAAGATAGAGGGAAGTAGATAATAAAAATAAGAGCAGAAATGAAGAAATTAGAAAAGATACAATAGAGAAGAGCAACAAAACTAAAAAAATTGCTCCTTTACAATAATTAAAATATGGACAAGTCTCTGGCAATGAGAATCAAGAAAAAGAGAGAAGGTACAAATAAATATTATAAAAGGGGGGACAATTGCAGAGGAAGCAGATTCCAAAGATGATAGAATTTTATCATCAACTTTATGACAATACATTTGAAAACTTAGAAAAAATAGACATTCTTAGCAAGATATAAATTATTAGAATTGATTCAAAAGAAATAGAAAACCTGAAAGAGTCCTATTAGGGAATTCCCTGGTGCTCCAGTGCTTAGGACTCGGTACTTTCACTGTCAGGGAAATAAGATCCCGCAAGCCGCACAGCACGGCCAAAAAAATAAAAATAAAAATAAAATAAATGAATAGTCCTGTTAAAGAAACAGAAGCAATAGTGAAACAAAACAAAACAAAGCAAAACAGAAAACTTCCCATTAAAAAAAAAAACACACCAGTTCCAGATGCTTTTACAGATGCGTCTCACCAAAATTACAAATATCTGACCATCCCAATCTTATACAAACTTCTTCAGAGAAAAGAAGAGGGATAATATTGTCCCAACTCACTCTATGCAGCTAGGATAATTTAGAAACCAAATCCTAGACGAAAAAAAAAAAACAGGAAAATATCAGGCTCATTTTACTTATCAATATAGGATGCAAAAATCCAAAACAAAATTTTAGCAGATCAAATCCAACAGTATATGTAAAATAAACCATTAAGCTCTTCAGGTAAGTTGGGTTTATCTCCGGAAAGTGAAATTTAATGTTAGGAAAATCTCTAAATGGAATGATGACAACAGATTAAAGGAGAAAAGCCATATGATCATGTCAAAAGATGCAGAAAAAGTCCTTGAATAATTCAACATATATTTGATTAAAACTGTTAGTGAATTAGAAGTAAAGCGGAACTGCCTTTACCTGATCAAGAGAGGTGTTCAAAAATCCTACAATAAGTATCATCCTAAAGAAAAAATGTCAGAGCGTTAAAGTTATGAATGAAACAAACATACCCGCCGTCACCACTTCTGCCTAACGTTGTACTCTATTGTACTCTGGCCAGCACAATGAGACAAGGAAAATAAGCCAAAGGCAACAGGATTATTTTATTTCTCTAAATACATTAAACATAATTATTTTATGTTCTGTGTCTCATAAGTCTAATAACTGGGTTCTTTGCAGATGCATTTCTGCCATTTGTTGTTGTTCATTTTCTTTGGAACTTTATCTGTGGAAATTATTTGAGGCCTAAGATGAAAGTGAGTTCCTCTAACAAAGATTTACATTTGCTTCTGCCAGGCACCTGGGGCGCTACCTGTCTGGGAACAATTTATACTAAATTTTTGGTTTCAGGTTTTTCAGATCACCTCGGTAGAGTGAGTTTGATTGCACGTGAGGTCTAAGTTGTAGTTATGGAATCTCAGGAGGTGACTCTTCCTCCCTACACTCATTGTTATTGCCAAGGTTTAAAACAGATAATTTTCCTTGCAATTTCCTACATGTGGGGATGGGGTGAGTTTTTTCCTAGCTCACGTGTACATTAGAGTAGAGCCCTTTAGGGTTCTAAGTTTAAACAGGGAAGTATTTGCCCAAGTTAAACCCTGTGCTTCATCTTCTTTCCCTCATGTCCTGTCCTGTCTTTCCCTCATGTCCTTCTTTCACAAAAAGTGAAGTTCAGTTTCATATGTTAGCAAATACCCCTGAATCAGTTATTTATTGCCAAAAAATTGTGATATAACACATTATTCAAAAAATCAGTGGCTTAGGGCTTCCCTGGTGGCGCAGTGGTTGAGAGTCCGCCTGCCGATGCAGGGGACACGGGTTCGTGCCCCAGTCCGGGAGGATCCCACATGCCGTGGAGCGGCTGGGCCCGTGAGCCGTGGCTGCTGAGCCTGCGCGTCCGGAGCCTGTGCTCCGCGACGGGAGAGGCCACAGCGGTGAGAGGCCCGCGTACCGCAAAAAAAACAAAAACAAAAAAATCAGTGGCTTAAATTAATAAGCATCTATTATTGCTCAAGAGTCATCAAACTGACTGGGTGGTTCTTCTCATTCAGCTGGTCTCACTTAAATATCTGCAGTCAGCTACGGTTAGGTATATGTCTCTGTCGCTCTCGGCGGGACTCTCTCACATGGTTGGGGGTCAGCTGGCTATAGGCTAGTCTATGATGGTCTTGTCTTGGATAGCAAAGCTCTCTTGTATCTTGTCTCTCATCCGACAGCAGGTTACCAGGCTTGTTCTCAGAAAGGAGGCAGGAGACCAAGAGAAAGAGTAGAAGTAGGCAAGCCTCTTATAGCTTAGGCTTAGAACTGGCACACCATGACTTCTTCCACATTCTATTGGTTAAAGCAAGTCACAAGTCCACCCAGATTCAAGGGGTGGGAAAATAGAGCGCCCTCTTGATGCAGGAAGTTGCAAAGTCATATGGCAAAAGACAAGGATTCAGGAAGAGGTGAGCCCCTTTTGCAACCAATGTGTTACAGCTCCCAAGGCTAACAGGCTTCAGTGCTCTGCTCACTTCTCTGGTTCTGCCTTCACTTAGATTTCGGCTGGAGTAATTTTTATTTTTTTTGCCAGCTCATTGATGAATTTAAGAAGATTTAAAAGTTAAAAAAAAATCATTTATCATGCTTTCAGTGGGAGGGTGAACCAAGCCCCTGGTCTGCCATACTGCTTGATTGACATTTTGATGAATTTCTGTCTCTGTACATGTGTGGCTCTCTACCCTAATTCTCTCTACCAATCTTTGAAACTCTACTCATATGCTTCCGTTATGCTTCTTTACTTCTTTGACTGCCCTTCTTCACCCAGACAGAGCTCTAGACGCTAAAAGTATTTAGCGTCCCTGGCTTGAATCCGTCATTTCTACTAAGGCCTGGCATTCCTAATACAGCAGTCATAATTTGTGGAGTGCAGGGTCCCTTGTTAAAAAATTATTAAGAATTTCAAGACAGTGACAGCCCAGCATAAAGCCTTGTAAGCATGGGGCTCTGTGTGACTGCACCGTTCACATTCCCATGAAGCTGGCTCTCATAGTAATGATTGATTTACGTCTCCATCTCCCTTATACATCACTGGATGGATGTGGGAGAACACTGTCTAAAGTCTGTCTGACTAATCTTTATGCCTCAATGGGCTAGCAAGGTGCCAGGTACAATCAGTAAGTGTTTGTGGAATAAACAAGTGAAAACTACACTATTTCTCAATTCTAAAACACATCAGCTCTTTTATACAACTGTAAGAGAAACGTAGAAAACCATATAAAATGTCCCTATCCATTGTAAGATGCTCTTCCAATTTCAGAATAGTTAACAAAGTATACATCTTAGAACTGAGAAAACATAGTGGTGCCTTTTAGCATCCTAGATGATAGCTGTTATTATGCTTCATGGAAAGTGAGATGCTTCTTGTAGTTCTAAGGGGGGTTCCTAGGATCAACTTTAAATCTTATTTTCCCTGATATCTGCTCTTGGCCGATCCCTAGGCTGGGGAACTATCTGCAACCTTAGCTCATGTTGGAACGTCTTGACTGAACAGGTCATGTGGGCAGCAGGACAGGTGACCAGTCTGCCTATCTCCCACCAGAACTTTATGTCATGTGGCATCTTTAAACATCTTCTTGGGAAATGGAAAAAGGGCTTGACTCCCAGTTTTAATTCACTTGGGCCTGTGACTTCTACTTTCTCTGCCTCAGTCTCCCCCTTTATATGAGGAGGAGAGCCAGTGACCCCAAAGGGGTACAGGGAGAAGGAGGTTGTTGGGTGGGTATTCAATCAGAACTACTCCAAGGTCTATTCCTAGAGAGGAGGATGGTCAGTGTCCCTAGCCTCCCAAGCCCACACCTCACCACCCCAAAGCTTTCAGGACCAGAAAGTGTGGAGGAGGAAAGAGGGCAAGAAGGCTTTAAGGTTGCCCACTACTCTCCACCCCAACTTTCGGAGCCTGGGGCAGTGCTCTCTTCACACTCACCCAGGGAAATCGGAATCCAGAATGAGCCCCTCCCCAAGCGGCTTCCCCAGTGCGCGCGCCCGCCCCCCCATTACAGCATCGCTCTGGGCGCCAAGACGGATTCAAGCCAGGGACTGCTGCAGTCAGCTCTCCTCCGCCTCTCCTGTCTCCTGCAGCCTGTGTCCTGGCTCTGCAGCCTCCGGCTGTGCTTCGGACCGTCCCCTTTCCCTCCCCCGCCCCCGCCTAGGCACGACCCTTGGCTCAGGGCCTAGCGGTGGACGGGCACAGTGGGTACAGGTGGGGGCCCCAGCAAAGTCGACAGGTCTAGCGGGGTTCTCGCTCCACACTGGGGATGCCTGGGCTGTGTGGACTGTGAATGGGGGATGCCTGTCTGTGGCTCTGAGGCCCGGCACAGCGCCCCACCCTGGGAAACAGAGGAAGGGGGCTCTTAGACCCGAGGCCAGGAGCTGAAATCGAGTAGCTCACCCGGGAAACCCGAAGAGTCTCCTAGAGGGATGTGCCCGGGGGGCTGTGTGTGACATTCAGGGTGTGACTGTGCCTCAGTGGGGCGCGAGACCGTGTCTGGGAGGCTGTGTGACTGTTTCCCTAACCGCCCGCCTCTGGGCTGGGGTCTCTGTGCCTAGGCGGCTGTGCGTGACTGTGACACTGTGTGTGCCCGTTCCTGGGTCCCCGGCGGTCCCCGGGGAGGCGGGGGCTTATTCGCCCCCCCACCTGGGTCTCCCCAGCGCTGTCGCTCAGCTAAGCGGGGGCTCCTCTGAGACCCCGGCGGCCGTTCGCGAGCTGCAACCTCGGCCCTCCTGGGTCCCGTGCGGGGGCGGGGAGCTCGGTCCCCTCCCTCTCGCCGGCTCCGGGCTAAGCGGCCGTGCGCGGGGGCGGGGGCGGGGGCGGAGGCGGAGCGCGCGGGCGGGATCCCCCCGCCTCCCCTTCCTGGTCCCCGGGAAATCCAGCCTCCGTGGCTTGGCCGCCTCCCGCTCCCGCGCCCGCAGCCGCTCGGCGCTCGCTCGGGGCTCAGCAGCCAGCGTGGCCCCTCAGCCTGGGGCTCCGCAGTGCCGGGCCCCGTCCTTGCCCGCCCGCCAGCCGCCGCAGCGCCCCCGGCCCGGGCCGCCGGCACCATGTAACCCGGCCGGAGCCCAAGCCGGGCCAGGTAAGGCGCGGAGAGGGGTGGGGACGGGGCCTCGCGCGCCGCGCCCTCTGCAGCGCCCCCCAGCCTCGGCCTGGCTGCGGCCCCGGCGCCGCCCACGCCCCGGGCTCCGGCGGCCTCGGCTCCCGGCCCCGGGATGGGGGAGGACTGGGCCTCCTCCGCCGCCCCCGCCCCGCCCTGGCTGCCCGCGGGCCTGACCGGTGGCGGACCACGCGGAGCGCGGACCGGCTCTCGGGGTAGAGCCGCGTGGCCGCCCGCCCCGGCCCAGCCCTGGGCCGCTGAGGCTTGGGTCTGGGAGGGAGTAGCCAGCTGGGTTGTGGAGGGCAAGTGGCGGTGTCGGGGAGATCCAGAGAGAAGTTTCCTCTGCAGGTGTGTGAGTGCGCGTGCGTGTCACCGTGGGTCTGTGCGTGATTGTGTGTGCCAGTGAGTGTATGCAGCGAGTGTGCGTGTGTCATTGTGGGTGAGTGTGTGCGTGTCAGTGGGTGTATGCCGTGTGAGTATGTTGCTGTGTATGTGTCGGTGGACATGTGTGTGAATGAGTGTGTGTTGTCACTGTGTGTGTGTCTGTGGATGTCTCTGAGTGTGTATGCGAATGGATGTGTGTGTGCCGGTGCGACTGTTTCTGTGAGTGGGTCCAGGTATCTGTGGCCTGTGTGAATGTGTGCGTGTGTGTGTGTGTGTGTGTGTGTGTGTGAGAGAGAGAGAGAGAGAGAGAGAGAGAATGTATACGAGCAGGGTTCACTCTGAATCACTCGCACCTGGGCTTTGTCCCCTCCTCTCCCAGGGGATTTCTGGTGGTATTGGGGATGGGACAGGGAGAGGGGACTTTTCAGAGGTCAGCTCAAACCCCCTCCCCAGGGACTCCTCACCCCTGACTCAGGCAAGAGCTGCATTGCACTTTCCACGTTGGTTCCCACCTTCACCTACCCCATGGGGTACCCTCTGTGATGCTACTGGTTGTGTCCTAGCTGCATGCTGAGGCCCTTGGGCCTGTGGGTGGGGGAGCTGGAGTGTATGTGTCTGTGTGTGCTTCTCCTTCTTGGGGCCTGGAACTTGTGTCACCCCAGTACTGTTTCACCAAGGGCCCTTTAGAGCCAGGAGCTCAGGAGGCCAGGTGGAGGCTTCTGTCCTGTTCTTAGTCATCAGAGCAGGTGGCTGTTTCCAGACTTCCAATCCCTAAATTTCCAAGTTCTGGGTCATTGGTTCAGCCCACTGACTCTGGTGGGTCTGTGCAAAAGCTCTTTGAAGTAATGATAATTAAAAAAAAATGCCCTTATGTCAGTTCAGGGCTTTTAAAAAACGCTCCCTTCTCAACACTTTTCTCATCTTCCTAACAATCCCGGGAAACAGGCAGGGCAGGTTAAGCCATATGAAATTGTCAATATTCAACTGTTTTTGTTTTTTACCTACAAAACAGCAATTTCATGTGGTTCAACTTAATATAATGCCAATTTACAGATGAGGATGTTGAGGCTTGAGAGGTGAATTGCATTCCCCACAATCACACACTGCTAGTCAGTGGTTCGGAAAGACTCCAACCCAGGTCTTTTGGTGACTCAAAGAGCTGGGCTGGGCCAGGGTTAGAGAGTGGTACTCCCTGGTGTGCTCTCTCTGACCCTGGTGGCACTGCCCTCCACCTCCACCCAGCATGCCCTGAGTGCTGGGGCTACTTCTGCACCCAGCTGCCAAGGCCTAAAAGGGAGAGAGGAGGAGAGAAGAGGGAGGGGAGGGAGAGGCTTCGTGAGTTGGCAGTGAATCAGGGTCTAAAAAGGGAGCCGGGAGGGCTAGGGTGGCAGGTGTTTCTAAAAGGAACATGAACATAGGATGAACAGCCTCAGATACAACCCCCGCATCCCCCACCCCCCCGCCCCACTGATCTGGCAGGCAGTGCCCACTGCATTTTATGCCAGGGGGCTCACATCCAAGGAGTGCGCTTGTATGTAGCTCTAGAGTGATGGCCAGGGGAGGAAGCTTAGAATTGACTTGGTCCAACCTCTTAATTACAAAGTGAGGAGACTGAAGCCCAGAGAAGGGAGAGGACTTGCCCAAGGTCACACAGCAAACTTGTGGGTTCCTGGCTAGTTTTAGCCTAGGAACTTTACAACCTTCCATGTTGCTTTCCATTCCTAGAAACCCCCAGTCTCACCCCACGCTCTGCTCATCAAAACTGAGCAGAGGGGATTTGGGGAGAAGAAACAAAGACTCAGTAACCTTAAGGCTGTAGACCCTTCAACCTGGGACCCCTTTCCAAAGAGAAGGAGTTACAGATGTTCCTGGGAATGGGGATTCCTAGCCATACCCACCACTGAGGTAGGCCATTGAGCATCTCTTAATTCCTGCTGAGGGGTTGAAGCTGCTGCAGGCCAGACTCCCAGACTTTCTTCTGTGGCAGCAGCTGCCTTCATCTCTCTCCAGTTGATGTTGGAACTTGGGCTGGCTGAGCTCCATTTTCCTTCATCCCATCCAGTTTCTGATGCATTTTGCCTCATTGGCCTGATGGTTCCTTACTTCATATGTTCCTGTTAGGTAGAGAAACTTCTGGGGCTTGTCTGATTTTGGAGGGGTCTGTGGTTACCCTTAAACTCTTTCTAATTAAGCCTTCCAGGAGCCTGGGCTAAATGATAAAGATAAGTGTTCCCGGGCTTCCCTGGTGGCTCAGTGGTTGAGAGTCCGCCTGCCGATGCAGGGGACACGGGTTCGTGCCCCGGTCCGGGAAGATCCCACATGCCGCGGAGTGGCTGGGCCCGTGAGCCATTGCTGCTGAGCCTGCGCATCCGGAGCCTGTGCTCCGCAACGGGAGAGGCCACAACAGTGAGAGGCCCGCGTACCGCAAAAAAAAAAAAAAAAAAAAGATAAGTGTTCCCATTTTACAGGTGGGAAAATCAGAATTCATAGAAGTGCTTCCTATTTGTTTGGTTTTTCTATTAATCTACTGAGATCAGTAGAAGAGGTTCTTTTGAGTGAGGGACAAAAGAGCAAGTGACAACAGGAGGTTTTGTCCAGAGGGGCTTCTACAGACCCCTTCCAGTGTCTTCCCTCCCCATGGTCAGGAAACCGTTCCAGCATCTGATTTCATCCCACTTGGTAGATTCAAAGCTTTGTCTCTCAGTGGGGGTTGGAAGAACAGCTGCATACCCTCCACTCTACAAGCAGTACATCTTGATTCCCTCTTTACCCACCCCCTCCCCCAGGTCTGAAGGCTGCTGGCTCAGCGGGCCTCCTGCCGTCTGGGGAGTCTGGGTTTGAGCTGGGGTGAGGTGGTGGCACCATCGTTATGGCAACGCACTGCCAGCTCATCGTTGCTAATAACTTGTCAAGTCCCTGGGCTCAAATGCAGCATGCCTTCCCATCAGTCCTTCTCCCCATGTTACAGAAAGAAAAAGTGAGGCTGTGAGGGAAGGGCCTGTGAAAAGGGAATCTGGGGAGGTGGGTGGCCTTGTCCTTGGGGTTTTAGCTGGAGAGCTGCGAGGAGGTCGCTTGGGGACTGGTTGACACATACGATTATATAAGTTTGCGTATGACTGCATGGGCTGTTACATGTGGATGCACTCAGAACATACTTGTATAAACCTGTACATGCTAGCTGACATGTTCATGTGCTGTTACACAGCGGTCCACATGCAAACACTCCTCCAAGCATCAGAACGTGCTTGTGCATGAATACTGCCTCTGCCCTCTGAACATAAGGCACCCGAGAAATCTGGGTTTGTGGGGGTGTCCAGGTATGTGGGTGGGGATCTGATCTTTTTCTGATGCTGCTTCAAAGTGTCTTGTTAACAAAGGGACAGAATGGTCCCAGGGTTCCTTTTTCCTTCCAGTCAAGAGCTCAGAATGGGAATGGGCTGGGGATGGTGTGAGCTCCTAGCTCCCCAAGGCCCCTGCGTTTATGCCCTTTGAGCTCAGGTATCTCCTGCCCCCCTCACTCTCTGTTCTTTCTCATCCTTCCCTCTTCCTGTGTGTAAATATTAAAGAGCTGAGCCTGCAGGGCTGATGTAGACATGGGGAGAGAATGAAATTGAAGGATTCCCTCGCCCCCATCCCGACACCCCCCCCGCAGTCCTCCGCTCCTGCCTCCTCCCCTCTCCCTTCTCCCCTCCCCTCACTCAGTGCTTCCACATGTCTCTCCTCCCCCCAGTCCAGATGGGAGCTGGCTCCTTCGGAAAGGGGGCTCAGAACGGGGTGTGGGGAGCTACCTCTCTCTGCCTCCCCCCGCCATATCTGCTTACAGGGCTGGGGGCCCCCACGTGAGTATTTATTTTATTTTATTTTTGGGGGGGTGGTTGAGAAGGAAAGTGGTTTTAGAACCAGCTGTGAGTGGCGTTGAGAGGCTCAGGGCTGAAAGGAGGTGGGTGGGGTCCTCTCTCTAGGCTCACTCAGGGAAGCCTGGAGTCTGGGTTTCTTTTCTTTCTTTGGACATAGAGGGAAGAGAGGAGTACCAGGTGCCTCCGGTGGATGGGAGCGAGTGTGGGAGGGGCAGGGGAAAGGGGCTTCTGTACTAAACCGGGGGTGTAGTGGGGTAAGCCTTTCGTTTCTGGCATCCTGGGTTTCTGGCAACAGGACCGCAGAGTGGCTGGGAGCTGTCCCAAGTGCTGAATTGGACTCGGTGGGATTTGCTCCTTTGGAACTGTCCCGGGTATTGAATGGGGCTGTGTTGGGGGCCCAATGATGGAGAGGCTGCTGGGCAGTGCTGAGGGCTCACTAGAAAAATTCTCCCTGATGACCTACTTTCCAAGGACAGGATCCCTGGACGGAAAGATAGATTTTGGGGTCCTTCCTCTGACCTTAGGCCTCACGGTTCCTAACGGTATTTGGGAAAGGGACTCCTCTTTTCCTGTTTCAGTTCCCCTCTCCTTTCCAAAACCACCCGACTGTTGGTGTGGGGGTAGGGATGGAGGGTGATGTTGCGGTTGTGAGCTCTCTTCTCTTGGGTAGTTTTTAGTGCAATAAGCTTAGGGGTATTGGCACCAGCCTTTCTCCTACTGGGTCCCAGAACTTCAGGCTCAAGGCAGATCTGGATTAAGAGACTTCAGGTTTTGCTGGTTAGGCCTGGGGTGCGTAGAGCTCAGGAGTTTAGGATAATTTGATTGACCATGTAGCATCCCCCTGCCCACCATACTTTCAAACTCAGGACAGGAGACAGTGACATTTTCTGCAAGCCTGTCTCATGCTTTGCCCACCCCAACCAGAGCTCAGAGCAGCATTTGGGAGAGACTTTGTTGGGGAGAAAGATTTCCAAGCAAAGGACTTAAGGAGTGGGTGGGATTGTTCAGTGCCATGCAGCAGAGAAGGAGGAGGCTACTAGAGATGGGGCAGTGGGAAAAGAGAAAAATCTGGGGGGGAGAAAAAGGATTCAAATCGGGGGATGGGGGTCTGGATTTCAGTTCTTAGCTCCCTTGTAAATCTTTCCCGCACTAATCTAGGGTCAGGATCATCTTAATTTTCTGGGTTCTTATGCTCCATCTTTGTAAATCTGAAGGGAATAGAGCAAGGACTTATTTTTCCAGGTCCCTTCCCTTGTCATCCCAGGGGGATGAGAGCCAAATGTCAGGACATGCAGATGAGGCTGTGGGGGAACAACAGACAGGAGTGGATGATAGCAGCTTCACCTCCCATCCCCAAGGAACAATCAAATATTCAAATGGGATCCTTCTTGAGGGGAGAGGAAGGAGAAAGTTTCTGGATGCTGGGCAAAAACTGGGTGTGGCAGGGAGTTCAAAAAAAAGGGGAGGTATTTAGGGACCCCACACTGAACCCGTTCATCCCTTTCCAGATGTGACTTCTACTTACTAAGGAGCCCCTCACCCATCATGTTTTTGATGTAACTCATCAAGATGATTCCTCCCTTCTCTAGCTGCTTGGGAGGAGCTGAGTTCTCCTATGCTGTGGATGCTGGGAGGTGGTGGGTGTGGGTGTGGGTGCCTGTTTGGGGAGGGGAGGTGTTTGTGCTCCACTCAGCTCCCTTGGTTACATAACAGCTTTGATAAGACTTTACTTTGGAGCTGCTGCTACTGCCTGAAGCAGTCACCCCTCCACCCCCACATGGAACGTTGGATGTCCACCCCCTTCTCCCTGGCCCATTGGAGGGTCCTGCTATTCACGACCCAGTGTTCCAGCAGCTGCCTTCCTGTTGGGAGGTGTCTTCAGCTTGCTCCCCTGCTCCCTACCCAGCTCCTCTTTTCTAAATACTTGCTTCTTTTATTATTGTGAGCCGAGATCAGCCCCTGCCCCTTTACGTTTTTAAGCCTCCAGGCCTACCCTGTCTTTGCTGGGGCCCTTGGCTGGGGTGGGAGGGGTTCACTGAACATCATGAAGCTGCCCCCTAGGGAAGAAGAGAAGCATCCCCAAGAAGTTTTAAGGCCCAGGGATAATTTTCTTACTGTTCCTCCCTCTGCCCCAATAGCTGTTTTGGAGTCTGGGAGCCGTGGACCATACCCAGAGATACTGGGAGGAAGAACTCTGGCCTTGATATTTTCTCTTCATTTCCCCTTTCAGAATTAAAAAGTTGTATATATATGGGAGGTGGGGGCTGCCTGTTGGGTGGAAAAAGGTGCACCTATTCTGAGGTGTACCTACTCCATTGTTCCCTGCCTCCCAGGTTGTCTGTGGAAATATTGGTTATTCCAGGCATGAGACAAGGGGATGACAGAGCCCTTTTTTGGAATGACTTTTGTTTTCTTTGAGTGGGTAGGAATGGAGTATATCCAGGAGTGGGGCATATCCTATTGATAATAGGAATAACTTTCCAAAATGAAGTGGGAGACTGGCAAGAGGAGAGAGCAAACGCAAACTTGTGATGTCACTTGGAGAGAATGTGGACTCCTGGCTTTGTGCACATCTCTGCTATTCCAGTGCATGTGCATGTGTATTCCTGCCTGTGAGTGTGTATGTGACTGTGTATATGTCCATACGTATGTGTGAGTATGCTGTATGAATGGGTACACATTTATGAGTTTGTGTATTACGTGATATGTATGTATGACTCTATGTATGC
Source organism: Pseudorca crassidens (assembly GCF_039906515.1). Classification (NCBI taxonomy): domain Eukaryota; kingdom Metazoa; phylum Chordata; class Mammalia; order Artiodactyla; family Delphinidae; genus Pseudorca; species Pseudorca crassidens. The sequence continues at coordinate 27,785,862 of NC_090297.1, read as the reverse complement.
GTCTATGTATATATGTGACCATAAAGGCAATTACTTAAACCCGTGTGTGGGAGGGTGCTCACCCAACCATACATATATGTGAGTGTAAGTATGCATGTGAGCATGTATGTGGGGGCACATGAATTAGCAGCATGTGAATATGTGTACATAAGTTGAGTCATTCATGTGAATAAATGTGACAGAAAGAATGAGACGGAGAGATTCTGACTAAACACTGGAACTGTCCAAAAGTTGTTTTCACACAAGCTTGAACTTGATCCACTCTCATGCCTGTGGCTCTTTTCCAAAAACCAGGCTCCTCGAGGTGTCTCAAGTTATCTTCTCATGGGGACCCAACTCTTCCCTGCCACCATCCGTATGAAAGGATCTTGCAGAGGAGAAAACTGTACAGGCCTTGGGGACAGCTGAGAAAGGGAGCTGAGCTCAAGGCACATCAGATGCTATGGTGCTCAGGGGTGTATGTAGGGGAAAGAGTTTGGGAGCTTGAACGTTACTGCTGAAGTTTCAAGAATGAAGCAGAACAAGCTGGGCTTAGTGGATGAAAGGGGTAGGGATTTTTAGGGAGGCCCAAGTGTGTGCATCAGCTTCACACATGGGCGTGTGTACATGTATATGTGTGCATTACTTGTCTACGCCTTAATATGCATGTCTGAACATAAATGCACTTTCTAAAATGTATACATACACGTGAAAAATCTACAGGAATGTACATACCAACAGAGGGATTTGTCGACATGTACATACACGCTAACACACATATGCATATAGACAGAGTAGAAGAAATACGTGGGCATGTGTTAATACTGGCCTGATTGCCACCCACGATGACATACACGTGCACCTCACTCACCCAGGTTAACAACAGCCTACAAATAGTCCCTGTTCCATCACATGTGCCCCCCCCAATTCATCCATTCATTCAGCCAGCGTTTTTCTTATGTCGGTGATGCGCCACAGACCGTGCTGGACACTGGTGATGGTCCTTGACCTCAGGTAACTTACAGTCTAGAGAAGGTAAAAGACCTGGACCCAAGTAAGGAGAGTGTTCAGGAAAGTAGGAGGACGTAAGTGTTCACGGGGGCAAGTGGAGGCCTATGGAGGGCTTGGTCAGTTCTGGAGCGGGGAAGGGAGGGGTTTGGTAAAGGAGCCATAGAAGAGGAGGCCTTTGAGCCAAGGCTTGAACAGGTGTTCACCAGGTGGGCAGAGGTAGGAAAAGGTGGTTTAGTGACAGGAAATGTCCCAACTGGTCTCCCTACCTCCACCCTTGCCAGCCCCTCCTCCAGAGAGTCTCCCCACAAAAGCAGCCAGCTTAAGATGAGATCATGCCTTTCCAGTGGCTTTCCATCTCACTCAGAGTGAAATCCTAAGTGCTTAGTGGGGTCGGAGTGACATAAGTGCTGTGTGTAAAATAGCCTCCAGGGACCTCCCTGATCTCAGATGCCACCCCTACAAGTGCCTCCCTTCGGTTCCACAAAGATGCTGAGCACAGCCTCACGTTGGGGGCCTCTGCTTTTCCCTCAGCCCGAAACGCTCTCCCCTCCAGATACCCACATGACTTGCTCCCTCGCTTGATTCAAGTCTTTGCTCAGAAGTCACTTTTTTGGAGAGGCCTCCCCCACAGTCTTTTTTTTGTTTGTTTGTTTTTGTTTTTGCGGTACGCGGGCCTCTCACTGTTGTGGCCTCTCCCGTTGCGGAGCACAGGCTCCGGACGTGCAGCCCCAGCGGCCATGGCTCACGGGCCCAGCCGCTCCGCGGCATGTGGGATCTTCCCGGACCGGGGCACGAACCCGTGTCCCCTGCATCCGCAGGCGGACTCTCAACCACTGCGCCACCAGGGAAGCCCCACAGTCTATCTTAAATAGCCCCTTGTCATGCTGTCCTCTCACCTCCCCTTTTTAAAAAATAATTCAGCACTTACCACTTCCATTATTTCATATATTTGTTCATCATCTCTTTGTCCATTAGGAGAGAAACTTCATGAGAATGGAGCAAGAGAATGTTTTGTTCACTACTGTACCTACTGTGTCCAGAAGAGTGCCTGGCTCGGAGGCACTCAATACGTATCTGTTGAATAAACAGATTTTAGGAAGATCGCACTGGCAGCCAGTGAGGAGAGTGGATCGGGCTGGGCCAGGATACAGGCAGGGAGATCAGTTAGGAACCCATTGTAAGAGCTTTAGTGAGAACTTAGGATGAGGGCAGCCTGATGGAGAACGTTGGGAGTGGAGGTGGAGACAGGGAGATACAGTGTCCAAACACGCGCATGTATGCACACACAGGCACACGTGTGCACATGTCATATTTTAGCCGGTGACATCTACTATCTTAGTCGCGGAAGGCTAAGGAAGAAAGTAAAAGTGTCTTTATATGTAAATTGGTACGTATGTCATGAACACCCAGTGACAAGCGGGACAGCCTCCAGCTAACCCTGGATGATGGGATCTTCTCACCACCACCCCACATATGTCTACCCCTGTCAGCCAGGCTGCGAAGGGCTGCCAGGCAGGTTCCATTTGATCAGTGACGCAGGGCCCCTGCCTGAGGGAATAGGGATAGGGCACAGGGTGCTGAGCGGTGGAAAGGGTCTTTGGAAGGCAGAGTCACAGAGTCTGAGAGACACACGGGGAGAAACACGTGGATCCTGAGAGGGGTGCTCAGAGCCCGTGAGGAGCTCAGGCCTGGCCGAGACTTCCTGAGGCCAGATGTGGTGGGAGGCAGGACAGCATCCTCAGGCAGCCTCCACTTTCTAGCCCTCACCTTTCCCTGCCCCCACTCCTCTCCCTCTTCCACTCTGGTCCCGTTTCCTAGCCGGGTGGGTGCCTTGACCAAGTATGGGCTTAGGAGTGAGTGGTTCCCCACTAGGGTGTGGGAGTTCCGGGATGTGGGGACACCCAGGGAACTGGGACCCGATTTCTAGCGGACAGGCTGGGGCTTTGGCGGTAGGGAAGGAATCTCTCTGAGAGGCTCAGCTGTGTCTGATTTCCTCTCTAAGGAAAAAGCATAGAGACTTGAGCTTGTGTTGCAGAATGAGGAACTGAGGTTAGACCTCAGGCACGACCATTCAGCTTCTAGGGTGAAGTGACTGAAACTTGGTACCTGGGGAACGCTTGGAGGCGGGCTGGTAAGAAAAGGAGGAAGAGGTGGGACCTGTGGGTCAGCCCCGCTCGTGCCGCTGCCTGACCTGCGTAGGGGGCGGGCCCTGAGGCCTAAAATCCGCGTTGAGAGATCCTCCGCAACCCCTCCAAGAGCTGGGTTGCCTCATTTCCAAAAGCTAGAGCCCCTTCCAGGTTCCGGGGTGTATGATGGGGACCTTCTGCCAATCTCTCCTCTCATCTGGACCAGGGGCGGGGGCGCTGCCGCCGCTCCCCTCCCACCTGGGCTCTGAGCGTGGGGGTTGGGCCGAAAGAGCCGCCAGAGCCGCCCACCTGCCCGCGGTGTCATGGCAACGACTCTGCCCACGTGGACGACGAGGAAAGGGAGGAGAAGAGAGGAGAGGAGGCACCACAACAGACAGGAGAATGGGAGGGGGCTCCTCAGGGTCTTGCACGCGGGAGCGCCCATCCCTCCAGCTTGGCCCAGGGCCCCCGGGGCAGGGTGGGGCTTGTGCTCCCGGCCTGGCCTCAGAGAGTGCGTGTCCTTGGGCGTCCTGAGTGATGACAACCTTGGCCTCCTGGGCTGGGCGCCCCCCCCAGTGGAGTCCTGGGGGAGATGGGGCTTTGGCATGTGCAGACCTCTCCTTCTCGCCCCACCCCACAAGTCCGGGATGGTGCCTGGGGTTGAGGGGATGAGAGCACGACCTACTTCTCCATTTTCTCACTATTTTTCAAAAGGAAAATGACCCACTTTTCAGCCAATCGGACTGGGGCCTTTTCCCAGGCTCATTCCCTGAGCCCCCCTGCCCAGGCCTCTGCTCCATCCTCAGCCTGTTAGTCACGTGCTGGACCCACTTCCTGAGGGAAGCAGGTGCACCTGTGTGGAGGGTCCGTCCCTGCCATCTGCGGCAGGCAGGGGAGGGGCCTATTCCAGGGGTGGCCAGGGCCTGAGTGATTTTACGTCAGCCCCCCTTTGGGTTGACAGTCCCCATTGACGGCCATGGTCCTGGGCACTTTGAGTGTCCTGTCTGCCATCCCCTTACACTGCTAGGACGCACACCGTGGAGGGGCAGGAAGGACTCTGGGGAGGGTGGGAGAAGGACTGTACCCCTCCTCTCACTCTGTATTAGTGGGTGATGGTGGGCTGTCTTCCCAAGCTGCACCATTTCCATGTGGAAAGGGAGAGCCGGTAGCACTGGAGAACCATGTCTGTCTGTCTGCCTTCCAGAGAACCCTCCTAGAGAGTTCTGTCTATGCCTCTCTTCCCAAGCCCCTCCTCCTCTCTAGGATATTGGTCTGGGCCTCAGAGCCCCCTCCCTCCCTCAGCTATATTGGCTTGGGCTGGCTTGGGGGGGGTGATTAGGGATTTAATTATTTAGTTTCTCCAGCTCAGTAGATTAATTCCATCCATCACAGGCAGGCTGAACCATCTCCCGATCTTTGGGTTGCCTGGCCAACCCCAGAGGGAGGCAGCATCATTGCTCACCTGGGCCTAGTATTGGATCTGGGAACAATGGATAAAGTTCTTGTTGGGGGAGGATTTAGTGTATGACATTGAGCAGATGTGGGTGCTTAAGTGATGTGAAATGAACATGTATGTCGGTTGTGTGGGGATAAACATGTGAACGTGTATGTGAGGTTCTGTATCTGCACAGCTTCTGTGTGCACAGGCATCAATGTCCATTGGATGAAAATGCACGTGCGTGTGGACCCTTGTGGGAACAAGTTTGTGTATATCTGTGCACATTATGTGATGATGACTAGCTATTTGAGGACAAATGCCATGTGAGTTGCGTTGGATGAGTCTGCATGGCTGTGTAAGCTGCTTCTGGAGAACACGTGTGTTAAATTGTGAATAAGCAGTCTTGGGACCGGATGCCCATGTGCAAGGGAGGGATGGCAAGGGTGGAGGTTTCCTGAGGCTGAGTGATGAATCAGGGCACACTGAGGGTCCACCTGGTGACCTCAACAGACCAGTTTGGTCAGAGAGAGATGCTCTTTTAGACCTGCCAGGGGTTGGTCTCCTAGTGGTTGAGAGTGTCAGGCCAGGACTAGATCCAGATTCAAATCCTCCACCACCTGTGTGACTTTGGGCAATTTTCTTTGCATTTCTTAGCCTCAATTTCCTCATCTGTAAAATGGGAATAATAATGGAACCTACTACAAAGGATGGTTGCGAGGCCTACACAAAGAAGTACATCTAAAGCACTTAACACAATGCCTGTTCAGTTGTAGGCATTCAAAGAGCTGAGCCTTACACTTCAGAGTTGAAAGGTACCAGAGGGTGTATGATCTGAAATGTGTTCTGTGCTTGAATGCATACTATACCATCCTCCAAAGTGGTCCTCCAATCTCAGCTTATATGCCTCCCTGGACAGGACACTCCCAGCTCTTCAGGAAACCCACGTCACACTTTACCAGCTCTGCCTGCTGGAGAGTTCTGGTCCGGCTGCAGGGAGTCATTTCCCTCATGCCTTCTCCCATTTCTCTCCCTATTTCTGTGCACCAGCCGAGGGGTGCTGCTTCTTGATGGCTCAATTATTGATCTTGAACTTATTGAGCATCTACTATAAGCCAGGTTTTGTTTATACAGAGATAGATCAGATGGATCCTGGTTTTCAAGGAGCTCACAGCCTGCAGACAGCTATTTATCCTACTGTGTTGAAGTATGGGACCTTAGTGAAGGTAGCAACTGCTGTGCTCTGGGATTGATGAGGAGGGCACGCTTAGGTGAGGTTTCTCGGAAGAGAGGATACTTGAACTGCATCAGAGGCAAAGTTGGGAGGACAGGCTTTCCATACGGAAGAATCTCATAGTCTGTGCTGACTCCTCTCCCCATACTCTCTCCCGTTGTGGTCCTAGCTCCTGCTAAGCCCGGAAGTCCAGCGAGGAGAGCAGGGGTTAAGACACCCTGGCTGCTGGGGGAGGATCAGGCAGAGCAGAGGGGAGGGAGGGGGCACCACGTCAACCTGGCAGTTAGCCAACCAACTAGCCCTCATCGGGTCCCCTGGGGGCTGGCTCTGTGCTTGACTTCCCTGTAGGAGAGGCCCAGAGAAGACAGACCCTGGTGTGGGCAATCCTGGCCCCACCTCTCACAGAGAGCTTCCAGGACAGTGTGCCAACCCAGGAGGCAGGCTTCATGGGGCAGCAAGACACCTGGGCCAGAGAGTAGCACAGGCCACAGGCCTGGCCTGGCTGAGAAGCTGCTGCCCAGGGGACCCTTGCCATGGACTTGGGATTCTACCTGTTGTTTTCTAATGGCCCTAGAAGGTTCAGGTTTGGCAGCATCCTGGAGGCCAGGGCAGCGTCAGCCCAAATCTCATCAAACACATACAAATAAAAGAAGGCACTAGGGTGCTCACGTCAGGAGAAGCCAACGTGTGGAAACATATGTGCCAGTTGCCTTGAACAGATCAGCTTATTTTCTCATTGCCACAGCCTTAGAAGGTAGGTATCGTTATCCCTATTTTACAGATGACCAAATTGAGACTCATGGTCACGCAGGTAGACTGAGATGAAATGGTCGGAAGCAGATGATTGTCTTTTCAATACCGAGCAATAAGTTCACCGGGCTTTCCCTCCCGGATCCTTGGAGTTGGAAGAAAGACCACCAGCCCTGGCTGCGGGGATCAGTGGGGTCTACAAATCAAGGGCGTCTAGTTCTCTCAGATGCCATCATCTTTGGCCACCAGAGCTGCTCTGCTGTCTTCAGCATGCTTAAGGGGTGGGAGGTCTTCAAAAGGAACCTAGGCAAACAGAAAGTCCTGGGTGAAGCATGAAACAAATGAGTATTCAGGGTTTGGGCTCTCTGATGCATACCTGATTCAGGTATGGCTACAGCCTCTGACTGAGGCTGTCTGAGGAACCCTGTCGAAGGCGCTGCTCCCAGATCGCACATGTCTTAGTGTTTTCTCCCTGGCAGTCAGGAGCTAACCCTCAGCTCTGTGCTACTTGACCCGCAGTACCTTAATCCTCATGACATCATGGTGAGAAAAGAGCTAGGCTTGTCCCCATTTGGAAGGTGAGGAAACTGAACTAGAGAGAGATGCAGGGACTTCCTTAAGGCCACGTGTCTAGTAACTGGTGGACCTGGGACATGAACCCAAACAGTTGTCACTCGGGACCCATCACCCACAGTCTCTCTCGTTAGCCATCCCTGACCAGGGTCCTATAGGAGTCTAGTCCTGGGATCCTGCCTCTCAGCGGTTGGCTGGGATGACTTCCCCAAAGCAGACTCCTGGAGACCTTCAGGAGGGGGAGCAGGGACAGGCTGAGCAACCTGAGGATTGATGAGTTGACAGAAAGGGAAGAACGGGCCCAAAGCAGTTGGCTGTGGCCGCAGCTAGCGGGTATGAGGGGTGAGGCTGGTCAGGCGGAACTGTATCTCGTAGGGCATTTGGTAGCCCTGGAGAAGCCTGAACTTTGCTTCTGGTGCCTCTGGGCTATATGGCCCCAGCTGGGAGAGAAGCTGGGACCCAGAGAGTCTGGAGGAAGAGACCTATTTGGGGCTGGGAGATTCCCTCCTCACGGTCTCCTCCTTCTGCTCTGCAGTGTGGGGAGTGTAAATTTCCCCCTTCATTCCTCTTTCCCCTTGCTGCCTTCCTTGAACTCTGCCAAGGGGCACACCTCGAGAGCCCCAGACGTGGCTGGAAAAGAACCATCTTTACCTGCCATTTGAGAGGGCCTAGATAAACAGTGACGAACAGGGCTGGGTTTGGTGGCGGGATTTCGAATACCAAATCCTCCAGGGGCTCTCTAGAGCCCTTATAGGGAAAGGAGCGGAGGCCCTTTCTGTGGGCTGCTGGACACAGGAGTGGAGTGGAAAGTGACGACATTCATTCATGCGATAGATACTTTTTGAGCACCTGTTCGTGCTAGGCATTGCTCTAGACACTCAGGATACTGCAGCACATAAGACAGACTTAGTCCCTGCCCTCCTGGGGCTTATATTCTGCTATGGGGAAACATACTATAAACATGTAATAGATAAAGAAAATAATTTCAAAGAGCAATAGTGCTATGAAGGCAATGAAACCGGGTGATGTAGAGCGTTTCTGGGGGATGGAGTCCGACTTTAGTTAGAGAGTGGTCAGGGAGGGCCTCTCTGAGCTGAGACCTGAGAGAGGAGACAGAGGAAGCCATGGGAATATCTGGGGCAGAGTGTTCCAGCAGAGAGAACATCAAGTACAAAGCCCCCTGAGGTGGGATTTTCAAAGAGATTATGGGTAGTGTGGGTTATTCATGGGCTGAGCGCTGTCCAACGGGTCAGGAGATGGATTTAGACTTGGATCTTCCTGTGTCTCAAGTGTTTTGGAGCAGAAAGCCCATTTTCTGTAAAATTCCTACCCTAAACCCCTAGGAAGAGTTGATTAAATGAAGTAATAAAGGTGAATGAAAAAGATCCCAAACCTCCCTCCTGTTCTGTTCCCCCTCCCTTCTTTCCACTTTCTGGGGTAGTGAGAGGAAGAGAAGGCTTTTCCAGGGTCCTAAGGGTGGGGGCTGGGCACGAGGCCTGCCGAGTCTTCAGTGACAGAGCTGGGTAGCGAGGTTGCAAGAGGCCAGGGGTGAGGAAACCAGCCCAGCTGTGGAGATCCTGCCGAAGGCAGCTGAGAAAAGCCAGTGCTGAAATGGTCAAGGGGGCTGGGACAGCCCTGGATGCAGGAAAAGGCTGGGGCTGAGGAGGAATTCCTATCCGTGGGCATGGGAGTGTGGGCTACAGGTCAGAGGCTCTGTGTTAGGGCCCCCCACTAGCTGGCCCCTTCACCGGGGACGGAGCCCCAGCCTCTGAGCTGCTGTCAGGATAGGGGGTGGAGGAGGACTGGAAAGGGAAACTGAGGCAGAATCCTGGCCAATCTGGTTAGGTTGACACAGGGAAAGGGGGTGGGAAGGCAATGCCTGAAACTTTGAGGTCCCAAGGGCACACGTAGCTCACCCGCAGGTGTGGAGGAGCCTGGGCCTACAGCAGCAAAATGAATTCCAGGCCTCACTTGCTGTAGGTGCTGCTATGTTGGAACTGGTGAGGGGATGACCTCAGAGGCTCCAGTGTGAGGGGACTAGAGAAGGCTGATCCACAGCAAGAGAGCAACTGTACCCTTTGCTGCCATCTGGACCATCATGTCCAGCTTGTAGCTCTTCCAGACAGCTTCTTGGGGGAAGGCATGAAGCAGTTAATACTTGATTTCTGAAATCTTTATCTTTGCCCAAAGCATCACTTTGTGTCAGCCTTTGAGACCCTGGCTTTTGTCGAAGGCACCTTGCTCCTTGGCTGCCCAGGTGTGGACAATCTTGAGTAAGAACTGCTTTTTTCCAGTAGAATACCTTCGGTCTTATATAGCTGTCCCAGAGATACTAAGTGACCTACTCAAGGTCACACTGTAAACCAATGGAGGAAGTCGTAAAAATGAAAATGCAAATACGGATAGCTACCTTTATTGAGTATTCACCATGTGCCAGGTGCAGTATTATATGCTTTACCTGGTTAACCATCACATCCTTCATCCCTTTCTGATGGTGCTAATATTATCCCCATTGTACAGAAGAGAAAATAGGCTGAGAGAGGTGAATCACCTGCCCAAGTACACACAGCTAGTAAGTGAATGGAAAGGGGCTTTAATAGAGTCTGACAACAGAGGCTATACCAATAACTGCTTTGATCCAGGGAGTTTGGGAGTCACCTAGGTCTCAAGAAAGGAAAATCAGCTGGTTTGGCCACACAGGGTCCTGGGGGAGAGGACAAGAAACCACTGTGACTCTTTCCTCTGCAGCCCTTTTCCTTCCTCCATTTCCCATTGTTTTTCTGGAAGGTAATTGCTTGGGGCAGTGACAACCTCCTGGCGAATTACACAGCTGGTTTCCCAGTGAGATTTGTAACAACAACTCTGCCAGCCTGGCAGCCCCCAGCAAGTTCCAGTTTAAGACACTAATTGCTGGATTGTGTAGTTGGTGCTAAATTGGGTAATTTCTCGGTGACAGCATGTGTGCCACTTCTTCCAATCCCAGATAGATGCGAGCTGCATCAGAGAATGTGTCACTCACAGCACCCTCCTAGCCTCCTTCACTCCCCACTTCCTAGCCAGCTACAGGCAACTGCAAAAGCAGCTGCTCCCCTGGGCTCAGAGGTTCGCCATCTGGGCAGCTCTCTGTGTGCTGGTGGCCTGGGATAGTAGATAGATGACTTGGTGCAATAAAATGGGGGAAAGTAGCACCAGCATCCAGAGTTGTCAGAGGGTTTCAGGGAGCTTCCTTTATTCTGTACTTATCTGACCTTGGACTTGGAACAAATTCAGTACTCACCACTCAGGGGAAAAGGCTAAACCACACTTTGGTTACCTCTGGAGTGTGTAGTATGTGTGTGGTTCTTAGTCATTTGTTTCCTTTTTAAAAAACAAAACAAAAAAACCAAATTCATTACTGTGTTCCTTCAGAAGGGTGTTTAATCCGTTTGGCTTCCCTGAGCAGCAGCCCAGGTATGAGGAAAGCTCAGGCCTTGGAGTGGGACTACACTGGGTTTGACTTCTGGGTTTGTCACCAACTGTATGACCTTGGGACGGTCAGCCCCTCCAAGCCTCAGTTTCTTCTTCTGTAAATTGGGAGGTGGGGATAATATCTATCCCTTGGCATAGTTGTGGGAATTAAAATGTCATAAGTGAAAAGGATCTTGTTCTTTATAGGCTTATATTCACTCAACAAACACCTGCCATCTACCAAACATTGTTCTAGGAGTGGGGGGGGGGTAATGCAGTGAATAAGATGGACGAAATTCCTCCACTTACATGGAGCTTACATGCTCCATGTAAGAGAGACAGACAATTTCTGAATCACACAAATTGACAATGGTAATGATAGAAGAGCTATAGAGGTACACAGTGCCTTGAGAGCACACAGCAGGGGGATCTGACCTAGTCAGGGAGGCCAGAGAAAGCTTCCCTGAGGAAGCAACAACCGGGCTGAGATCTGAAGGGTGTGTAGGAGTTAGCAAGGCAGAGGTGGACGGGAAAAGCTTTCTGGACGGGTAGGGGGTGGGGAATAGGCCCCGTGATGGGAGAGATCATGGGACTGCAGAAAGACTGGCCTGGCTGGAGCAGAGGAAGCAAGGGGGAGAGTGTTGTGAGCAGAGTTTGGAAGCCCAGGGAGGGCCAGAGCCTGCAGGCCTTGTTGGATGGGTTAAGGCATTTTATCCTAAGAACATCAATAAGCCAGTGAAGAGTTTTAACCACAGAAGTGACATGATCAGATTTGTGTTTCCAAATGACCATTTGGATTGGAGCCGGGTAAGAACGGAAGCAGGGAGACCATTTAGGAGGCTTTTGCAGACGTCCAGGCAGGAGATGATGTTCTGAGGTAGTTGGATTAGTTAGCAGTGTTTTCTGCTGCAAATACAGAAAATCTGGCCAACAGTGGTTTAAATAAGGAGGAGTTTACTCCTTCCTGCATTTAGGCCTGGAGGAAGGCAACTGCTTTATGTCGGAGCCATGGCTCAGTGACTCCAGGGCCAGCATTTCTGTGATTCTCTAGGCCTTTCTTTCATGGTGGCAAGACAGCTACCCTAGCTCCAGGCATCATGATTGTATTCAAGTTGAAAAGAAAGGGAGGAAGGATGGTACTTGCAAGCCCCATCCCTTTTATTATAAAGGCAAAAATCTTTCCCAGAATCCCTCATCAAATTTTTATGTATATATCGTTAGCTACAAGTGAATCATGTGGCTTCTAGGTACAAGGGAGGCTGGGAAAGGGGAAAGGAGGTTGAGAATGAGTTTTGGCTAGTCAGCCGACAGTGATTTGGTGCATATGGAAATAAGTGGGCAGATCTATTTTTAGGAAGCGGAATCCATAGGACTTGGCGATGGATTGAATTATTAGTCCCCTCCTCGCTTGTTTTTCCTGCCTGTGGATTATGTTTAGTAAGGAGGTGGCAGCAGAAGGTATGTGATCATAAGTGTGATATATAGGAGGAAGTTTATATAATGGAATCTATATCAATTAAGTCTTCTCTTTAGGAAATCCATCAATTGGATATCTTCTTCTCCCAGTAATTTGGATTTGATTGTATTGTTTAATATTTGGACGTTGGGGATTTGGGAAGTCCAAAATGAAGGCTTCACATGTGGGATTATATTGTGTAATCTTTTAGAGTTTACAGAGTGGTTTTGTATCGCTTGATACTAAAATCCTTGGAGATAGGTGAGCAGGTATCATTAGGCTTAGAGAGGGTAGGTCACTTGTCTAGTGTCACACACTTTCTGGTCTCAGGGCTTGAGCTTTTTCCACTAGCGAGTACTGCCCTGTAGGACATGGGTAAGGGAGTTGGGGGTGGCTCGTCTGGAGAGAAGCAAACACAGGGACCCATCTCCTTTGAGACTAGAGCTGGGAGGACATGGATTGATGCTAAAGAGACTGATAAGATCTTTATGAAGGTTTAGGGCTGGCAGCAGCACCTGTGTGGTGGTGGAGGAAGGGGGGAAACCTGGGAATGCCCACCATTGGTGTGGACGTTCCCAGGTTTGATGTGGCCACAAAGAAAGCAAATGGGATGGTCTGGGTTTCTGTCAAAGTGGCCTTTTGTGCTGTGAGTCTCAGACATGGGTCCTGCCTGGGGCAGGAAGAGAAGGACCATGCCATGGATGAAAGACCAAGCTATCAAAGCTTCTTTCCAAGGTGGGGAGATGCTTCTAGGTGCTTTTCCAATAGCTGCTTGAGAGGCCATTTTGGTCTGAAGTCCCCTCTGCTTCCCCAGAGGGGGGCAGAGGAGGAGAATTGTCATCTAGAGCCAGGCAGTTAATACCTGTGAGGTGCCCCCCACCCAGTTCCCCTCCAGGCAAGATAACGAACATCTTCTCCAGCCCAGGCCATAGGGTGGGCCAGGGGCTGGGCATGTCCTACCTTCCCCTCTGTGGAAGATTCCCAGGAGACTTCACAATCTTCCTCATTGTCTCACATCCGTCAGGGTCAGGAAGTTCTTCTTGTTGTCTGACTGTGTCTCTTCCACTACTATTAATCATGTCCGCAGAGCTAGCTCCTCCTGACATCCCTGTGCCTAATAATGGCATCATTAGTCTTCCAGTCACGGCTGCTGCAAACTTCAGAGTCGTCTTCCTTTCTGACTCTCTCCCATCTCTTCCCAGTGTTTTCCAAACCCGTGTCTGCTGGAACTCTCTCAACCCACGCCTCAGAATTCCTTATTTGCCCAACTCTTCTGCCTTTATGCTTGCTGTTCCCTCCACTGGGAATTCTCTCTCCCTTACACACAGCCATCTTGTTCTCCATCTTAAACACACTTTTCTCTGGGAAGTCTTCCTCAATTTCCCTCTATTGGATCTGCTCTTGCCCTCATCTTAACTGGCCTGACATTTTGGTACCTCTTTCCAGCACAGTCATTTATTCATCTACTTAGCGAACATTTATTAAGTACCAGCTCTGGGCAAAGCCCCGAGTTAGGTGCTGGAGATCCAGTGATAAATAGAGGTTGGTTCCTACCCTGCAGAAGACCAGATTCTAGTTGGGAAGACAGAAACTGAAACAGACAATTTCAGTGCAGTGTGATAGCTGCTTTCATGGGAGGAACCCAGGGTGTGATAAAAACCCAATAGAGAGGCATAACCCAGAATAACAGCACAAAAAGTCTTCGAGGGAAGGTGGGCTTAATATGAATAAGTGTTAGTTAGCCAGGGGAGTTGGTTGGAAGGTGGATGAAAGGAGATTCTAGGAGGAAGGAGCAGCTTGTGCAAAAATACAGGGACCTAAAATAACCCTATCACGTGAGAGATTGTTCCCCTGTTAGACTACAAGCCTCTCGATGACAGGGGCCACACTTAAATCACCTCTATACACTTCTCATTCCGAGTATTATTATGGTAGCTGCTCAACAAATATTTGTGGAATGGAATCATATTTGAGGGCAATGAAAAAAAAATGCAGTGGCTCAGCACCATGGACAGATCACACAGACACCTGCAGTTGGAGGTAGTCCAAACTGTAAGCTCATTTGCATACATTTGCATAATGAAGCCAACTTCATTTCTCTGGGGGCCCAAAGGCTCTGCATCATGGGGGATCCAATCAGTCCTGGTTTGGGGGGTTGGGCACGGAAACTGTCAAGGCCTGAGACTGGTCCTCGGAGGACTCCAGGAGAATCTCTTTTCCTCTTTGCTTACCACCCTTTTCTTTTTGGTCAGGAGCCAGTGGTCCTGAGCCTTTTGAAGTTAGGATTCTGCCTGGCGGTGGGAATCCTGACACCAAGGATGGGACAACCCGGATGGTGAGTAGTAGGAGACTCTGAGAGATGGGGTTCTTTTTTGTTTTTGGAGATGGGCTTCTTAAATCAGAATAACCTGGGTTTGAATCTTGATTCAAAGTGACTCACCCATTTACCGGCTTTGTGACCTTACCATTTTGAGCTCAATTTTCTCATGGGTAAGTGTGGATAATGTCTACACATAGGATTTCAGTGGGATTAGAGAATATTAGGTATGCACAGTACCTGGTACGTAGCAAGTGCTCAGAGATGAGCTGTGAGCAGGATTTGGAAGAAGCCATCCCCATGGTGGGTATGGGGAGGCAGTGGAGGGGAGGAAAGGAGGAAGAGCCTTGGAGGTGCTGCTGTCTGGAGTCTTTGAGGCTGTCATCACCTCATAGTCAGCAGATGGCCCAGGAGCCTGGTCTGGGATGAGAGAGGGCGCCGTCTGCCAGCTCCTCAGTCCCTGTCCCTCCTGCTGGCACCCCCTCCTGCCGTAGCTCCTGTCCTGGCAGCTCTGGAGTCCTGATTGGAGGCAGTACTTGCTGAGAGCTGACCTCTCTGTCCTGTAGTCTTGGCAAGCCTGGGATGGGGGCCAGGAGCACTGGTTCCAATGCTTTCTCTCCATCACCCCCCTGCCCTGCCAGCCCACTGTTCCTGGGAGGAGGAACTCCTGGGTTCTAACCCCAGTTTAGGATTCAGATGCTGCTCGAAGAGCCAGCATTCCTCCTCTTTATGTTTCTCCTCCCTTCATGACTCCCCTCCATTGGAATGGGGGTGGGTGGTAAAAGGCAAAAGGGGAAATTTCATCAGGGGATATTTGGAACCCGGAAGAGGAAGGTGGAGTCATCTCAGGTTATCCCTTCTTATCTCAGTCCTGGGTAGGGGGGGAAGGAGAATAAGCTTACAGCCAGATAGAAGGAGCTGGGTGTGGAAGGAAGCAGAGGGGTTTTCCTGCAGAATCGTGATAGATACGTAGATTTGGGTCCAGTGTTCTCTTTGGTTATTGCTTCTGGGAGCTGTGACCCAGAGGCCTGAGTCTTCCTAGCCGTGGAATTGGGTAGGGATGAGACACAGGTGTGGTGCTGGATCGATTTGCCTCATGTCAGCTTGTTAAAAGCTAGTTCACCTAATGGCTAGTATGTTTGACTATTGTTTTTATGTCTGTATTGGTATCTTTTTATTTTGGGTTACCTAAGGATTTTAAAAAACCCATTTGGTTGAGGGCATTTCCTCTTGTGAATAAGTATTTATCATATTTGCAGCATTTGATGGATGATGACGTTATTTTGTGCCCTTGTGAGCATCTTTGTCTAGTATGACTGTTTTAAGGCTTTTAAGCCCATTTGTGGAAAGATAGTGGAATCCATCGCACTAAATTGGTATGCACTACCTAAAGGGATATAAGAATACCTAATAAAAGATAGTTTCAGGTGACGTGGCCTGTCGTTCAGTCCTAATCCCACTGCTCCCTGTTTCTCCAGGAGGTTCCTGGGGCCTGGCCCCCAGCACTATGAAGAGCCCTTGCTGAGGCCATGAGGGGTTATCATGGCGACCGAGGCAGCCATCCCCGCCCAGCCCGCTTTGCCGACCAGCAGCATATGGACGTGGGCCCCGCTGCCAGGGCTCCATACCTGCTGGGCTCCGGGGAGGCCTTCTCCACCGAGCCCCGCTTCTGTGCCCCAAGAGCTGGCCTGGGACACCTTTCTCCTGAAGGGCCCCTGAGCCTGAGTGAGGGACCAGCGTCAGGCCCCGAGGGAGGGCCGGGAGGGGCCGGGGTTGGGGGGGGTAGCAGCACCTTCCCCAGGATGTACCCTGGCCAGGGCCCCTTCGACACCTGTGAAGACTGTGTGGGCCACCCACAGGGCAAGGGTGCCCCCCGCCTGCCTCCCACACTTCTGGACCAGTTTGAAAAGCAGTTGCCCGTTCAACAAGATGGCTTCCACACGCTGCCATACCAGCGAGGGCCAGCAGGGGCCGGGCCCGGGCCAGGGTCTGGCACTACCCCGGAGGCCCGCAGCGAGAGCCCCAGCCGCATCCGGCACCTGGTTCACTCTGTGCAGAAGCTGTTTGCCAAGTCCCACTCTCTGGAGGCGCCAGGGAAGCGGGACTATAATGGGCCCAAGGCTGAGGGCAGAGGTGGCTCCGGCGGAGACAGCTACCCTGGCCCGGGCTCTGGAGGCCTCCACACCTCCCACCACCACCATCACCACCACCACCACCACCACCAGTCCCGGCATGGCAAGAGGAGCAAGAGCAAGGACCGCAAGGGGGATGGACGGCAGCAGGCCAAGGCCGCGGGCTGGTGGAGCTCCGACGACAACTTGGACAGTGACAGCGGCTTCCTGGCCGGTGGGCGGCCCCCTGGGGAGCCTGGTGGTCCCTTCTGCCTGGAGGCTCCAGATGGGTCCTACCGGGACTTGAGCTTCAAGGGGCGCTCGGGCGGGTCGGAAGGCCGCTGTCTCGCCTGCACTGGCATGTCCATGTCACTGGACGGACAATCGGTCAAGCGGAGTGCCTGGCATACCATGATGGTCAGCCAGGGCCGGGATGGATACCCAGGGGCCGGGCCAGGCAAGGGGCTCCTGGGTCCAGAGGCCAAGGCCAAAGCCAGGACTTATCACTATCTGCAGGTGAGGCTTTGGTGGGGGTGGGGAACAGGGTCCTCAGCCCTCATCAATGTTGTCACCCAGGGAGCTGTGGAAAGGGTTGGGTGGGAGCCAGCTATTCCCAGGATGGAGAGTCTGGAGTCAGGGAGGCTCTCCCTTGCCTCACTGTATTGCCTTGAGCCCCTTTGGGGACCTCAGTTTCCCTGTTTATGCAGTGAAGGGGCCCTTCTATTTTGATACTGTATGTCAGTGCCGGGAAGATTTTTCCTTTACCTGAGGTTTTGGACAAGCTGTGCTGGCCTCTGCCTCGTGAGGCTGGAGGCAGAATGAGGTTGAGAGTAGGCAGTGAACAGGACAGTGCGGTGCTCCCTGCCTGTAGCTTCCCCAAGATTGGAGGTCAGCCGTTGGAAAGCAGTCCTCTTGCCCCTTAGGCCTTCTCCAGACCTCTTTTCTGCCCAAACCTGGGTGGTCCAGATATTGTTTGAATGTGAAGGTCAGTTATTTCCAGAATGTGCCTCTGCTGGTGTTTGTCATTCTGGGGAACCTGCAGCAGGACACCCGTGAGGCTGTGGAAGAGCCTGGGAGCCTGTCTCATGGGTTTCCCCAGGCTGGGCTTCACACAAGTCTGAGCTCCAGACACAGCAGCAGGCCAGGGCACACTGTCCCTGTCCTCTTCTACCAACTCTATAGTGTCTGCAGTTGAGGCTAAGAGCTCTGAACCCTTCTTCTTATGGAGCCTTCATCCATCTCTCACTGTCCCCTCTCCGTCTTCCTATTGAGATGGGGTCGGGGGCTCTTCTTGCCATCAACCTCCCTCTTCTCTGCCTTACGCTCCCCTCTCATATCCCCTGACAGGCTTTCTTGAGCCCTGCTGTAGTTTTAGGAGGAAAAGTCTAGACAAGTCCTAGAAGTCCCGTAGACTTAGGGTTATCCCCCAAACCCACGTTCCGCGTAGTTCATCTGCGTCCATTCATTCAGTGAGCATTTCCTGGGTGCTGTGGGTACAAAGATGAAGACACAGATGCTGCTTGGGAGGAGCTCACCATTTAAAGGTGGGATAGACAAGGCATCAGGTAGAATACACTGTGATGAGGCTGTGAGAGGAGAGAGCCTTGGGAGCCCAGAGGAGGCACCTCACCCACCTGGGTGATGGTGGCCAGAACAACTTCTAGGAAGAATGTCCCCTGAGCAGAATCTCAGTGGAGAATTTGGAGTTAGTTGAGTGCAGAAGTTCCAGGATTAAGGGTGTTCCAGGAAGAGACTACAGCACGTTCAAAGGTGTGGAGAGTTGAGCTTGCATGTGTCTTTGGGTGTCACTGGCCTTTTTGGTAAGTTGTTCACATGTTAGGGCTCTCCTGGGTAGGGAACTCACAAAAGCTCAAGGGAACAGATGGGGCCACAGTGGAAGCAGGAAGGGGTGGGAGACAGAAGGGGAGGTTGGAGACTTCTAGGATTCAGGACTTCTGGGTTGGCCTTGGATTGCCCCCTCCCTGGGAGAGAGGTTCTCTAAGCTGGGGATTGAAGGGTCCAGCAGAAAGGGTCGAGGAGAGAACACCAACCCTTCTTCTCCCATCCCTGGAACCTTGCCACCACTCCGCTGCTCCCTGCTGCTTCTCCAGGGCTTCCCTCACCTCCTTGGGGGCTTCCTTTTTAACATGCAACTCACAGTGTCCTGCAGAGGAGCCAGCAGCTCCGCAGTGGCTATGGAGTGGGAGCCCTGCAGTGTGCAGAGCGTGCCTGGCTGTCCCATCTGCCTCCCTCTGCCTCTGTGGCTCCTCTCTGTAGAGTATGGGGAAGGGCAAGGATCGATCAGGGGCTGGGGTTCCAGGGAATCTTAGGACTGGAAAGTCTGAGCCTGTGTGTGGGGGAGAACAAGGGGCTGCAGGGACTCTCTAGACGGACTGGTGCCTCCCTGGCACAAAAGCAGGGAAAGCTGGCCACATCAGACCAGGTGTCTTTGTTGGATCCCCAGTCCTTTTGTTGAGACCTTGTTCCCCTACTGGATGCCAGCTCTCTCTCAGACTTCTTGCAGAATCCCTCTTTTCACTCAGAGCCCTTGTTCCTTTATGGAGCCTCGTCTCTTCCCTGCGTTCCCATCTTCTGATTGAGCCCAGCCCCACACCGAGCCCTGTCCGCCTCACCCCCTGAGGGCTCCTTCATGGGGCCCCATCCCATCCCTGTTCTTACACTGATCTCTGACCCCTCATTTAGTCCCACCCCAGAATCTCTATTCCTCTCCCGAGCCCTATGCTCTCCCTGCAGCCTGACCCCCACCCCATTTAACCTGTTCTTTTCAACAGGTGTTTTAAATCTTCGCTACCTGCCCTGGGCCCCTCCCGCATACCTTCATTACACCTCATTCTTCACAGTGTAGGCCAACCATCCCAGACTCCCTCACCTTCCTGTCAGTGCACCTGGGGACTCATCAAAATCCCCAGCCACCCTCATACCCTTCCTTCTTGGCTCAGAGGAGAAGCCAGGACCACCCATCCCAGCATGACGCCTCCACAGGGCTTGAGCCCATCTCTCTGGGATCCCCTCTGTCCATGAGCTGTCCCCCCTTCCTCCCCACATTTAAAGACTGTCTCTTTTACTGACTCTTTCCCTCGTCCTGCAAACATGCCCAAATCTCTCTCATCCTAAAAAAAAAATATTTTTCTTCAACCCCATACCCCTTTCCATCTCCCTCCTGTCTTCCCTTCATTTCCAAGTTCTTAGAGTGTAGACTCCACTACTTCACTTCCTTTCACTCTCCCCTTTACTGCAGTCTGACTTCCACACCCCTGTCCTCTAAAATGTCCTGGGAGTGGTCACCAATGGTCTCTTGAGAACTCTCCTTGAAAGGTACCTTTCAATGCTTATAACAATGGTCAACATTGGGCACTTACTCTGTGCTGGGCACTCTATATTGGCTCACTTATCTTTCCCACCAATGCTGTGAAGTGGGCATAATTATCATCACCAGTTCACAGACGAGGAAACTGAGGCTTAGAGATTAATCAGTTTTGCTTAAGTTTACCCAGCTAGCAAGTGACGGGGCCAGAATTCGAACATGGTTCTAACTCCCTAGCCTGAATCACTAACCTCTGCACGCACTGTGGCATTTGACATTATCAACTCCTTCTATTCTGGAAATGTCTCCTGTTTCCATGACATGGCATTCTCCTGACTTCCCTCCCACCCTTCTGCCCACTCTTTCTCAGGTGACTTCATAGGCTCCTCTCCCTTTCTTCGCAGTCCCCTTTTAAATGTCAGTGGATCCCTTCCCACCTCTCTTTCTTCTTTCCCCTGGGCTGTTTCATTCACTCCTGTGGACTCAGCTGCCACCCATGACTCCCCCATGTCTGCCTCCAGCCCAGATCTCTCCGCTGAACTCCAGAACCAAACGCCCAACCACCTGCTCCACAGTTCTCTGCCAACTCAAGATGCTCAACGCTGAACCTATCACCTTTTCCCCAAACCTGTTTCTCTGGGATTCTGTGGCTCAGTGAGCAGCAGCCCCATCCCCCCAGGTCCTCAGCCAGCAGGATCTCAGTCGTCATCGACTCCTCCCCACCCCCTCACCCCCCACGTCTAATCAGGCTCACTGATGCTCCTTAACACCTCTCATTTCCATCTCCTCTTCCCCCTCATTGTCATTGTCTTAATTTAAGCCTCATCATCTCTTGCCTGGATAACAGCATCAGCCTCTTAATTGGTCTCCCTCTCGCCACTTGAGCCCCTGCCCTGCTCCTGGCCCTCCACGATCCATCCTCTGTTTGGACTGTTGAAGTGCTCTTTCTGAGGCACAAGTTGATGTCACTCCCTCTGTGGTTCTTCACAGAAGGGAGGCAGAAAGTCAGAGGATTTGGGCTATAAGCAGTTAAGAGGATGAAGGAGAAGGAGGGGTGAAAGGTCACTGAGGTCAGGTGACGCTTTAGAGGGGTGAGGTTGACATAGGTCACTTTGGCCTCTGAGCTTCAGCCTCTTGGCACCTGGCATGTCAGCTCCTAGACTCTCTAGGTGGTCCTCAATTAAGGAGCAAAAGGCACATGGAGGATGATGGGGCATCTCCTGTAGCGGAGACCTCACCTGCTCTGCCTCTGCACATTCCTGAACGTGGCCTGCTTGAGCCAGGGCTGAGTGTCTCCCACTGCCAGTGGAGAATGTGGGTCCCCACTTCCAGATTCAGCAGGGACTTGTCTGAAAGACAGAGGCCCCTTGTCCCTGCAGGTGCCGCAAGATGACTGGGGGGGTTACCCCACTGGGGGCAAGGACGGGGAGATCCCCTGCCGCAGGATGCGGAGCGGCAGCTACATCAAAGCCATGGGGGATGAGGAGAGTGGAGACTCAGATGGCAGCCCCAAGACATCTCCCAAAGCGGTCGCCCGGCGCTTCACCACCCGCCGCTCCTCCAGCGTGGACCAGGCCCGGATCAAGTAAGGACAGGGAGAGCTGGGGTGGGGGTGGGGTGTAGGATGCTGATCCTGGGTGCCTGTAGGAGACGTGCGTAGAGTGGGTACCAGTCAGGTTCCCTGCTTAGGGTTCAGTTGGGCAGTCTTGCTCTGCCCCATATAAAGAGGGGGTGCCTGTGATAACCCCTATCTGAATGTCTCTTTGGCAGAATCCCTTTACCCAGGAGTCTCCTGGGGATCTCTGGGATTTCTGAGGGTTAGACCTGCTCAGGGGCCTCAGTGCTCTCATTCCCCTCCCCCACCTCCTAGCAGACCCCCATTCTGAATCTGGAATTTTGACCTTTCCCAGCTGCTGTGTCCCACCCAGGATCCACCCCCGGAGCTCCATCCCTGGCTATAGCCGTTCCCTCACCACCGGACAGGTAGGGAGAGGCCCAGCATGCTGGAAGGAAAGGGTGGGAAGGGGGATTCAGTCCCATGCTCAGCCTAGGCCTTAAAATCAGGAATCTGCCCATGGAGAGAGAACAGGTCTGGTTCTGGGGAGCTGGGAAGCCTGCCTTGGGACTCCTGGAGCTGACTCAGACTGAGGATCTCAGAGAGTCACATCCTTAAAAACCACAAAGCATCCTCAAAGTGATGAACTTGTAACGGCAGCGTCAGTTCTCTGAGGTTCCCCAGCCCTTTCGTGGCCTGATTTCTCCCAACCCACCCCATGTAAAAGGCAAGATTGAGCATATAGACTGGAGATAGGCAGAACTGCAGTCTCAGAGATGATCAGGGCTTGAGGTCTTTCCCCTCCACTCCACCCTGTGGAACACTGGCAAGATACCTCCCTCTCAACGCCTCTGTTGGCTCATCTTTTTTTTTTTTTTTTTTAATGTAATTTATTTATTTTTGGCTGTGCTGGGTCTTCGTTGTGGTGCGCGGGCTTCTCATCGTGGTGGCTTCTCTTGTTGCGGAGCACGGGCTCTAGATGCGCGGGCTTCAGTAGTTGCGGCACGCAGGCTCAGTAGTTGTGGCGCATGGGCTTAGTTGCTCCGTGGCATGTGGGATCTTCCCGGACCAGGGCTCGACCCTGGTCCCCTGCATTGGTAGGCGGATTCTTAACCACTGCGCCACCAGGGAAGCCAAGCCCCTGTTGGCTCATCTTTGAAATGACAATTGTAATGATGATTATCTCACAGGGGTTTTGTGAGTTCAGTGAGAAAATATATGCAAACACAAGGTACCTGGCCCCACACTGGTATTTTACAAGTGTGAGTTCTACCTAAGTGTAGACTTTACCCTTAACTAAAGGAGGCAGTGCAGTTTAGTAATTAAATGCGTGAGGTGGGTTTGAATTCCAGCTCAGCTACTTACCAGCTGAGTGACCTGGGGCAAGATACTTGACTTTTTTGAGCCCCACTCTCCCTATTTAAAAATAGGCATCATAATAGTGTTCTTGGCACACAGCCAGCACTCAATAAAGGTTAGCTATTTTTACTGTTTGCTGGGCAAAAAAAGCAATGCAAAGACCGTCCTGGTTGGCTCCCATGGTTTTGCTGCTGCAGTCTCTCAGCATTTCTTTGTTACATTTCCTGAATCAGGGAATCTGATTGGCACAGCCATCTTTTCACAGAAGACCATTCTATGTTGCTAAACCCACTAGTTAATGCTCAGACCTTGTTTTACTTGATCCATCAGCAACATCTAACGCAGCTGATGACTCTCTCCTTCCTGAAACACTTTTCTCAGTTGGCTTTGAGGACACCACACCTTTTAGGTTCTTCTGCCTTCTCTCTCTGGTTGCCTATTCTTAGTCTGTGTCACTGGTGCCCGCAAACTCTTCAGGATCTGAACACTGGAGTTTTCCAGGGCTTAGTTCCTGGACTTCTTCCTACACTCACTCTTTGGGTGAGCTCATCCAGGCTCATGGCTTTGAATATTATTGAGAGCCTGATGACTCCCAAATGTCTATCACCAGCCCACATTCTCCCATAAATGCATATATATCTGTGTGTTGAAATCTCACATGGATGTTGAGTAGACATCTCAAACTTGAGATGTTCAAAACCAAACTGCTGGTACCCTTTTCTCCCTCCTCAAATTTCCTACTCCATCCAATGTCTTCTCCATTTCAGATAATGGCAATTTTGTTATTCCAGGAGCACTGATCTAAAACACTGAAGTCAGTCTGCACTCCTTTCTCTCTCACACATCCCATGTCCAACCCTTCAGCAAATCCTGTCGGTCCCACCTTCAAAGTATTTCCAGGATCCAGTCACTCCTCACCATCTCCACTGCCAGCACGTCAGTGCAAGTCACCACGTCAGTGCAAGTTCTTTTGTCTAGACTGTTGCACTGTTTTCTAGTTGATCTCTTGCACTTGTCCTTGCTCCACTTCATTCTCTCATAATACGGCCAGAGTGATCATTTAAGAATAAAATTGCATTCAATCAAGACCTTGCTCAGGGGAATAGTCAAACACTGTACTATGATGTATAAGGCCCTGCATGATCTGGCCCTTTGCTCCCTCTGAGTTCCTGTTCTAACACTGTTCCCATCCCACACCCACTCCAGCCACACTGGTCTCCTTGCTGCACCTCTGACACCACACGTGTGCTTCAGCCTTAGGTCCTTTGCTGCTACCTCTGCCTGGATCTCTCCTTCCCAGATACTCCCATGGATTGCTCCCTCGCTTCTTTCAGGTCTTTACCCAAACGTTCTAAATTTTAATTTTAACCCCCTCAACATTTCCTGTTTCCCTTCTCTGTTCTTCTCCTTTTCCTCTTCCTCCCCCCCCACCACTTCTTCTTTTCATCGCTTTACACTATCTAACATCATGTATACTTTACATATTTTTCCAGGGGGCCATGGTTTATAACCCCTGATTTACAGAAGAGGAAATTTACAGGTTTAATGAACTAGCGACATCACTCTATTATCTTTATCACTTTTTGCCCTTCTAGTATTTTCCTAGAACATCTTTTCCTATATTTTACTTTAAAGCTTTTTGTCTCTTTATGTTTTAGGTGTGTCTTTTGTAAGTAGTTTATAGCTATATTTTATTTTATATCCATTCTGACAATTGTTTGAGAGTTTAGTACATTTATATTTATTGTGATTTCTGATATGCTTGGATTCATTTCTGTCATCTTATTTTGTGCCCATCTATTTATCCTGCCTTTTGGGTGATGCTTTTCTACTCCTTTGCTGCCTTCTTTTGGATCAATTGGATTTTCTTCATTTTTCTCTTCACCAAATCCCACACTGATTTGGCAGTTATATGTACTAATTTCATTATTTTTGTGGTTATTCTTATACTTTCATGTGCATATTTGACTTAGCAAATTCTCAGATTGTCTTAGATTGACAATTACTTCTACCCTTCTTCTGAACAATGTAAAGACCTTAGGACGCTTTACTTTTGATCACCTCTTCCCTTCTTACATGTACCAGTTGCCCAGTATTTTAGTCCCACCTTTTTTTTTACCTCTCTCAGTTAATCTTTATTATTGTTATTAAATTTTATACTACCAATACTTGATTAGTAGTATTACTAATACTTCACATTTTTACCTTTTTCCCCCTCACTATACCTTCTTACATTTCATTTCTTCCTTTTAAAGTAAATTCTTTAGTAACTTTTTTCAGTGAGTGTCTGTTAGTGGCAAATTCTGCCTTTAACCAAAAATGTCATTTACTCTCACTATTTTATATAATTTAGCTTATCACAGAATTTTAGGTCAACGTTTATTTTCTCTCAGTGTTTTGATGATATTCCTCTGTCATCTGTTCTGTTGTTGCTGTGGGGAAGTCTACTATCAATCTAATAGTCTTTCTTGGTTATTTTCATTTCTCTTGGATTGTTGTCAAAATTTTGCCCTTGATTTTGGTGTCCTACAGTTTCACTATGATGTGTGTGTGTGTGTGTGTGTGTGTGTGTGTATGTGTGTGTGTGTGTGTGTGGTGTGTTCCCTGAATCTGAGGATTCATGTCTTTCATCAAATCTGGAAAATTCTCTCATGGTTACTGTTTGCTGGTACATCTTTTTCCTTCTTTTTACTTTCTATCTACTTGCTTTTTTATCCAGTCTGAAAATCTCTGCCTTTTGAATGGCGGTGTTTTGTCTACTCACATTTAATGTGGTTATTGTTATGGTTGGATTGTCTCATGTCATTTTTGTTCCTCTGTTCTTCCTTTACTACCTTCTTTTGTATTAAATACTTTGTGTACCATTTTAATTTCTTTTCGTTAATTCCTTTTTACTATATTATTCAAGTTATTAGTGGTTGCACTAGAAATTACAATGTGTATCTTAACTTATTAAAATCTAATTGATTCTGGTAAAATACAGAAGCATTGCTCTAATATATCTCCTTTCTCTCTCCCTTTTCTGTGCTATTATTGTCATATGTATTACCTATACCTGTGTTATAAACCTAAAAATTATTATAAACCAATAATAGTATTATAATAATTGCTTTGCTTACGTCTTTTAAAGAAGTTGAGAGAAAAAAATGTGAAAAATATATTTATAGACCTATTTATATTTACTCACATATTTACCATTTCTGGTGCTCCTCATTTCTTCCTGTGGATTTGAGTTACTACTGGTTGTCACTTCCTTTTAACCTGAAGAACTTCCATTAGTATTTCGTGTAAGATAGTTCTGCTGGCAATAATTTCTTCAGTCTGTATTTATTTGGAAATGTCTTTATTTTTACTTCATTTTTTGAAGGATAGTTTTGCTGGATATAGAATTCCTGGTTGACAGTTTTTTTCTTTTAGCAGTTTCACTATACCATTCCACTGCCTGTGGTGTTCATTGTTTCTGATGAAAAACCAGTTTTTAATCAAATTTTTTTTTGTATGCGATGAATTGTTTTTCTCTTGTTGCTGTTAAGATTTTCTTTTTGTCTTTCAACATTTTGACTGTAATGTGTCTGGGTGTGGATCTCTTTATGTTTAACCTACTTTGGATTCATTGAGTTTCTTTGATCTGTAGATTGTTTTTCATCAAATTTGGAAAGTTTGGGGCCATTATTTTTTCAAATACTTTTTCTTCCTCTTTCTCTCTCTCTTCTTCTGGGACTCCCATTACATGCATACTGATATACTTGATGTTGTTCCATAGGTCTCTGAGGCACTGTTCATTTCTATTCAGTCATTTTCCCCATTCAGTTCTTTATATTGGATAATCTATACTCATCTATCTTCAAGTTTACTGATCACTTTTTATGCTGAGCCCTTCTGGTGAATTTTTAATTTCAGTTATTGTACTTTTCAGCTCTAGAATTTCCATTTGATTCTTTTCTTGTTCTTTTTAAAAACTAATTAATTAATTAATTTTTGGCTGCCACTTTTGGCTGGTTGGGTCTGCGTTGCTGTGTGAGGGCTTTCTCTTGTTGCGGCGAGCGGGGGCTACTCTTCATTGAGGTGTGTGGGCTTTTCATTGTGGTGGCTTTTCTTTGTTGCGGAACAGGGGCTCTAGGCTCATGGGCTTCAATAGTTGTGGCACGCGGGCTCTAGAGTGCAGGCTTAGTAGTTGTGGTGCATGGGCTTAGTTGCTCTGCGGCATGTGGGATCTTCCCAGACCAGGGCTTGAACCCATGTCCCCTGCATTGTCAGGCGGATTCTTAACCACTGAGCCACCAGGGAAGTTCTTTTCTTGTTCCTTTTAAAAAAAAATTCTCTTTGTTGTGATTTTCTATTAATGCTGTCACTGTTGTTGTACTTTCCTTTAAATATTTAAACATGCTTTCCTTTAGTTCTTTGAACATTCTTATAATAGCTGCTTTGTAGTCTTTGTCTGATAAATCAAATGTTTGGGGACATTCACATTTTCTTGTTTATTTACATGTGTCACAAATTTTTTGGTTGAATACTGAACATTTTAGCTAATGTATTGTAGCAACTCTGGATTCTTATTTTACCTCTTGAAGATTGTTATTGCTTTGTTTGTTTGTTTGTTAATCCCTGGGCTAAATCTGTGAAATCTATCTATGATTCCAGATGCAGCCTCTGATTTCTCCACTAATTTTTTTTCTTTCTTGTTTTTATTTTAAAGCCTGGTTTCCTAGGGGTTGACCCTGTCTCTGCATAGCTTAATGTCCAGCCAGAGATTGATCAGAGGTTGTGCTCAAAAACTTCAAGCCCGTAAGACTTCTTCTCTCTCCTTTTATAGTTCTATGTGTGATCTGGGGAGTACAAACACTGTGCTGTTTTCAAGCCATCGCTGGCTTTTACTTTTCACTGGGCTCTCTCGCATTTCTTCTGCACGTATGCACAGGCTCCATTGGCAAAGGATATGTGGGTGGGCTCAAGGCCTCTCTGATCTCTGTTGTACATGCACCCAGCCTCTAGTTAACCCAGACTATGTGAAGAGCTTATCAAACTCTCTGTGGCTGTCTTAGCCCCTGGAACTCCCCATCAAATCCCTGTCTAGTCTGACAGTCCCGTTGCTTGCCCCCAAACAGTGCTGAAACCTCAGCCTGGCAGTGCTGCTGGTTATTCCTATCCTTGACACTATAACAGACAATGCTCAAAATTAAGTGAGCTCCCTTTGTTAGTTGCAGTGAAGCAGCTGGTTTTCATAGCCTGGCCCACCCTTTTTGAACTATTGCAACAGACAGAGCTGGGAGCTTGGGTAATGGGAGCAGCCTCAGGCAAGGACACCACAGACTCATGCTGTCCTTACCCAAAGTTCAGTAGTTTTCATGAATGTGTTTCTTTGCTGTATACCTTTGATTGATTTTCAGAGTGATAAAATGGTTGTTTTTGACAGTTTTGTGCAGCTTTATACTTGTCTTGGGGGATAGGATTTGGTATCCTCACTCTGTTGTGTCTGAAGTCAGAAGTCTGGAAAATTCTCAGTGACTATTATTAACCCTTTGAATATTGCCTCTTCTACATTTTATCGAGTGCCCCCTCTAGAACTCTTATTTGTTGTATTTGGGGCCTTTTTATTCTCTCCGTCATATTTTCCATCTCTTTACCTCTCTACGTTGCCTTCTAGGTAAGTTCCTCAGATATTATTCACTATTCACTGGTTCACTATTTTTCTCTTCAATTGTGTTTCATTTACTCATTAGTTGTGTTTTAAATTTCCCCCTTTGCCCCCTAGAAATCTGATTTAGTCCCTTTTCAAATCTTTCTGGTTTTTTCAAAACTTTCTTTTTGGCCGCACCATGTGGCACGTGGGATCTTAGCTCCCTGACCAGGAATCAAATCTGTGCCCCCTGCAGTGGAAGCGTGGAGTGTTAACCACTGGACCGCTAGGAAAGTCCCTCAAAGCTTTTATTCTATCCTTATGTTTTCAGTTTTATTTATATTTTAAGTTTTAGAAAATTTAAACATTGTTTAAAAGCTATTCTGTTTTAGCTAAGGTAACGCTAGCTGCAGTAACCGATAAACCTTGAATTCTCAACGGCTTCACTCAGTAGAAGCTTAGTTCTTGTTTATGTCACTGTCTGCATTAGTGATCTATTGCTGCATAATAAATTACCCCAAAACATAGAGTCTTAAACAAAAAATATTTATTATCTCACAATTTCTGTGGGTCAGGAATCCAAGCACAGCTTAGCTGGGTGCCGCATGGATCAGATGTCTCACAGGCTTCATCAAGGTGTTGGCCAAGGCTGCAGTCATCTCAAGGCTTGCCTAGAGGAAGATCCCCTTCCACACTCACATGGCTGTCAGCAGGCTTCAGATCCTTGATGTGTGGGACTCACCATATGGCTCACAACATAACACAATTCAAACATAACAACTTGCTTCCCCCAGAGCAAAGACTCCGAGAGAGAGATGGTGAGAGAAAGTGTCCAAGATGGAAGCCTCAGTGTTTTTGTAATCTAATCTCAAAAGTGACATGCCATTGTCTCTGCCATATTCTGTTCATTAGAAGTGGACCAATAGGTCTAATCTGCACTCAAGAGGAGGGCACTATGCAAGGATGTGAATGCAGGAGGTGAAGATGATTAGGAGCTGTGTTAGAGGTTGTCTACCACACAGTTTAATATGAGCTCATCTTCAGTGTAGCTTTATCTTTGAGAACCCTCATCAGCCTGGGTTAGGAGTGGGTCCCCCAGAAAATATTTTTAATTAATTAATTAATATATTTTAACATCTTTATTGGAGTATAACTGCTTTACAATGATGTGTTAATGTTTGCTTTATAACACAGTGAATCAGCAATACATATACATATATCCCCCTATCTCCTCCCTCTTGCATCTCCCTCTCACCCTCCTAATCCCACCCCTTTAGGTGATCATAAAGCACTGAGCTGATCTCCCTGTGCTATGCGGCTGCTTCCCACTAGCTATCTATTTTACATTTGGTAGTTTATATAAGTCCATGACATTCTCTCACTTCGTCCCAGCTTACCCGTCCCCCTCCCTGTGTCTTTAAGTCCATTCTCTACGTCTGCGTCTTTATTCCTGTCCTACCCCTAGGTTCTTCAGAACCATTCAGAAAATATTTTTAAATTGCTTCTGTTCAACTATTCTCGGTCTGGCACCTTTTTATGTTAATTTTTAATTTGGGGGGCGTCTGGCCCATGCAGACACTGAAGACTGGGTCTGTGTGAAGACTAGCTTGTGGGTATAAACTCTTAGGAGATTTATCATCTTTCCCCTCTCCCCAGTGCCTAGACTACAGACTAGCTCCCTTGTCATCAGTCTGTGTTGATAATTGATTTTTCTAGTTTGTCTTTTCATCAAAGCTTTCCCCTTTCCTACTTTTATTCAGGTTCCCATTTCCAATTCCACGCTTCGTGTGGGCCCAAGTGGGTGTTAAAATCTAAGCCCTTTGGTTACTGAGACCAGCAACCCCTGCCCCCGCCTCCCACCCTCCACTGGGCTGTTTGCAGCATTGGCTCACACAGTTAATATTCTGATTTTCCAGTCTCCTCTTTGCTTTTGTCCCCTGGGGACTTACCTCGCTTTCTTGTGAGCTCAATTAATGTATATAAAACGTTTGTTATATTTTATTAAGTGTTTTAGAATGTTTTAAAATGGGAGGGTTTTCCAAGGTTATCTAAACCAAATGACATATGTAAAGTATACAGGATGTTGCCTTGTCCCCAGTTGGACCCACTAACTCTAGTACAGATAATTTTCAGTTAGACCCAAACAAAGTATTTTCTTTTAAATATCCCACATCCTTGGAAATATTTACTGATTCTGAGTCTGGTTTGCAGAAAGGTTAAGGTTCTCATTTCCCAAGAGGATTCTTTGGCTTTGACTCTCCTGAAAGTGAGAGTTGAGGGGAGCAGGGTGGAAGGCAGTGTAGGGAAAATAGGAGAATTCACAGCACAATGTCACAATTTCATACTTGTAATACAGTAAAGATCAGCTCAGATGCAGTATTCCTCTGAGAGTCTATAAAAATCTACGTTTCCCTTAGGTCCTGGTCCCTTATTGGAACGCCAGAAGCTCCTCTTGGCTAGTAGAGATGGAATATGTGTAGCCCCAGAGAGTTTCACACCCTCCTTCTGTCTGCCTTGGATAGAATTGGTCATGGGACTAGCATATGGTGGGGATTTCAAGAGCTTGAGAACCCTTGGGAAAGATGGGCCTTTGAGAGGTATTGTCACTGTGATTTAAGAACCTCTTGCTACTAATAATAGTAGTTAATGTTTATTGAGCACCTGCTATATGCCAGATATTATGCCTAGTGCTTTACACAGAGAAAAGGGCTGGAGATGTAGATATAAGCCACAGAGTGAGATTCCTTCCATCCTTGGTGTCCAGACTTGAGACTGAAATGCTCTCTGCTAGGGTTAGATAAGCTTTCTTGTGCTTCAGAGGGACCCTCTGGGCTGGATTGGTTCTAGTTGGGGAGTATCTTGAGCCCGGCCTAGAAATAGCAAGAGTTAGATCAGCTCCTGAGCTTCAGGTACCACTGGTGCTTGGTACCCCAGAGGTCAAGAGATAGGAAAATGAGAGGTAGACTCACAAGGAGTCGTGAAAGTCACAGGTGCCACAGGAGTGTGGCTTGTGCCGGACAAACATGGGAGAACTTCATGTCTACAGGATCTTGGATTGATTTGTCCATGGCCTGTGATTTCTGTACACTTGTAATGAAGTTCCTTTAGAAAAAGCTGCAGACAGTCTTTCTTTTTAATTACTGGACCCATGTTGGAATCACTGAATCTCCAGCAAATTTGGCTCTGACCTTCAAAGCAGCCAAGGTGAAGAGAGGCTTATAGTTAGAGAACCCTGGGTTCAGATCCTTAGGGTGGGGACTGAGTTAATACAGGTTTAACAAGCTCTCCAGGACATTCTGATGCTCAGTTAGCCTGGCAGGAGAGACAGGAAACTGGACACTTTAGTTTTCTCACTTACATGCTGGGCATCTTTGGATAATTCATCTGCCCTCTCTGAGCCTTAGTTTGCCTATCTGTAGAATAGGATGGAAATTCCTGCTCAATTTGAGGTAGACTCTAGTGATATAATGTCATATACACTTTGGGGGCCGAGTTTGGAATCACTGAGCTGCAGTTTACACATGAGTCAAGCTACTCCTTTCTCTGTTGACTGTACATAAATATGATGCCATGAATCTTTCCTGGGAGGTCACAAGATGCAACCATGGGATACTTGCTGTCACATTCACCATGTGGATGCTACTGAGGACCTTGTCCATGACTTCCTCCAGTGGCCTCTACATAATCACCCATGGGGGAATTTCTCTTGGACTCAGTGACAAGAATAGTGTGATTGTCATGAGTGGTGGCCTGTGTCTACCAGGTAGGCCCTGAGACCATCCTGTGGCACTGACTGAGGGCTTACCTGCACCAAGTGCCTCCCTTGTTTTTCTCTGAGTTTCCTAAATCGCCCTATGAAGATGGTACCATTATCATTCCCATTTGACAGGTGATTAAACAGAGGCCCAAAACTTTAATGTTCCCAGGCCACACTGCTAGGAAGTAGCAGAGCCAGCACTTGAGTCCAGTTGAGTCTCACAACATAGCCCATGTGGGCAACCCAGAAGCTATACTCCTTGAAGCTATGGGTGCTCTGAAGCTCAGGGTCAAATGTGCAACCATCCTGTGCTCTGGGTGTTGAGCTTACCACTGAACCACCTTCTTCCCTACCTTTATATTTTCTTTGTGTCAGTTTTCTCATATAAAGCAAATGAAGCTACAGCCGCTGGTATATTTAGTCTTAGTGGAGTGTTATGTGACATGCTTCCATGAACAAAATTTTTGTTTTGCTTTTTCTTAGTTGCTTCAATTTTTTTTAAACACCATGGGTTCTGCATCACAAAATATCAAAACCAAAACCAAGAACCTCAATCAGCAGTGGCTGAACTTTCCTCAGAGGATGAGGGCAGGGAAGGAACCGGCAGGCTGAACCAGAACCCTAGTTAGTGGGCAGAAGGTGGGGGAGGGCTTGGAACACTTGAAGGATGATAATTTTTGCTCTGTTATGTACCCATTAATTTCCTTCCTGCCACATCATTTTATCTCTATAGGTTGCTTTCCATCATTTTTGTAATGCAGTTGGTCATAAATAATAAAATAAAAGTTGTCCTTCCCTACAGTACCCCATCCCCATACTTGGCAGGAGGGTGGCTGTCAGCTCTCTGGTCCTCTCCCCCCAGGGTCAAGTGAGAGAAACGTGAAGGGCTGGGACAGGTGGAGAGGAAGATGGGGTGGTCTGGAGGCACCCGAGCTAGGCATCTGGGAGAGGCATGGGGGGGGGGGTCCAGGGAGGAGTATTTAGAGGAAAGATTAGACCCCAAGGCTGGTCCCAAAGCAGGCCTGGCGAGCAGCACAGGGCAGAGGTGCCTCCGTCTTTCTTTGCAGGGGGTGAGGGTTTCTTTTAGTCCAAAGGCGTTAAGAGTCATACAGAGACACAGCTTCTGCAGAACTAGATATATTCCTAAGGCAAAGTGCCTCAGAGACGCCCCCATCCCATCTCAGCACCACGGTAACTGTCCTTCTGGCTCCTGTACCCAGCTCAGCGAGGAGCTGAACCAGCAGCTGGAGGCCGTGTGCGGGTCCGTGTTTGGGGAGCTGGAGTCCCAGGCCGTGGACGCCCTGGACCTGCCCGGCTGTTTCCGCATGCGGAGCCACAGCTACCTCCGGGCCATCCAGGCCGGCTGCTCTCAAGACGATGACTGCCTGCCCCTCCTTTCTACCCCTGCCTCTGTCTCAGGGAGGCCCGGCTCCTGTGAGTACGCCCCCTCTGTCCCTGGCCCGGCCCTAGGTTGGAGAGCGATCTGGGTCCGGTTCTGGCCCTGGTCACGGCTCTGCTGTGTGACCTTGGGCAGATCGCTTGCCTCTCTGGGTCGGATGATGGGGAGAAGGATACGTGGTTCTGTAGGTAGCAGCACGTGGAGTACACGTGGCTGCTGGGTCCCGTGGTACCGCGTGGGTGTGGGGAGTGGCAGACACCTGTCAGGACGTGTTTCTCACCCTATGTGTCTTTGCTTTCCCTGGCCACAGCCTTCAACTTCAGAAAGGCCCCGCCCCCCATCCCACCGGGAAGCCAGGCCCCGCCCCGCATCTCCATCACCGCCCAGAGCAGCACCGACTCCGCCCATGAGAGCTTCACCGCGGCGGAGGGCCCAGCCCGGCGCTGCAGCTCCGCCGACGGGCTGGACGGCCCGGCCATGGGCGCGCGCACCCTGGAGTTGGCGCCGGTGTCACCCCGGGCCAGCCCCAAGCCCCCCACACTCATCATCAAGACCATTCCAGGCAGGGAGGAGCTGCGGAGCCTGGCGCGGCAGCGGAAGTGGCGGCCGTCCATCGGGGTGCAGGTATGGAAGGAGGAGGCGCCGAGGAAGTTCAGGCCCCGCCCGGTTGAGGATGGATTGAGGGGGTCAGTGGGCCCTTCTGGATATAGACCTTTTCCTCGCTTACTCTTAGCTTGATCATCGACGGGGCTGCTCCAGACAGTCCCAGCCCACATCCTTGTCCCTCATCCTGGCACCATCACCCCTGGCGAGCGGAGAGCGGTGCCCAGAGGTTGGCACCTTGATGCATCTAACCTCCTGGGTCTCTCGTCTTGTTCAGGCAGATTGTCTTTTCAGGATTTGCCAGCTGGCTTGGGGCTCAGGCATCGCTTGCCCTTCTCCCTGGGAAGGACTTGCATCCCTCGGTCTAGCCCTGGCCACTGACTTCCCAATCCTGCCACCAGGTGGAGACTATCTCAGACTCGGACACGGAGAACAGGAGTCGAAGAGAGTTCCACTCCATCGGTGTACAGGTGGAAGAAGACAAGAGGTGGGTCCGAGTGGGGATATCTCAGGCTTTGCTGGGGGTGGGGTGGAGAAGAGGAGAGAGGGATGCATAACGACCTCACTGGCCTGGGCTCCCTGCACACCCTCTCTTCCTGGTCCTGAGAACAAGCCCTTTGAATGGGGAGGTGTCAGAGCAGCCACAGAGGCTCTCCATGGAGGTGTCACCAGGGCAGTCTAAAGTGAATTCTCCTTGTACCCATACCTGTCCCAGGTGCTGTGAGGTGGACAGGAGAATACAGTGGTCCCGGGAACGGGGTAGTAGGGAGAAGTAGCAGGTAGGTGCAAAGCAGGCCTCTAGCAATTGTCCTTTAGAGGGGATAACAGGATTTTTCCAATCCCTCATTACTTCCTGTGGTGTACAAGTATGTGAACCCCAAAAGAAACAAATAAACATGAAGATTGCCTCTCAGGGGCCCCGGGCAGATATAATACTCCTCCCCACTCGGCTCATACAAGCATTTAACCAGTTGGGGGTATGCCACTATTCTGGCATTAGGTGGCCTCAGAAACAGTGTTTCCTTAATTTCAAACTGAAAAATTTGCACTGAGAACTCTGGAGGGAATACTGGGAGGAATCCCTCTGTTGTTGGCTTCCTATGGGAAGATGCTTTCTCTAATGGCCATGTGGCAGTGTCACAGTGGCCCATCTGCCCTCTGGGCTGCAGTGCTCCCAGGCCAGTGGCCCTAAGTGTGGTGTCTGGGAACCTGCCTGGGGCTGGCTGTAAGAGTTTCGTAGTAATCTGTGTTGCCCAGGCCATACCCCTTGAAGGAATAAAAGTAGAGTGCCAGAAGCAGTCCCTCACAGCTCTGTTCCCGGTTGCCATTGTTGGGTTTTAGACCTTCCCTAAATTCCCCCAACTATTTTTGGGAACCCCTGGGAGCATCTTGTGTGTGTGTGTGTGTGTGTGTGTGTGTGTGTGCCTGATCAAGACTTCTTGGGGTTCCTGTGGGGATTCATCACTTTTCTCTACTCTCACGCTAGCTCCCTGCAGCTCCATATGCTCCTGAAGCTGTAAATGCCTCCATCGGGTGCGGCAAAAAGGCGCCCTTGTTGCCCCCGTTATTACTGAAAGCTACCGTCTTCCAAATTCTTAATATTCCACAAAGATCACAGAAAAGTAGCGCTTTACGGTAAAGCCAATTCTGCAAGTCTATGACTTGAGTTCTTGAGAGGTGGGGTAGGAGTCATGGCTGGGTGCAGCTCTGTGTTCAGACCACTGCCCCCAGCTCTGATGCTGCCCATGGACCAGAAACCAAGCCCATGTGCCCCCATTTGCTCCCTCATGGGGCTTCTTGGTCCCTCATCCACATAGACCCCTGGGGGTCCCCCCATTCCTCCTAACAAGCCTGAATCCTGGGAAGAGTGCAGCAGGCATTCTACTGAGACTCAGACTATGTCAGTAACCTCTGTCATTCATTTGTGGATTGATTCATTCAGAAAATACTTATTAAGCATCTGTTAATAAGTATTATTAACACTTATTATGTCATAAGCATATGACAGCGCCTGTTAAATGCTCAGGGAAATGTGGAAGACATGACTCTTACCTTCGTAGAAGTTATGGCCTAGAAGGGAGTCAAGGCAATGAATAAACAAACCATGAGTAAAAATATGATTACACACTGTGGTATAATAGGTAATGTGATATTATTACAATTATGGTGGGAATATGAAAGAAAAAAGCAGGCACTAAGAGAGAAGGAACTTTATTTAGGTTAAGCAGGTGACATTTAAACTGAGACTTGAGGGTTGACTAGGAACACTCAGGTGATGGTCGGGGGAGGAAGCATTCCAGGAGGAGGGAATAGCATATGTGAAGGCACTGGGAGAGGAAAGAGTTTGACATGCATTGGGAACTGAAAGAAAATTCATGTGGCTGGTGTGGAACAGGACAGGACAATGGTGAGGGAGTAGATTGGAGAATAGGTGGGGGCCAGGTCATGTACAGCATGGGCATGATAAAGAACTGGAATTTAATTCTAATTAATGAGTAGCCCTTAAAAGGTTAAAGAAGGAGTGTGGTATGATCTAATTTATGTTTACCAAAGATCACTAGCTGCTGAGTGGAGAATGAATTTCAGGGAAGTAATGGTGGGTATGGAGAGGTAGAAAGCAGGATTTTTTCATGATCCAGAAGAAAGGCATTATGGACAATCTTCTGTTGGGGATCTTTTTTTTTTTTCCTGTTGGGCAGTACCAGTGTCTGGGAACACTATTAAGTTTTATATGTTGATTTTGTATTCAGCAGCCTTGCTGCTCTCTCTTATTAGGACCCAAAGTTTGTCTGAAAATCACGCTGGGTTATCTATATAGTCAGTTATATTTTCTGCAGATGAGGATATTTCTTTTAAATCTGTATTTTTATAATTTCTTTCCCTTGTAATAGTGCATTGAAGAGGACTTCTAGTTTACTGTTGAGTGTAGCACTCTTATGTCCTTCCTGACATTAGTGAATATCTTCTAAGGCCCAGTTATAAGTGTGATGATGTTTGCAACAGATTTTTTTTTTTTTTTTTTTTTTTGCGGTACGCGGGCCTCTCACTGTTGTGGCTTCTCCCATTGTGGAGCACAGGCTCCGGACGCGCAGGCTCAGCGGCCATGGCTCACGGGCCCAGCCGCTCCGCGGCATGTGGGATCCCCCCGGACCGGCGCACAAACCCGTGTCCCCTGCATCGGCAGGCGGACTCTCAACCACTGCGCCACCAGGGAAGCCCTGCAACAGATTTTGTTGGATACTATTGATCAGGTCAAGGAAATTCCCTTCTAGTCCTAGTTGGCTAAGAGCTTTTAATTTTTATTTTTTAATAAAAAATGAGAGTGGAATTTTATTGAGTGCTTTTCCAGAATCTACCTAGATGATCATAGATTTAATACTTTCATCTGTAATGTGGTGAATTATATTAATAGATTTTCCATGTTGACCCATTCTTTCATTCCTGGGATAAATCCCACTTGATCCCATTATCAGTTTGGATTAAGTTTGGCTGTAACAGGGTCTCAATAGTGACTTCAGTATATTTCTCTCTCACCAAGAAAAAAGAAAAAGGCTGGATGTAGAAGTTCAGTGTCAGGACCCCAGGCTCGTCCTGTCTTGCTGATCTTCTACCCTTTGTATATCACTCATAACCAAAGAGCTGGTGCTCAAGCCCCAGCCATCCTGTCTGCATTCTGAGCAGCACCAAGGAGAAAGAGAGAAGGATGCAGTTCTTCCTTTTAGAAAGACTTCCGGCGGGAATTCCCTGGCAGTCCAATGGTCTAGGGCTTGGCACTTTCACTGCCATGGCCCAGGTTCAATCCCTGGTCGGGGAACTAAGATCCCGCAAGCTGCTCGGTGAGGCCAAAAAAAAAAAAAAAAAAAAAGAAAAAAAAAGATTTCCTGAAAGTTACACACAACACTTTCCCACATCATACTGGCTAAAAACTCATCCCGTGGTGGCATCTAGCTTCAAGGGAGGTGCTGTGGAATAGTCTCTTATTGGGAAGCAATGTGCAATGAGCAGAGCTGAAAATCAGGGTTCTTATGGCTAAACACAAAGAGAAGAATGGGAAATGGAACTCTAACAGTTTTTGTCACAGTCTTGCTGTATTATTTTCATATAGATTCCTGGATTTTTGAATAGCTGTTATTTTATTTAAGATTTTTATATTTATGTTCATAAGTGATATCGGCCTACAATTTTGTTTTTATTGTTGTTATTCAGTTCAGGCATTAAGGTTATGCTAAACTCCTAAAATGAGTTTGGTAACATTCTCTCTGTTCTGTTCTTTGAAACGATTTGTGTAAAGTAGGAATTATCTATTCCTTAAGGTTTGGTAAAGGTTGCCTATAAAACTATCTGGGCCTTTTTGGGATAAGAGAAACTTTTTGAACTACAGCTTCAGTTTATTTCATGGTTATTGATCTATTATGGTTTTATTTTTCTTCTTCAGTCAATTTTGATGATTTATATTTTTCTAAAAAATGGACCATTTAACAAAAATTGACAGTTTTCAAAATTTTTGGTACAAATATTCTTTCTCATGGTATTATAATTTTACACATTTTTATTATATTTATAGGTTATGCCCCCCTTTTTATTCCTAATACCACATGCTTATACCCTACCTCTCTTTTTTGATTCATTTTGCTCAAGGTTTGTATATTTTATCATTTTAATATATTTTTAAAATTATATTTTATTAGTCTTAAAAAAACTAGCTTTTGGTTTGGGTGAGCATCTCTATTGTTTCTCTTTTAGCTTTAATATTTCCTTTCTTCTACTACTTCTCTGTTATTTTCTTTCTTCTACCATATTTGATTTTATTCAGCTTCTTGAACACTATTTCTTATTTTCTAACATGTTTTTAAGGCTATAAATTCCCTTCTAACTACACTGCTGTATCTGTATCTCATATGTTTTGGGGTGCAGTGTTTTCATCGTTCAGTTATAAATAGTTTGTAACTAACTTCCTTTAGGAAGTTTATCATAACTTACTTTTTAACTTGTAAATTATTTAGAAGAATTTTTTATTTTTTAATTTTTTTTAGTTTCGAAATGTATTTTTTGGTTTGAGGGGCTCCTTTTCACTTCTGATTTCTAGATTTGCTATATTGTGGTCATGGAATGCATTCTGTATGATATTTATTCCTTAGAATTTGTCAAGGCTTCCTTCATCATATACACATAGCATATATATGGTCAGACTTATAAATTGCATTTTTCAAATGTTTATCTTTGATATTTTTTGGATGTCTGATCTAAGAGTTCTGAGTGAGGTGTTTTAAAAATGTGTCACCATGATTGTGAATGTGTCATTTTCCCTGGGAATTTTATCAATTTTTTCTTAATTTGAGAGAATGCTATTTAGCATTCAGGCTTATGATTGTTGTGTCTTCTTGGTGGGTTGGCCCTTTTATCATTAAATAGGATGCTTTTCATCCTTACTATTGGTTTTTGCCTTGAAGTTGATTTTGCCTGATTTTATTGCTACGTCTGCTTTCTTTTGATTAATTTTCCATTATATCTTCTTCCATCCTTTGTCTTTCAGCCTTCCATAGCCTTATGTTTTACATATGTTGCTTGTAAGCAGTATGGAGCTAGAGTTAAGTAGACCTATTTAATCCATTTATATATTTTTTGATTACTGATTTATTTGGCCTTATTTCTATCATCTCTTTAAAAATTTTCTACTGGACATGCTTTTTTATTGTTTTCAGTTCAGGCATTAAGGTTATGCTAAACTCCTAAAATTAAGTAAAGTAGACCTATTTAATCCATTTATATATTTTAATCCTATTAAATCCACTTAATCCATTAAGTAGACCTATTTAATAGAGTTAAGTAGACCTATTTAATCCATTTATATATTTTTTGATTACTGATTTATTTGGCCTTATTTCTATCATCTCTTTAAAAATTTTCTACTGGACACGCTTTTTTTTTTTTTTTTTTTTTTCTTTTTTGCGGTACGCGGGCCTCTCACTGTTGTGGCCTCTCCCATTGCGGAGCACAGGCTCCGGATGCGCAGGCTCAGCGGCCATGGCTCACGGGCCCAGCCACTCCACGGCATGTGGGATCTTCCCAGACCGGGGCACGAACCCGTGTCCCCTGCATCAGCAGGCGGACTCTCAACCACTGCGCCACCAGGGAAGCCCTGGACACGCTTTTTCTTTGCTTTCCTCCTCCCCTACTTTTCTGTCCTCTATTGAACCGATCAAGGTGACTTTATTTCTCTTGTTCCCTCCATCCCTCCACTGCTTTGGAAGTTTACGTTTTAGTAGTGATTTCCCTCAAATTTTAAACAAATATACTTAATTTCATATGTCTCTGATAAAGTCTAAAATTAGTTAGTACTTCTATCCTGAAATAGGCACAAAACAAGAACCTTGGTATACTTTAATTTCCTTCTTAACTCCCTCCTCCCATTTTCCATGTTTTATATATATATATATATATATATATATATGTTTTAAATTCTTCCTTTATTGGTAAAAAAAATGAGTGATTCTACAAAGCAATCTCAAGGGCCATCAAAGTGTGAAAGCCATCAGGTGTGTCTGGCAACAGGCAGCTTCCTCCTCCTTCAGGGCAGAGCCAGTGTTTCCCATGCCTTCCAGCCCTGAGTCAGCACTTTTTTTTTTTTAACATCTTTATTGGAGTATAATTGCTTTACAATGTTGTGTTAGTTTCTGGTGTATAACAAAATGAATCAGCTATATGTATACATACATCCCCATATCCCCTTCCTCTTGCGTCTCACTCCTACCCTCCCTATCCCACCCCTCTAGGTGGTCACAAAGCACCGAGCTGATCTGCCTGTGCTATGTGGCTGCTTCCCCCTAGCTATCTATTTTACATTTGGTAGTGTATATATGTCCATGCCACTCTCTCACTTCATCCCAGCTTACCCTTCCCACTCCCCGTTCTCTATGTCCATTCTCTATGTCTGCGTCTTTATTCCTATCCTGCCCC
Organism: Pseudorca crassidens; assembly: GCF_039906515.1. NCBI lineage: Eukaryota > Metazoa > Chordata > Mammalia > Artiodactyla > Delphinidae > Pseudorca > Pseudorca crassidens. The sequence goes on along the minus strand of NC_090297.1, from coordinate 27,744,851 downwards.
TAGGTTCTTCAGAACCATTTTTTTTTTTTAGATTCCATATATATGTGTTAGCATACGGTATTTGTTTTTCTCTTTCTGACTTACTTCACTCTGTATGACAGACTCTAGGTCCATCCACCTCACTACAAATAACTCAATTTTGTTTCTTTTTATGCCTGAGTAATATTCCATTGTATACATGTGCCACATCTTCTTCATCCATTCGTCCGATGATGGACACTTAGGTTGCTTCCATGTCCTGGCTATTGTAAATAGAGCTGCAGTGAACATAGTAGTTCACGTCTCATTTTGAATTATGGTTTTCTCAGGGTATATGCCCAGTAGTGGGATTGCTGGGTCCTATGATAGTTCTATGTTCAGTTTTATAAGGAACCTCCACACTGTTCTCCATAGTGGCTGTATCAATTTACATTCCCACCAGCAGTGCCAGAGGGTTCCCTTTTCTCCACACCCTCTTCAGCATTTATCGTTTGTAGATTTTTTGATGATGGCCATTCTGACCTGTTTGAGGTGATACCTCATTGTAGTTTTGATTTGCATTTCTCTAATGATTAGTGATGTTGAGCATCCTTTCATGTGTTTGTTGGCAATCTGTATATCTTCTTTGGAGAAATGTCTTTTAGGTCTTCTGCCCATTTTTGGATTGCGTTGTTTGTTTTTTTGCTACTGAGCTGCATGAGCTGCTTGTATATTTTGGAGATTAATCCTTTGTCAGTTGCTTCTTTTGCAAATATTTTCTCCCATTCCATGTTATATTTATCTAGTATTTTGATTATACCTCTTTAAAAAACCCTGCCTTTAAAACCCTTTAAAGAATCTGTTGTTGTTATATCTTTTATGGTTTAATAGTTTAGATTTACAAACATGTTTTAACAATTTATGTGTTCACTATTGCTTGTTACTGCCCACTGCTTCCTCCTGGGTTCAATTTCCTTTATGCTCAAGCATTGCTTGAGCTTGGGACCAGTTTTAGAGTTAATATCTCAGCTTGAGGTTTCTGTATTTCACTGGTACTACTCATTCAAACCCCGTACCCACAACCAGAGCAGCCTTAATATTCTGATTTCTCAGCATCCTACTTCCAGGCCACATACCTGAATCATGACATGAATTTTCTAGTCCACATTTGTAAATGAAACCACCTTTTTTTTTTGGCTGCTGGCTTTATGCGCGGGGTCTCCTTCCAGGTCCGCAGGATGCAGAGGCTTGGGGTCTCTCCTTTAATCCTCCCTGGGCGTTACCATCTAGCCTCTAGGATATATCTGGCCCATAGTCCTGTGGCTCACTTGGCTTCGGTTCCCTTTCACCACTAAGGTTTTGAATTTCCTTTTTGTTTCTGTTACCTGAAGATGTCTCTTTCCTGCTTTCAAGCTTGGCATTGTAGCAAAACCATCTTTTGGGCTCTATTTGATCCAGCATTTCTATAGGTATGGGGGTGGGGTGGGTGGGCACTTCCTAAGTTAGTCCAGTCCACTACATGGATCAGTCGTCAGCAGCAGTTACAGAGAGAAGTGGGACCAATTTTGGAAGCGTTTGGAGTGAAGTCAGGGAAGGGTGGGGACAGGCAGAGAATGAGGTCTTCCTTGGTCTTGTGTAGGTGCTTGGGGAGGTTTGGAGGGGTGGGCAGGGGAGAGGAGAAGGTTTATGGATAAATGTCTAAAGAACTGGATTGCTTGGGACAGGTGATCACACTGGGAATCCAGAGGGGGTGACAGGTGGGGAGAGAAGAAATCTGGCGCATCTTTCTGGCCAGGCTCCCTTGCTTGTCTGCTGAAGGCATCCTTAGTTATACACCTGCACCGTCCTTTCTCTCCCTTATGTCCCTGGCACTTTAAGTCTGACTTACCGCACACCATGCCCCAGCTGGTACATAAAAGTGAGCCACGAATACCAGCAGCCCTTCTAGGCACACATCCAGGCCTAGCCCCCCACCCACTGCCACCCCATTTTCTTGGACTCTCTTGTCCTTGCTTCTGTCTCACTGGTCCCAGTATTTCTCTCTCTTTCTGTACTTTGGTTTAAAAAAATTGCTGGGGAGGAAAAGTTTCTCCTTTTCTGCCTTTCAGGTGTTCCCTGCTAACCTGTAGGGCGAGGAGTGCAGATTTGTAGCCCTTTATACCTGGGAGTTGTCTGTGGGTCCGTTCTGTTGCTCATCATCAGTGGTGACTTGGCTTAGAAATAGACAGGGGTTGGGGTTGGTGCCCCTTCAGTTCCATGTCCACCGCACCTCCACCTAAGATTCATCTGTCCACAGACATTTATTATAACCCTATATTATCTGTCAAGTACTGTACTGGGCACCAAAGATACAAAGGTGAGCAGAGCCAGGCACAGCCCCTGCCCTGTGAAGCTTGCTGCCATGTTAATCTAAGAACCTCCTAAGTGATGCAGAAGTACAGCTGAGAAGGAGCCACAAAGGAGAGGTGTGTACACTATGAGAGTGTGTAATAGGGGCCTTTGACCCAGGCAGAGGGGTCAGGCATGGATTTCCTGAGAATGTGACATTTGAGTGGAGATCTGAGGGAGGAGCAAAAATTAACAAAGTGAAAGTGGGAGCTGAGTGTTCCAGGCAGAAGGCCCAGCAGGTGCTAAGGCCCTGTGGTGGGAGGGAGCATCATTAAGAAACAGTTACCACCCCCATCTCAGGGCATCCTACAGCACCTGTCTTCCCGGACCCAGCACACTGTGGGCCATGATAAAAGAATGCATCAAATGTCATTGATGGACATGAGAAGTCTGTCCCTAGGGCCTTTTGAGAACATCAAAACCATGTGATTTTTGCCTCTCTCACTAATCATGGGATCCCCTTGTAGCTTCCACTTCTAGATCCCTGCCACTAAGATCTTATCTTAAATTCCAGATTTAGCAGAAACAAAACAAAGTAAACAAGTAAAAACACCATACCACCCAATTAAATTTGATTGTCAGATAAGCAATGAATTATTTTTAGTATAAGTACTTCCCAAACAGTACTTGAGACATACTTATACTAAAAAAATTATCTGTTATTTATTTGAAATTAAAATTTAACTGGGAGTCCTGTATTTTATCTGACAACCCTACTTAGATCCCCTTGTGCCCAACCAGGGCTCCCTGGAGAACTCTGTGTTGGAAGTCCACCCCTCCCTCAGCTTCATGATCATTTCCGGCTTTGGGACCTTGAGAAGGGAATGTGCAGAAAGAACAGGAAGCTTCCATCCTCATGAAGTTATATTCCAAGAGCAGTCCTGCAAAAGCAACGAGTCGCTGACTGACCACAAGCCTGGGGTGTGGACACTGCCTCTATTCCTCAGCGTCAACTCCAGGATGGTCACGACTCTTCCTCAACTCCCACCCTAGCCCCACCTCGGCATCACTGTCACAGCCCCCAGCCTGCGGTGGTGCACTTGGGGATTCCTGATTGATTATATGTTTAAACTCTTAGATGCTTTCTCAGAGAGGGAGCTGCTATAATGGCTGAGCCTTGCTGAAATGTCCACGCCCATTCTCCCTCCCACCCCCCCGCCAGCCTGCTGCCAAATACTCCTGGCAAAACTTCTTGACAACTCCTGGATGTTGATCATTCCTTGGACAGTATGTCTCATGGGATAAGCCAGTTTCTTCCCAGAGCCTTTTGTGTTATCCCTTAGAGAATCACAGGAGAAACATCTCCCAGAAGTAACCATGATAACTTCCAGAATCATCAGGAATGTGAGCATTGTCACCCTAAAGGACTTGAGGGGAGGAGGCCTCCTCAACCGTGTTAAAAGGCTTGGGGAGAAAATATTGTAAAAGGCATTGTTATGAATTAGTGATGATTCATAACTGAAGCCAGTTTCTCTCCTGTGTTTGCAGCGATTGGTGAAGACTGCAGCAGATACTGCCAAATCCAAAACTAAATAGGGACATAAGCCTTGGACTTCACTACCCTGAAAATGGATCAGTTAGAGTTAGGATTAGGTTTGGCTGTGAGTTACAGAATACCCCCAAATGACAGTGACTCAAACATGATAGAAGTTTATTTCTCTCTTGCTTAGAAGTCCAGAGAGTCAGTTGAGGGCTGGTACGTGCTCCGCAGTGTCAGACCCAGCCTCCTTCTATCTTATTGCTCCTCCATCCTCAGCACGTGGCTTCCATCTCATGTTCCAAAATGGCTGCTTGAGGTCCAGCCATCATATCTACATTATGGTCAGCAGGGAGGAGAAGAGAACAAAGAAGGGCCTGCCCTCTCCTTTTAAGGACATTTTCTGAAAGTTGCACATACTACTTCTGCTTATAACCTATGAGCTAGAACTTAGCCACATAGCTACACCTAGCTACAAGGGAGATGGGTAAAAGAATCTTTATTTGAAGGGGCCCTGTGTCTAGCTTAAAATCGTGGGATTCTTTTACTAAGGAAGAAAGGAGAATGGATGTTGGGGGATGATTCGTAATCTCTACTATCCTCCCTTCCAACCAACCAACCAAATAACCAACGTTTATTTGAGGAAGTGCCCAATTTAGTAAGGGAGACAGATATGTAAATAACTAACTACAATACAATGTGATATGGAGTATAAAAAAGGTTTTATTCAGAGTGCTGTGGGAGAACAGATGGGAATGATCAACAGCAATCATAATAATCAATAACTACAATGGTCTGGCTGGGTTCTCAGAGCTACACTCCCATTGTTTTACTTGTCCACCTCCCTTTTTTATTCAGTGTGAGCTACAAACCTTCCTGCCTCACCATGTCACAGCTAACACTTGCAGTGGGCAGGCCACGTGCTGTTCTAAGTTTCCTAGATACATTATCTCATAACAATCCTGTGAGTAGGTACTATTATCATTCTCATTTATAGATGAAGAAACTGAGGCACGAGCCATAGAGCTGGGTTTTGGACCCGGACATTCTGGCTCCAGCGCATACATGCTTAACCACTCTGCTAGCCTACCTTCCTTAAAACTATTCATTCTCATTCCCTCCCCCAGCCTTCTCACCCCCAAATCTCCAGCAGACGACCTCCCTGCTTACTTCTTTGTAACGACTGAGGTCATTGGTGGGACCCCTCTCCACTGCCGGACCAGCCTCCAACTGCATCTCTTTCCTTGCCTCCTCCAGCAGTCCTGCCTCAGGGGTTGAGGCATCTGCCTTTCTGGTTAAAGCTGCTCCTGTCCCTCCGTCCTAGGAAGGCAGTGGAGTGTAATGGTTTAAGAGCTGGCCTCTGCAGACAGACTGCACTAAATTAATAAGTGTCTGGTCTTAGGAAGTCACTTAGGTTCTCTAAGCCTTAGTTTTCTCGTCTGTGAGTAGGGGTGATACTAATGTGAGGGCCGAGCATATTGATTCATGTAAAGTGGTTATTATTTGTTCCCCTCCTATCTGGTCCTTGGATTACTGCCTCTCTCTTCTCTAGCTTGAATTGACTTCTCTTTACAGGTTGTTTTAGTTACCTACGGCTGCTGTATTATTACAGCACAGTATTATAGCCACTAATTTAGTGGCATCCAATAGTCCATATTTATTATCTTACATTTCTAGAGGTTGGAAGTCTGAACTGGGTTTCACTAGGCTAAAATCAAGGTGTTGGCAGGACTGACCCCTTTTGGAGTCTCTGGAAAGCATCCATTTTTTCCACCTTTCCCAGTTTATAGAGGCTGTCCGCATTCCTTGGCTTGTAGCCCATTTCTGTCTTCAAAGCCAGCAGCGGCGGGTTGAGTCCTCACAGGCAATCCCTCCAACCTTGATCCCATTGTCCCATCTGCTTCTCTGATTCTGACTTTCCTACCTCCCTCTTTCACTTATAAGGACCCTTTTGATTAAAATGGACACAACTGGAGACTGCAGGATCTCGTCTCAAGATCCTTGACGTAATCATTTTTGCAAAGTCCTTTTTGCTGTGGAAGGTAACATATTCATAGGTTCTGGGAATTAGGACATGGACTTTTTTGGGTGGCCATTATTCTTCCTACCCCTTGGGGATATGGCATGTGAGAAACATCCAGATGTCCCTCCTTTTTCTCCCCCTCAAGCTCTATGGAGATACAATTGACAAATAACCAGATCATGCCTTCCTTAAAGGTACATTGTCTTCTTTCTTCCTTCCTTCTCAACCAAGCCCTTTGGAAGAGTTGTCTTGCCTAGTTTTCTCCACCTCGTGACAACCCCCTCCCATCTGCGTCTGCCCCCATACTCCACCAAACTGACTCTTGCCCTGATCACCAGTGGCTTCCATATTGCCAAGTCAATGGACACCTTTCATTCTCAACTGGCTGCATTTTCCAGTTGGCTGCTCATTCCTGCTTGAGACCCTTTTTTGAGGATTTCATCCTTTTGTGGTCCCCTGTCTGCCTTTAGGTGACTTTCTCTTGATTTTCCTCCTCTTCCTCTCTGGCTTAGACATGCCTGGGGCTCTGCCGTCTCCACTGGCCCCTGAAATGTCTGTGTTCCCCAGGGCTTTGCATCTTTGTTCCATTTCTCTTTTCTTGGGTGATCTTGTCTCACACTGCTGGTTTTAAATGCCACTTGCACAAAGATGACCATTCCTGCTTGTGCTGTGCAGATCTCTGGCTCCTGGCTGGAAGTGTTGGTGAAGATTGTGTTTCCAGTAATCCCATAAGCTCCTCAATTTCTTTGGTGTTCCTTCAAGTAGACACAGTGAGAGAGCTACTTGAGGTACTGACTTGAGAACCATGAAGCCTGGGGCATTCATGCTTCTGTTCCAGACTGCGTGGCCTACTTCCATCAAGACACAGTGTGGGGCTTCCCTGGTGGTGCAGTGGTTAAGAATCTGCCTGCCAATGCAGGGGACACAGGTTCGAGCCCTGGTCCGGGAAGATCCCACATGCCACGGAGCAACTAAGCCTGTGCGCCACAACTACTGAGCCTGTGCTCTAGAGCCCATGAGCCACAACTACTGAGCCCACATGCCACAACTACTGAAGCCTGTGCACCTAGAGCCCGTGCTCCGCAACAAGAGAAGCCACTGCAATGAGAAGCCCGCGCACTGCAACGAAGAGTAGCCCCTGCTCGCTGCAACTAGAGAAAGCCCACGTGCAGCAACGAAGACCCAACGCAGCCAAAAAAAAAAGATACAGTGTGATCTTCTCAGGACCCCTCAGAGGACAGTGAAAGGCACAGACCCAGTGATGACAAAGGACAGCTCCATGTTTCATGGGGGTAACAGAAAAGCAAATAGGGAAGGCAGATCTTCACTAATGTATTTATTGGGGCAAGCCCCACCTTTACCTGTGTGGTTTGCAATTGCTGGAGCGCCGAAGGAGCCAGAGGCTAACGAGCTCAAAGCACAAAAATATTTAAAGGGAGCCAAAGGGCACCCTGACAGTTCAGTTAGACGTACAAAACTCTCACCAGAAACAGAGCAAGGTAACCAAACCGTGGGACTGCCTCCAAATGCAAGAAGACGGCTGAGGGAGGGATGGTACGAGGATGGCCTCGGGGCAGTCAGGGGGCTCACAGAAGAGGAGGGGGCTTGAGCAGGGAACCAACAGGCAGTGAGGGGGAGGAAGGCCATTTCAGGCAGGGGAATAGCACGTGCAGAGGCTGAAGTCAGGGCCAGTATAATCTACTTGGGGAGCAAGGAGGGTTCAAGGGAGATGAGGCCAGAGAGGACTGCATCCAGAGTAAATGCTAGCACAGGAAGCCTGGGCTTTATCTTGTTGGCAATGGGGAGCAATGGAAGGGTTTTGCGCAGGGGAATGGGTTGGGCAGAGGTCAGCTTTAGAAAGACTACTCCAGTGCTGGGTGGATTGGTGAGAGAATGTTGGGCCCCAGATCTTAAAATATGCATAGGTAGAATTTTACAAGGTATAATTTTTAAAAGGTATAATTTCATTTTATCTTATTCAAAAAATTATTTTATTATTATTTCTTATTGAAGTGTAATTGACCTACAACACTGTGTAGTGTCAGGTGCACAAATTCAATATTTCTGTACGTCATTCAGTGACCACCACGGTAAGTCTAGTTGCCATCTGTCACCGTGTAAAGTTGCTACGATATTCCTGACTGTATTACTCATGCTGTACATTTCATCCCTGTGACTTATTTATTTTGTAGCTGGAAATTTGTCCTTCTTAATCCCCCTCACCTATTTCACTCATCCCCCACCTGCAAAGTATAATTTTAGAGAGAGGAGGTACCTTGGCATTGGCACTGGTTCATTCCTGTCATTTTATAGCATATGTGTGTGTGTGTGTTTATATATAATACATATTCATATATATCATATAGTGTATTTTATATACACACATACATATATACGTACTAGATGGCCCAGGTGGAGGCCCAGGTGGAGGCCCAGGTGGAGGGTGAGTGACCTCCCAAAGGCACATAGCAACAAGGCCAGCGTTAGAACTCCGGTCTGCCTCGCAATCCACTGCTCTTCTTCTGTGCTATTCTGAGTGGAGGCAGCAGTGTCCGAAAGGAGGTTGATCCAATAGTCAAGGAAAGAGAGATGCAAGCCCCGACCAGGGCAGGTGCCAAGGTGAAGACCACATGGGAGGCAATGCGGATATGTTCCTGCTTTCCCTTTCTCTGGGTGGGGGTTGGGACATAGGGCTGGCTGGGGACTGCACATGAGTGCATCTCTCTTTCCTGGGTCCTGCAGCATCCTTCTGGGTCTGGTTTCTATGGCAACAGGCTCCCAGCAGGCAGCCCGCCAGCTGGAGGGAAGCAGGCAGGCAGGGAGAGAAGGCCCAGGCAGCATGAGGAAGGCTAAAGTTGTGGGGGGTGGGGGAGTCTTCTGGGAAGCAGGAGGAGCCCCTAAATCTGGCCCCCCAAAACCCTCTCTCTTCTGACCATATGAGGGTGGAGGTAGCTTAGGACACATGGGCTTTTCTTTCATGGTCCTTGAATTTCCAGATCTCAAACGTCTGTTCACCTCTCCCTGCCACCCTCACATCTCCTGACTCTCTCTTCTTTAAGTATTATCTATTATCTGACCCCAACCTCATGCGCCTCAGGGAGCACTTACTTCTTCATAGAAAAGAGCCCTCACTCTGATTGAACTCAGTGGGGAGGGGGAGAACAAGGTCAACTGACGTTCTGTTTTGCATAAGATTTGCATATTATTAACTCAAAGACAAGAAATTTCCAGGCCCTGTGTCATTCCTGCCAACAACTTAATTCAGCTCCACTGGCACCCGCTGACTGTGTCTGGCCAGGCTCCGTGCTGAGCCATGGGGTCCCTAGAGGAGAAGTCCTCCCAGCTGCAGCCCACCCCTTCTCTCCAGCTGCTCTAAGGCAGTTCTTCCTGATGTTCTAGCAGCTGGTGTGGTGGGAAGTTCTTGGGCTGTGGAGCGTGGCAGCCCTGGGTCCAGATCTTGGCTCCCCTGTTTTCCAGCTGGCTGACTGTGGGCCTCTCTGTGCTATAGTTTATTCATCTCTCCATAGGACTGAGGATATACCCGTACAGCTGGTATGAACTAGCGAAGACACGTTGTTTGTTAAAATGCTGAAATAATGCTGTGTTCATTGGTAAAGAGCCACCACCCTGGACCCTCCCCAGGCCCTTTTGGCCCACAATCCAGCTTCTGCGGGGTGATGCCCTAGCACTTTGGCTTTGTCCGTCTGATTGGTGTCTGCCAGCATCTGTTCTGCCCATGAAGTACAGGTGGTTAAATATTTTGAATATCACCCCTGTCCAGAACCGGTGCAACAGGTAGGTATGTTATGTACCGACCCATGGCAAGGACTGATACATTTAAAGGTTGTGAATTAATGTCCATCACTTTGTAGGTTTCCTTTTGGCCTGGGGTGCGGGTGAGGGCTGGCATGAGACTGGGCAGGGGCAGAGATAACCGCCAGCTCTCTCACCAGGCGGGCGAGGTTCAAGCGCTCCAACAGTGTGACAGCCGGCGTGCAGGCCGACCTGGAGCTGGAGGGCCTGGCCGGCCTGGCCACCGTGGCCACAGAAGACAAGGCCCTGCAGTTCGGACGCTCCTTCCAGAGGCACGCCTCTGAGCCCCAGCCCGGGCCCCGGGCCCCCACCTACTCAGTCTTCCGCACGGTCCACACGCAGGGCCAGTGGGCCTACCGCGAGGGCTACCCACTGCCGTATGAGCCGCCGGCCACTGATGGGTCGCCCGGCCCCGCCCCTGCCCCTACCCCCGGCCCCGGGTCCGGGCGCCGTGACTCCTGGATGGAGCGCGGCTCACGTAGCCTCCCCGACTCAGGCCGCACGTCCCCCAGCCCACGGGATGGCGAGTGGTTCATCAAGATGCTGAGGGCGGAGGTGGAGAAGCTGGAGCACTGGTGCCAGCAGATGGAGCGCGAGGCGGAGGACTATGAACTGCCGGAGGAGAGTGAGTGAGGGGACCCCGGGCACGGAGGCATCGTGGCGGCGGCGGCCACTACCACGATGTGATAGGAGAGGCCTTTGGCTGGGCCTGACTGTGCCTTTCTCACAGTTTGCTCGTATGGCCCCAGACCTTGGTGGCTCCCATTGGCAGTAGGGCATGTTGGGAGCTCTCGGAAGGAAGCAGGGAGCAGCTTCAGAGGTCGGAGCTAGGACTGGGAAAGTGACCGGGTGAAAGGGCTGGGCCTTCTAGGAGATGGCTGCCAGCCCAAGTCCATGGGGATTGAGGGGACCCTATTCCCATCGGGGCTGGTGTGGGAATCCAGGTCTGATCCAGGTGTGAGACCAGGACTTCAGGCAGAGGGGGAGGCAGTGCACAGTGTCAGCTCATGTCTGAGGCCTAGGAGAAGGAGATTCAGCCAGGGAGACAGGGCCCTGCACGAGGGAGGACATGCCCTTCCCTGCAAGTCCAGTCTGAGGGGAGACACAGTCTTAACCGCAGAATCCCCAATTTGATGGGATAGTGACTAGCAGACAAGAGTCATGCACCTGACATTATTTGGTAATTCTCAGTGAGCCAAGGAGTCATATACTGAGGAGTGACAAAGTTCTGCCAGTGAGTGGCCACGGAGCTAGTGCCTGGCTAAGGCTGTTGGGCTAGGCTGGCACCGCTTTCCATCTGTTCTCTGACATGGGAGGGAAGCGGACACAGGAGGATAAGCAGTCAAGATGTGTAGATCGTGTGAAAGAAGAAACCTCAGTGTCTGAGGAGACAGTCTTCTTGGTGAAGTGGGATAGGAGCTGCTTGTTATGACCTTGAGGATGGGATGGGGAGGGGGCCGGAGGAGACAGACGGATAGACAGACGGTGCCAGATAACAGAGGGGTCAGTCATTCAGGGCAGACTTCCTGGAGGCTGGGTAAGGAGAGGCATCTTTCCTCTCCCCGCATCTCCTTTTGCTCTCCAGTCCTGGAGAAGATCCGCAGTGCCGTGGGCAGCACACAACTTCTCCTGTCCCAGAAGGTTCAGCAGTTCTTCCGGCTGTGTCAGCAAAGCATGGTGAGTGCCCATGGCACGGAGCCTATCAGGTGTGTGTACCTGGTAGGGGACTGGAGTGTGTGTACGCCTGGAAGTGAGACCAGGTGTTTGTCTTGTCTTGTCTCCCTACCTCCCAGTCCCCTCCCCACTCTCCCAGGTTGAGCTTCCTGACAATGAGGGTGGGTTGGGCTTTCTCTGGTCCAAGCTGGGGCTCAGACCCTGCCGACTAACTGCTTCCCCTCTGTCTCCCTCCACTGCAGGACCCCACTGCGTTCCCCGTGCCCACCTTCCAGGACCTGGCGGGTTTCTGGGACCTCTTGCAGCTCTCTATCGAGGATGTTACCCTCAAGTTCCTGGAGCTACAGCAACTCAAGGCCAACAGCTGGAAACTCCTGGAGCCTAAGGTGGGGGGAGGTCCCTTCAAACCAAGAGTCCAGACCCTGGAAAATGCCCTTCCCCAGAGAGTGTGGGTGGGGGCGGGGGGAGGAAGGCAGGAGAAGCGACCCTGGGCAGCAAAGCTAGTCCTGGACAGGTGATGGTGACCCTCTTCGACCCTGCTGTTGGTCACTGCCCTCTGCTTGGTCCCACTGCTCATCACTGCCTGAGCTGCAAGAACCCTTTGGTGGCTGCAGCCACCTCGGACCAGCTGTCGTTTGAGGGAGCCAAACTAGAGCTTCCAGAAGGGCAGACTGCCCTCAGCTTGGACCTCGGCACAGAGGGGACCTTCAAGGTCCCCTCAGCCCTCATCTCACTAGACCTTGTCAGTGATGGGTCCCAGCAGCCTGGAACGTGAGCCCTCATTGCCTTGCCTGCGTCGGGGGGAACTGCACTCCTCTGGACCAGGAGGGAGCGAACGCTCTGATGCGAGTTGTGGAAAACGGCTCCACCAGGGGGCGCTCGAGTCCATCTCTTTAAAAAATGAAAAATGTGGGTTTCACCTTGGCAGAACAAGCACCCCTGGGGCTTCGGGGGCCGTCACACGCTCTCAAGAACCGCTCTCACGAGTCAGAGGCGCGCGCTGTTAACCGTTCCGGGCCGCGGGGGCGCCGGTTGGGAAGTCGGGTGGGACCCGCCCCCAAACTAAGTGCCGCCCCCTCTGCCGGCAGGAGGAGAAGAAGGTCCCTCCGCCGATACCAAAGAAGCCCTTGCGGGGCCGGGGCGTGCCGGTGAAGGAGCGCTCCCTGGACTCGGTGGACCGGCAGCGGCAGGAAGCTCGCAAGCGGCTCCTGGCGGCCAAGCGCGCCGCCTCCTTCCGCCACAGCTCGGCCACCGAGAGCGCCGACAGCATCGAGATCTACATCCCCGAGGCCCAGACCAGGCTGTGACCGGCCCGGCTCGCCCAGCCCGGGCCCGGGCCCGCGGTTTTCTACCCGTACTGTACACCCAGCGTCGAGGTCACTGTGAACGCGGGCTGCCCCGTGCGCCCGCCCCGCCGGCACCGCACGCCCCGGCCCCTCCTGCCCGTCACGGTCTCGTGGGTTTTTTACCTTCCCGACCCCACGCGAAGGCGCCCGGGCTGGGCTGGGGGCCGTGCCTCTCCGCCCTGCGCTCCCACCGGGACCCCCCACCTTCCAGGTCCGACGCTTCGTCCCCACCTCCTCCCCACGGGCACCATCTCTGCCATTACCCCACGGGCCAGGCCGGGCCGGGTCCCCCATCTGGGCTCTGCGTCCCCCCCACCCCGCGGGGCTGGGCTTCGTGGGGAATCAAGCTTCGTGGCTTTTTATGAAGACTCCCGAACCCCGCCTAGGAGCCCGCCCCACCCTCCCAGGGGCTCTACCCTCAGCCCTCAGCCCACCGGGCCCAGGGACCACAGTGGCTGGACCAACCCAGGACCAGGGCGCCTGGGCCTCTCCCCTTTCCCAGCTGCTGGGGAGGGGAGATGGGGGCTTCCCCTCACCACACCTGTGGCTGTTCCCACATCCCCTTGAGTATCCCAGGAAAAATAAAACGGCAGAACTGCACTCGAGCCAGCTGCTCTCTCCAGAAGAAGCCACCTCTGCCCGAGCCTGGGACAGGGTGTGGAGGGAGGAGAGGCCGGAGCCCAGGCTTTTGGTCTGGGGAGAGCGGGGTTGTCTGGGCCAGCTGGGGGAACGGGGATTCGGCCCCGCCGGGTGGCGACAGAGGACCTGAGCCCTCCTGGAGGGGCCCGGGTGGGTTGAAGGGGCCCGGGTGGGGTGAAGACGCCTGTCTTCCAATTCCTCCTAGTTTAGTCCGGTTCCCTTTCTGCCTTCCAGTTCCCCAGGGTTCCCCCAGAGAGGGAAGCCCAGAGCCCAATGCCTGACACACAGCGTGTGCTCCATAAACAGGAGGGCTGCTGTTCTTCGATATGGGCAAATATTGGTTTCCTTTTCCCTAAGGGGCCACTGTTCTTTCCGCTCCAGAAAACTGTTCAATTCTGTGCTGTCATGTTTTCTGATGCCTCCTGTGCATGGGTATACATTGATGGGGAACAAAAGAGAGAACAGAACTTTCCTGGGAAGCTCAGTGGCATCCCAAACCTAGTAGTGATGGCTAATGTTTATTGGATGCTTGCTGAGAGTCAGGCAAGATGAGAGTGCTTTACACGAACGTAGCTCATCCTTACAACAGATGAGAAAGCTGAAGCCCAGGAGAGGTCAAGGGCCCTGGCCAAAGTCACAGGCAGGCCTAAGAGTGGTGGACCCAAGTCTGTCTAATGTAAATCCTGAGCGTTTAGCTCTAAAGCCTTTTGAGCCCAGAAGGAGTTGAATGGCAGCTCCTACCTACAAAGCCCTCTCTCTAGTCTTTGCGTTGATGTGGACTCTGAGGCAGGACGAAGAACCTTCCAAAAGGGTTGGCTGCTCTTCTGGGCCACACTGGACTAGCCAGTTCTTCTCATTCATGTATTCAGCAAATATTTATCAAGAACCACTGTTGGCCCTGTCCAGCACCTGAATATAGCTCTGAACAAGTTAGTTTCTGCTCTTATGGTGCTAACAGCCATATGGGAAAGACAAGTAAGTAAGCAGTTACATTATAAGGGTGAGTGCTGGAAAGATGACTAGGTATTAGCCACTGAAGGAGGGCGAGGGCTGGGAAGAATGTTCAAGATCAGAGAACAGCTGTGCAGAGGCTTGGAGGAGAAAGAGGTATTGGGAGTGCAGAGGCTTGATCATGCTGGGCTTTTGGGTCAATTTGAGGAAGGTCGGCCTGGGTCCTGAGCGCCACGGGGAGCCACAGAAGGGTTTTGAACAAGAGAGTGGCATGAACATATTTTACAGGCTGGTCTGGAAGACCACCTGAAAAGCAAGAGGTCATATTCCCACACACACTCATTTGAGGCCACTGGGAGGTGAAAAGGGCTCCCGTGCGACCCGAATTCCCAAAAGTGAATCAGCCTGGAGCTGATCCCAAACAGATTCCTGGGCCCTGTGCAAGACTTAGTGAAGAGTCTTTGCTCTCAGATGAGTTTTTTGGGCTTATTTATTTATTTTGGCTGCGTTGGGTTTTCGTTGCTGCGTGCGGGCTTTCTCTAGTTGCGGTGAGAGGGGGCTACTCTTCCCTGTGGTGCACAGGCTTCTCATTGCGGTGGCTTCTCTTGTTGCAGAGCACGGGCTCTAGGCACATGGGCTTAGTAGTTGTGGCTCGCGGGCTCTAGAGCGCAGGCTTAGTAGTTGTGGCACATGGGCTTAGTTGCTCCACGGCATGTGGGATCTTCCCGGACCAGGGCTCGAACCCGTGTCCCCTGCATTGGCAGGCAGATTCTTAACCACTGCATCATTTTGATGGCAGCCAGGTTTGGGAATACTGAAATTGGATGACTCAGAGTTTCAACTAGAAATGTTCATATGTCTATTTCCCCCAGATTTGCCAAGTGGGGCACTGGCTGAGTGACTATCATCCTGAGGTTCAGTTTTCTCGAAAATGGGGAGCTGGGAGAGGTTTGAACTAGACAATACTCAGAGCAATCCTATGAAGCAGGTATTGTTATCACCCCCATTTTACAGATGAGAAAACCGAGACTTGGAGAGGTTCAACAGCTTAGCCCAAACCACGAAGCCAGGAAGTAGCTGAGTCCAAGTTTAACCTCTACATTATATAGATTTTTATGGGTCTCTGTGTTTTCCCAGAAACTGGGCCAGGCTTGCCGGGACCATGAGGTATATGGGAATGGACACGGAGAGCCGGGTAGCATCCAAGACTGTGTGGGCATCCTGCTACAGATGTGATGTCTAAAATCTCCCCTTGTGGGGCTAATGTAGGGGGCATGTGGGGAGTCTCCTTAGGGTATTGTGGCCTAGGTAGTTGTGCTGGGCTCCATGGACATGTGAAGGATTAGATCCAGTCCCTGTGCCTGAGTTGCTCCCATCTGGCCATAGCAAGGCGCATAAACACAAAGTTATGGTACAAAGGGAGGCCTGCTCTCCCAGAGGGGCTGAAGAGACCAGAGGAGGGAGCCTCTAGCAGCCGGCGAGTCTAGGAAACCTTTCTGCAAGAGGAGCCTTTTGAACTGGGTCTTGCAGGATGAATTAGAGTTTTGTAGTCAGGGATGAGGAGGGAAGACATTCATTTCAGGCAAAAGGACCGACCAGCTTAGGCAAAGGCATGGAATGCTATGTGTGTGTGGGATAATGGGAAGAGCAGAGACTGGAGAGAGGTGACAGGCTAGAACGGGTAGAGGGGAAATAAAGGAGATGTGGCTGGAAGGGAGCCATGGGTTTAAGTTGGAGAGTCCATGGTTTTATTTAAGTGTTTGAAAGACTCTTTGGCCAACAGAATAGAAATGGACTGGAGGAGGCAATGGAAGGCAGAGAGACCATTGAAGGGAGTTGCCAAGGTGGTCCAGGTAAGAGATGATGATGAATTTGAGAGACATTCAGGAGGCATAGGTGCTATAAACTGGATCTGGGGAATAATGCAGAGATGAAGAGGCCTTGAAGGTGTCACTCAGGTTTTTGGCTTGGTGAGTAAGTAATGCCATAAATGGACATAGGACATTACAGAAGGAGGAGTAAATTTGAGGAATACTAAACATGCTGGTGATCAATTACCAAGCACTTAGAAGGTGCCATATACTGTAAATGCTAAGCATTTTATACACATTAGGTGATTTAGTACAGAACAACCAAAGGGGGGTGGGTACTATTACTGTCTTTTTTAAAACAATGAGTGTAAACAGCTTTTCTGAGATTAGCAGGCAGCAGGGTTAGGATTTGAACCCACAACTCTCTGATTCCTAAATCTGTGCCCTGCAGCCCCACTCAGTTCTGCCTGACAGAACTGCTAGCCACTACTTGAGACTTAGCTCAAGGGCAGGTTCCTCTGGGGAGCCTCCCCTGATTCTTCCTGGGGCTCCTTCTCTGTGCTACTTGTGCATGCTCCCGTCATCACATTTCTCACACTCTCTCGACATTTTGTAGACCCCTCTGCTTCCCTGTTAGTCAGACAACTCTTGGGGGAAAACACGGTCCCAGTCATCTTTGCATCCCCAATGCCTAGCACATGTTAATTGGCTGACTGAATGCTAGTTATTCTGGGCAATTCTGTTCCCTTGTCCTCCCTCAGTGAACACGTTCTGCTAATAATGGTTTCGTACACATTTCTTTATTCTTTATCTGTTCCTTTTTCTCCACCTCCATTGTCAGAGCTTAGCATTGAGATCTTTGAGATCATAAAGGAAGGGAATCTACCCTGATAATGCAATCTAGGAGGCTTCCTACCAAGGTGTCCCTTGAGCTTGAAAAACAAGACAGAGCTACTTTGGTAAAGAAAGGTGGGAAGGGCACTCCAGGTAGATGAAAAAGCATAAGTAAAGGCACAGAGGTGTGAAACAGTTTGGTTTGCGTGGGGGAGGGGAATAAGAGGGGTTTAGTATGTGTTACCAAAGGTAAATAAGTACGCCTGCCTGAGACTAGTGGAATGAAGGTGGAAAGACAGGGCTAGGTGGGGGTGTTATGGAGCTTAAGCTTTGGTGTTTTTTTTTCTATATGTGTTAAAGTAGACATCTGTACAGGGCGCAGTGGGGACACAGAGGAGGCAGTGAATACTTGCACCTAAGGGTCAAGTAAGACAGGTTTTACTATATTTTAATTATTTGTACACTAACAATAGTACCATTTATTTCCCTGCTTGTTATGTGCCAGCACAGCACTTTGCATACATTGTTTCATCAACTCTCACAACATCCTGTGAAATAGGTGTTATTACCTCTATGCATAAGAAGGAAAGGAGGCTCAGGCAGATTGACAATGTTCCCAAGGTCACGCTGCTAGAAAGCTAGCCCAGACCAGAAGAGTTCTTAAGAGTTCTAGATTTTACTCTGCTGAGACCTTCTTGAGGTCAAGGATCATGTTTTTTATTTTTCTGTGCCCAGACCAAGGTCTTAGAAGAAGCCTAATAAACATCAGTTGAATACATGAATGCGTGACCTTCTACTTTCTCCACGCGAAAGCCCGTGGTGATGTCACTGGGAAACCTCCTGTCCGGGAGGGGGCGCTGTGTCCCTCTGCGCAGCGCGGCCCGTTGCGGAGCCCTAGCTTCCTCAGGCCTTTGGCTCTGGAGCTCAGCCAATCCCTGCGCTCCGAGGGAGCCGGCGCCGGTGGGCGGGGTCCGGGGCGAGGTCTCGCGGGCCGCTGGGAGTGGCGGCTTCGGAGCTCCCCCAGCGCGGGCGGATCGCGGGCGGATCGCGGGCGGAGGGCTGGGGCCGGACGGCGGGGTGTGAGCTGCGGCGCGGGTGAGCACTCGTCCCGGCAGGCAGTTCCTACCCCCGAGCGGCTGCTGGGCCGCCCGTAGCTGTGGCGACGGCTGGTGGCCTTGACCTCTGAGTTAGGGGAAGGGAGATGGCGAGCGTCCGCTGCGGCCCTGGCCAGGCTAGACTGCTCCCTCTCTTCCCCGGGCTCGGCGTGGCAGTCTGAGCGCCCTGCAGACATTCTGCAGCCCGGGCTTCTCGGCCTTAGGCACGTGGGTGAGGACAGACCAGCCGAGGCCGTGAGCGTGGTGGGATAGGGGCAGGGGACCGGGAATCTAGAGGAGGGAGAAGGGCAGACCCTTGGACCTGACCTCCTTGCGCTCTCATACCCGGACCGGGCTCAGTACCGGTCAGAATTAATTCTTCCACCCAGTCAGGTCTCCTCTGCCCTTGTTAGCAGTTCTCAAATCTCGGACTGCGGCTTCGCGTCTCCTAGGGCCTCCGAGGTCCCCGGCACAAGGGCAGGTTTCCCGGCAACCTTTACCGTTTGACCTTCACCGGACGCTCAGGCTCCTTCATTGCGGGGCTGGAAATATTTGCCACTTTTGCCTGTTTCGTTTTGACACCCTGGAGATGACTTGTTAGAGTATCTAGCTTCTTGTAATCAGCAAAGGCACCTGCTGTGTTCCTGCCGCCTTTCGAGGGCGGGTGGTTAGATGACTGCGGTGGTTTTACACAAATGAGTTGCTTGGGCTCTCATTCATTCACCAGACTTTTTAAGCACTTAATGCCGGGCGTGGTGGGAGGGGTGGGGGATGAATAGGGCACAGTGGGGACGCACAAACATGGGCCTTTCCCTCTTGGAGGGTTAAGTGCTTTGAGAAATGCAGACAAATGGGGTAGGCCAGCCCAATGTGTGACACAGAGAAAGTGGTTATAAATGTTGAATAAATGAAAGGATTACGTTATTTGGGAATGATTAGAATGTGAACCCGACCACAGAGGGAGACCTCGGGCTGCATGTGAGAAGCAATATTAGTTGTGGACTCATGCTTCATATATTTGAAGACAGATTGGAAATCTGAGTGGAGAGTTGCTGTTTAGGAAAAGTGTTTACTTATAGAGAACTTGCTTACAGGTAGGAAAGAAAATGAAATATTAGGTTTGAGATTCTTCAAGGGTGCCTCTTTTAACAACTCCTAAATCTTGTAATGTCACAAATCTCTGAGTGTAATCTTAGAGTTTGCAAAAAGGGAAGCTCTTCTAGGTAGTGAAATGCCAAGCTGATGGGAAAAAATTGCAGTAAGTTCTTCTCAAGTCCAGGATTTGGACAGAAACCATACACCTATTTGCAGTGTGTTCTTTCCAGTAGAAGGAGCATAGGTGTTGAAGTTGGAGAGGCCTGGGTTCCAGTCAATGTCTCTCTCACTTCTGGTGATCTTGGGCAAGTTAAGCTTATGTCCCTGAGCCTTTGTGGCCTTCAACAAAAATCTGGGCTAATAATTCCTACCTCATAGAGGTGTTGTGAAGATCAGATGATGACTAGTGTGTTAATTGTCCAGCATAGTGCCTGGTGCTAAGACAGGGACTCAGAGGGCAGTCTTGGAGCTGCTGCAGTTTTTTCCTTGGTGATGGTCCATTATAGTCTTGGGTCCACAAAATGCTGGGGTTCTTCCAGAGAGAATTGGAACCAAAGGGAGGGGGAGAGAGTCATCTTAACTTTGGTGAGGTTCAGACCAGAAATAGCTAGATTGGAGAAATACCTGCAGGTGCACAAAAGGAATGATCTTTCAGTTGAGACTTCTGGGCACGTTACTTAACCCTCTGGTCATGCCAGCTACATCAAGAGAGTGGACCTGCGGATTAAAGGAGAGAGTATATATAAAGAGCTTAGCCCAAGGTCTGGCATGTAATAAGTGCTCAATAAATGGAGCTATCACTATTATGATAGTTGTGAATAGTCTTTGATAATTGTTAATAATGATAATAATCATTTGAGACTAAATGGCTGAGAGTGACCCAATTTTTGCGTTTTTACATTATCCTGGTGTTGCCTTACTTAATTTCTGGAAGCCCTGGGGTCATTCCACTTCTTTGTTTTTCCACTTCTTGTACAGTAGTTTTTTAACATAGAATTTTCAAGTTCTAGTGTGTCCAGAGTATGTATAATGGGCTGGTGATATTTTTAGGAGTTTATGCAAATACGAGGATATGGCTTTGGTTGAAGAGAGTGTATTTTGAAAGGGGTTTGGCAAGCAGATTTGTAAGGAAGAGGTTTGTCTTGTTAGAAAAGTCAGGTTCAGAATAGGAAAAAACCATTATCTTTATCTAAAATCCAGAGTGGTTGGGTAATGGTTTGGGGTTTTGGCTGCCTAAATACGTTGCTTATTCTTTATGTGGGGCAGAGGAACTACTTCTCATTAACCTGGAGACAGGAGACTCACAGCGGTGAGCGTGGTGGGGAAAGGATGGCTGGCTCTGCTGATGGAGGAATATTGTAGAGCAGAGAAAGGCTCTTACCCGCTCTTAGAATGTTGGCAAGTTGTGCAGGGAGGGCCTGGGGTCAACAGTAGGATTGAAGCTTTATTAGGTAAGGCTCAGAGGTCCTCTCGTGGGGAACGCTGCCATACGTGGTTGCATAATTGTCAAAGAGTGTAGTACGTAAATGAGATTCTTTCCCCCTTCCCTAACAATTGACTCTTCTGAAATTTCCTGGATTGTTTCGGAGACCCAACTGTTGCATAAAGCAGGGTGCCCTCTTGCATTGCTCTGCATGGGGTGGATGCTCAGTAAATTGTGCCAGGCTGCCTGGTGAGTGGAGAGCCCTGGTGGGTTGTCCGTGTTTGGTGGGAAGGGGTGCTGCTTCTCCCTAATGCGGCCTCCTACTCTTCTGCAGATGTCATGTGGCCTGTGCTTTGGACCGTGGTGCGCACCTATGCTCCCTATGTCACCTTTCCCGTGGCCTTCGTGGTTGGGGCTGTGGGCTACCACCTGGAATGGTTCATCCGGGGGAAGGATCTCCAGCCTGTGGAGGAGGAGAAGAGCATCTCGGAGCGCCGGGAGGACCGCAAGCTGGATGAGCTGCTAGGCAAGGACCACACCCAGGTCGTGAGCCTTAAGGACAAGCTGGAATTTGCCCCTAAAGCTGTCCTGAACAGAAACCGCCCGGAGAAGAATTAATGGAGGACACAGGGCCCTATGGGTCCTTCTGGGGGCCAGGACTGGTCCTGCCACCATGTCGACCCAGCAACCAGAACCCACATCTGATTTACTTTATTGCTTCTTCTGGCCCCTCCCGCCCCACACAGCCACACACATACTGGCTGCTCTGCTATGGCCAGGCAGACACACTAGTAGCTGAGGGGCCAGTGAAGAGGAAGGCCCGTGAGGGTTCTGGCCTGAAGGCTGCCTCTGCTGGATGGTGACCACAGCTGCTCAGGCTTCTGCGTTGCTAGGTGCACCACAGGGAGGAGAGTGATGAAGTGAACATTGGCTGTCAGTCCCTGTGGGGAGGCAGTTTGGCCTCAGGTGGGAGTGGCTGGGATTGGGGTGATGCCTTTAGGAGGGGTACCTACATGCCTAGTTCTAGTTTGCACTGGGAAGAGTTCAGAAATCTCCCTGGCTCCCTTAGCTAGCTTGCTCTGGCCTTTGTGCGCATTCTCCCTGAAATCCTGTCCTGTCAGCTCAGGAAGGGGATTCCCCTGGGAAGGAAAGCAGTTTTCTGTTCTTGGGAGCCCAGGCTGTTCACCTTGGGGCAGGTGAATTTGCTTGAAAACAGTCATTGTCTTTCACCCCCCACCCCGTCACTGTGTAGTGCAAAACTTGATTAAAGTGGCGTCTGAGAACCATTTTGATCTAATCCTGTCTTCCAGGTGGTGCTGGGGTCTCCTAGGAGCTATGCAAAGCAGGCATCTCCGGGTAGGATAAAATTGGCCTTTAACTAAGGACTTTGGGGCCCCGGAAGCTTTGTTTTACTAGCGTGGCTGCATTGGATCCTGGAGGCGGTGAGTCCTGGAGGCGCAGGTTCCCAAGGGCCTTTTTATCATGATGACATGAGGCTTATATACTTTCAAAGTCTACATTAAGAGTAGACCAAGGAGCTTAACAATTGCTATCAAATTTTCCAACTTCACACACACATGCACACATACTTTTCCTTATAATAGTATATGTACATTAAATTTGGTAGGGGTTTAAAAAAGGTTACCCACATTCTGAGGGCTCTGGTACAGATAAAATATTAACATTTTGGTATCTTTCACTAATTCTTGGACTAGTTTTTTTAGATACTACTGTACATAGTGTTTTCATATCATAATCACTTTCCTATCTTATCACATGGTCCTCATAATCCTAATTGTTTTCATTAGCTGTGTAATTGCCCATCAAGTGGGAATACAGCATAGTTTGTTTTTAACAGTTTCCCTATTGCTGGACATTTGGGTTGTTTCTGGTCGTTCACTAGGAGAAATACTGCAAAGAGTATTTTATATAAGGATTTTCCTGCATTTTTGGACTAAATGGTAGGAACAGTAAATGGCATTTTGGAGATTAATCCTTTGTCAGTTGCTTCATTTGCAAATATTTTCTCCCATTCTGAGGGTTGTCTTTTTGTCTTGTTTATGGTTTCCTTTGCTGTGCAAAAGCTTTTAAGTTTCATTAGGTCCCATTTGTTTATTTTTGTTTTTATTTCCATTTCTCTAGGAGGTGGGTCAAAAAGGATCTTGCTGTGATTTATGTCATAGAGTGTTCTGCCTGTGTTTTCCTCTAAGAGTAAATGGCATTTTGGATGAAATGGGACAAACAGTTTTAAGGGCCTCAATGCATAATACTAAATGTCTTTCCTGAAGGGCAGTAGGAGCTTATACTAAATGCTGCCACTAAAGATGTTGTCGGTGAGGTTGGAAGGGGTGAGAGCAGAGAGCCAACCTATTGCCTCATGAAGTCAACTGACCTTTAACCTGAGTGAGCAAAGACAAGTAATGAGCATTTGATGAAGAATGAACCTGCCTTAAAAGGAGGAGGGTGTTTGCCCTGCCTCTTACCTCCGGATCTGAGGCCCAGTGGTGTTAACAGGTGGGTGAAGGTAGAATTCCTGAACAGGTAGAGATGCCGGCTGTGGGGTGGGAGGAGCGGGGGGACGTGGAAAGTGGTAGCCAGAAGCCAGAGGAGGAGGGGCAAGTCGATTCGGTGGCTTCCCCTCAGTCGCCGAGGCCTGCTGGGAATGTTGAGATGAGCTGCTGTTGCTTCTCAGGGCATAAATCCGATGGGGAGCGTGGGGAAGCAGGGTCTGCTGCTGAAGTGAGGATGAGGTTTCTGGTTCTGGAAGGATGTGCTAGTAAGCTCAGCTTGGTTACAGGCTCAGGCTGTCCAGGCCTCATGGGCAGACCAGTGCTGCCCCCCTGTGGCAGTCCTGAGGACGACCAAGCCTGGGATCCCTTCACTGGGCTAAACCACCAGTAGCAAACTCTCTTGCCTACAGGGGTCAGTCAGGTGGCTTAAATGAGCGGCCAGGCCAGGTGCTAGAAAAGCACAGGCCTGCCTAAAGGGGGCAGTGGCTGTGCAGCTTCGTGCAATTTGTGCTGCTTGCCCAGAGATACCAGATTGTTGTTTTCCTCTCGAAAAGATGCCAGAAGTTCAGATTTTTTGGGGGGGACGGGGGAGGTGTGTGGTATGGAAACTTCTGATTTTTAAATGTTGAAAATTTATTTTTTTAAAAATTCTAAGCATGTTAACATACCCATAGGGTTAATTTGATCCAGTGGCTGCCAATATGCCACCTGTCAAGCTGCCCCTTGCCTTCTAATGAAATCTTAGAGGTGTGCTTTGTTTTTAAGCAGTCTAACAACTGTGGCAAACATTAGATCCCAGGATTGGTTCCCTCAAAACACTTTTGGGCATCCTGCACATATGTAGTTTAATATCAGCCTAAGCAAAACATAACAGGACAGAAAACCTACAGAAATAACACAAAAAAAGTTTTCCCACAGACTAAGACATTTTTGGATTTTCAGATATTTTAGAATAACCCTGCCACCACTGATGTACGTCCTCCCAGTGCCTGATGGAAGAAGCACTATCTTTGGAAGTCCAAGTTGCTCCCTTTTTCTAGTCTCACTTTGTGCTCCTTTTAAATAATTTTATTTCCTCGGGCTTGCCCTCGCTGAATTTTTGCCTCCAGCAAGTCTGTTAGTATTCTCAGCTGGCTCGCTCTTTTCCCACGGGCTGGCTGAGCTCCGCTGCTACCGCGGGGCTGTGAGATCATGCGTGCTTTCTTGCCTCTGCTCAGGTATCATCAGGCAGCAGGGTTTCTGTGGATGGGGCAAAGGTGGGCCAGGCTTGCTGGGACCAACCAGGGCATGGACTGGTTTTCTTCCACACTTGCTGATTCACCTTGGAGGCACATGACCCTCTTTTGGGTTGGCCCAGCAGTCACGATTCACTGAAACACATTAGTAAGTAGATGTACTTGGGGCTTTTACGCACCCCTCCCGGCCCCGCCCCGTCTCTTCCCAGCCTGGTGATAGTGGTGGCTTTAGAGCTGCGTTATCCCGTCTGAGCATGGCCGGGATCACTTCTCTGCCCTCAGCGGCCCAGAGTCTGGTGCTTTTCCACTCTCTCTCGAGCCTTTCCTGTGCCTGTTGCTGTGTTAGCTCAAGTCAGCTGGGCAGCTGCCAGGACAAGCCTGCCAGGGGGCCCTTTGACTCCTGTCAGCTTCCCAGGGCCCCAGGCTGGTGAGGCCGTCGGCCGAGTGAAACACCATGGGATTAGCGTCCCCAGAGTCACTTGGGAGCCAGGCAGTGAAAATGAAAAGGCTCGTGCCTTGCCTCACTTTTCCTTTTCCACTCTGGTGTGGGTCTCTAGGCACTTGTAGAGTGGTGAGCCAGGGCGGTGTGGTACAGTGAAAATAAAGTGGATTCTCGAGTCTGACAGACTTATGAGTACTGCCTCAACCACTAGCTGAGTGACCTTGAGCAAGTCACGTAGCCTTTCTGAGCCTCAGGTATCGGTTATCCTCATCTGTAAAACAGGGATAAGAGTACCTATTTTTGCTGGGTTGTTACAAAGTTAAGGTAACATATGTAAAGTTCTTAGCAGAGTCCGTGGCAACAAGTAGGTGCTCAATAAATGTTGGCTGCTGGAGTTTTATTGCAGAAAAACAGTTCCACGTAGCCTTGTGATCCTAGTGAGTTCACGTAGCCTTGTGATCCTGCTGAGCTAGGGATCCGGAGGGGAGAGCAGCCGTGGTTGGGAGGGTGATCACAGGGACCCACCCTCACAGGGACCCTCTCAGGCCTGGTGGTTGAGGGCTTCTTAGGAGTATTTTACAGGAAAGGCTGCCTTGTCCAAGAACCAGGCTGGCCACGGGGGTGCAGGCTTCAACCTGTGTCGCTAAGTAGTAGCCGCATCGGTGCCGTCTCAAGGTCAGAGACAAGACGGGCGGAGCGAGGTTTGGGGGAACACCGGGGAGTAGCATGCGTCAGGATGGGTGGAGGTGAGAGCCTTGGACTTGGAGGCAAGAGACTGGGGTGGCCTGGGACATGCCCCTTCACCTCTTCTGGCCTTGGAAGAATAGGGGTACTGATATCCTTCCTGCTGTAGTGTAAAAAGAGCGAGAAGCCAGCTTAGAGCTTCGAAAATGTGCAAGTGCTGTTCTATCCCAGTAAAATCTCCCTTTTATCGAATCAGGATGGCAGCCAGTCTGAATAATGGAATAGACATAAATGCTCCTTTATTCTTTTTCTGAACAGTCTCTTCAAAGTATTTGCTAAGTAGAAGTCTTTGGGGAATCAGCTTGAACAGTAAAGAGGAGTAATTAGTAATTAGTGTGTATCATTTTGCATCCTGTTCCAGTGGTGCCTTGATGTACTTAAAAAGTTTATTCTTTTTAAATTAAATTTGTTAACATTAGTTATCTGTTTATCAAATCCCTTTTACACAATGCAGAGATGAACCTTGGCTTTGGTTTTTTGTTTAAAAATTCCAAATGGGTCCTCCAAATATTTTTGAGATTTTTAAACATCTTTACTGGTGTCCCAGAAAGGGCAGCTCTTCTGTCTAGAAGAGTCCAAAGTCCCTTGTACTCTTATGCCCCTCTCCACTGGCCCTGTTCCTTCACTTCCAACCCCAGCTCCACTGTCCATTTCTGTTTGCTTCTGGGCCTGAACTGCCCAGTGCAGCTAGAGAATTTTGCATAACCGTGTGGCCTGACACTCTGCATGTATGGGTTCAGATGCAGCCTTCAAGGTGATTTCTTATGTATTTGTCTTCTTTGGCTGTGCTGCGCGGCATGTGGGATCTAGTTCCCTGACCAGGGATCGAACCTGTGCCTCCTTCATTGGGAGCATGGAGTCTCAACCACTGGACCACCAGGGAAGTTCCTGATTTCTTTTTTAAACAAGCTTGGTTTCAAAAAAGAAAACAAGCTGTGAGGCCAGCTTGCCCTCAGCCCCATCCCTGCATTCCTCTTAGCCCTTGCTGCTTGCTCTCCACTTCTACCACTAAAGTGGTGAAACCAGTTTGGCTAAAAGCTTTTGTGATTGCACATGTGGTATCCACTCCCAGTCATACTAATTAATCTTTTGCAGTGTCCGGCACTCTTCACTGAATTCTGTCTTGACATCACCACCACCTGTGTTTCCTTTTCCAGCTGTCTCCTCTGCCACTGGCTCCTCCTGTTCTCCTACCTGTGAGTGTTCTTCCAGTTTCATCCTTGGCTTTTTTCTTGCTGCACTGTTTTAGCCTCACCTGTGGCTTCAACCACCTGCTGATCTACCTTGAGGACTCCCAGATGTCTTATCTGTAGTCGTGAATTTCCCCCCAAGCTCTAGATCATTCTCTGAAACAGCTCACTGCATCTCTGTCTAGATTTGTATGACAGTTAAAGGTGTTGACCTGGGTTTGAAGCTTAACTCTGTAATCTAGTTGCGTGACCAGAAAAGTCACTTAACTTCTCTAAGCATCATCTGTACAATGGGGACGATTCTTGTGAAGATGGAGAGTGTTTGTAAAACACCCGGCCTGGTGTTTGGCATGGATTCCGTCTCCTCTCTCCTGTTGCTCAACTTGGTTCTGACTCCCCCTTCCCCCAACCTGTGGTGACCCACTTCTTCTTCATCTGGAATTCATCCTCTGTTCTCCATCTTACTTCCCTGCCCTTATAATCTCTCTTGCCTAAACTTTTGGTCTCTTCCTGAAAATTCTTCCCATTTCTGGCAGCTTTTTCTCTCTAAAACACATCTTTAATGAGGTCACTCCTTAAAGACCTCCATGGCTTCTCTCACCAAAGCCCCTTGTGTGCCATGCAGATTCTTTCATCATCTTGCCCTAGCCTCCCTCCCGTCATCCCCAGGACAGAACATGCTTTGTAATGATACCATTTCCTGACGTGTTATGCTCGTTCCGATCCTGATGCTTCCGGGTGCACTATGCATCGGGCCTCCTTGGCTGCCTGGTGAACTCCATTACACCACAAGACAGCCTAGGTAGCTAAGCAGGGACTGCCATTCCCTCTGCCTCTCTAACCCTGTGTCCGCTCTCCTGCTGCAGCATTTACACAAGGCACTGTGATGGTCGTGTGTCTGTTTCCCTAGACTGTGAGTTCCTTGAGGGCAGGGACCAAGCCTTGCACAGATTCATTTCCAATAAATGTTGAATGAATTAAGAGGCCCCTGAGTGTGATTCTGGGACAGAAACTGGGGCTGGGTTTGGAGACAAGCCTCTTTGGAAGATGGAGCAGGGCTCCCAGGTGTGTGCTTTGAGCTGCCTGGCAGCCTTGAGCTAATGGCAGCCGTGTCTTGCTACAGCTTTGCCTTCCCCAAAGCTGGTAATGAGCTAAACCAAGAGCAACCACTGGCTTAATTTTCCCAGGGGAAGTGGGGCTTGGACAGAGGGCGGGCTTTCCCCACTGGGTAGGACCTGGACCAGCATAGCCCATGATGAATTTGACCCTGATGACTCTGTAGTGGGGAACAATGTCCTCAGGAAAGCATTCAGGAAACCCTTCGTGTAGTAGTGATCAAAGCCGTGTAGCAGCTCAGCAGGGTGGATGGGAACCCTCCAAGGAGCCCGGCAGGGCTCTGGGTCAGAGCCCAAGGAACCACTTAATGCCTTTACCAGGTAGGGCTCTCCCTCAGCCTCAGCAGACCTCTGGGTTGACCCTGCGGAACACGGAAATCTGGGAAGGCATGGGAATGCCTGGGAGCCCAAGGGAACCGCTGCTTCTGGAGTGTCTTCTCTGTCTCCTTTTTCCCCTTCGTGCCTTCCCTCTGGCTGTGGCCTGGGAGGGGGTGGGCTGGAAGGTGAGGCAGAAGCCTTGAAAACAGGGATGGGGCAGGCTTCGGTGTCCTCATTTTTTTTTTTTCTAATTAACCATTTTATTTTATTTATTTTTTGGCCATGCTGCGCAGCATGCGGGATCTTAGTTCCCTGACCACGTATTGAACCTGGGCCCCAGGGTGAAAGCACCGAGTCCTGACCACTGGACCAGCAGGGAATTCCCTAGGTATCCTCATTTCATCAAGAAGCTGGCCTAGAACATCTTGTGTTTATATGAAGCCCTCTTCGTTTGTCCCTTCTCCCCAAGGAGCTCAAACAGAAAGGAGAGGAGTCCTGGTTCCCCTTATGCTAACAGGATCGAGGCGCAGGGCGGGAAATGGCTCACCCAGGATAACACAGGGAATTCTTGGCAGAGCTTGGCTTGCGGCCATCCCACGGCCCCGCCCCTTCCCAGTCTGCTTCTTGTCATCACACCAAACTGAGGTCAGCTGGCCTGCCAACCAGTTGACTCTACCAATGGAAACACCCTTGAGTGTGTGAGGGCTAGTGGGCACAGAGCTGGCACTGCCACAGCCCCTCTGCTGGTGGCTGGCGTGACTTGTCTCTGCCCGAGGCTGCAGCCCGCTTCTCCTGCCCCTTCCCAGTTTCATTTTCCCAGCACACAGACCAAAGATAAAGCTTTGGGGCAGCTGTGCCCCTTTGATGCTCTCCAAGCTGTTTTCCCCACGTGCGGGAGGGTAGGAGGTCACAGTCTTTCCCACAGATGGAGGCCTTTGTGTTTATAATTTGGTCAGTTGATGACAAGGTGGATTGCTCCGTCTGCTGTTGTCCCTAAAGCCCTGTCCTTGGCTGGCCCTCGCGTCACCAATGGGCTCAGATCCCAGCCTTCCCCTTCTGCCTCCAACAAACTTGGCTCTGGAGTTAGACTGCTTGGGTTCAAAGCCCAGCACTGCCACTTACAGCTCTGTGGCCTTTGCCAAGCTACTTAACTTCTCAGAGTTTAATCTCAAGTGTCAGGTGGAACTAATATATTGCTTACCTCAGGGTTATTGTGAAGATGGAAAGAAAACACGCAAGGCGTTTGGCACAGAGACTCACGTGTAGTTAGCCCTTAGGAAAAGTTGGTTATTTTGATTAGTGGTATTTTTCCATCCCATGCATTTACCCGCACTTCAGGACTCAGGTCTGTGGTCTCTAAGAAGGGGTGCCTGACTGTAGAGGGGAACCGAGGCCTAGGGCAATGCCGTGGCGGAGGGCTGGGGGACGGTGAGGGGTCCTGGTCCTCAACTCTGAGGCCGCTTGGCTCTGCCATTCGATGCTGCTCTCCTCCCACTTGCCTCCCCCACTCCCAGTCCCTCTGTACCCCCTTGGTATTTTACGGCATCCCCAGCTCCAGGGGGGTCCCTGATGCCCACATAGCCCTGCCTTGGTTGGCTCACTGCATGGTCTGCAGGCAGATGGGGGTTTCTGGAAGAGGATGTAGAAGCTGGGCAGCGGAGGGGTGGGGCTGAGTGGGAGGGGCCCTGCCTGGGTTGTTGTGGCTCTTGGAGCGCCAACCCATTGTGAGGCTCAGCTGGGAGTAAATGGGGGGCAGTCCCCCCAGACCCCTCCTCATGATCCCCGGACGAGGCGGGGGGCTGTCTTAGTTTGCTAGGCCTGCTGCAACGAAGTACCACAGACCAGGCGCTGTAAACAACAGAAATTTGTTCTGTTGTCCTCCCACAGTTCTGGAGGCCAGAAGTCCAAGATCAAGGTGCCAGCAGGGTTGGTTTCCTCTGAGGCCTCTCTCCTTGACTTGCAGAGACCATGCTCTTGCTGCCTCTTCACAAGCTTGTCCCTCTGGGCACCTGAGCCCCTGGTGTCTGTGTCCAAATCTCCTTTTATAAAGACACTGATCAGATCGGATTAGGGCCCACTAATGGCCTCATTTTCGCTTAATCACTTTGCTTAAGGCCTGGTCTCTGGAACAGTCACATTCTGAGGTGCTGGGGTGAGGAGTCAGGTCTTCAATGTATGAATCTGGGGGGGGGGGACACAGCTCAGCCCATAATGGGAGGATAGACAGGGTGGCATCATGGAAGGGGCTGCCTCTGGGGGAATCTCCAAGGAGAGGGCGGCAGTGGCCAGAGCCTTGGATACGGGTGCCCAGCCTCCTGAGGCAGGAGCTCACTGGTCCCTGGTTGCTGGCCTGGTCCTGGAGTGAGGCTGGTGCCGGCGCCTCTCACCAGAAGCCTCGGGGTGGGAACCCTGGGCTGGAAGGTTCTCTGAGCTGGTTATCCCTGTGGTCTCTGGGGTGAAGGAACAGTCAGTGGCGGGGTGCAGGCACTGGTCCTCTCTTCCCCTTCTTATCAGAGACTGGACGCCCTTCCGCCTCTAGGCAACCATTAGAGTCTGGCCGTGGCCCCAGGCCCTCCCAGAGGGGCCACACTGACTTTGAAGGGGACACAACTCCAGCTGCCTGGGCTTTAGCTGAGCTCTGCAACTTGGGACCCTTCTGTGTAGGGAGGAGTAGAAGCGGCACTGAGCATCCAAGCATCACTTCTGTTGTCTGTTTTCTAGAAGATTTACCTGTCTGATTGTTTTGGTTCAGGCTGATATTCTGGAAAAGACTCTTTCCCTTGAGCTATGTGTTTTTTGATAAAAGCTGAGCAGGTGGGAAAGTGGCTCAGAAGTTTGCTGGGATTCAGAATTGGCCACAGATAACAAATCCAGGAGCCCACCTCCCTGTCACTTTTATGCAGCCCCACTAGGTGGGCTAGAGGTCACTTCAGGGGCCTCTGATGGTGCCTTGCCCCTCCCCAGCCCTCGGTGCCTCCCTCTGTGGTCAGCAGCCCAGGGTCTCATGTGGCCGCGGGTCCCCCAGGGTCCAGGAGCCAGCATTGGAGGCAGGGATGACGGTGCTTTAGGCCAGGCTGCCGGCCGCCTCCTGCCCAGACCACTCCACGAGTCCCACGATTGCGGGTTTCCTGCTTCTTGGAAAAGGGCTGGAAGAGGGCAGCCACCCTCTTTCTGCTGTGGACCTTGTTAGTCACGGAAACCCGAGGCAGAGAAAGCCCAGAAAACTTGAGAAGGAAAACCTACTTGCTCACTGAGCTCCAGTGAACGTGGGGCTGAGTGTTTCATGATACCTCATTTAATCCCTGCAAAGCCTAGTTAGTTACAGGTGAGGACACAGACTCAGAGGCTAAGTCACCCTCTAAGTCACTGGTGGAGAAGGCTGTGGAATTCAGCCCTGGGCTGCTGGCTTTGGGTTCTTTTCTACCCCCAGGGAAGCTGGCTGCCACTCCCTTTTACTTTCTTCCCCTGTGACGGTGGAGGGTGGAGGGTGGGAAAGTTGGTGAGGGCTTCCTGCCCTCCTTCCTTCCATCTCCAGAGACCTCTTTGTTCTCCCCGATTCCTGGACACACGGAACCTGGGGGCTCCTACTGGCTGAGCTGCAGCTCTCAGGTCTCCAGTGGCTAAGGGCAATGAATAGGTTGTCACTTCTTGACCTCTCCCTGCCTCCCACACCAGCCCCCCTCCCACCCAGCGACCACAATGGCCTGAGGCTGATTCAGTGCCCCGGCATTGAAAGTGGAGAACAATACTCACAGCAGCAGGCCACTGATGGGGTGGGTGCAACCCCCTGCCCTTCTCCAGGGTTGCCTGCCGGGAAGGCAGGGGAGGACTTTCCATGTCTGGAATGTGGGTGGGTGTCCTAGAGAGGGAATGAGAGGAGGGGGCGAATGGTATCCTCCCCTTTCCCCTCTACCTAAACCTATCTCCCAGTGCCAAGCAAGGCTGGGGGTAGTATGGCTCTGCCTCTCATTAGCTGGGTGACCCTGGGCTAGTGACTTAACTTCTCTGTGTGCTTGTCTTTATTAAAAAAAATTTTTTTTTGAGGTATAGTTGATGTACAATATTATATGTTTCAGGTGTACAACAGAGTGATTCATACTTTTAAAAGTTTACATTCCATTTATAGTTATTATAAAATATTGGCTATCTTCCCTGTGTTGTGCAACGTATCCTTGTAGCTTATTTATTTTATACACAGTAGTTTGTACCTCTTAATCCCCTACCTCTATCTCGCCCCTCCCCGCTTCCCTCTCCCCACTGGTAACCACTAGTTTGTGAGTCTCTATGTCTGTGAGTCTGTTTTGTTATATTCATAGTTTTATTTTTTAGATTCCATATATAAGTGATAACATGTAGTATTTGTCTTTGTCTGGCTTATTTCAGTGCTTATCTTTAATATGAGGATTTTCTACCTCCGTCACCAGGTAATCGAGGGGAAAGCTCTAAGCATAGTGCTTGACTCCACGGAAGACACTCCCGACAGTAGCCCTGCTCTTACCCCACCTTCCTGCTAGTTGGGAGGCGGTCTTGATCTCTTTGACCAGCTCCTTCTGGGAGGAAAGGTGCTTGGGAAGGTGAAACCTGGGAAAGCCTTTTGCTGAGTCCATCTGGAGCCCAGTGAGGGCAGAGGCCTCCCTGGCTCTTGCTGTGCTTTGCCTTTTTTGACAAGGAGGAAGCTGAAGGAATTGTGATTGTCCGCTCTGGGAAGATAAGGTTGAAGCCGGTGACTTAATAAGCATTTGTAAGCCTATTGAAGGTTATCATTCAGAGTCCAGTGACCTGCGGACACAGGGAAGTGTGTTTATAGTGTACACCCGAGGTATGCAAGTAGCCATGGGAAAGCCTTTCCCAGCAGAAGGCTTGGGATCCTGCAACTGGGCAGGGGTGGGCGGTGGGGGACTGAGAAAGGCTGCAGACCCTTTAAAAATAGGTCCTCTGTTGTGCCTGGGCTGGGGTGGGGTTTGGCCAGGAGTCAGGTGAGACTGTTGGCATCGTTGGGGGAGAGGGTTGAATAGTACCTGGCCTGGGGGTGGACAGGGAAGCCCTGCCTCTGCCCCTGCCCCCAGCACTGTCTTGCTGTATTTTCGGAGACAGCACAGGAAGTGGGCCTTCACAATGTCAGGATACAGGAAGCTATCGGACTATTGAAGGCCACTTCCTGTGAGCTGGTCATTCACATACATTTGTCACTGGTTATCAGGCCTTTGGGCCCTGCCATTGTCTGGAGGGGCTGCAAAAGCGTGGGGACCGCCAGCAGAGGCTCTTGGACACAGAATGCACTATTGTGCTGAACTGGCAGCTCCCCATGGGGTGGGGAGGAAAGTGGTCGGTGAGAAGGGGACGCCTGCCTCTCATTGTCATCGACTGCACAGTGGGATTGGGGGCTGGGGTCCTCTCCCGCTCCTGGGAGCCTGAACTTGGGAGAAGGGATGGTTGTAGCAGGAACCTGGCTTTAGGTGTGGTGCCAGACAGAGCTGGAAAGGAGTTCAGGCACTTCGTTAGCAGTGGGGAGTTTTCCAGGTCTCTGCCAGGAGCCAGTGTGATTTAAAATGGCCTTGGAATCAGGCAGACCTGGATTTTGAAGTCATACTCTTGCCACCATCAACGGTGTGACTTTGGGCAAGTTGCTTCACCGCTCTGAGCTTCAGTCCTGCTCCTGTAAAACACGAATAGTCATAGCTACCTCATCGGATGATTATTAGTTGAGTAATTTGTTGAAGTTCTTAGCTTGGTACCTGGCAAGTCTTAGATGTCTAAGAAATGTTATTTCCCTCTCCACCCTCATCTCCTTCCCTTCCAGCTCACTTCTGACCCTGCTGTCTGGTTCTCCAGTGAGTGAGCAAATCCGCGTGCAGAGGGGATAAATAGTTATTTTAATATCAGCCCAAACAAAACAAGAGCTCTGTCTTCCTTTATGCCAAGAATATCAAGCCAGCTGTTAATTATCTGCACTAATGGAAGCACAGAACAGATAATTTTTCTTTGGCCATGTGCCTTTGGCCTTATGTGTGGATCTGGGTGTGTCCGAGTTCTTGAAATGCACTTCAAGATAAATAATGAAGTTGTTAACAGGGCAGACCTAGCTCAGGAAGAGGCGCGTTAGAGCACCGTCCAGCAGCCCACGGCTTTGCCCTCCCAACCCTGACCCGTCAGTGCCAGGAAGGGACACTTTCTTCCTCAGACACATGATGAAGTGGAAAACCGTGGACATTGGAGTCTGACACTTGGGTTCAAACCCTGACTGTGACCCTAACTAACTGTGTGACCCTAGGCAAGTTATTAGACCTGTTCGAGTCTCAGTCTCTTCATTTGTAAGGTGGAGATAATCATATGGCTTTTGCAGGGTTTCCGTGAGGATGAGATAAGGTAGATACGTCTTCCTTTCTTTTCTTTCTCCTCTTATCTCTGTCACTCCAGCCCTACCTTAACAGAGAACCCTTTTGATCGTTCCTGGCACAACGACATGGTTAAGTGCTTGGACCTCAGAAGGGTTGACTGCCCCACCGTATTGACAGAGTGCTCTGTCCAGTGTGGTAGGTGCTAGCCACATGTAACTATTAAAAGTAAAATGGGGAATTCCCCGGTGGTCCAGTGGTTAGCATTCCGTGTTTTCACTGCGAGGGCCCGGGTTCAGTCCCTGGTCTGGGAACTAAGATCCAATAAGCCGCACAGTGTAGCCAAAAAAAAAAAAAAAAAAGTGAAATGAACTAAAATAAAAAAATTCGGTTCCTCGCCAGCCACATCTCAAATGTCCAATAGCCACAGGTGACTGGTAGCTACTGTACTGGGCAGAGGAGGCAGAACATATCCATCATCGCAGAGTGTTCCACTGGACAGCGCTGTGCTGGGGGATGTGCTCTAACCCCGGAATCTGATAAGCAGATAAGGAGGGAAATAAATGAATGGGGGGTGGGAGTGTGGGTAACCCAGAGCTGAGGAGTGGCCCTCTACTACTTGGAGTGTCTGTGGTCTTGGACGCTCTGTGTGGCACTCTTCTGCCATCAGTGGAGTTAATCCACAGCACAAATGCCAGGGACCTCTGAGACGGGGCTGAGAAAGCTGCCCAGAGTCAGCCCTGCACTCTAGGCTTGGGTCACCTCCAGGCCTGACAGTGTTCCGTGGCCCCCGTGCATGTACGAATCATGACTGCTTAGGCCTGGGGGAGCCGCAACTGCCCGGAGACTTTACCCCAAAGCCTGCTGCTCTGGACTCTCTTCCCCCTTTGTCTCCTGTCCTTGGTGTAGATACCAGAGCCATTCACATGGCTGCTCTGGGCTCTGGAATTAGCTTTGGGCACCCGTGGATCTTAGCCATCTAACCCCAGCTGCACCTTCCCAGTCGATATCATTGATAAGCCCTGCTTTGCTTCCGGATACCCTGTCTAGTCTTGTTGGTGTCCCTCTCCTCTCGCCCTCTATCCCCAGAGGGGCTCGGATGGGTTTCTGTGCCCCCAAGCTGCAGGACTCGGGTCCTGCTCTGAATATACTCATCTCCTGAAGCTCCAGTTCTAAAAGCTGTCTGCTCTGAATACCAAACTGGCCTAAAGACATTGATGTTGGGCTGAATCCTGCCTTTGGAGGAACTCACCCTCCCTGCCCAAGTCCCAGCTTCCCGTGCTTTCCCATCAGCTTGCACCAGCAGTGAAGTCCAGCATGCCTGGCACCTGAGGCCACTGGTGTTGGTCCCCTGTGCTTGCCCCCACCTTGGGCAGCTACACAGACAGTCATAGTAGTCAGAGTTCAGGGGAGCTTGGCAGGTGCTAAGGTTAGGAGTGGGTCTGGGATCACACGTGACGCCAAGTTATCCCCAGACTTGGGAGAGATCATGGTTCTCTAGTTCAGAGTATATTCTGCTCCCATTGCATGTTTCACAGTTGGGGACCCTGAAGGAAAGAAAAGAGAAATGGCTGGCTGCAGCCACGTTGCAGGTCTCAGTCGGGCCACCTTGTTTCTATTGGTCAGAGGTCTCCCAGCCCCTTCTCCACCTAACCCCAGGGTCATCGCCTTCTTCCCCAGCATAGAACAAGTTATTCTCTCGTCCCCCATCTGACCTCTCCTCTTTCCCTCCCTGCTTACGCAGAGTTGGGGTCAGGGAGGTGGTCCCCAGGCATCAGAAGGTTTCCAAAGATACTGGCAGCTGCCTCTACCGTCTGTTTCTGCCTCTGCCTCTGCCTCACTCACTGCCAGCTGAGGGGTGGGGGTATCCGGGGAGGTGTCTTGACCCAGAACAAACAGTGTGCTGCCCATGCCATTGTTGGGAGGAGCCCCAAGGGACAGCCTGACTGGTGCCCCCCCCCAGCTTTTCTTTTCCCTGGCGCTGCTCGTTGTCCAGCCCATCCTGGGATGGAGGGGAAAGGGCGTGTGGGGGCTGGGCAGGGCTTTAGGCAAGTGACCAAATTCCAACGTGTACTGTGCAGGCAAAGAAGACCTTCAAGTTCCGCAGAGTTGCTTCAGTGGCAGACACGGGGCTCACGAGTGCTCTCTCAGCCTCTCACTGCACACCTTTTTCTTCCATGTGGAGGAAAACAGGGCTGCTGAGAGCTCCCAAGTCTGATATATTACAGGAACAACTTTGATCCTTGGTTTCTGAATCCAAAAGAATCCCAGAGAAGAGACACACTGGCCCTTGACTAGCAGGTAGTGCCTGGGGGAAAGGTGAGTGTTAGGTGAGACACGGCAGCTTCTGCAGAGGCTGGTGGAAGGGGACCCAGTTCTCAGAGAAGGCAGATGTTACAGGGGAAATGGGTATGATAATGCCTCTTGGGCAGGGCAGGGGTTTGCCACGTAGGCTCAGCCCTCTCTGCTATGGTGATTTCTTAGTAGAAATGCACTGGCCTTAGAAATGGGGCCTTGGCATTGAGGTGGACATTAGTGGTGACCCAGGTCAGCTGCTGTCCTGGAAGGAGTGGAAGGCTGTGGAGCCTGTGACTTGGCCTCTTTGAGCCTGACCCCCATCTCTAAAGTGTGTGAGATGTGGCTTTCCCTGGCCTCACCAACCTGTGCCTGCAAATGAAATCACATTGGCCTTAACGCCCCACTTTTTCTGCCTCATAGCTCCCCATCTATAGGACCCAGACTTCTATCTACTCGGAGGGTTCCCAGGACATCTCACATGTGTTCATAGTCTGTTTCTTCATGACTGGTCCTGGCCTGCAAGCCACAGAAGGGCTATGGGACCCCTGAAAAAGCCCTTATTCCCTGCTGGGTGCTGTCCCCGTGCCCTCAAACCCGCGAGCAGACTGGGTGCCAGGTGGCATCCTGTTTCCTTCAGTCCTCCGTGAACTGGAGCCACTTGGAGTGCCACAAAGTGGGGAGAAGATTCCTCTCACCAAATTCAGATCATACTTTGTCTCTGGGCCCCAAAGCTGTGTGCTTGTGAGCCTTCTCTCACGTGATCCTCCGGGAGAGAAATTCCCCTTGCCAGCAGCTCATCCCTCTCCCTGACGTTCTGTCCCAGTCCCAGGAGCTGGGCCGGGGGAAGGTCATCTGCTCTGGCCCCTTTCTCTGGGAGCCTGCGTCCTGTATATACCCCGATGTCGGGCCCTCCCCTTGTGAAGGGTTGCTGGGGGGAGGGGGTGCTGTCCTTTAAATGTATCAGACACAACCTGACTTGGAATCCTGATTTAGCCTCCTCTGGAAACCCCTTCTTCACCAGAATAGCAATTCCCTTTTAGAAGGGTTGGTGTCAGTTAAAGGAGATACGTGATAGGTGCTCCACAACATTACTTCCTGTTTCTTAGTCCAGGAGTTCATTGGTCTCCTTTTGGGAGGCCGAGGATGACAGCACCTCTTATTTTTGCAGCTGCTTGGGAGCCAGGGCTGTAGGCCTTTGGAGGGCCAGGAAGGCCTGGCTGGCCCGGTCGGGTGAAGCCAGTGTATCTCCAGCCTTGAAGTTCTTCTGTGGTCTTTTGGGGTGAGCTCCATGGGCCCCAGTGTGGTGGAAACAAAGATCCTGGCTGGTTGTTAGGTGTGTCAGAGTTTGAGGTGATGCTGGCTGAGACCTCAGGCTTAGAAGGAGAGCAAGGGAACATACATTTTGAGCCCAGCCTCCCTCCTGCACAGGAATCCACTCTGCAGCGGTCCCTCTGTGGCCACCCAGCAGCTGGCCATTCAGTCTCTGCAGGTCCATCAAATAGGAAAAATGTGTGCTCTAGATTCAAAGATATCACGTGTGTTGGAATGATAAAAACCTAGCGGGGGTAGAAGGCAAAATAATAAACTGCATAAAGATAGGGTAGGGAGAGCTTGTTTAACGACAGTCTCAAAAACAACCTTGGGGAATGTGGTGACAGGGACTCAGTGAGGTGGATGAGGGAAGGGGCTAGGCTGGAGGCATGGAGAAGTCACTTGGAGTTGTTTGGGATCTTCCTGAGAGGAGGATATCTTCCCTGATTAGATGTTCTGGGCTCTGGAGGCCAGGCCTGACCGTCCCCAGATCCTCCCCCTGTTCTCTGGGAAAGGCCCTCAGAGAAGGTTCTGGCTGGATCACTCAGTCCCCAGCAAAAGTTGGAACTAGGTCAGTGACCCGAGAAGGGAGCATGCAGAGGCGGCGTCCCTGGGGACCAGGCAGGATAAAGAGTCCACTGGAAGCTGCTTCAGGAGCACTGATGCTGGTGGCTTCCCAGAGGAGATGGCTTGTGTACTCAAGAAGGCTTCTAGAGCTGCCCTTTGCCGCGAGACCTAAGACAGGGAGGTGGCCGCCATGACCTGCTGTGTGTCCACCCAGCCTTCATTTTCCATGAAGAGACACATGAACCCCAGGGTCAGCCATGTGCACACACGGAGCCGCATCACGCACACCCGGGGCACCCTCCCTCACATGCACCCCCCTGCGCATACATGGACCCTGACATAGGCACATGCTTCCTTCCCATCTTCAGCCACTCTCGTCCTGGAGACTTCATCCCCTCCCCCACTGCCCTCACTGCCCCACCCCCCGCCAGCCCCACCCCTGAGAAAGTACAGCTCGGGGGTCCCCAGGGCTGCACAGGAAATGCTTTGCACACAACGGGTCAGCCAGGCTATTTTCTGTCCCAGAACTGGAGGGAGGTTGGGCCGGGAACAGCCAGATGCGACACAGTCAGCTGTTTTCTGCCTCTTTTTTTCTGCCTCTATAGTCTGCAGTCAGTGTTTCTCTGTCTCTCAATGGCTCTGTCCTGTCTCTGTATTTCTCTTTCAGGCCTCAGGGTCTTTTTGACCCAATGCCCTTTGACACCTTTCACTTGACTATTGCCTACACACCCTTAAAAATTCAGCTCAATGCCACCTCTTCCAGAAAGCTTTCCCTGACTCCTATCTGGACTCTCCCCTTTGCTCCCAGAGCTCTGCACAGATGCTCTCAGAGCATTGGACTGATGAATTGGCCTCCTGTCGCCCGCTGGACCATGAGAAACGTGAGCACAGGACCTCTGTCTTCATGACCTGGTTTCTCAGCATCTGCACACAGAGACGTCCACATGCACATCCACGTGCACTTTGCACACATGCCTCATTTATTCGTTGCTCACGTATGGGGGGACAGGATGTGCAGTGATTAAGAGCCCAGACTGGAGTCAGACTGCCTGAATTAAAATCTCAGCTGTGTGACCTTGGGCAAGTTACTTATACTCTTTGTGTCTCAACTCCCTGGACTGTAAGATGGGGCTGAGACCAGCACCTGCTTCAGTGAGTTGTTGGGAGAATGAAATGAGTTAATACATATAGCACTAAGAATAGTGCCTGGCTTATAGCAAGTGCTCCCAAATGTTAGCTATATTATTATTTTCACCTGTGGTAAGAGGGAGAAAATCAATTCGCCAGACTTCCCTCAGGGAGAATATCTCAGGGAGAATATCGTATCTATTTGGAAGCAGTATTTTGATTAGTTGCGAGGGTGTGAGCCCGCTTGTCGAGGGATATACTTTATATAACAACAGATGGTTGCTAAACTGCCTTTTAAGGAGGGTGCATTTGGGCAAACTGCAGGGCTTTTGTTCAGCTGGGTGAGCTGTGCAAGTTTGGGGCTAGAGCGGAATTGCTGGAGGCAGGAGAGTCTGGGCATGGTAAGGGGCAAGGGCAAGAGGATGCATTAGTGTCCTATTGCTGCTGAAACAAATGACCACAAACTTAGTGGCCTAAAACAACACAAGTGTATTGCTTCTTAAACAAATTAATTAATTTATTTTTGGCTGCTTTGGGTCTTCATTGCTGCGTGCAGGCTTTCTGTAGTGGTGGCGAGTGGGGGCTACTCTTCATTGTGGTACGCGGGCTTCTCCTTGCGGTGGCTTCTCTTGTTGCGGAGCACGGGCTCTAGGCGTGCAGGCTTCAGTAGCTGTGGCGCACAGGCTTAGTTGCTCTGCGGCATGTGGGATCTTCCCGGACCAGGGCTCGAATCTGTGTCCCCTGCATTTGCAGGCGGATTCTTAACCACTGTGCCACCAGGGAAGCCCCACAAGTGTACTCCTATGGTCCTGGGGGTCAGAAGTCTAAAATGGGTCTCACTGGGCCAAAATCAAGGTGTTGTCAGGCTGCGTTCTTCTCTGGAGGCTCCAGGGGGAAATCTGTTTCCCTGCCTTTTCCAGCTTCCAGAGGCCACCTCCATTCCTTGTCACATGACTCCCTTTCTCCTTTTCCCATCTTCAAAGCTGGCTCAAGGTCTTCTCACATTACATCACTCTGACTCACCTCTGCCATCCTCTTCCACTTTTTACGACACCCTTGATAATCCCAGGATAATCCCCCATTTGAATGTCAACTGACTAGTAACCTTAATTCCATCTGCAACTTTAATTTCCCTTTGCCATGTAACCTGACATAATCACAGGTTTGGGGATTATTAGGACCTGGACATCTTGGGAGGGGGCATCATACTGGCTACCATCAAGGACTACTGGTGTCATAGGAAGGAGATTAGAAATAAACATGTCTGATGGGTATTTGGAGGGTCTTGCTGTGGGGTGTGCATGTCCTCTGTCTTTACAAAATCAACAGCAGTCAGATGCCGTGTGGCATGTATTTTCTTTGGGGTAGATGGGAAGACATATGGACTCTTGCTTCAAGGGTTGACATGAGGAGAAACCCCAAGCTTCCCACAACAGAAAGAGCTGAAGGTTGGGTTATACATTAATTTACTCAACCTGTATGTGCCAGGCTAGGCTCCTAGCCCTCAAGTCATTCATAGTCTATTTGGGGAGACCGGTGTACAGACAGGTAAGGTCACTCTAGGGTAGGAAGATCAGCGATGAGGGTCTGTGCAGAGAGAGCACAGAGGAGACATCCACTTAGGTTGGAGAGAGGAGAGGCTAGGAGGATTTCCCTGGGGAGACCCCTCATCTGAGGTTGGAAGGATAAATAGAAATTTACCAGGTGAAGAGGGGAAAGCCTATTCTAGGCAGCCTGGACTGTTAGGGCAAGGGCATGGAGATAAAAGATGTGAGGCACCATGAGGGGTGTGTGTGTGTGTGTGTGTGCGTGTGTGTGTGTGTGTGTGTGTGTAATATGTAACCCTGAGCACAATTCCTGGCACTCTGGAAATATTTCCGGAATGAATACTTCAATGTTAATGCTGTCCTGTCTCTGTTTCTAGGTAGGCTATGGCCCTGCCAAACATAACCAAATAGGAGACACCTCCTTTTAGGGAAGCCTCGCAAAGAGTGGCCATGACCTACCTGTGAAGTCTTTTTCAGTGTCTCTCATTAAGAAAAGGAAGCAAGTTTGTTTCAACAATACTTCATATCTGAAGAATACTTCACACTTTACTGAGTCATTTGTAGTTCAGTGGATCATTTTCTTTCAGCTGAAGAAACCGAGGCTCAGAGAATTAACTAACCTTCCCAAGGTCACACAGCCATGTGGCAGAGCGGGGGCTGGGCTCCAGCTCACCTGCTGCACAGCCATGTCCCGAGTACCTGCTAATTGCTGCGTGTCCTGCATCCTTCCCTCTGGTGCTGAGGCAGCTGGGACCTGGTTCTGGGTGGCCTTGTGCTGCCCATGACCGCCCCCCACTTCCCCGGAAGGGGTTTCCTGAGGGTGGAAGTGGGCCCCAAAGGCCTAGAGGGTGGGCATTGTTCATCTGCACCTGGAGAGTGAGCTCATGTCAGCGACTCCAGTCAGGGGGAGGGCCTGAGCAGTTGCCTTGGCCCAGGTCTCTGCCTCCATCTTTGCCTCCTTTTCCTGGGAACAGGTCCTTTCCCTAAGTCCTCGGTGGACAGTCAGGAGGCCAGGGACCCAGTGACGCCAGGGAAGTCTCTCAGTTCCCCTGTCTATAAGTGAGGATTGAGTTAGAGTTCCCTAAGTGTGGTCTGCTGAACAGAATACTAGTTCTATAGAATACTTTCCAAGAAAAGGGCTGCATGGTGAAATAAGGAAAAAGTGGATGATCTCTCCCTCCCTTGGACATTCACAGCATATGCTGGCACATCAAAGGCTCCGAGAGGCCTGAAATGAGGGAACTGGGTTAGCCAGTGTCTCTCACTTAGCCTTCCTCATACTCCTGTCCTTATGGTGTTCCACTGACAACATGTGGAAGATGTTGGAATAGATGATCTCCAAGGTCCCGCCTCACCTCTCCTTCCAAAATGTAAACTCCTTGAGGCAAAGGTCTGAGGTTGATATTTGTCGTATAGTTTTGGCTGCCCAGCACCCCAACTCCCCTCTTTGTTTTGAGGGAATCTCACATGTGTTTTAGAAGGAAGCTGAGCCCCATCTCGCACTACAGACGTTTCCCTTTGTGAGATCATCCTCCCTCCCCCTTTCTGGCAGCTTGGGTGGGGGTGTATGATCTAGGCTCAGGACTCTGAGTCCAGAGAGAACGAGCCAGAGATCAAGGGCAGCCGCGGGTTTGTTCAGAGAGGCCGAGCCTGCCGCCAGCAGGGACAGGCACCTGTCCTGCAGAATGCAGCAGCCTTCTGCCCGGATCTTCTGCCCACGGTGTCACCTCAGCTGGAGCCCCTGCTGCTGAGCCTCCTTGGATTCCTGGGGGGTCTCTGAGCCTCATTTTTTTTTTTTTTTTTTGTGGTATGTGGGCCTCTCACTGTTGTGGCCTCTCCCGTTGCGGAGCACAGGCTCCGGACGCGCAGGCTCAGCGGCCATGGCTCACGGGCCCAGCCGCTCCGCGGCATGTGGGATCTTCCTGGACCGGGGCACGAACCCGTGTTCCCTGCATCGGCAGGCGGACTCTCAACCACTGCGCCACCAGGGAAGCCCTGTGGAACACTTCTTGAACAGGGCCTGGGCCAGGGATCTTAGGTGCTAGGGATCAGTTTGATGCCAGCTCAGAGCAGGTTTGCTTACAGTAACGTGTGGAGGAGAGGTTTTGAAGCAGCATCTCACTTCAGTGGAAAAGAGAGACCTGACTGCTTTATAATGTCTGTCACAGACACAGAGTGGGAGAGGAGTGGCACCAAGCAGTGGTGCCTTAGGGGTGGTGGTGGGAGCAGTCCCCCTTGGCGGGGGGTGGTGGGGACTGTTTTATCACTAACATTCTCTAGAATTGCCACTGTATGGCGAAAACAAAGAGCTGGCTGAGTTTTATTTCCTTTATTTTTATTTTTAAAAATAAATTTATTTTATTTTTGAGTGCCTTGGGTCTTTCTTGCTGCGGGAGGGTTTTCTCTGGTTGCGGTGAGTGGGGGCTACTCTCCCTTGCGGTGCATGGGCTTCTCATTGCGGTGGCTTCTCTTTTTGCGGAGCACGGGCTCTAGGTGCGTGGGCTTCAGTAGTTGTGGCGCACGGACTTAGTTAGTGCAGGCTCAGTAGTTGTGGCGCACGGGCTTAGTTGCTCCGCGGCATGTGGGATCTCCCCAAACCAGGGGTCGAACCCGTGTCCCCTGCGTTGGCAGGTGGATTCTTAACCACTACACCACCAGGGAAGCCCTAAAAGCTGGCTGAGTTTTAGTCAGTTTTATTATTCTTTTAAAATTTGCTACAGACAATGCACCCCTTTATTGACCACATGTGGGGTAGACCACTCCCCCCTCCACCTTGGTGTACCCTTGCATAGGGACAAATTGGACCAAAGCAGACAGAGCACTGCTTTCTAGCATCTGTTACAAACGTCAAGTGACAGGATGTACACTCCCCTCTCTTCCAAAGACTTGGGATCAGGAGGTAGCGTGCTGAATTAAAGTTTGTCCATTAAAAAAAAATATAAAAGTTGAGAGTTATGCTTTATTCGGTGGAAATTTTTAGGACTTCAAGCCCAGGAGGCAGCATCTCAAGTAACCCTGAGAGAACTGCTCCGAGGAGGCAAAGCGGGGAGCCAGGATATATAAGAGTTTTGCAACAAAGGGCAGGTAGTCTGAACGTCACTTAGAGATGAAGAGGGGCCTTTGGGACCAGAGTTCTAGTATGCATAAGTATGGGGATGGTGTGGCCTAAGAACACAAGGGGTTACATCTACCAAATGGGAGTGGTGCTCCCTGTTTTACTAACTGTTGCAGGGCCTGTCAGTGCCCCACTCAGGTCCTCTGGGCCCTGACTATTCCCGCACATACTGTTATGTCAACTTGCATTTCTCTGCCTGAGGACTTTCTCTGGTTGTGGGATCATGCTCAGCCCCCCTCACAGGGCAGTCTGAAGGCTTGGAGAGCTAAGGGGCCAGGAGTAGCACCTTAGCTCTCAACCAAAGCCAGGCAGGAGTGGTGGGTAAATACTGCAGCTTCCTTGTGTCTCTGGGGGACGATTCTGTTCCATGTTGTGTCCCAGAGGTCTCCAGCAGGACTGAGTCCCAGTTGCCCACAGCAGTCCCAGCCTCCTGATGCATCCTGTATTTGTTTCTTCCCTTCCCTCCCTTCTAGGAGCTTCCTGGGATCAACTCCGGAATAAACGGCTTTGCATTCAAACCCTTACCTCAGGGTCTGCTTTGGGGGGAATGCAAACTAAGACACTAAGGGCTTCCTGATAAAAATGGCAGGTTG
Source organism: Pseudorca crassidens (assembly GCF_039906515.1). Classification (NCBI taxonomy): domain Eukaryota; kingdom Metazoa; phylum Chordata; class Mammalia; order Artiodactyla; family Delphinidae; genus Pseudorca; species Pseudorca crassidens. The sequence goes on along the minus strand of NC_090297.1, from coordinate 27,699,877 downwards.
ATAATGGCTCCACTGCAGCCCTTAGAAGGTAATACGGTGAGCTCATAGGTGCTTCGTAAGCTAAAGACCCCTGCAAATACAAAGGGCTGTGTGGCTGGCTGGGGCGTGATCAGAAGGACAGGGGCTTTGGGATCCAGCAGGTGTGGATTCATATCCCAACTGTGCACCAGTCGCCGTGTGGCCTTGGGTGAGTCGCTTTGCCTCCCTGAACCTCCGTCTCCTCATCTGAGAAACGTGATGGGCAGCAGGCCTTACATTTCACATTCTCTGAGGGCTGAAAATGGTAATGGCATAGAGGCTGGCTGAGAAGCAGGCACCAGTGGATGGGGCACTTCTGCCCTCAAAGGTTAGTGCACTGTGCTTCTGAGGTCAGTGGTGGTGCTCATAGCCTGGCAGCCCCTGGGGTCTCCCCTTTTCAGTAAAGGCAGATTTGGGGTTGAGTGCTTTATCCCCAGAGTGGCCAGGACCTTGCTCTTCCCCCTCTGACTCTGAACCTGGCATTCTGGCCTGAATGGTCTCCTGGGTGGGCCTGGCTCTGCCCCTGCCTCCATGGCCCCGGCTGGCACCCTGGCAGCCAGGCCTGTCCGTGCTTATCAGCTCCCGTGTTTACTCAGGATGGGTACGGGCCTCCTCCTCCCCTTAGAAAACAAGAAAGCATGTTTTGCCAGTGGCGAGGTGGAATGGGGGGGCCTCTCTGGCTCCAGGCCGGCCCCCCAGCAAGGCCGCCAGTGGGCAGGCAGCCTGTTGTTGTTGGAGTGGAGAGCGGGCTCCCCAGCGCCTGTTTCCTCCAGCTGTCCAAGCGCGGCGGGCTGGCGGGCTGGGGAGGAAGCCCCCGGTCTGTGGGCCCCAGCTGAACCCCCTGTCACAACAAGGGAACAATGGCCTGGAGGGGCTGGTGGGTGGGTACAAGGGCAGCCCTCTATGTTCCATGCTCCCACCAGCAACAGGGACAGGTTGCTGGGAGGTCTGCTCCCTTTCCCCTGCCTTGTTTTCCACCTTGTTGGGCACGCTGTCTCCCACCATGGGGCCAAGGAAAACAGTGGCCTCAGGAAATGTCTCTGGGCTGTTGCTGGGGTTCTGCAGCTCTGGAAGGTAGCAGAATGGGGGGAGGGGACCAGAGAGGGACCAGCATTGCACAGGCTCCATTCTACCTGGGACTGTAGCTAATGAGTCATGGGTCTGTTTCCCACGTGCACCTTGAGGACTTGGTCTCCTTGCATCTTTGTGTCTCGAGGCCCAGCATAGGGCCTGGCACAGAGCAGATAGCAGAAATGATTTGTTGACTAAATCAGTGGACAATTGAACATATGAATAGGTCAATTTCTAGCTTTGCTACCTGGTGGCTATGTGGCTTTCAGTAGGTTACTTATCCTCTTTGAACCTTACTTTCTTCATCGGTAGAATAAGTACCTCGTAGGCTTGTTGTGAAAGTGAAGTGTGCTTCTAGCATCTTATTTTCTTCTGGGGACTGTGCAACACAATAAACCCAATAGGTTGTAACTAGCATTAGTACATGATTGGTGCTGTTGGTGTTATTGTCAATGTGTGATTTAAAGGAGGTTGCCACAATATTTGCAGTAAGAGGTCTATGGTTTTGTCTCTATGGGTACAGGAAGGGGGCTGAGCAGATGCTATCCCTCCTGGGGCCAGGAGTATCTCCCCATGCATTCATAGCCCTCTGAAATGTAGAGTGGCTTCTGGGAGCTTGGCCAGCCTTGGTAGCCCTTGGGGATGAGGCACGTAGTTTTGGGTCCACTGCAGGACTTACATATATCAGGCTGTGTAAGCCCTGCCATCTCTTACCTAGTTTAACCTTCACAACAATCATTTGAAGAAGATGTTGCTATCCCCATCTTACAGATGGGGACACTGAGTCTCAGAGAGAGTTACACAGCCAAGGTCACATGCTGGTAATTTAATGGAGAGATTTGGATCTAGGTCTTAGAAATGCCAAGTTATGTTCGTTCTATTGTGCCTCACTGCCTAGAGATAAAGATGTGCTACTTAGAACCTTGAATTGTTGGTGGGACTCGGTCTATCAATGACTTTGGACTAAGGACTATAAGAGGAAGTAAAGATGGAAGTTGAGCATAGAGCCAGGGACGGAAACTGAAGAGTGGGAAGCGGAGCCTAGCACTAACTAAGGCTTTGGGGAGTTGTGTTCAGAGTACAACGGATAAGGATGGGTACACATATATATGATTAGTCAGGCGGGCTAATGCTGTAACAATAACACCAACAATAAAAACTCACCTAACTCTCCATGGCTCAATACAGGAAAAGTTTATTTTTTGCTTATTTCACAGTCCAGTGCGGGAAGGAGGGAGCTCTGTTTTATGCAGTTATTCAGGGACCCAGGCTTCTTCCATATTGTGGTTTCATCGTCTTCTAGTGTCTGAGTCCTCCACTGGATCCTCTCCATCCTCCAGCAAACAGAGAGATCATGGAGAAAGCAACCCACTCCTAACTGCCTTGCCCAGAAGTAACTCATATCGCTTTCATCCACATTTTATGGGTGAGAACTAGTTGTGTGGTCCTACCTAAATGCAGGGAGGCTAGAAATGGGGTCGTGCAGCATGTCCAGGAAGAAGAGGACAACATGATATGGGTGAATCCTAGCAGGCTCTGCCACAAAAATATAAATGATTTAAAAAATATAGCTAACAATCTCTGAATTCTTTCCATGGGCAAGGTCTGTGCTAAGCTCCCTATAGAGGTTACCTCACTTAACTCACTTAATCCTTGCAACAACCCTATGAGGTAGGTACAAATAGGGAGGGCTCCCCACTTACAGCCCAGGAAACTGGCAACCATCAATCTGCTTTCTCGCATTGAAGTTTTGTCTTTTCTAGAATTTCATAAATGGAATTATATAACACATTGTCTTTTATGTTTGGATTTTTTACTTAGCATGTTTTTGAAATTCATCCATGTTGTTGGTATGCTTAGTCTTTTATCCTTTCTAGTGGGTTTTGTTGTGGTATTTCATTGTGGTTTTAATTTGTGTTTCCTTAATTACTTCTATTATTGAGCATCTTTTCATGTATTTCAGTTTACTTTTGATGAAGTCCCGTTTATTAATTTTTTCTTGCATGGTTTGTGCTTTTTGTGTTCTATCTAAGAAATCTTTACCTAATCCAAGTTCACAAATCTTTATCCAACCCAAGAATTTATCTTCTTTTTACTTCTAGAAAGTTTTTTTATTATTAGCTCTCATGTTTAGGTTTTTGACCTACTTAGGGTTAATTTTTATGTATGGTGTGAGGAAAGGGCTCAGGTTCCTTTTACCCCTCCATATCCAATTGTTCCAGGACCATTTAATGAAAAAAAACCATCCTTTACCCATTTATTTACCCTACATCTTTGTCAAAAATCAACTGACACCATATGTGTGGGTTTATTTCTGGATTTTCTATCCTGTTCTGTTGATCTATTGTCTATTCCTATACCAATACCACATCTTTTTGATCATAGTAGTTTATAGTAAGTCCTTAAAACAGGTAGTGTATGTCCTCCAACCTACTTCTTTTTCAAGGAATATTGCATTTTTAACTAAGTTTCAGTCAGCTGGATAATTTCTACCCAAAAAGCCTGCTGGGATTTTAAAATTGTGATTGTATTTAAATCTATATATATTTAACTTATGTTGTATTTAATCTATAAATCAGAAGAATCAACATCTTAAAAACAATGAGTCTTAATATCCATGAATCTGGTATATCTTTTATTTGTTTAGATCTTCTTTAATTTCTCTCCACAATGTGTTGTACTTTTCAGGGTACAGATCTTACACATGTTGTTCAATTGATCCCTAGTTTTTCATAGTTTTGATGCTATTACAAATGGTACTTTAGAAATTCCAATACCAATTATCCTTTGTGGTATATAAAAATAAAGTTGATTTTTATACATTGACTTTGTAAGTTGAGATCTCATGAAATTCACTTATTAGTTCTAGTATCTCTTTGTTTTGTAGATTCCTTAGAATTTTCTAAACGATCAGGTAATCTGAGAATAAAGACCATTTGACTTCTTTCTTTACAAAGATGTATACCTTTTTTTTCTTGCCTCATTGCATTGTCCAGTAAAATGCTGAATAGAAGACATCCTTGCCTAATTCACCTTAAGTATAATGTTAGCGGTAGGATTTTTGTAGACATGCTTTATCAGATTGAAGAAGTTCTCATCTATTCTTAGATTACTGGGAATTTTTAATCATGACTACATGTTGAATTTTATTAAATGCTTTTCTTGTATCTATTGAAATAATCATGTGGTTTTGATTTTCTAGTTACACCAAACTTGCACTTCTGGAATTATGCCCACTTAGTCATAATGTTCACTTCTGATAGAGGGGTATTGAAGTTTCCTACTGTAATAGTGGATACATCTTTCTCTCCTTGCAGTTTTATCAGTTTTTGCCTTACATATTTTGATGTTCTGTTAGATGCTTACACATTGATGATTGTTATATCTTCTTGGGGAATTGTTCCTTTAATTGTTATGTAATGCCCCTCTTTATCACCAGTAACTTTCCTTGCCCTGAAGTCTGCCCTGTCTGAAATTAATACAGCTGGTCCTACTTTCTTTTGATTAGTGTTAGCATGATACCTTTTTCTCCATCAACTTACTCTTAATCTATACTTAAAGTGGATTTCTTATAGACAACATATAGTTGGGTCTTATTTTGTGATCCATTCAGACAATAACTGTCTGTCTTTTTTCTTTTTGGCTGTGCCACATGGCTTGCAGGATATTAGTTCCCTGACTAGGGATTGAACCCGGGCCCTGGCAGTGAAGAAACTGAGTCCTAATCACTGGATCACCAGGGAATTCCCAATAACTGTCTTCTAATTGCTGTACTTACACCATTGATGTTTAAAGAGATTATTGTTATAGTTAGGTTATTATCTTCCATATTTGTTACTCTTTTCTATTTGTTGCCCTTGTTCTTTTTGTCTTCCACTCTTTTTCTGACTTTTGTGGTTTTAACTGAACAATTTTTTTGATTTTAATTACATTTTATTTAACCCCAAATATTACCATTCCAATATGTAAAGATTATGAAAAAAGTAACAAGATATTTTACATTCCTTTTTTATACTGTCTTTGAAATCCTAACTGAACATTTTTTTTTTTTTTTTTTGGCGGTATGCGGGCCTCTCACTATTGTGGCCTCTCCCAGCGCAGGCTCTGGAGCACAGGCTCCGGACGTGCAGGCTCAGCGGCCATGGCCCATGGACCCAGCCGCTCTGTGGCATGTGGGATCTTCCCGGACCGGGGCACGAACCCGTGTCCCCTGCATTGGCAGGCGGTCTCTCAACCACTGCGCCACCAGGGAAACCCCTAACTGAACATTTTTATATGATTCCATCTTCTTTGTTTTCTTAGCATATCAGTTATATTTCTTTTAACATTTTTTAGTAGTTGCTCTAGAGCTTGCAATATATATTTACAACTAATCCAAGTCTACTTTTGGATAATACTATGCAACTTCATGGGTAGTATGAATACCTTATAATAACAAAATAATCCTAATTCCTCCCTACTGTTCATTGTATCGTCACTTTCATTTATTTCTCTTATGCATAAATGCACATACACTCAAATACATATTTGCTATTACTTTTGAACAAACTGTTATCTGCTAGAGCAACAAGTGTAAAAATAAGTTTTTATTTTAGCTTCACTTATTCTTTCTCTGATGCTGTTCCTTTCTTTATTTAGGTCTGAGTTTCTGGTCTATATAATTTTCCTTCTCTCTAAAGAACTTCTTTTAACATTTCTTGAAAGGCAGATCTACAGGCAACAAGTTTCCTCAATTTTTGTTTGTCTGGGAAGTCTTTATTTCTCCTTCATTTTGAAGAATAATTTTGCTAGGTACAGAATTCTAGGTTGGTGACTTTTTTCTCTCAATACTTTATTTCACTTTACTTTCTTCTTGCTTGCATAGTTTCTGAGGAGAGGTAGATGTAATTCTTATGTTTACTCCTCTATAGGTAAGGTGTTTTTTCCCTCTGAATTCTTTCAGGATTTTTTTCTTTGTTTTTGATTTTCTGCAATTTGAATATGATATGCCTGGGTGTAGTATTTCTGGCATTTATCCTGCTTGTTGTTTCCTGAGCTTCTTAGGTCTGTGATTTGGTATCAGACATTAATTTTGGGGAAATTCTGAGTCATTATTGCTTCAAATATTTCATCTGTTCCTTTCTCTTTTTCTTCTTCTTGTATTCCCATTTTGTGTATATTATACTTTTTGTAGTTATCCCATAGCTCTTGGATATTCTGTTCCATTTTCTTTTGTTTTTTCTTTGTTTTGTTTTTCTAGTTTAGGTTTTTTGTTCTTTTTTTCATTTTTGGAATTTTCTATTGAGATATCTTCAAGCTCAGAGATTCTTTCCTCAGCTGTGTCCACTCTACTTATAAGCCCCTCAAAGGCATTCTTCAATTCTACACTTTTCTTTTAATCTCTAGTATTTCTTTTTGATTCTTCCTTAGACTTTCTGTTTCTCTGCTTACATTGACCATCTGTTCTTGCATCTTGTCTCTTTTATCCATTACAGCCCTTATCATATTAATCATAGTTGTTTTAAATTCGCTGGCTGATAAATCCGACATCCCTTTCATATCTGTGTCTGGTTCTGATGTTTGCTCTGTCTCCTCAAACTGTATTTTTGCCTTTTAGTATGCCTTGTAATTTTTTTTTGCTAGCTGGTCATAATGTACTGGGTGAAAGGAACTGCTATAAATAGGACCTTAGTAATGTGGTGGTAAGGTGTGGGGACGGGGAAGTGTTCTCTACTCCTATGATTAGTCTCAGTCTTTTAATGAGCCTGTGTTTCTGGACTGTGAGCTTCATAAGTTCTTCTTAGATATTTCCTCCCTCCCTCCCTTTGGTGAGACAAGTTGGCAATAGGGGGCCAGAGTTGAGTACTTCCCTTCCCCCCAGGTCAGTTAGGCTCTGATAAATCTCCAGCAGGTGAGCCTCTGGTTAACACGTTTCTCCTGAGGTCAGTCCTTGATAAGAAGAATAGAATGCGCTGATGTATTTCCAAATGGCTACTTTCCCCCTCCCTCTGCCAGAAGCGGGACTTTTTCTTCTGATATTCATTGTGAGAACCTAGGTGAGATCCTGAATGTAAAACTCACAGAAGTGTGAGGACCCTCCTTCCCCATGATGGGTTCCCCTGGTTTTTGACTCTCAGACCTGTCTACACGGAGACTCCAGGATTCATCAATTGCAGTTTAGGTTTCCTACCCCAGCACTGGTTCCCTCAGAGGTTTCAGCTCATGGGTCTGGAATGTTGTGAGTTTTCTATACTTGCCTGTTGGTCTCTCCTTTTGTGGGGACAGTGGTTTACTTCTCTTACAGATCCAGGAAGAGTTGTTGATTTTTCAGTTTGTTCAGCTTTTTACTTGTTGTTAGGAAGGAGTGGAGCTCTAAGCTCCTTACATACTGAGTAAGAAACCAGATGAGTGGAATCCAGAAGTCTCACTTATTTTATTTATTTATTTTGTGGTATGTGGGCCTCTCACTGTTGTGGCCTCTCCCACTGCGGAGCACAGGCTCCGGATGTGCAGGCTCAGCGGCCATGGCTCACGGGCCCAGCCGCTCCGCGGCATGTGGGATCTTCCCGGATCGGGGCACAAACCCGTGTCCCCTGCATCGGCAGGCGGACTCTCAACCACTGCGCCACCAGGGAAGCCCTCACTTATTTTTGAAATATATTTTCCCTGGGATTAGAGTTCTAGATTGATCTTTTTAAAAATACTTAAAAAAACTATTGCTCCATCTTGTTTGGGCTTGCTCAGTTTTTTTTTTAACTTATTTATTTTATTTTTTATTTATTTTTGGCTGCATTGGGTCTTTGTTGCTGGTGCGAGCTTTTCTCTAGTTGCGGCGAGTGGGGGCTACTCTTTGTTGCAGTGCATGGGCTTCTCATTGCAGTGGCTTCTCTTGTTGTGGAGCACAGGCTCTAGGCGCACGGGCTTCAGTAGTTGTGGCACGCAGGCTCAGTAGTTCTGGCTCACGGGCTCTAGAGCACAGGCTCAGTATTTGTGGCGCATAGGCTTAGTTGCTCCAGGGCACGTGGGATCTTCCCAGACCAGGGGTCGAACCCGTGTCCTCTGCATTGGCAGGTAGATGCTTAACCACTGTGACACCAGGGAAGTCCAAATGTCTTCCATTGTTGTCTTCAGTATGTTCATGTTTTTCTTTATATGCTTGAGCATAATTTATATATATATATATATATATACATAGTAACTCTTTTAACTTGCTTTTTGCTAATTTCATCACCTCTATCATTCTTGGGTCTGTTTCCTTTGGTTAAATTTCCTCCTGGTTCTGAGTTACATTCTCCTGCTTCTTTGCATTTCTGGTAATGTTTATTGAGTGTTGGACATTGTGAGTTGTACATTTTGGATGCTGGATCTTATTGTATTTATTTTTAAAATGTTAAAATGCCCTAGCATGCAACTAACTTACTTGGGATTAGTTAGAACCTCTTGAGGCTTGTTTTTAAGTTTTGTTAGGGGAAGTCCAGAGGATCCTTTAGTTTGTGGCTAATTTAGCCCCACTACTACATGATACTCATGTCAGGACTGTTCAACACCCCATATATTATGTGGTCTCTCACTCTGGCAGGTGGGAACACAAACTATTCCAGACCTTTGGAGCTCCAGGATTTGTTCAGCTCATAGTTTTCCAGTGATTCTTGCTCTGTCTTCATGGAGTTTCACCATGGACTCAAGGGGAATTTTCTAAACATCTCTGGAACTCTCTGTGAAGTTCCATCTTCTGTGGCACTCTACCCCAGAAAGTCTAATTGTCTTGGCTTTCTTGAACTCTGATCTCTTTCTCTTCAATTCAGCAAGACTGTTGGTCTCTGTTTGGGTTCCCCTTCCCTGCTTTGCAGCCAGGAAACTGTTCCCACGTAGTAAACTGGGGTAATTGCAGTGCTCACCTTGTTTATTTCCCTTCAGAGACCATAGCCCTTCACTGCCTATTGCCCAATGTCCAAAGGAGTTATTTCATATATTTTGTCTGTATTTTCTAGTTGTTTATGATGGGAGGAAAATTTTCATAGCAGTTAATCCTTTGTGAGTAGAAGCACAGTTCTCCATTAGTTTTAAACTTCAATAACTTCTAAAAATGTTCTGTAAGTTTGATTTAGTTCTTTTACTAAAATGCATGGACCTTTATTTCTTAAAAATATCTTTTTCTCACTTTTTTATTCCTTCTTTTTTTCTTAGTCATTTAAAACATACTTGTTTGTATAACTTAGCTATTTCCATAATAATATTGGATAACACATCATCCAAAAAAACTCAGTAGCCTACAACAAAAATCACTTATTCTTATGCATCTGTTTATTGGCGTGGGCAGCTCTGCAGAGCTAGGCTAGGTTCAGTTGGGAGCCTCTGGCAGCTGGCATGGCTCTACTTCTCACTGCAGGTCTGTGGTCAGCTCTGCTTCTAGAGTGTTAGTTCAGGGGCAACCGCCACTCAGGGGAAAATCTTCTTATAATGATCACAGAGGCACAAAAGAACAAACAGAAACACTTGAGGCTTCTTAAGGCTTAGTCTGGGGACTGATCTATGGTCACTTCCTCCCCATGCCTCTGGTCAAAACAAGGCATCTAGGCAAGCTCTAAGTTAAGGGATGTGTAAACACACTGCCTACAATGAAACCATAGCAAGGGTATGGATGTAAGGAAGGATAAGTACTGGGTCAGTAATTCAATCTATCACAATTCGATCTACTGAATCTATCCCATGGTTCAATGATTCGAAGTTTTTGGAGGTCAAATTCTTCTGTATGTTGTTTTGCTCACCCTTATTCATAGTGCATTACTTTCTTGTGTGTTTTGTAATTTTGTGTTGTGTGTTCATATATGGTGGTGCTATTTTTATGGGACTTCCATGTGGCTTTGCTTGAGGAAACATTCCTCAAGCATGACTTTCTTTCAATTTCTACCAGGTGCCCTAAGTTTCATTAGCTAAGGACTACTTAGTATGTTAATTTCTGAGCTTAGGGGTACCTGGATATTGCAAGGAGAACTCCATACTCATGAGAACAGGTTTGTGGTTACTAAATCTCAAGGGAGGCATTTTTTTTTCTACTAGCACTAGGGCTGAGAGAAAGAAAGTACTGGCTTTATGCAGGAGTCTCAATTCCAGCTCTGCCACAGGTGGGCCCAAAGCCTTGTCTCCTATTCCCACATCGTTGTTAAGAGTCAATCCCCTGTTACCAAAAGCAGGACAACAAAAGCATTGGTACCCACATACTCATTTTGATTTTAAGTTTTCCTCCTTACTTTTGATGTCTCTTTCCAGCTCAGCTCTCCACTTGAAAAGTTGTAAAATTTTATCCAGCATTTCTGTTTTATATTGTATCGCATCAGATATATTGTCATTTTGTACAAGCTTTTCTCTTCCCCTGGATTTCTCCTTTCCTGTTCCCCAATCCTTTGGCTGATACCCTCTTATCCTTCAGGCCTCATTTCCTCTGAAACCTCCAGTAAATAAGATATCCCTGTTATTCCCCCTTATAGGGAAATTATTTTCCTTTATAGCATTTATTCACAATTTGTAATCTTATATTTATATGCTTTATTTAACTTCTGTCTCCCCCATCAGACTATTAAGTTCCTTGTAGACAGAGACTAGATCTATTTCATTTTCTACTGATCCCCAGAGCTTAGTTCAAGGTTTGGAATATGGCAGGCTATTTATTGAGGATAAATATTTGTTGAGTGAACAGTCATGATATTTGCAAATACCATATTATAGTCGTGTATGTGATATTATGTTAGTCAAAATAACTTCCAAAGTGTTCACCAAGTGTGGTTTCCCAAAGCTTGGGAAATATGAATGTGGGAGGGGCTCTAGTGGCCTGCTGTAGAGCTGAATCCTAGACTCTGTTCTGGTCAACATTTTAACCAATGATGGGATGATGACGTCTATGGAGTATGTCAGAGAATTATATAGGCTTTGTCAAGCTCTTGGTTGAAATCAGTATTTGATTAATTATTAATTATTAAATCATTTATGATTAATCTAAACAGAAAAGGAATTTAATTGGGAAGGTATTAAGTAGCTCATAGAATTGACCCAGAAGGCTGAGAACTGCGCTTGAACAAGCTCTAGGGAAGACAAAGCCCAGCTAAGATCCAAGCATGGAAATGGTTTGCTTAGGACTCCTCAGCTAGGGCTGATGTGTCACTGGACACATCCTACCGTTGTTCTTGGATTCAGTAGTCCCTGGGCACTTACCATCTGCTATGGACTGAAAGTTTGTGTCCCTCCCCAAAATTTATATGTTGAAACCTTACTCCCGAAGATGATAGCATTTGGAGATTGGGCCTTTGAGAGGTGTAATCACCTCATGAGTGTGGAACCCTTGTGCTGGGATTAGTGAATTTATAAGAAGAGACAGGAGGAGCTTGCTCCACACCCACTCCCTGCTCCCTGCTACCCTCTCTCTGCCATGTGAAGAAACCAGGAAGAGGGTTCCCACCAGAAACCGACTGTGCTGGCACTCTGACCTCTGACTTCCAGTCTCTAGAACTGTGAGAAACAAATTGTTGTTTAAGCTACCCAGTTTTTTAGTACTTTCATTATAATATAGCAGCCTGAACTAAGACATCATCACACCAGTGGGCTCATCTCTAAGTGCCCTGTGTCTTGGCAGCCCTTCCTGAAGAGTCTTGGGTAGAAACATCTGATTGGCTGAACTTAAGTCACGGGCTCAAGCTCTGCTTGCTAGGTTCCAGGAGCGAGGTCCTATCTCCTCACTTCAGCTTCCATGTTGGGAGGTAGACCCTGCCCTCAATTTATCTTAGGACTCCTTCCCCACTGGGAAGAGGTTCAGATGCTTGTTCAGACCCCGCTGCTGATCCCCCAGAGAAGATACTTCCCTTATCTGCCTAGGTCTCTGTTTGCCATATTTCCTCACCCCTGCTCCAGGCTCCAGGGATACAGCTTCCTTTCCTTTTGTGACACTTACCTGCCTTCCAGGCAGCGTTTTGGAGCTTTCTTCTCCTAAATTGTCTGTGGATTGGGTAGGTCTCCCCTGCTCTCTACTTCTTCATATCCTATAAATAAGCTCATGGACTTTACTCTTTTGAAAGTGTTCTCTGCTGAGCCCTGCCAGAATCTCTGAGTTCGGTTCAATTAAATTCTATAAACCTGAACGAACCCATTCTCCTGGTTCAAAACGTGGTTACTCTGTGTGAGAGTTTCCTGATTCTGGGTATTGAGGATGCATACTCCAGGCCCTTAGGGAACTCATGGGCCAGTGGAGGAGGCCTAGAAAACCAGACTATCAAAATATTTAGTCCAGGTTTCTCTTTTCAAAGCCTTTCAGGTGTTGAAATGCTTGGGCCACTTTCATTTTTTGAGGCTCTCACTATATTAAATAGCTAAGAATTGTATAGAGAGAGTTAGAAAAATTGTGGTATGTTTCAAATATGTCAATATTGAATGCTTTTTAACATACACACTGAAACGCAATTGTGTGTGTAACCTCATTTGGAAGTAATGTCAAAACTCCCATTGATGTCGCTGCTGGGTTGGTAGAGTTCTCCGTCTTGGTTGTCCCTCGTTATCTCTACTCCAGGCATGTCTGGCTCTGACACAGCTTGCTGTCATCGCCTCAGTCCTGGAGGCCTCTCTAGAGCCAATCTTGGGAAGCCATCCTGGGCTCCCTACCTTACTGAGTTCTGTTCTCTGCAGGGACCAACCACTGTAAGGCTGAGAATGGGTCTTCCAGTGGCTAACACTTGGCTTGTGCACCTGTGGTCCTAACCTAACACCTGCACGTCTCGTCTTGGGAAGCTTTTGGGCCCTGTGCTGGACTTGGCTTCCTGTGTCTGCCCCTCATTCCCCCTTGTAGAATCCACCCTCTGTCCACCCTCGAGTTTCTGTTTCTGGTTTTAGAGCTCCTCTGGGTCACAGCCAAGCTGGACTGACTGCCGTTCTTTGAGCTCAGGGCATGACCTGGGTAATCAGGTCCCTCCACACACTCAGGTTCTCTGTGATACTTTGCTCTGCTGCCTCCCCACCTGTGGAGTGGGGTGGAGCAAGGAATATGCGTTTTAGAAATAGCATTTTGCACTTAACAAAGACCCCAAACATACAGATGCAGGAATAAACATAGTCTTCACCAGGAAGGGCCACTTAATTGCATTAAACTCTCAGATTTGCCAGATGAAAAATAAATCCAATTTATGGAAGCTAGAAGTGGCTAATATTCCAGATGACAAGAGTCCAGATTTAAGAGGATGGTTCTTGTCAGTTGGAGCAATGGGCTGAAGTGGACATGACGGAATTTCGCTGGTACAGATATAAGTCAGATGTGTTATTTTTAATTCCCAAATTCCCAGTTACATAAGCTCATGCTTAGTAATAGCTGAGTGGCAGGCCACATGTAAATGGCTTGGGGGTTTTATCTGGAAAGCTTTCCAGTTATATTTTACCAAACTAGCATGACCCTGATTATGAAACGTCTCCACATGGCACAAAAAGAAGCCAAGGAACAATTTTACTAAGGCTTTTAGTTGAAGTGTAAGCAAAGTGAGAATATATGGTCTGATGACAAAAGTCTGCTCAAACAATCAAATAGGCAAAAATTTTTTTGTGGGAAAATATAAATTACTAAGATTCATGGAGAAGAAAATCTGAGTAGACAAATAGTCACTGAGTGACAGTGAAAAAATTTTTAAAGAATGACATAGAGAAGGCATTGAATCCAACTGGCTTTACAGGCAAGTTTGTTCGAACCTTCAGGGAATCATGCTGTTAAAACAATTGCAGAGCATGTAGTCTGCTTTAGTTGATCATTGTCCTGGATATAGAATTTCTGTTGCAAATCACTTTACTCAGAATTTTGAAGGCTTTGATCCATTTTCTTGTAGCCTCGAGGATTGCTGCAAAGTGTGATGCCATTCTGATTCTTGAGACTGTGTTCTCCCTCTCTGGAAACTTGTAGGCTCATCTCTTTGTCTCAGGTATTTTGAAAAATTTCAGAGGTGTGGACCTATATTGTCCATTGATCTGGGCACTTAGTAGCCCTCTCAATCTAAGATTTTCTCTGATTACTTCCACTCCTTTTTTTTTTTCTTCCTCTTCCCCTTTCTAGAACTCCTGTTAATTGGACCTCCTGTACTGATCCTCTAACTTAAAAAAATTTTTTTTGTAATGTCTATATCTTTGTCTTTTACTCTATTTTCTGGGGTGATTGCCTAGCTATCTTCCAAAATGTTTATTGAAGTTTTCAATTCTGCTCTCATGTTTTTCATTTTCCAAGAACTTGATTTTGTTGTTATTCTCTGCATATTTCTTCTTCTTTTTTTTTTTTAAAGGCTCATTTTTAAAAAAATTTATTTATTTTTTGGCTGCGTTGGGTCTTTGTTGCTGCACGCGGACTTTCTCTAGTTGCGGGGAGCGGGGGCTACTCTTCGTTGCGGTGTGCCGGCTTCTCATTGCGGTGGCTTCTCTTGTTGTGGAGCACAGGCTCTAGGGTGCGCAGGCTTCAGTAGTTGTTTGCACACGGGCCCAGTAGTTTTGGTTCGCGGGCTCTAGAGTGCAGGCTCAGTAGTTGTGGCGCACGGGCTTAGTTGCTCTGCGGCATGTGGGATCCTCCCGGACCAGGGCTCGAACCCGTGTCCCCTGCATTGGCAGGCGGATTCTTAACCACTGTGCCACCAGGGAAGTCCCTTATTTCTTCTTTAGAGCATCATCTTCTTTTTTCATGGATGCAATACACTCTTTTATCTTTCTGAAGAAAGCACTGATAGTTAAAAAAAGTTTTATTCTCCATACATAATCTCTATTTCCTCTATAAAACTTTATTCTGTTTGTTTCAGACTCTTTCACATAAGGCGCTTCCCTTGAATACCTGACATCCTTGGCTGCGCACTCATATTTGAGAGTGGGTCACTAAAAAGCTGCTCTGAGTGAATGGGTGGGGCTTGGCCATCTAGCTGTCTGTTTTCTTGGGGAACATCTAGTGCCACATCTTCAGCTCTTTTCTTTTGGGTCTGTCAGATTCCACTTAGAAGACTCTTTCAAACACCTGCCTCGAGAATATATACCTGGCTTCCAAGATGCTCAAGAAAAGTAAAAACAATAAAGGGAGAATGTATTCTAGCAGACATTAAAATGTGTTACACAGGCACACTCATGAAAAGGGTGGTAGTATCATATAATTTGATAGGTTGATGGAATATAATTTTAGGTAGTCCAGAAATAGACTGTTTTATGTATAAAAAGGTAGTATACAGTCAAGCTGATATCACAAATTAGTGTAGGAAGGATTATTCAATAAGTGCTGATGGAATCATTAATTATTGGGGGAAAAATTAGCACCTCAGCTTACATTGTATGCTAAAATTAATTTATTTGTTCATACTTTATTTCATTCAATAATTATTTATTTGTCTCATTATTTTCAAGACAGGTTACAGTATTAAATATCAAAGAGGAAAAATAGTCTTAGAAAGTGGGAAACAGTATAAGTATAAAAATATTGTAAAGGAAAAAATTGACAAATTTGACTACATAGAAATTTAAAAGGACAAAATCACACACTGTGAAATTTTAAAGATAACAAATATGCCAGATAAAGAGTTGAAATCTCTCTGTAAAGAGGTTGCCCAAGTTAATCAGAAAGCACCAGAACATGAGCGAAAAATGGGCAAAAACATTCACAGAAGAAACGTATTAAAGACGCACGTGTTAAAATGTTTAGGCTCACTAGTAATCAAGGCTTATGCATTGAAAGGTGATATATATATTTTTCTGATTAATAATTAATAAACATGGGAATTGAAATTTTTAATAGTGCTTGCTTTGAAACGGGCACTTTCATATGATGCTATTGAATATACAAGACATTTTTACTGGAAAGAAGCTTGTTTCATATCTAAAAGAATCCTGAACAATGAATATGTCGATCTCCTTTGTTCGTCAGCTCCTTTCTTCTTCAGCTGTTCCCTCTACCTAGGATGCTCTTCCCCATTCCCCATCTCTTCCCTGGAGCCTTCCTCCTCACCTTTCAGGTGCTGAAGCTCACCTCCTCAAGGAGCCTTCCCTGCCTGCAGTCTTATAGTCTTATCTATCATCCAGCGCTCTGGGAGCCAGCTCGGGGGAGATGGCTGAGCGTCTCGCCATTCAGTATGTAAATTTCCACTTCATTCCTCCACGATCTTCACGGCGCTGCCACCCTCTACTCGGCGTGGTGTTTCCCCGTCCATCGCTGTTCTATCCTCTCCAGAGAACGAGCTCCCATCGCTCCACAGGGTAGGGGAAGGGTGGTCACCTAGCTGCTCGGAATGGAGGAGGGGACCCATGAGCCCACCGCCTTCAGTCAGCTCTCCTGTTTTCAGCTCCACCTTCTCTCCACCCTCAGAGGTAGCTGATGCCTTCACTTATGATTTGCTTGTGCTTTTCTGCATTTCTGAATCATTCACAATGGACTACTTTCATAATCAGTAATCCATTAAAAACATTTTTTTAATTAAAAAAATTAAATTAAAAAAATTTTGGGCTTCCCTGGTGGCACAGTGGTTGAGAATCTGCCTGATAATTCAGGGGACACGGGTGCGAGCCCTGGTCTGGGAGGATCCCACGTGCCGCGGAGCAACTAGGCCCGTGAGTCACAACTACTGAGCCTGCGCGTCTGGAGCCTGTGCTCCGCAACAAGAGGGGCCGCGATAGTGAGAGGCCCACGAACCACGATGAAGAGTGGCCCCCGCTTGCCACAACTAGAGAAAGCCCTTGCACAGAAATGAAGACCCAACACTGCAAAAATAAATTAATTAATTAATAAACTCCTACCCCCAACATCTTCTTTAAAAAAAAAAATTTTTTTTTTAAATTTAAAAAATATTTTAAATTTTAAATTTCATACCTTTTGACCCAGTAATTTCACTTCTTGGAATATCTTTCTTTTAAGGAAATAGGCAATTTGGAAAACTTTTATGTACATTCACATCACAGTACAATTTTTTTTTTTTTTTTTTTTTTTTTTTTTTTTTTTTTTTGCGGTACGCGGGCCTCTCACTGCTGCGGCCCCTCCCGTTGCGGAGCACAGGCTCCGGACGCGCAGGCTCAGCGGCCATGGCTCACGGGCCCAGCCGCTCCGCAGCATGTGGGATCTTCCCGGACCGGGGCATGAACCTGTGTCCCCTGCATCGGCAGGCGGACTCTCAACCACTGCGCCACCAGGGAAGCCCCACAGGACAATTTATAATAGAGGATAATTAGTTGCAAACACTCTAAAAATCCAATATCAGGGTCATGGTTAAGTAGATAATGATAAAGCCATATGATAAAGCCATTAAATGGTGTTTCCTAGGATACTTGATAACATGGTGAAAAGCCTTATGATTTAATGTAACATTTAAAAAGCAGAATACAAAATTATAGGTACACCTTTACTCCGATTTTATTTAAATATATGCATGGAAGAGTCTGGAATGAATTACTTCTGAATATTAACAGTTGTTACCCCAAGATGGTGGGATCTCATTGTCTATAATGATCATGCATTACCTTTGTTATCTCCCGCAAATTCTATATATGAAAAAGAGAAGAAAAGAGAAAAGCTAATGTAACCCTAGGTTGCATTAATAGAGGTAGAAGTTTTGAGACAAGAGAGGTGATAATCTGGATTCTGACCACCTGGAGTATCATGCCTAGCACCCAGGAGTGTGGCACATGTTGAGAGGAAAGTAGACAAACTGCAGGTTGGCCAGAGACTTCTGGAATCAGAGTCAGCTGGAGGAATAGGAGAAGAGCAGGCTCAGGACCAGCCTGGTGGCTATATCTGTGTGTGGCTTGGATGAGAAGGGCAGAACTGTTGAGCCTCATGTGACCCTTGAAGTCTGAGCCAGGACTGGTGGGAGAAGCTGTAAGGTAGAAAAAGAAGTTCCAACAATCCTGAGATGAATTCCTCTTCCTGCAAACATCAGTAGTCATGCTGACGTTAGTGTGAAAAGGAAATGAAGGACCTCCAGTCAAGGCACTGGAGGTCAGTGGTAAATTCATGAGGTCAGCAACCCAGTGGTCAGTGAGCCAGCATGTTAGATGGGGAAGAAGTTTTGATATCACCCAGCCCACGAGCTCTCTGTCTTGTTTATGTGTGGCCCATGACGTTCACTGCTCCCATGGGCTGCAGATAAGATGACCTTGGGTTATGAAAAATTCCCAGTGCCCTCCACATAACCCCATCCCTTTCTTTTCTACTCGGGAAGGCAATGTGGATTCAAGTGACTGGAATTGACCTTATAGAAATAACCTTGAATCTGTTCTGATTCCTGAAAAATAGCACATCGCTTGTGAGCTGCAGATCAATGATCAGTGGCAGGTTATTCCTTGCGATGCTCCTCATGCCTAGTTGCCACATGCCTGTTTCTCATCCAATCCTTTTATTTCACAATGGTGACACTGAGGCCCAGAGAGGGGAAAGGACCACAGTCAAGTGAGGGGGTGGGGGCGGGGAGGCAGGAGTCAAGCCTCCTACGCCTTTTTCTGTGACCAAGAGTTGCCTGTTACCAACTTGAATTTTGGTGGTGACGAGGGATAGGCTGGTGGGAGGAAGAAGAATGTGATGGAAGACGTGAGATGTGAATCTGCTGTGTTCCATCCAGGCCACATCAGAAAGGAGATGCCTGAGTACAATATATATTAGCCTTCTCCTTGACTCCCTCCACCAGTGCTTGGAGGTGAAGTGGGGCCCATGGGGTGGTGGTATGGGTTGAATTGTGTGCCCCCAAAAGGTATTGCTAACCCCCAGCCACTCAGAATGTGACCTCATATGGAAACAGGATCTTTACAGAGGCGAGCAAGTTAAAACGAAGCCATTAGGGTGACACTAATCCAATAGGAATGGTATCTTTATAAAAAGAAGAAATTTGGACCTAGAGACAGACAGGCACACAGGGAGAATGCCATGTGAAGATAAAGGCAGAGATGGGGGTGATGCTTCTGTAAGCTGAGGAATGCCAGGTACTGCCAGCAACCCATCGTAAGTCAGGAGAGAGGCATGTAACAGATTCTCCCTCACAGCCCTCAGAAGGAAATAACCCTGTGGACACCTTGATCTTGGACTTCTGGCCTCCAGAACTGTGAGACAATACATTTCTGTCACTGGAGCCACCCAGTCTGTGGTACTTTGTTATGACAGCTTTAGGAAGTGAATAGGGGTGGGCTGGGGCTTAGAGCCACTCTTCATTTCATAAGTCTTCACCGCACTGCCCCTGCCCTAATCTGTGTGGTCCCGTCCCCACTACACTATCCTCATCCTTAAACCCCCAGCTCATTTGCCCTTGTGTTTGAGTGGCCACCAGTCTAGGACCCAACCCCAGCCTTACCAAAGGCCCAAGTCCCAGCACCAAGCTCAGAGTGGGTAAGCTTTGAGGGACGGGATGGATGCCCTCCTCACTCACCTAAACCTGTCTTCTCCCACCTTTCCAAGCCAGGACAGGTAGGGGATACCAGAAACACAGGCTCCCAGGGCCCCCAGGTTGGGTTGGCTCTAAGAGACCAACCTCTGACCCCACAGATCTGGCCTCTCAGCCTCGCTTGGGGAGAATCCCTGGGAAGGGGACCTCAGCCTCCTGGAGTTATGCCCTTCCAACGTATGAACAGTCTACTTTCTGCCCAGTCTAACTTAATCCCTCACTTTATAGTCAAAGTGAATGCAGGGGGCTTCCCTGGTGGTGCAGTGGGTTGAGAGTCCGCCTGCCAATGCAGGGGACACGGGTTTGTGCCCCGGTCCGGGAGGATCCCACATGCCGCGGAGCGGCTGGGCCCGTGAGCCATGGTCGCTGAGCCTGCGTGTCCGGAGCCTGTGCTCCACAACGGGAGAGGCCACAACGGTAAGAGGCCTGTGTACCGCAAAAAAAAAAAAACACTGAATGCAGGGCTAGGCCCATGGTAAATGAAGAACGTCTCCCCGGCGGTCCTTAGAGACTCACTGGGGAGATGAAATAGGCTCGTACCAAGCAGTGATCCAGATTGCCGAAAGGTAGAGATCATCACTGGAGACTGGCTGGAGAAGTGGGGGAGGGCTTCCTAGAGGAGGAAGAACCTATGATAGCCTTGCTGGAGAGGGTGAGCTGAATTTTATTGCATGGCATTAGGAGCCAGGTGCACTCATATACTTTCTCTTGTTTTTATTTCTTGCACCTGTGAGGCAGGCAATATTATCTGCATTTTATAGCTGAGAAAACTCAGACTTGGAGAAGTGTAATGATTGACTTAAGACCACATGGCTTTATACGTATTACAGGCAGCATTTAATTTGAGGACCCTCTAACATCAAAACTCATCTTACTCTTTCTTCTGCTTCAGGCTCTGCCTTTTCCAGGGTACGGAAGCGTGTAAAGGACTGGTGGGGTTTGGAAGTGTGGGGAAGAGGCACTCCAGGCTGGCAAAGGAGCAGGGTGAGAACATACCCAGTGAGTCTGGGGAGCTGTGAGGAGGCTGGTCTGGTTGGATCTCAGGGATTCAGAGGGAACGATGGGAACCAAAGCTGGAAGAGTGAGGGCTGTAACTTATCAGGCCGAGCATTCAGGCTTGATGGGTAAGCAGTGAGTGAGTGAATTCTGGGGTGAAGGATACAGAGCTGGTGTCTTGAAGACCTATCTTGATGGGACAGGGGAAGGTTGTTCACCCGCTATAATGGTTCTCAAGGAGAAGCATGTGGCCACGTGAGGTGGACCCCATCCCCTCCTCCAGCCCCACCCCCAGATCTCCCTGGGTAGGGGAGGACAACCAGCAGGCAACAGCTTGTCTCCGAGGGCCACTGAGTGTTGCCTCCATCCGGGTCACCTTCCACGTCAACTCTGCCAACACTGGGCTTATCCTCAGCTGTACTTCCCACATCCTAGATGGCTCAGCAGGCCCTAAGCACCCCCTCAGTCCCCAACGGTTCCCCTTCTCCATGTCTTTGCACAGTTTTCTGTCTAAACAAGGTGTCCTCTTCCCTCCCCAGCAGACTCCTATTTATCTGTCAAGATCTAGTTCAATTGCTTATTTTTTTTTTTCCTGCAACCTTTGTGACTCAGAGGCAGGATTCGATTCCTCCACTGGACGCTGGCCGTCCCTTCCACCTCTCTACACTGCCATTGTCTGTTCTCACTGTGTGAGTTTTAGGTGCATGGGGAGGATTTACGATGCAGGTCCTTGAGTTGCTCCTTCTGGTGGGCAGACTAGACAGGGCCAAGGTAGGAGGGGGCAAGTGATCTAAACCTGCCTCCCCAAATACCGAGGGGTGCAGGCCCATTTGAGCTGGACTCTGAAGGGCTTGGCTGGCATGCAGGCAGGGTGGGGAGCAGTGTCCAGTAAGGAAGCACACTGCAGTTGGGAGCGTGGCCGGGGCACTGGATGGCCATGGGGCAGGATGGGGACAGACTCTGCTTTGGCCACTGATTAAGGGGCAGGTTGAGGGGGCTGGTGCTGGGGCATTTTAAAAGGCAGTGTTTAGGACTCAGAGCTGCTGAGAGGCAGTATGTAGGAGTTTGAGGGTTTAAGGTGCTGCCTGGTGTTGGGATTGCTAAGGCCAAAGACAGATTACGCAGGACCAAAAAGGAAGCCTGGGTAAAGCAGCTGTCCCCCCACCCCAGGCACATCATGACAGTATCAATACACACCTCGCTTGTGGTCAAGTCCTGTTTATTTTAGAAGGATAAACAGCAGAACTAGGAAGGAGTGATGAGAACAAGACCCCAGTCCCCTTGACAGGGCCAGATCCAGCACAGGCTCTGTCTGTGTGTGGGATCAAGGCTGACCCAGCAGCCTCGACCAGCCTTTTTCTGTGAGGACAGGGTGTGTGGACAACCTGGGCAGAGGTGAATCTTCCAGGGGGTGGGGGTGGAGGAAGTTGTCTCCGAGTCCCTTTGAACACGGTGAAAAAGACCACAGGGCCCAAACACCCTTGGCCAAGAGCACCCCAAGCTGCCTCTGTCTGTGCCTGGGACAAAGCCACATTCTGGAGGGGAAACTATGGTGCCCTCTGGTCACCAGGAAGGCCCCAGGTGTTCAAGAACAACATGCAGTGAGGCCTTCTGGCCAGCAAGCACCTGCTTCCCCAGCCCCAGTCATCTCTGCAGAGTCTTGCACTAAAGGCAGCAAGACTTCCCGGGCTCTTATACATACTGTTTCTTGGAAGCAGAGCTGCTGGGGCGACTGGGGGATTTCCGGCCACTCTGGGGGGGCGGGTCCAGGAAGAGGGGGGTTCTGGAAGAAGCCAGCCTCTCCTCCGTAGTCAGGTTGGCCCAGTTCTGCTCGCTGGACGAGAGCCCATTGTACGTGGGGCATGGCGGGGATGAGGGCCCCTCACCCATGGGGAGGTAGAAGAAGACCTGGTCAGCATAAGGCTCCGAGGAGGTGCCCTGGGCTGGGGGCGTGTCCTGGCTCTGCCGGGCCCTCATCCCCCGGTTGAGGCAGCGGCACAGCAGGTACGCCAGCTCCAGCAGGTTGAGCACCAGGGAGATGAGTCCAACCACCAGCATGAAGATGATGAAGATAGTCTTCTCCGTGGGGCGTGAGACAAAGCAGTCTACGAGGTAGGGGCAGGGTGAGCGCTGGCACACGAACACAGGCTCCATGGTCCAGCCATAGAGACGCCACTGGCCGTACAGGAAGCCTGCCTCCAGCACACTCTTGCAGAGCACGCTGGCCACATAGGTGCCCATCAGCGCCCCACGGATCCGCAGGTGACCGTCTTCCGCCACCGAGATCTTGGCCATCTGTCGCTCTATGGCTGCCAGTGCCCGCTCCACGCGTGGGTCCTTGGCTGGCAGTGCCCGCAGCTCCCCCTCTTTCTGCCGCAGCCGCTCCTCGCGCCGAGACAGGTAAATGACATGGCCCAGGTAGACCAGGGTGGGCGTGCTGACGAAGAGGAACTGCAGCACCCAGTAGCGGATGTGGGAGATGGGGAAGGCCTGGTCGTAGCAGACGTTGGTGCAGCCTGGCTGGGCCGTGTTACACTCGAAATCCGACTGCTCGTCGCCCCACACTGACTCGCCAGCCAGGCCCAGGATGAGGATGCGGAAGATGAAAAGGACCGTCAGCCAGATCTTGCCCACCACGGTCGAGTGCTCCTGGACCTGGTCCAGCAGCTTCTCAAGGAAGCCCCAGTCACCCATGGCTCCTGGGCCTCCGCCTGCAGGGAGACAGAGGACACTGTCAGCATCCTTCTCAGCTGTCCTAGCAACAAGCCTGCAGGGAGGCCGGCCACACCCATTTTACCTACAGGGAAACTGAGCTCCAGGAGGGGAAGGGACTGGCCTGGGGACTCACACCCAGATCTTTGGATGATGACTGCTAAGCTCTGGCAAGGGTACAGCTAGGGTCCCTGTCTAGGCACATCTGTGTCCCTCTTGTTCCCAGCTGCAGTCCCAGGGTGACCACAGCCGAAGGAGGTCTGGATCAAGGTGAGGCTCCTGAGCCTGAGGGAATAGAGAATTTGAGGAACTTATCCAAGGTCACAAGGCTGTGCCATGCCCCTCCTCCCCTTTGCCCAGGACAGGCTGTCCCCCCCACCCCAGTGGGGGAGTGGGTGGTGGTGGTGATATCTTCAGCTTCTCAGGGGGCCGAAAGCCTCAGGTCCCCACTCCCCACCCCACCAGCTCTCACCCAGCTGGCCTCACTCTAACCTCTGAGTTTATGGTGGGGTGGGTGAAGGCATGCTAGACACTCAAGGCAGCATCCTGCAGTAGCTCCACCTGTCAGCGATACTGACCACCTGCCGCTCAAGTACCGGCACTTGATCCTGTCCCCTTTCTCCATCCCCTCCCCCTGCCAAAGCTGTCGCTGCCAAATTCTAGACTCTTGAAAGGAACTGTCATGGCAGGGTGGAGGCACAGGCCACGAAGTTCCCAGAACACCACGGGGAGAGTGGGGGGAGGAAGGTAGGGGAAAGGGGCAGGGGCGGTGCTTCTCCCCAGCAGCAAAGCTGTTTAGAGCCAGGCTCTGGAACCAGGCCTGGGTTCAAATCCTGACTCTTCTACAAACTGGGACCTTGGATAAGTGACGACCTCTGAGCACTCCTCTCCTGTAAAATGGAAATGATACTATTCCTACTAACAAGGGTTCTAAGGATGCGACTGAAGGAGGCAGGAGCCTGGCTTAGCGCAGACGCTGGCCCAGCAGGCTGCGTGAGCGCAGCCGCGGTGGGTCCCCCAGCAGCCACCCTCAGCCCCTGGCACGTGGCAACCTGTCCCTGCCCGCTCGGCAGCTGGCAGGTGGCGCCCCAGCCCAACTCACCGCCTGCCTGCCGGCGGCCCAGGTGACAGTGGGGACGCGCGTCGGCCGGAGCGGCGCCCGTGGGAGCCCTGCCTGCTGGACGGCGCCTGGCGGCGGGGGCGCCTTAAATAGCACGCGGGGCGGGGTGGGGTCAGGAAGCGGCGGGAGGGCGGCGGGCGCTGTTCCGAGCCGAGCGGGGGCGGGACGGGAGGTGCAGGCTCCCTGAAACCACACTCAAGGAAGGGGCCCGGGAGGTGGCGCTGGGGGTCGAAAGGGAAGAGGATGAGAAACCGCTGCTTTCCATGTCTGCCCTCCGAGGTCTTCAGGCCGACAGACTCTCCCAGCCTCAGCTTCCTTGGCTGTGGAACAGGTTCTCGCGGAGGGGGTTTCGGGGTTGTGAGTTTCCCAGGGTGGCTACATTTGAAAGGATTGCAGCCAGAACTTTCTGATCTCAGGCAACTGGCCTGAGAGGCTGTGAGAGATGGGCGGGTGGGGATGAGGGTGCGGGGGCCTCTAGGGAAGGACATCTCCTTGCCCCTTGGTGAGAAGGGAGAAGACCCCTCATTTGTGGGGTGGCCACGGGGTGCCCCCCGCAGTGCCCCCCCCGGGACAAAGCCACATTCTGGAGGGGAAACTATGGTGCCCTGGGGTCACCAGGAAAGCCACACTGGGTAATCAAGACTCGTTAGGGCATGGGGAACCACACTGGGAGAGAGGGGTTCTAATCTGCCCTCCCTGGCGTCTGCGGTGGAGCTGGGGTCTCTACCCAGCCCCTGTTCTTGCAGAATTCTCAAACATCCCCACTCCTGGGCAGGCTACACAATCAGAGGGCACTAAGAAGTGCCCGTGGACCACGTGAGACTGGGGAGGGGATGGCTGGCGGGGACTCTCCCGACCTTTAGCTTGGATCCCGTTCTCATGCCTCTAAATACAGGGTGGGGGGAGACATCCCAAGGAATTAGGGGTGGGCAGAGCCTGCCATTGCTCATTCAGGCATCATCCTGAGTGTGAACACTCGTGTGCTGCAGGCACTGTATGTGGAGCTGGAGACTTCACCACAAACCAGCCAGATGTGGTCTCTGGCCTGGGGCTCCCACTGGCTGGGGCAGAAGGCAGGAACTGAGCGTATCAGCCCTGGGGTTAGAGTAGATGCACAAAGTTCTCCTGAGAACTACCAGACTCAGAGGGACTTGGTTAGGAGCGTTTCCTGGAGGAGCCTGCGCTAGCCACGTCGATGGACACAATCAACGATCTATAGCAGGAATAGAAAAGAGTTTTATCTGAGCCAAACTGAGGATTCTTCTCCAGGAGATAGCCTCTCAGATAACTCTGAGGAACTGCTCTGGAGAAGCATGGTTTTCAGCACAGTTTATATCTTGTCAGAACAAAGAACATCAGACAAGTCAGGGATACATTCCTTCAAGGTTTCAAGAAAAACAAAACCCAGAAAACCCCAAACCCCCAAAAAGCACAGCTCAGCAGCGCACAGTGAGTCAGTACGGCCTTGGCACCTGGGAAGGGAGTCATCACTGGAGGAGTAGCGGCACGGGCGTCCCAGGAAGGGAGGCATGTTGTGATCTTTATTTTTAACATGAACGTTCTTTACTTCTGGTCAATGCACCCTTTTCTTTAATAATTAAAGCAGATGAACAACGTAGGTTTGATAGGTCACAAACAGGCTGTTTTAGTTAGCATAAAATTCGAATTAACTCATGTACAAGCCAGAATGGCTTTCCCATACTGCAATATGTGAAACTTGCTTTCGTCAGCCAGATGGGGGCTGGGGGGAGAGCATTCTAGGCAGAAGAACAGCGTGAGCAAAGGCCCAAGGACTGGGGGCCGCGACGTCCCGAGGCTTCACCGGCCTTGGTGGGAGAGGCAGTAGGGCCTAGAAGTTGAGACTTTTCTGTTTATCTCTGTGCCCTTAGGCACGTTGCTTAAACCCCTGTGCCTCAGTTTTTTCCTCTATAGATTGGGGAGGTAATAGTTCCTACTGTATCGGGCTGATGGGAGATCCAATCAAAGCACATAGCATAATATTAGTACACAGGAAGTTTTCCAATGGATGGGGGCTAAAAAGGTAACAAAACATTTTTGTGACAAAAAGGGTCAGTGGGTTGGTCTTGGTGGGAGCAGAAAGGGCTGAAAGGGAGGGAGCTGGGGTCAGAATGTTGGTGAAGGATAGGGCAGCTAAGGAAAGGGAATGTGGCAGGTGGGGTCCAAGGCCTGGGGCCGGTGTCAGAAAGGTCCTGTGTTCCTCCACAACAGGATTCAATCTTTGGATTCCTGGTGCCCCAGGGTGGGTGCCCCAGGCTCCTGCCTTCAGCCCTCGCAGGAGGACCTCTGGGGCAGCAAGTGTGGTGGGCTCAGCCCAGACGTCAACTTCAGGAGGCTGATAGCTTCCCCTTGCAGGACTGTCCCTCAGGGCCATGATGAGCTGAGCCTCCTGGACTTCCAAAGCTGACGAGGAGCCCACGAAATTCTGACCCCTGAGGGCATGAGAACCGAGGTCCCTGGAGGCGGGTTCTCACCACGCCCCCACTACAGCCTCTGCTCCCAGAGTTCCTCTCCTGTGGCTGGGCCCAGGCCCTCCCAAAGCCTTTGTGATCCCAGCTACTGGGAAGGAGGGAGGAGCTGCCCTCACCCTCACCCCTTCCTTAGGGGCTCTGGAGGTTAGAGTTTGAATGATCCCTCCCCTTCCTGGAAAGGATGAGCCAGGGTCGGCCAAGACAATCCCACAGCCTGGCCATTCCACCTGGGAAACATCCTTAGACCCCCACACCTCCCTCTGTTCCCACTGCCCTGACCCTGTTTAGGCCACCATCTCAGTGGCCTCCCAACTGGTCTCCTGGCTTCCAGCCCAGCCCCACCCTTCCCCAGAAATCAGACCACACGCTGCCCTGCTTAGAACCCTTCTGTGGCTCTCCTTTGCCTCCTGGCCTCAAGCACCTCTCCAGCCTCCTCCCTCTTCCCCTTTCACTCAGTGATCCAGCCATACTTGACTCTGGCCTTTGTCCGTGCTGTCCCCTCTGGCTGGGGCACCCTCACATGCTCAGCCCTACAGTTGTTCCGGACTTTGCTCCACGTCCCTTCCCCCAGAAGTCCCCTTGCTGGCCTCCTCTGGATTAGATGAGCCTTTACGTTCTCAGCGGCTCACCTACTGCCCCTGGGTGCGCTGTTTAGTCCTGTTACATACATTCACACTGTTGTGCGACGGATCTCCAGAGCATTTTCATCTTGCAAAACTGAAACTCTATACACATGAAACCATCCCCATTTCCCTTCTCCCCATCCAGGGTGCATTGTTTACTTGTCTTTGTCTTTACCCCGTCCCCTATTAGTCTGTGAGCCCCTTGAGGGCAGGCAGCTGAGTCCTGTTTACATGCCCAGCACTTAGCAGGGCCCCAGGCTCATATACGAATTTATGAATTCAACAAATTATTTACTGAGCGCTGAGCACTGCCTGGTGCTGCTGTCCTAGACACTGGAGATCAACCAGGAACCAGCGATAACAAAACTCCCTGTCTTGTGAGCTTTACATTCTAGCCGGAGGGAGACAGACAAAATATAGAATGTGTTAGCTGGTGATACCTGTTAGGTGGAGAGTAAAGCAGGAAAGGAGGATGAGGGCGCAGGAGGTGGTGGTTTCATTTTTGAACAGAAGAAGGGAGAAATTCTCATGAAGCAGCTGACCTTTGAGGCAGGCCCTGAAGGAAGGGAGGGACCCCTGTGGCTCTCAGGAGGAAAGCACATTCCAGGCAGAGGGAGAGAGAGAGTGCCAAGGCCCTGAGGCAGAAATATGCCTGGTGTTTCCTGCCTGAGGGAGAGCAAGGAGGTCAGCGTGACTGAGTGAGGTCAGCAAGGAGAAGAGATGAGGGTTCAGAAAGGCAACAGGTGGGGCAGGTCTTGGAGGCCCCTAAAGGCCAGTGTGAGATGCCTTTGGAGATTTGGGGCAGAGGAGTGACATGGCCTGATTTAGGTTTTATGGCATCACCCTGGCTGCTGTGCTGGGAATAGACTGTGGGAGTGGGTGGTGGATGCAGATCTCCCCCTTCAACGGAGGACTCGCTGCCCAGCTGTGCGGAGTCTGGCGAGCTGACAGCCTCCAGGTCTACTTCAGCTATGCAGGTGGCCGGGCTCTGCTTGGGGTGGCCCCAGGCAATGGCTGAGCCAAGCGTGGTCAAGGGCCCAGCCACTTCCATCCAATGTGACCATCTTTGTCTAACGGACACAGAGCTCCCACGAACGGGTCTTGTCGCTCGGTCCTGCTTCCTCCCCTTTCCATTCACAGGTGTTCCTCCCCAGCATGCCCTTTGCACCCCTCTCTTTTGCAGCATCTGCTTCCCAGAGTTGGAGCAGGAAGCAGGGAGATTATTGCAGTGAGCCAGGTGATAGATGATGCAGGTGTCTCAGCTCGGACTGCTGTAAAAATACTACAGACTGGGTGGCTTAAACAACAGAACTTTATTTCTCATAGTCCTGGAGGCTGGAAGTCCAAGATCAGGGTGCCAGCCTGGTTGGGTTCTCAGTGAAGGCCCTTTTCCTGGTTTATATCGGGCTGTCTTCTGAGTATGTTTTCACATGGCAGAGAGAGAAAGACCATCCCCCTCGTGTCTCTTCTCATAAGAGCACAAATCCATCCTCATGAGCCCACTTCCCAAAGGCCCCACCTTTTAATAACATCACACTGGAAGTTAGCGTTTCAACATATGAATTTTGGGGGAGACACAAACACTTAGTCCCTACCAAGGGGCTTGGATCAGGGTGATGAATACAAAATAATCTATTTGCCTTGGGCTGCAGGGTGGCTGTCACCTCATGGAGTAGATGTGGGCTCGAAAGTGTGTATGTGAAATCTAAATCATAATCATAAGCACTATCGAAGGAAGCTTGCAGTGACTCGTCACGTGGTTGGGGGAAGAGGAGGTAGAGGTGTGTACCCTCATAAGAGAAGACCAGGGGGCGTGAGCGGCACTGCTGGGGACAGCTCTCAGGCCAAGTGTGGGATGCTTAGGGCTGGAATATTCCCTCATCTGTGGTCCTGGCCCGCAGCTTGGGGAAGCGGGACCAGGACTGGAGGCTCAGTCCCTGCTGGGATAGCTGATGTTGTTCTCTGGTTGCTCTGACCTCAAAGCCATCCTTATCCAGGCAGTGGGAACCGTCCTGGAAGATGCTGGAATGCAACACAGCAAATAGGTAGCGATCAGCCCTCCCTGGGACCTTGGCAACCATCCACTCCAAGCTGGGACTGACACACCAGATGGCCTGGGCGGCAGGCAGAGACTCCTACGCATGGTTGTGCATGGATATTTACTGGATATGTTAGCGCTGAACTAACATGTTATGACACTGTCTCCTTTTATCTCTGCAACAATCCTAGGAGTGGATACTGTCCTGAGTGCTGGGCTGAATATGTTCCTTTTGCCCCTCAGATCTGCTCTGTGCCCTGGGAGGCTGACCCGTACTGACCGTCTCAATAGGCTTCTGTGCCCTCTGGTTTCTGGTTGTGTTGGGTCAGTGGGAGCCGCTGGCAGGTGGGTAGGAGGTGGTAGAGTGAAGTCGTGGTACTTATTTGATTGCTGCGGTTGGATGCCTCCTTGCAGCCTTTGTGTGGCAACCCGTCCATTGCTACCCTGGTACTAGCCCCAGGGCACCTTTTATGGGTTTCCTTCAGCATGCCTATACCTTCAAAAACAGTCCCTCAAGGAGACTCTTTGAAGTTCCTTGGTTTGAATGTGCCATCTGTTTCCTGTTGAGACCCTGACTGATAAAATTCCCATTGTATTGATGACAAGACTGAGGTTCTGAAAGCCTCTCCAAGGTGCAGCATGGTGAAGCTGTGGTCATGAAGTGGTTAAGCTATGATTTAACCTGGGAGGTGAGTGTCAGCCCGGCCCGGGCCCTTTAAACTTGGCTGGCTTATCCACCACAGTAACGACCACACGTGAGAGCAAAGGTGAACCCCAGCCTGTCCTGTTGACACAATGACCTGTCCTTTCCCCGCCTGCACTGGCTCTTGGCTCACTGCCTCCTGGATTTCTGGCTCCTGGCCTTGGCTTTGATAGTTACTAAATGTTCCTCTGCGTGAGTATAGTCTTGCACCCCCTTTTGCTTTCCATCCTGTCCTGGCTTGGATGTTGGTGTTCCTGAAATTTCAGGTCATCACACAGTGCTGGGAGTGGGGCTGGGATCCACCTGGGGTTGGTTAGTGCAGGAGATGAGTGTGTCTCTGTCTCCCCCAGGCTCTGAGCTCCTTGGGCTCAGGTCCTATTCCCCTGTGCAGTCCTCATGTCTGCCAGGGGCCTGGGGTGGAGAAAACGTTCAGGGAAAGTGGAAGGAGCTGGATAGCGCTTGGGTGAGGCTGGGGCTTCATGCCTTTAGAGGAGCCTGTTGTGAGCATACAGGAGTGAGAGTATGAATAACAGGGATTTTGTGTACACAGGGTGGGGTGCACGTTGTGGATGGCAGTGACTGGGTTACAAAGGAGGAAGGAGCGTGGTTTGTCTGCAACCAGAGGGCTGTGACTGTGTACGCTCAGGGCAGGGCCTCACTATGAAGGGCTAGCGCTGCTGTTAGAGGGAGCACAGCGCCCTCTTGTGACCACATCTACAATCACAGCATGTATATCTGTAGGTTCCGCCCCAGATCCCTCCTGGGTCAACCCCAGCCCCAGCCTAAATTCAGCTCGAGCCATGGAGCTCTCTCCCCTTCTGAGGGGCTACCTTCTCTGCCCTCAGGGTCTTGTGGGTGGGAGTGTGGGAGAAAAGAAGAGAGTCAACCTGTATAAAAGACAGCCTTTATTGATTTAAAAGAAATTGCCTCGGGGATGTTCCTATCAGCACATCCACCTCAAGTCCCTGAGAGTAGGGTCTGAAAGGCTGGCAACAGACTGAGTACACTTGTGGGAGGAAGATGGGAGCAAAGCTGCCTGAGGGTGGAGGAATAAGATGGGGGGCAGGTTCCCAAAGGGCAGTGGTGACCCAGAGGATCTCTGGGTGTCTCAAGCCGGGGTTGGTGTCACCAGAGCTTACCCCTCCTCTTCCCAGGCTCACTCTCAGCCTCCAGACCTCCACTGCTGGGAGGATACTTCCTTTCCATCCCAGGAATCTGGGTGCTTCTCCTGAAGGAATGAAGATTCCCTTCGGTCTGGTATATCTCACCAGACCCAGGGCAAGCATCTTTCCCTTTGTGGCCTCCAGGCCTCTGCACCTGCTTTTGTGTGCTAGGAAGCACTTCTCACCTCTCTTAAACATTCCTCCCTCAGGGAAGCCTCCCCCCATCATCCCCTCCTGGCTTAGGTGAAGCCCAGCAGAGTCCTCTAAGTGACCCCTTGCAGGCAGTAGTTAATTTGCTTGTCTTTCTCCCAGGAGGGCTGCCAGTGGGCCTGTGGTGTGACCTATACCAGACAGACAGCACAGTGCCCAGCGCTCAAAACAATCTACTAAAGGTGAAATTGAATAGTGTAGTGAATTCAGAGTGGGGCCCCCCAGCCCCGGGAGGACCCCTCCACCGGCACAATACCTCCCTGCCTGTCCCCACGGGCAGCCCAGGATCGCTCCCCAGCCCGTGGTCAGATGGGGGTCATGTTGGGTGCCGAAGCAAGTAGCTTGTCGTCGCTGGAATCCGGGCCCAACTCCCCGGCCTCCACCAGCTTGTGGTGGCAGCGGCAGGTGGAGGCCTGGCTGGCGGAGGACGGGGGGCCGCGGCCCCGGAGCCCGCTCTTTCTGGGAAGGCTTCGCACGACCCTGTGGAAGATGAGGTAGCAGATCTCGCAGAAGGTGAGCACAATGCAGACGGCGGAGGCGCCCACCATGAAGTAGGTGAAGAGCTTCTTCTCGGTGGGCCGGGCGATGTAGCAGTCCACGATGTTGGGGCAGGGGGCCACGTTGGCGCACTGGACCAGGCGGGGCATGCTGAAGCCGTACCAGAGAGTGTGCAGCAAGTAGAGGAAGAGGAATTCGATGAGGAGCTTGAAGATGAGGCTGAACAGGTAGGTCCACCAGAGGCCACCGTGCTTCTTGCCCGCGTTGTCGTACAGCTTGGCGCACTGGTCGCCGTGTTTCTCGCGGTGCCGCCTCTCCCGCTCCTCGCGGTAGGCCACGTGCAGGATGACCAGCAGCGACGGGCACGTGACGAAGATGAGCTGCAGGGCCCAGAGGCGGATGTTGGAGATGGGGAAGAACTCGTCGTAGCAGACGTTGGTGCAGCCTGGCTGCTTAGTGTTGCAGTCAAAGTCCTTCTGCTCGTCCCCCCACACGCGCTCTGCAGCCACCACGTACACCAGCACGCGGAAGACGAACACCACCGACAGCCAGATGCGTCCGAAGGCTGTGGAGTACTTGTTCACCCCGCTCAGTAGGGCCTGGAGCGTCTTCCAGTCCATGGTGCCTGGTGGGGGCGCTGTGGGCCGTGCCCGCCTGACAGGATGGGAAAACCGGTCTGAGAACGGGTAGATGACATTTATAGAGTATTTACTATGTGCCAGGCGCTGTTCTGAGTTCTCTATGTGGATGGATTCGTTTGATCATCCCAACGACCCTATGAGATCAGGACTGTTATTCTTCCTAAGCTACAGAGAGGAAACGGGCACAGAGAGGCTAAGTAACCTGCCCAAAGTCACAGAGCTATATGCCGGAAGGAAGGGAATGTGCATTTGCTGATAATAACAGTTATTATTTATTGAGCATTTACAACGAGCCAGGCAAGGAGCTAAATACTTTATGTGCTGGATCTCATTTAATCCTTATAAGGACCTTGGGAGGTAGACACTATGATGCTTCTCATTGACAGATGAAGAAACTGATAATCAAATGAGAAAAGGATTGCAAAGCACTCAGTACACAGTAAGTGCTCAATAAATGCTGGCTATCCATTGTGAAATCTAGAGCGGTCAAGTCACTCATTTAAAACTAGAATTGGGGCTTCCCTGGTGGCGCAGTGGTCGAGGGTCCACCTGCCGATGCAGGGGACACGGGTTCGTGCCCCGATCTGGGAAGATCCCACATGCTGCAGAGCGGCTGGGCCTGTGAGCCACGGCCGCTAAGCCTGCGTGTCCGGAGCCTGTGTTCCGCAACAGGAGAGGCCACAACAGTAAGAGGCCCGTGTACCGCAAAAAAAAAAAAAAAAAAAAAAAAATTTAAACTAGAATTGAATTCAAGGCTGGGCTGTCCACCGCCTGCTCTCCATTTCTCTGCTGGATGCCTGCCCCAGACCAGCTTCTCAAACTTACCTCGTTGATGCCTCGCTATCATCCTGTGAAGTTGGGGTGATGAACCCCAGATAGGAAACTGGGGCTTGGAGAGGGGAAATAATCTCCCCAAGGTCCCACAGGCAGTGGGTGGTGAAGTTGGGAGACCAGTTCAGGTTGCGGGGGGAGGCACATGGAGAGGGAATGGTCTGGTTCCTGGGGACACCAGATCCAGGAAAAATCTAGGGACACCTTCCTTCCCTGTGCCAGGACCTGAGGGAGCCCCAGACACACCAGCAATCCGGGATGCCGGAGCTTTGTGGTGGGGAGTCATGCTTTGTTCAGGTCCCCAGATCACACATCCTCCTCCTAGTCCTGGAATGACTCAGAGGGTGTGGACAGGTGGGTCTGCCTGAGTGCACCTAGTGTCCACATGCTGCAAAGGGTGTTGGGAGCGTGTGCCTCTCCGTGTGTACGTGTGGGCTTGTGTGCACACGTGAGTGCTCCTGGAGCCGCTCTGTGACTCTGAGCATGCATGCTGACTGAGGGTCCACCCCTGCATCACCACTTCTCACCCCTCCACCACCACCTCCTGCTCCAAACCACCATCACCCTTGCTGGTATTATTACCAAAGCCTCCTGGCTGGCCTTCAAGTGTCTGCTCCTATGCCCGCAGAGTCCATTAAATTGAATCATGTCACGCCCTTGTTTCAAACTTTCTACTAGCTTCCATTACACTGAGAATAAAACCCCAGTTTCTACATTCTTGCCCTACTCTCCTACACTCTCCACCTGCCTCTCTGCTCAGGCTGCAATGGGGGCCTCTGGGGCTTTGTAATTATTCCTGCTGCCTAGAATGCTCTTCCTCCAGAAACTTGCATGGCTGCATCCTTCTCATTACTGAGGCCTCTGCTAAAACATCCTCTTCTTAGAGGCCACCCTAGATTACCCTGGACCTGGAAGCCCCTGCCCTCCCAGTCACTCTGCTCCTGTCCCCTTTATTTTCTCCCCGGAATTTAATTACCAGTGGGAATTAAAGTATTTGTTTAATCCTCTACCTCTCTGAATTTTCATGAACTTCTGTTTCACAAGGGCGCTTATTTTATACGCACTGGCAGCAGCATACAGTAACATACTTAGAATAAAAAAAACGTGTCTGCCTCAACTCAGCTCCTTCTAAGACCTGTCCTTTGGGGAGTGGGATGTGTATTGAGCGTGGAGTCACATCTGGATTCAAGCCTCAGCTCTACTCCTTCCACCTGGGTGACTTCCAAGTTCTCCTAATCTCTTTGACCTTCCTTCCTTATCTCTAAAGAGAAATAATTCCTACTTTCTTGAGCTGTGGTAAGAGTAGTAAAAGGCCATTCCTTCCCCAGCCTGCCACTCACCTGGCGAGAGTTCAAGAAGACTGGAGTGGAGGTTGGAACCCTGTCTGCCAGCCCCGGAGGAGAAGGGCCCTGACAGGTGCTTCCACCTGAGCCTTCTCAGGGCGGCCCACCTGGGGGCTGCCCCCTCCTGGGCCCCCACCTTCCACCTTCCAGTCCTGTCTGCCCAGTCCTGTCAAACACACCCTAGGGACGCGACTCACCGGCAAAGAATTTCCCTCCAAGCCCAGACCCGGGACTGGTGGAGCCGGATCTGGCCCCCCATGCGGCCCCCCAGCAGCAGCTCCCAGCTATCCGCTTTTCCCCTGCCCCGGGACCAAGGCGCGCCCAGCTTTCACCGTCACTCCACAGTGCCGGCCGGCCCCCTCCTCGGGGCAGAACTCCGCTCCCCTCTCCACCCCCCACTCCAGCCGTCACCAGCACCAAGTTTCCGTCCATTCCAGGCAGCTTGGGAGCCTGCCGACGGGGGAGGGGGTTGTCCGGGAACCTTCAGCAGCTGGAGCCCCCTCCCCGCCCAGAACCGAGGGGTGAGAAGGCAGGTGGGGAGTGGGGTGGGTCTAGTTCCCTCGACCTCCTCCCATCCCCTCACCTGCCAGTCTCAGCCTGGCCCGAAGGCAGGATCAAGCCCCCACCCCGCCCGGGGTCGCCGGGGAGCGCTCAGCGGCCGTGGGCGCGGGGTGGGGAGGCGCCCCGCACTCACCAGCAGCGGCGCGGCCAGCGGGGGGCCGGGACCCCGCGTCCTCGAGGCCCGCAGCGGAGGCGAGCGGGACCGGAGCCGCGTCTCTGCAGTGGCGGCGAGGCGCGTGGCGGCAGGCAACGCCGGGGGTGGCGTGGAGGAGGGAGGGTCAGGGGAGGAGCTCTGGAGCCGCCCGCCGCAGAGGGTCGGGTTTTAGTCCAGACACTGTCACTCGTTCCCCCGGCAACCTTCTCCCGGGCTTGACGCCCGTCTGAGCCTGGGCTTCTTCTTCATGTGTGAAACGGGGGCATCTGTGGCCCTGGGCAGGGCTGTGGCAAAGGGTCCGATGAGATTCGGAGCGTGAAGCGCTCTAAACTGGTTAAGTGTCAAGTGGTCCCCAGACGGACTGCAATCAGGACTAGCCCACGTGCGTTACCACGGGTACTGTGTCCGCGCCCTGCGGGTCACTGTCCCCGCCTGGCGCTTGGTCTCGACCACTCCCGGAGGCTGCCCTCCCCGCGCAGGTGCGTGGCTCAGGCTCCGCGTCCTGGAATGGGCATGGGCACTTTGGAGAAGTGGGGGTCAGGTTGGGGGGCAGACCCTGTGCCCGCAGCAGGAAGGGGCACTGCGCCTGGAAAGGAGATGGGGGGATCCTTCGTCCAGGGGTGAGGGCCGGATGGGGAGAGGCCGTTGCCTGGAGTTACTGCAGGGGGCAAATCCCATGTGCGGTGCGGGGCGGGAGTAAGAGAGAAGTGAAGGAGCGGAGCCTGCGCTTTAGACCTCCTGCGGAGGGAGGCGGGGCCTGCGGTTGGGCCGGGCCGGGCTGGGCTCTGAAGGCAAGGACGCTTTGTCTTATTTACTAGTGTGCCACGACTAGGAATGTAATGAGAGAGCCCCGGGGCCTCAGCCTGGTCGGGGAACCCCCAGGGTTTCCGGCCTCCCGGGGAGTCCTGGTGTCTTAGTCACCAAAGGGCCTGAGCACTCCCTGTCTGGACAGAGATGATGTTGCTAGGTGAAGGGTGATTATACGTGGCATCTTCCCAGGACTGTACTGGTTTATGCCTGTGGCCCTGGTGTAATTAACAGCATCCCCGTTTACTCTCAAAAGTAACTCCAAACTTGGAAAGATCAATTACACCATCACCCTACCTACTCCTCCTGGTAGAAAACTAACACTGCATTGGGGGCTCAGAGACATCTTTGGTCCCTGCACTGTCCCGCAGGCTTTATTTCATCATCACAGTGCCAGATGAGGAAGGTACAATCCTTCTCACTTTTATGAGTGAGAAAGCCAGAGAGGTTGTGTGACTTGCCCTGGGTCACACAGATAATAAGGAGCAGAGCTGGCTCTGGAGGCCTCAGCCATGCTGAGCTTCTGGATAGGGCAAAGCCACAGGGCAGAGGCCATCTTTTACTTTGAAAATCATTGCTGAGACTGACCAGTGCTGGGGTGGGCCGGGTGCTTCTGTGCATGTGTCAGTGTGGGACTGTGTGTGAGTATGATGGTGTCCTGTGGGGTGTCCATGACTGCCACCTGCACCTTACCTTCTCCGGCTCTGCTGCATTTCAGAGCAAAACCCGTTCCCCACTTCCTCACCTCCTAGTCAGCCTTCAACCCGTTGAACAATGTTTTCACCCAACCATGTAACTAAAGACAGCCCTATCAAGGGTGCTAAAAACGACAGTAATGTCTCTGTCCTCCTCCTGCACCTTCAGAAGTACCTGACACAGCTGACTGCTCCTTCCCTCTCAAACCACTTTCTTCTCTTGGCTTCCTTGACGCCCCACTCCTGGTTTCCTTGTACCTCGGAGGCCTCACATCCTGGTCTCAGCCTCTTCTCTCCTGGGTGAGCTCATCCAGTCCTCGGGTTTCCAGTACTATCCATTGGCTGCTGAGTCCCACATTTCTAGTGCTTCTCCCTGAACACCAGACTATGTATCAGGGCTGCCCACCTGACCACTCGGTTTCCAGTTACTGGGTTTTCCTTCTTGAGATCAACTGCGTATTCGACTCTGTAGGTATTTATTTTTCCATTTACCCTATGGAGGTGTGCTGTGTACATGGTTCTGTACTTGGCTATTTTCATGTCCTTTCACGTAACAAAATATAGGACATTTCCTCTATCAGTAGATATAGAGTTATCTCATTTTTTTTTTAATGCTTGAATAGTATTTCATTTTCCCCTTAGTAGATGGGGAGCTGTCTCTTAAAACAAACAAACAAACAGCTGAATAGCATAGGTGCTATAATATATTTAATCACTCCCATATTGATGAAAATTAAGGGTGTTTTCAATCTTGTATTTCTTTCTGTTGTAAACATCATTGCAAGAAATACACTTGGATAAGTATCACTGAACACATTTTTTTAAAATTGTATCTATAAGATATATTCTTAGAAGTGGAATTTTGGGGTTAAAGTATGCTCATTTAAAGTTTTGATAGATATTGCCAAATCCCCTCCATAGATGTATCAGTTTATGCTACCATCAGACATAAAGTGTGTGTTTCCCATATTCTTGCCAATATAGAGCATTAGCAAACCTTATCTTTGCCAGTGGTATCTCATTATATTTTATTTTGCATTTCTTTTATTATGAGCGAGAATCAGCATATTTTCATACGCTTAAGGGCCACTTGTGTTTCTTTTTCTGTGAACTGTCTTTTGCTTTTGCCCATTTTTCTGTTGGGTGGTTGCCTTTTTAAAATTATTGATTTCTTAGGGGCTCTTTACATATTAAAGAAATATACCCTGTGTCTATGATGCAAATAACAAGGATTTCACCCTCCCCTCCAAGTTTGACACGTGTATTTTGACTTTGCTTATGGGGTTTTTGCTTTGCAGAATTAAACATTTTTTTATGTAGTCAAGTGTATCAGTCTTATCTTTTATGGCCTCTGGGATTGGTCATAATTAGAAATGCCTTCCCCCCCTCTGAAAACTGGAAAAAGTTTTTCTCCCATGGTTCCTTCTAGCTAAACTAGTGCTTTAATGATGTAAATCAGATCATGTCCCTCGCCTGTTTTATCCTGGCACCCACTCTCCTGACATTGCCCTACAGAACCCCAAGTGACCTAGTCCTGCCTCACCTCCCATCACACGTCCCCTTGATCACTGCTCCCCAGTCACACTGGCCTGCTTTCTGTTCCACAAACAGCATGTTCAGTCCATGTTGTGTCCAGCCTTCTGGGCTTTGCATTTGCTGTTCCCTTTGCCTGGACTGCGCTTCAGCTGGCAGGTTCTTCCTCCTTATTCACGTCTCACCTTCCCACAGGGGTATTCCCTGGTCACCCCACCTGAAGAGACCTCACCCACTTTCTCAGCAGTCACTCTTCAGAACAGTCTTTGAAGTTATTTCCAGGAGAGTAGGGAGCTCACTGGTTGTAGACATCAGTTCCTATTTGTAAAGTAAAAGTTGGGCGCGCATAAGGTTGTGTGTGAGGACTGTCTGTTACCGTGTGGGGTGGGGTAGCTGGGGGTCGAGGGGGTAGCATGAGGCATAGGTGTGTATGGTTGGTGTGTGTGGCTGTGAATGTGCATGCTCGTGGAAGTGGCTGCTAGGGTTTTGTGAGGTTGTGTGCATGTCAGGCTGTGTGTGTGGTTGGGTGAATGTGCTCTGGTGACCAGGTGATTTGATTGCCCAGGTCTTAGTGAAACAGGAGGGAAGGGGGCAGGGCACAACATGTGAAAGAATGACATAGCCTGAGGCCATGACATAAACTGATTAGAACCAAATGGATCCAAGTCGAATTCCACTAGACCTTGAGCCTCAGAGTATATGCTCACTGTAACACGTCAGCACACTAAATGACACACCCACAGGCGCCATGACAGTTCCAAGGCCGACCATAAGGATCAAAAAGTGGGCGGTGGCCCAATTCCTGGAAATCCCCGCCCCTTCCTGAAATAGCTGGAATACTCCTCCCACTCATTAGCCTATGAAATCACCCACCCCTATAAAAACGGACACCCCCATACCCTGAGGCCTTTCTCCCTTTCTGAGATGGCCCACACTCTGTCTGTGGAGTGAGTTTCTCCCAAGGCTGCCCCCGCCTTCTGAGATGGCCCACACTCTGTGGAGTGTGTTTCTCTCTAAATAAATCCACTTCTTACCTATCACTTTGTCTCTCACTGAATTCTGTCTGCCATGAGACATCAAAAACCTGAGCTTCATTAAGTCCTGAAACCAGGTGTGTGATCTCAGTTGGAAGACTGTGGGTTTTGTCTGGGTTCGAGTCCCGGCACGTGGGTTCATGAGTCCCAATCTGAGGTGCACGGTTTCCCTATCACTCCGACCTTGCCAGATGCCACCACTCATTCCTGACATCAGGCAGCGCCCCCAACAACCGGCCTTTGCTTTTTCTGGAGTGAGCTGGAAGAGTCCCCATTCCAGGAAGAGACTCTGAGGACCCCCAGGCCCTGTTGGCCCACTCCGAGTTTCTGCTTCCTGAGCAGGTGAGTATGTGGGAGGCCATCTAGGCCATCCTCCCGCCTCAGGGCAGGGCTGTGTTGCACCAGGGCTTAGCAGCTGCCCCGGCCACCCCACTCCCCTCAGGGCCTGCACCTGCTCTCTGGGGCAGCAGGCCTGAAGCCTGCCACTGTGTTCTTCCTGCTCAGACCTTGGCCCAGCTGGTCTTGCTGCCAGGCAAGAGCCCCTGTGTCTGAAACGCTGCGCAGGCCTCGGGCAAGGGCTTCCCTCTTCTGCTGGGATTTTGTTGTGTTTGTGTGTGTGTGTGTGTGTGTGTGTGTGCACACACGGCAGGGACCTGGGCCCTCTCCTGGGCCTGAAGGCCCTTGAGCACAGAGATGGGGCAGGCAGAATCCTCTGGAAAGCAGGTTGGCGGAAGCATGGGGCCTTTCCAGTACTGCTGCAGTATGTCTGGGGCTGTGGGTAGGAAGAGATGCCCCAGGATCTGGGCTAGAATGTTGCTTTCCTTCCAAGACATCCCAAGGGACCTGGAACTTCTGCCCAGCTCTATCCTCAGATAGAGGTAATCCAGGACTTTTCTGAGTTGAAGTCAGGATTCAGTCATTCTACATATGTCCTGGGATCCCACCCCTTCTCACCGCCCCCAGACCTTACGCCATGTCATCACCCTTTTGCTCTTTTAAAAAATTGTTTTTTTATTTTTAAAATTTATTTATTTATTTTTTGGCTGCATTGGGTCTTCGTTGCGGTGCGTGGGCTTTCTCTAGTTGCGGCAAGTGGGGGCTACTCTTTGTTGCGGTGCGCGGGCTTCTCATTGCAGTGTCTTCTCTTTGTTGCGGGGCACAGGCTCTAGGCGCGCGGGCTCAGTAGTTGTGGCTCACGGGCTCTAGAGTTCAGGCTCAGTAGTTGTGGCACACGGGCTTAGTTGCTTCGCGGTATGTGGGATCTTCTCGGACCAGGTCTCGAACCCGTGTCCCCTGCATTGGCAGGTGGACTCCCAACCACTGGACCACCAGGGAAGTCCCACCCTTTTGCTCTTTACCGGGTCTTTCCCATGACAATAGATACTCTGGTATTTCTCTATCTTAACAAACAAAAGTCCCTTGACCCCACATCTTCCAGCATCTGCCTCGTTTCTTTCCATTCCTTTATAGCAAAACTTCTCGGATGAGTTGTCTTGATTCCTCGCTTCCTTTTACTTTCTCTCTGGAACTCTAATCAGGCTTTTGCTCCATATAGTCCACCTACACTGCTCTTGCCAAGGTTCCCGCAGCTAAATCCCACAGTCAAGTTTCAACCCTTATCTTTCCCTGCACTCGCAGCAGCGTTTGGCGGCC
Organism: Pseudorca crassidens; assembly: GCF_039906515.1. Taxonomy (NCBI): domain Eukaryota; kingdom Metazoa; phylum Chordata; class Mammalia; order Artiodactyla; family Delphinidae; genus Pseudorca; species Pseudorca crassidens. The sequence continues at coordinate 27,658,604 of NC_090297.1, read as the reverse complement.
AGCACATCACATCCCCTGACTTTTCACCTTCTTTTCTGGCCTTTCTTTCTAGGTCTCCTTTGCTGGTTCCCCCTGATCTCCCTGACCTCTAAATATTGGGGTGCCCGGGGGCTTAGTCCTAGGACTCCTTCTCTGTCCTCACTCACTCTCTTGGTAATGCCATCCCTCTCAGGGTTCAAAATATCAAAATTAGGCTGACAACTCCTAAATACTTATCTCCAGCACAGACCTTTTACCTGAACTCCAGACCCCTGTATACAGCTGCCACTCAACCTATCCCTCAGGACGTCTAGCAGGTATCACAAACTTCTCACATCTCAAATTCATCTTCTTAATAGGATTGCCAGATTTAGAAACGAAGCAAAACAAAAGCAAAAACGAAAAACCAAACCCAGGACACTCAGTTAATTTTAAGTTTCACATAGTCCATGAGACATACTTAAAACTAAAAAAAAAAATTTGTTGTTTTTTATCTGAAATTGGAATTTCACTGGGTGTCCTGTATTCTATCTAGCAACCTACTCCTTAGATTCCTCTCCACCTTCTCTACTCACGTACTCCTGGAGTAAACAGCAATGTTACTCATCTACCTGTTCAGGCCCCATACAGAGTCACGTTGACTCATTTTTCTCATACCTCACATTCAGTGGCAGTGAATCATTTTTCTCTTCTCTTCTCTTCTTTTCTTTCCCTTTCTTTTCTATTTCCTCCCTTCCTTCCTTCCACTCTTCCTTCCTTCCTTCCTTCCTTCCTTTCTTTCTTTCTTTCTTTCTTTCTTTCTTTCTTTCTTTCTTTCTTTCTTTCTTCCTTCCTTCCTTCCTTCCTTCCGTTCTTTCTTTCTTTTTCACTCTTTCTTTCTTTCTTTCTGTCTCTCCTCCTTTCTTCTTTCCTCCCTCCCTCCCTTCCTTCCTTCCTTTCTCTCTCTCTCTCTTTCTTTCTCTCTCTCTCTCTTTCTTTCTCTCTCTCTCTCTCTCCTCTCTTTCTTTCTTGACTTTGGAGCAGAGAAAGGTTTATTGCAAGGTCTGAGCAAGGAGAACGGGCGGCTCGGGCTCAAAGAGCCCACACTTTCAATGTCACTGAATTATTTTGTCTCTACTTTCAGATTATTTTCAGAATCTGGACACTACTCACTGACTCCATTAGTGTTATTCTGGTAACATTAAAGTCACGAATCATTTCTTTCCTGCATCACTGCAATAGCCTTACAGCTGGTCACCCTGCTTTATTCCTTGCCCTATCTATCTATTGCTAGAAATGCTCCACAGGCTTCCTGCTCACTCAGAGGGACCGTCAAAGGCATCAGGATGGCTTTTAGGACCCTATGTGAGCTGGTCCTTCTCAGCCTCACCAGTGTGCTCTGGCCTCATATTCCACACCTCTTGACTCTCCCCCTGCTCTGCCTCATTGACTTCCTTGCTGTCCTGGGTCCACACTGGGTCTTCCGTAGCCTCAGCACCTGTGAACTTGCCCTTCCTTCTAGCTGACACACATTCCCCCAAACCTCTGCCTGGCTTGCCCCCTCACCTTGCCTAGCCTCCCCATTCAAATTGCAGTTCCCGTCCCTGTGCTCCTTCCATCCCTTCCTGCTTTCTTTCTCCTTAGCACTAGAATCATGTAGCATATTTTATATTTTGCTTATGCTTCTTGTTAATTGTCTCCCCATCACTAGAATCTACAGTCATCTTTGTCTGTTGCGTCCACTAGTGTATTCCCAATGCCTGAAACAGTGCCTGGCACTTTGTGGACAAAAGTACTCACCAAATGAGCGAATGGTACCCTCAAGCACAGTTAGCTCCTGTCCCAGGCCAGCACATAGCAGCTGTTTAATCAGCCCCTTCCAGCTTAGCCTCCCACCCTCCGACCCTCCAAAAGTCTCTCCCTGACTGCCTGCCCTCCTCCAGGAAGCCTTTACTGACCGAGCCTTGTCTGTCTCCCTTTCTTCTTGCCACCAGGCCCAAATCCCTGGAATTCAAGGGTCAGGTGGGCTGTGTGTCTGGCTGAGTCTGTCTGTCCTCATCCAGCCACTGCTGTCCTTCTGGATGGGAGGAAGCTCTTTGCTTGGGCATCAGGGCGGCCAGAGAAGCCAGCCTGGGGTGCGGCGTGTGCAATATGCCTGAAGCCAACCAGCCGCCTGCAGTGTGGGAGGTTCTGGAGCCTTGGTCCTGGGCCAACTAGGTGATGGGCACTGGGCACCGGGGACTAGAGCCTGGACTGGGTCTGGCTGCAGGACTGTGTTTCCTGAACTCACTGTTCCTGCGAACTGGGGAGGTCACAATCTTGGCACCTGTGTAGGTGGTTCGCCATTAGCTGAGCTGGGAGCACAAGAGGAGCAGACAGGATGGGGAAGAAGAAAATTGGGGGGGGGGGGGGCTTGTGCCTGGAGTTTGCTAAATGATATTTGTGTTTGTAAATGATATTCCCTTGCAGCCACTTTGACAGGGGCCATCAGGACGTTCTGACATGGCTGTAAAAACCCTTTCTTGCAATGCAAGCATGTAGAAGACAGTTTTGCCCCGTTTGCCTCTCCATCCCTGAGCCTCACTGGAAGCCCAACACATGGCCTCTCCCAGGTCCTCAGGGCTGGGGCATGGCTCAGGAATGGTTGTTTCTATACAGCCAAACTGTCCTCTGCATCCAAGTGCCCTGCCAGGTGGTCTGAGCTCCCTGTGGGACGACACGCATGTGGATGTCCGGAGGCAGTTGTCTGGGCCTCGGGAAAGAGAACACTGGGAACTCTCGTGCTTTGCTAGTGCAAATGCAAAACGGTGCAGCCGCTGAAGAATACAGCTTGGTGGTTACTCAGAAAGTTAAGCATAGAATTACCACTTGACCCAGCAAGTTCCCGCCTAGGTGTATACCAGAAAGATCTGGGAACAGGGACTCAAATACCTGTGCGTGAATGTTCATAGCAGCACTGTTCACAATAGCCAGTGTTTGAAGACAACCTGAATGTCCATCAAAGGAAGAATGGATGAACAAAATGTAGTCTGTCCATACAATAGAATATTATTCAGCCATAAAAAGGAATCAAGTTCTGATACATGCTACAACATGGATGAATCTTGAAAACATTATGCTAAGTGAGATACACCAGACACAAAGGACAAATATCGTGTAATTTCACTTATATGAAATATCTAGGATAGGTGAATTCATAGAGACAGTAAGTTGTCAGAGGTTACCAGGGGCTAGGTGGAAGGGTGGCTGGGGGTTAGTGTTTAATGGGTATAGACTTTTTTTCAGAAGTGATGAAAAAGTTCTGGAAATAGTAGTGACGGTTGTACACCTTGTGAATGTAATTAACACTCTTGAATTTTACACTTAAAAATGATTAAAATGGTAATTTCATTTTGTATATATTTTATCACAATTAAAAAAATGAAGGAAAAAGAAAAAGGGGATGGAAATATGGGTTTGGGAGTCAGTGGTGTCCAGATGGTAATGAAGGCCATGGGGGAGGACGAGTTCACCCAGGGACGGCTGAGGACTGTGGATGGACGGCCTGGGACAGAGCCCTGAGGACCTCCCCAACCAAGTGGGCAGGTGAAGGAGATTGAGGGGGAGTGGCTGGAACAGCAGGAAAGCTGGAAGAGTGGTGTCCTAGAAGCCTGGGTGTATTAGTCGGCACCCTGGATTGCAAATGACAGAAACCCACCTTGAGTTAGTTTGGGCACAAAGGGGAATTGATTGGTTTGCAGAAACGTGGGAAGGGCAGGGGTACCTTGGGACCCCACCAGCACCTGGCCCAAGTCAGGTCTGCTTTCTAGGATGTCTCTCCTGCTTGCCTCCCTCTGCTCCTCCGGGACTGCTGGCTTCCTCTCTCCTCGTACGGACGGGCTTCTGCAACAAGGATTTTTTTTTTTTTAATTTTTAAAATTTATTTATTTATTATTTATTTTTGGTTGCATTAGGTCTTTGTTGCTGTGCACGGGCTTTCTCTAGTTGTGGCGAGCGGGGGCTGCTCTTTGTTGCAGTGCGTGGGCTTCTCATTGCGGTGGCTTCTCTTGTTGCGGAGCACAGGCTCTAGGTGTGTGGGCTTCAGTAGTTGTGGCACGCGGCCTCAGTAGTTGTGGCTCGTGGCCTCTAGAGCGCAGGCTCAGTAGTTGAGGCGCACGGGCTTAGTTGCTCTGTGGCATGTGGGATCTTCCCAGACCAGGGCTCAAACCTGTGTCCCCAGCACTGGCAGGCGGATTCTTAACCACTGCGCCACCAGGGAAGCCTCTGCACAAGGCTTTTGCTCATGGCCTGCAGCAACCTGAGCACACACCTCCCCAGGTTTTGCTGCTACATGCTTCCTTTAGGAAGGATTCAAGTAACCTGGAGAAGACACCTGAGTGACTCCACTTCGAGCACATATCCACTCTGAGGTCAGGGGGCCAGGATGCATATGTTGATAGTTGCTTTTGTTACCGAGTCTAAGCTCATACTGCTCGCTCCACGCAGGCCAATAATTGAGCGTTGTTGGGGCAAGGGATAACGACTTTTTTCAGAAAGCCAGCAAACTGAGAAAGATGGTGGGCTCACGCCCCAAAGAACCATCTTGCTTGAGTTAGAACTCAGGCTTCTTTTATACCAGAAGGGGAAGGAGTAAAGTCAAACACTTCCTGGTTCCCATCAGCCACCGTAGGGGATGTGTTAATTTCTTCCTCCCTGCAGTCATTCACAGGTGAACCTGGCCAGGATGTTTCCTGTGAGCTAAACAAAGGTATTTTAGCTTAATGCTCATTACTTGGGTAACAGGGTTCCCAGAGATGGGCCGTTATGTATAATTTGAGCTTATAGGCAACATCCCTTTAGTGATTAACTTGTAATAGAATACAAAATGTTCTTCCCTATTATACCTTTAGCACCCCAGTTTAGAAGGAGGGGAGAATCCTGGGTGCACAGACACATAGGGGAAGAGGCTCAAGAAGGAAGGCTGTTGAACCTGTAAGATGACTCGTGGTTTAAGAGGAGGACTGTGAACACCTGCTGGGCTTTAGCAGCAAAAGACTCTTAGGTGTGCTTGGCAAGGACAAGTCTGAGTGCTGGGGCAGAGACTGGCTCATAGCTGGTGGGAGTGAGCGGGAGGTGACGACATCGAGTCAGTACATGAAGACCAAGACCTCTGACTCAGGAGGCACAGTTGTGAGAGCCAGGAGAGATATGAGGAGGTAGCTGCGGGAGATGGGGTCAAGGAAGGATTTTGTTTTTGTTTTTTGGATGGAGCGAGGTGAGCATGTTTGGATGCTGGGAGAGCCTGGAGAGAAGCAGAGGTTGAAGAAACAGGAGAGAGTAAGGGGGTGGGGAGGGAGGGCATCTGAGCATGGGGTGAGGGGCAGATTAGAACCTTGGCTGGAGCAGGCTCACGCCTTTTTCTGTGCTGGGGGAAAGGAGGAGGACCCGTGTGGATACGATTGGTCTATAGGTCTGGTGGCTGTAGACGGGAGAGCGTTCTTCTCAGGCAGCTTTTATTTTCTTGGAGAGGTAGAATGAAAACAAGATGGAACTGGCTAGAAGGAGAGTAGAGAAAGTTGAGAAGCCTACCAGCATGAACAACAGCAGAGAGACCGAAGCAGGGAAGAATGAGGACAGTCAGACTGGACTGGAGAACATGAATTTGCAGTGGCCTCATGCTGCTGGCTTGATTCACACCAGCAGAGCCCATCACAGGGTGTAGAGGTGGGAAAACAAGCAGGAGGGGCAGAGGGACAATGGGGGTATTAGTACGATGGCAATCCATTCCAGTTTTATCTCAGCAAATATTTCTTACCCCTTGACGGTATATCAGGTGTGGTGTAGGGCCTGAGGATACATTGGCAAGCCAGGCAGATTCTGTTCGTGCCCTCGGAGAGCTTGCCCTCTAGTAGGGAGGGCAGACATCAATTTATTTTATTTATTTATTTAAAAAATTTTGGGGGGGTATAATTGATTTACAATGTTGTGTTAGTTTCATGTGTACAACAAAGTGAATCTGTTATACAAATACATATATCCACTCTTTTTAAGATTCTTTCCCCATATAGGCCATTATAGAGTATTGAGTAGAGTTCCCTGTGCTATAGAGTAGGTCCATATTAGTTATCTATTTCAGCGGTCCCCAACATTTTTGGCACCAGGGACTGGTTTCGTGGAAGACAATTTCTCCATGGACCAGGGTGGGGGTGGGGGTGCTTTCGGGATGATTCAAGCACATTACATTTATTGTGCACTTTATTTCTATTATTACTACATTGTAATATATAATGAAATAATTATACAACTCACCATCATGCAGAATCAGTGGGAGCTCTGAGCTTGTTTTCCTGCAACTAGATGGTCCCGTCTGGGGGCGATGGGAGACAGTGACACCCAAAGTGTGTTGCTTATGTCCAGTCTACTCCATAAGATGCAGCTTAATTGTCACTTGCCACCAACTGATAGGGTTTTGATATGAGTCTGCAAGCAATTGATTTATTATGGTCTCTGTGCAGTCAAACCTCTCTGCTAATGATAATCTGTGTTTGCAGCCGCTCCCCAGTGCTAGCATCACAGCCTCAGCTCCACTTCAGATCATCAAGCATTACATTCTCATAAGGAGTGCGCAACCTAGATCCCACGCCTGCGCAGTTCACAGTAGGGTTTGCATTCCTATGAGAATCTAATGCTACCGATGACCTGACAGGAGGTGGAGCTCAGGCAGTAATGCGAGCAATGGGGAGCGGCTGTAAGTACAGATGAAGCTTCACCTCCTGCTGTGCGGCCCGTTTCCTAACAGGCCACAGACTGGTAGTGTGAGGGTTGGGGACACCTGGTCTATTTTATATATAGTAGTGTGTATGTGTCAATCCCAATCTTCCAATGTATCCCTCTCCTCCCCGTGCCCCCCAGTTAACCATAAGTTTATTTTCTTTATTTTTTTTAGAATTTTATTTATTTTTTTATACAGCAGGTTCTTATTAGTTATCCATTTTATACATATTAGTGTATATATATCAATCCCAATCTCCCAGTTCATCACACCACATCCCCTCACCACTTTCCCTCCTTTGTGTCCATACATTTGTTCTCTACATCTGTGTCCCTATTTCTGCCCTGCAAACCAGTTCATCTGTACCAGTTTTCTAGGTTCCACATATATGTGTTAATATAGGATATTTGTTTTTCTCTTTCTGCCATTTCACTCTGTATGACAGTCTCTAGATCCATCCATGTCTCTACAAATGACCCAATTTCATTCCTTTTTATCGCTGAGTAGTATTCCGTTGTATATATGTACCACATCTTTATCCATTCGTCTGTCGATGGGCATTTAGGTTGCTTCCATGACCTGGCTGTTGTAAATAGTGCTGCAATGAACACTGGGGTGTATGTGTCTTTTTGAATTATGGTTTTCTCTGGGTATATGCCCAGTAGTGGGATTGCTGGGTCATATGGCAATTCTATTTTTAGTTTTTTAAGGAACCTCCATACTGTTCTTCATAGTGGCTGTATCAATTTACATTCCCACCAACAGTGCAAGAGGGTTCCCTTTTCTCCACACCCTCTCCAGCATTTATCGTTTGTAGATTTTCTGATGCTGCCCATTCTAACTGGTGTGAGGTGATCCCTCATTGTAGTTTCGATTTGCATTTCTCTAATAATTAGTGATGTTGAGCAGCTTTTCATGTGCTTCTTGGCCATCTGTATGTCTTCTTTGGAGAAATGTCTGTTTAGGTCTTCTGCCCATTTTTTGATTGGGTTGTTTGTTTTTTTAATATTGAGCTGCATGAGGGGTTTATGTATTTTGGAGATTAAGCCTTTGTCTGTTGATTTGTTTGCAAATATTTTCTCCCATTCTGAGGGTTGTCTTCTCATTTTGTTTGTAGTCTCCTTTGCTGTGCAAAAGCTTTGAAGTTTCATTAGGTCCCATTTGTTTATTTTTGTTTTCATTTCCATTACTCTAGGAGGTGGATCAAAAAAGATCTTGCTGTGATTTATGTCAAAGAGTGTTCTTCCTATGTTTTCCTCTAAGAGTTTTATAGTATCCTTTCTTACATTTAGGTCTCTAATCAATGTTGAGTTTATTTTTGTGTATGGTGTTTGGGAGTGTTCTAATTTCATTCTTTTACATGTAGCTGTCCAGTTTTCCCAGCACCACTTATCGAAGAGACTGTCTTTTCTCCATTATATATCCTTGCCTCCTTTGTCATAGATTAGTTGACCATAGGTGCGTGGGTTTATCTCTGGGCTTTCTATCCTGTTCCATTGATCTATATTTCTGTTTTTGTTCAAGTACCATATTGTCTTGATTACTGTAGCTTTGTAGTATAGTCTGAAGTCAGGGAGTCTGATTCCTCCAGCTCCATTTTTTCCCCTCAAGACTGCTTTGGCTATTCGGGGTCTTTTGTGTCTCCATACAAATTTTAAGATTTTTTGTTCTAGTTCTGTAAAAAATGCCATTGGTAATTTGATAGGGATTGCACTGAATCTGTAGATTGCTCTGGGTAGTATAGTCATTTTCACAATATTGATTCTTCCAATCCAAGAACATGGTATATCTCTCCATCTGTTTGTATCAACTTTAATTTCTTTCATCAGTGTCTTATAATTTTCTGCATACAGGTCTTTTGTCTCCCTAGGTAGGTTTATTCCTAGGTAGTTTATTCTTTTTGTTGCAATTGTAAATGGGAGTGCTTCCTTAATATTTATTTCAGATTTTTCATCATTAGTGTATAGGAATGCAAGAGATTTCTGTGCATTAATTTTGTATCATGCAACTTTGCCAAATTCATTGATTAGCTCTAGTAGTTTTCTGGTGGCCTCTTTAGGATTCTCTATGTATAGTATCATGTCATCTGCAAACAGTGACAGTTTTACTTTTTCTTTTCCAGTTTGTATTCCTTTTATTTCTTTTTCTTTTCTGATTGCTGTGGCCAGGACTTCCAAAACTATGTTGAATAATAGTGGTGAGAGTGGACATCCTTGTCTTGTTCCTGATCTTAGAGGAAATGCTTTCAGTTTTTCACCATTGAGAATGATGTTTGCTGTGGGTTTGTTGTACATGGCCTTTACTACGTTGAGGTAGATTCCCTCTATGCCCACTTTCTGGAGAGTTTTTATCATAAATGGGTGTTGAATTTTGTCAAAAGCTTTTTCTGCATCTATTGAGATGATCATATGGTTTTTCTTCTTCAGTTTGTTAATATGGTGTGTCGCATTGATTGATTTGCATATATTGAAGAATCCTTGCATCCCTGGGATAAATCCCACTTGATCATGGTGTATGATTCTTTTAATGTGTTGTTGGATTCTGTTTGCTAGTATTTTGTTGATGATTTTTGTATCTATATTCATCAGTTTTATTGGTCTGTAATTTTCCTTTTTTGTAGTACCTTTGTCTGGTTTTGGTATCAGGGTGATGGTGGCCTCATAGAATGAGTTTGAGAGTGTTCTTTCCTCTGTAATTTTTTGGAAGAGTTTGAGGAGGATGGGTGTTAGCTCTTCTCTAAATGTTTGATAGAATTCACCTGTGAAGCCATCTGGTCCTGGACTTTTGTTTGCTGGAAGATTTTTAATCGCAGTATCAATTTCATTACTTGTGATCAGTCTGTTCATATTTTCTATTTCTTCCTGGTTCAGTCTTGGAAGGTGATACCTTTCTAGGAATTTGTCCATTTCTTCCAGGTTGTCCATTTTATTGGCATAGAGTTGCTTGTAGTAGTCTCTTAGGATGCTTTGTATTTCTGAGGTGTCTGTTGTAACTTCTCCTTTTTCATTTCTAATTTTATTGATTTGAGTCGTCTCCCTCTTTTTCTTGATGAGTCTGGCTAATGGTTTATCAATTTTGTTTATCTTCTTGAAGAACCAGCCTGTAGTTTTATTGATCTTTGTTATTGTTTTCTTTGTTTCTATTTCATTTACTTCTGCTCTGATTTTTATGATTTCTTTCCTTCTACTAACTTTGGGTTTTGTTTGTTCTTCTTTCTCTAGTTCCTTTAGGTGTAAGGTTAGATTGTTTATTTAAGATTTTTCTTGTTTCTTGAGGTAGGCTTGTATTGCTCTAAACTTCCCTCTTAGAACTGCTTTTGCTGCATCCCATAGGTTTTGGATCATTGTGTTTTCGTTATAATTTGTCTCTAGGTATTTTTGATTTCCTCTTTGATTTCTTCAGTGATCTCTTGGTTATTTAGTAACATATTGTTTAGCCTCCATGTGTTTGTGTTTTTTACATTTTTTTCCCTGTAATTGATTCCTAATCTCATAACATTGTGGTCAGAAAAGATGCTTGATATGATTTCAACTTTCTTAAGTTTACTGAGGCTTGATTTGTGACCCAAGGTGTGATCTATCCTGGAGAATGTTCCGTGAGCACTTGAGAAGAAAGTGTAATCTGCTGTTTTTGGATGGAATGTCCTATAAATATCAATTAAATCTATGTGGCCTATTTTGTCATTTAAATCTTCTGTTTCCTTATTTATTTTCATTTTGGATGATCTGTCCATTGGTGTAAGTGAGGTGTTAAAGTCCCCCACTATTACTGTGTTACTGTCGATTTCCTGTTTTATAGCTGTTAGCAGTTGCCTTATGTATTGAGGTGCTCCTATGTTGGGTGCATATATATTTATAATTGTTATATTTTCTTCTTGGATTGATCTCTTGATCATTATATAGTGTCCTTCCTTGTCTCTTGTAACATTCTTTATTTTAAAGTCTATTTTATCTGGTGTGAGTATTGCTACTCCAGCTTTCTTCTGATTTCCATTTGCATGGAATATCTTTTTTCATCCCCTTACTTTAAGTCTGTATGTGTCCCTAGGTCTGAATTGTGTCTCTTGTAGACAGCATATATATGGGTCTTGTTTTTGTATCCATTCAGTGAGCCTGTGTCTTTTGGTTGGAGCATTTAATCCATTGACATTTAAGGTAATTATCGATAGGTATGTTCCTATTACCATTTTCTTAATTGTTATGGGTTTGTTTTTGTAGGTCCTTTTCTTCTCTTGTGTTTCCCACTTAGAGAAGTTCCTTTAGCATTTGCTGTAGAGCTGGTTTGGTGGTGCTGAATTCTCTTAGCTTTTGCTTGTCTGTAAAGCTTTTGATTTCTCCATCGAATCTGAATGAGATCCTTGCCGGGTAGAGTAATCTTGGTTGTAGGTTCTTCCCTTTCATCACTTTAAATATATCATGCCATTCCCTTCTGGTGTGTAAAATTTCTGCTGAGAAATCAGCTGTTAACCTTATGAGAGTTCCTTTTTATGTTATTTGCCATTTTTTCCTTGTTGCTTTCAATAATTTTTCTTTGTCTGTAATTTTTGTCAGTTTGATTACTCTGTGTCTCAGTGTGTTTCCCCTTGGGTTTATCCTGCTTGGGCCTCTCTGTACTTCCTGTACTTGGGTGACTATTTCCTTTCCCATATTAGCGATGTTTTCGACTATAATCTCTTCAAATATTTTCTCGGGTCCTTTCTGTCTCTCTTCTCCTTCTGGGACCTCTATAATGCAAATGTTGTTGTGTTTAATGTTGTCCCAGATGTCTCTTAGGCTGTCTTCATTTCCTTTCATTGTTTTTTCTTTATTCTGCTCTGTGGCAGTCAATTCCACCATTCTGTCTTCCAGGTCTCTAATCCGTTCTTCTGCCTCAGTTATTCTGCTATTGATTCCTTCTAGTGTATTTTTCATTTTAGTTATTGTATTGTTCATCTCTGTTCATTTGTTCTTTAATTCTTTTTCTTTTGTTTGTTTAACATCTTTATTGGGGTATTATTGCTTTACAATGGTGTGTTAGTTTCTACTTTATAACAAAGTGAATCAGTTATACATATACATATGTTCCATATCTCTTCCCTCTTGCGTCTCCCTCCCTCCCACCCTCCCTATCCCACCCCTCCAGGCGGTCACAAAGCACCGAGCTGATATCCCTGTGCCATGCGGCTGCTTCCCACTAGCTATCTACCTTACGTTTGTTACTGTATATATGTCCATGCCTCTCTCTCGCCCTGTCACAGCTCACCCTTCCCCCTCCCCATATCCTCAAGTCCGTTCTCCAGTAGGTCTGTGTCTTTATTCCTGTCTTACCCCTAGGTTCTTCAGAACCATTTTTTTCTTAAATTCCATGTATATGTGTTAGCATACAGTATTTGTCTTTTTCTTTCTGACTTACTTCACTCTGTATGACAGACTTTAGGTCTATCCACCTCATTACAAATATCTCAATTTCGTTTCTTTTTATGGCTGAGTAATATTCCATTGTATATATGTGCCACATCTTCTTTATCCATTCATCCGATGATGGGCACTTAGGTTGTTTCCATCTCCGGGCTATTGTAAATAGAGCTGCAATGAACGTTGTGGTATATGACTCTTTTTGAATTATGGTTTTCTCAGGGTATATGCCCAGTAGTGGGATTGCTGGGTCATATGGTAGTTCTATTTGTAGTTTTTTAAGGAACCTCCATACTGTTCTCCATAGTGGCTGTATCAATTTACATTCCCACCAACAGTGCAAGAGGGTTCCCTTTTCTCCACACCCTCTCCAGCATTTATTGTTTCTAGATTTTTTGATGATGGCCATTCTGACTGGTGTGAGATGATATCTCATTGTAGTTTTGATTTGCGTTTCTCTAATGATTAATGATGTTAAGCATTCTTTCATGTGTTTGTTGGCAGTCTGTATATCTTCTTTGGAGAAATGTCTATTTAGGTCTTCTGCCCATTTTTGGATTGGGTTGTTTGATTTTTGTTTTTGAGCTGCATGAGCTGCTTGTAAATTTTGGAGATTAATCCTTTGTCAGTTTCTTTATTTACAAATATTTTCTCCATTCTGAGGGTTGTCTTTTGGTCTTGTTTATGGTTTCCTTTGCTGTGCAAAAGCTTTGAAGTTTCATTAGGTCCCATTTGTTTATTTTTGTTTTTATTTCCATTTCTCTAGGAGGAGGGTCAGAAAGGATCTTGCTGTGATTTATGTCATAGAGTGTTCTGCCTATGTTTTCCTCTAAGAGTTTGATAGTTTCTGGCCTTACATTTAGGTCTTTAATCCATTTTGAGCTTAGTTTTTTGTATGGTGTTAGGGAGTGATCTAATCTCATACTTTTACATGTACCTGCCCAGTTTTCCCAGCACCACTTATTGAAGAGGCTGTCCTTTTTCCACTGTACATTCCTGCCACCTTTATCAAAGATAAGGTGTCCATATGTGCGTGGGTTTATCTCTGGGCTTTCTATCCTGTTCCATTGATCTATCTTTCTGTTTTTGTGCCAGTACCATACTGTCTTGATTACTGTAACTTTGTAGTATAGTCTGAAGTCAGGGAGCCTGATTCCTCCAGCTCCGTTTTTCGTTCTCAAGATTGCTTTGGCTATTCGGCGTCTTTTGTGTTTCCATACAAATTGTGAAATTTTTTGTTCTAGTTCTGTGAAAAATGCCAGTGGTAGTTTGATAGGGATTGCATTGAACCTATAGGTTGCTTTGGGTAGTAGAGTCATTTTCGCAATGTTGATTCTTCCAATCCAAGAACATGGTATATCTCTCCATCTATTTGTATCATCTTTAATTTCTTTCATCAGTGTCTTATAATTTTCTGCATACAGGTCTTTTGTCTCCTTAGGTAGGTTTATTCCTAGATATTTTATTCTTTTTGTTGCAATGGTAAATGGGAGTGTTTTCTTGATTTCACTTTCAGATTTTTCATCATTAGTATATAGGAATGCCAGAGATTTCTGTGCATTAATTTGTTGTTTAATTCTTCTAGATCTTTGTTAAACATTTCTTGCATCTTCCAGATCTTTGCCTCCATTCTTTTTCCGAGGTCCTGGATCATCTTCACTATCATTATTCTGAATTCTTTTTCTGGAAGGTTTCCTATCTCCACTTCATTTAGTTGTTTTTCTGGGCCTTTATCTTGTTCCTTCATGCGGTACATAGCCCTCTGCCTTTTCATCTTGTCTATCTTTCTGTGAATGTGGTTTTTGTTCCACAGGCTGCAGGATTATAGTTCTTCTTGCTTCTGCTGTCTGCCCTCTGGTGGATGAGGCTATCTAAAAGGCTTCTATTTTAAAAAATTATTTATTTATTTTAAAAATTATTTATTTAGCTGCATTGGTTCTTGTTTGCGGCAGGTGCAGGTGGGATCTTTCATTGCAGTGTGCAGACTCTCTAGTTGTGGTGCGTGGGCTCTAGAGTGCATGGGCTTAGTTGCCCCATGGTATGTGGGATCTTAGTTCCCTGATCAGGGATTTACGTGTCCCCTGAATCAGAAGGCAGATTCTTAACCATTGGACCACAGGGAAGTCCCCATAAGTTTATTTTCTACATCTGTAACTCTATTTCAATTTTGTAGATAAGTTCATTTGTAGCCTTGTTTTAGATTCCACATATAAGTGATATCATATGATATTAGACATCAATTTAGAAGCTCCCATGTGAGAGGAGGGTGGTGGGAGGAATTCTGTGGAGCCCGAATGTAGGCTGGATACAGATGGAAGGGAATGTAGGCAGGAGAGGGTCACAGGCTCAGCTCTGGCGGTGCCCGTGAGATCAACAAACATGGGCAGATGTTGAGGGAGAGAGAAGTGAGAGGGCTGGGGTAACTGTGGTTAGAGAGTGGGTTGACTCATACCTGCCTCACCCTTTCCTCCTCTCCTTCTGTTACAATAACTGAACTGTACTTTTCCTGTTGAAGTCTGAGCCTCCATCTGGGCTCTGCACCCCATTCCCTCTGGCTCTCTTGGGGAACTTGACCTCCTTTCCCTTCTACTGGTTTCATCTCACCACTTTTAAATATTCCCAAGCCTCTCTCATTATAAAAAAAGAAAAAAACTTGCTTGACTGCCCCCATTCTTTTGCAGCCAGTACCCTTTAATTTTCTATTGTTCCCACAGCCACCATTTTCCAACCAGTCGTCTGCTCTTGCTATCTCCATTTGCTTGACCTTCACTGTCCCTCACTTTGTTGGGACCTGGTTTCTGTACCCCATTCTCTACAGATATTCCTTCCATGGGTACCAATGACCATCTTTGTTAATCCAAAGAACACTTTTCAGTCTTTATGTGATTTGACCCATGACAGTGTTTGGCACCGATGATCACTTTCTCCTCTTCCTAGAAACTCTTCTAGAAACTTCTCTTAGCTTCCGTGACATCAGCTTTCTCCTCTGTGACATTGTTTCCCTTGGCTTATATGATACGAGTTTATCCCACAGGCCCACTCCATTTGGTCTTTAAGCCTCCACCCTAGGGCATCTTCTTGTCTCTCCCCCAAACAGTCTCTGTACAGTATTAGACAGTCTCAGGGCTTAAGTTACCACCTACCATAGAGGCCCAGATATAAGATAAAAACCAAATTAAAAGCAATCCCCTAGATTCCCAATGAGGAGACTCTCCAAAAAGTTTGGAGCCTAATTTGAATACATAAACTTTTAGTGTGGTTGAAGTACTTTATTAACTTAGTTTGCTATATGTTAAAAAAATCACATATTATATAAGACATTGTAGTAATACATTATTTTTTTTCTCCCCTCATATTTTATGAAGCAATTTTATTTAAACTTTTAACATTTCTCTTTAACACCTGGGTCAGTACCATTAAAGCTTTTGTTTGTTATCATTAACCTTTTATAGAACACACAAACTTTATTTTTGCCCAAGTTATTTGTGTCATAGTGCTTTCTGAATCTGTGTGTGATGCTGGAAACTTTATTCTTTGCCACAAAAACCTGATTGCATAATATTAGGTTACATAAACTAAAAAAAAAAAAAAATCATCTGGTAGGTGTGTATTTGTCGTCTCCACAACATAACCAATTTCTTTATCGTTCTTGAAGTGATTTTTTTTAGAAAGCCTTGCTTAAAAAGATGAATACTTGAAATTATAAGGTCATACCCGTAGGAATAATGATTGAATCTGTGTGAAATGTCCTTGCCTCCATTTTTTTTTGATTCTACCAGCGACCTCCATGCATATCCAAAACTTCATTGATTGAGGTTATTTCAGGCTAACGAGTTTTCCCCAAAGAGCATTTTGTTGTTCAAAACGTAGTAATTGAGAGCCTGCCCCGTAATTCAGGAGGCTTTGTAAGGACTGGAATATAAGACAAATCTTTCCTACCTCAGAGATAATTTTGGAGCAAAATCTTATCTCATATGTAGATGTTTTGCTGACAACTCCCAAATTGATATCTCCTGGCCAGGGCTTTTCCCTCTTATACCCAACAGCTTGCTAGACGTCTCCACCTGGGTGCCGATCACTCAGTGGGTCAACGCGTTTTTACTGAGTGCTTACTATGTGTCAAGCACTGTTCTGGGTGCTGGTGGATAAAGGGGTGAACATGACAGAGTCCCTGTTTTCAAGGAGCTCATCCGAGTGGGATGATACAGAGAATAAACATGTAAACAAATAAGAAAATTTCATATACTAGTAAATGCCATGAAGACGATAAAATGGGGTCATATGGTAGAGGGCGACTGTGTGGCCTGTGTGTTTCATTGGGGGTGGGTGGGCCACAAAGGGCCGCCTGGAGGAGAGGATGTTGATTTGAGATGAGAATGCTAAGGAGGCAGTTGTGTGAAGCTCTGGGGAAGAGCACTGGCAGCAGAAATCAGAGCAAAGACACCGAGGTGGGAGAAGGCTGGTGTGTGTGCACGCGTGGGGGTGGGGGGTGGGCGGGGGAGAGCCGGGTGATGGTGGTGGAGGGGTGCGGGTGAGAAGGGGAGGGGCGGGCTTAGGAAGATGAGTTTGGAGAGGTAACCAGGGCCTAACCAGGTAGGGACTTGCGGGCATGGCAAAGAGTTTATCTTCATGTTTTACGGCCCTGATGGGAAGTCACTTGGAGGGTTTTAAGCAAGGGAGTGAATTGGCCTGATTTACATGATAGAAAGATCTCTCAGGCTGCCGCGTGGAGGAGGAATTGAAGAGGAGCAAGAGTGGGGGCAGGGAGCCAACTGCAGGTATCCAGTGTTCAGTGAGGTGGCACTTGGAGATGGTAGGAAGGGAATGGACTTTGAGCATATTTTGGAATTATATCCAACTTGACTCACTAATGGTGTGGATGTGATTATGCGGAAAGAGACATCTAGGTCTTTGAATCGAGCAGCTGGGTGGACAGGAATGACATCTTCCAAGGTGGAGAAGACCAAGAGGAAGCATAAATCCGTTCTCTGTTGCGGGATTAAGAGTTCTATTTTGGGTGACCAACGGGAAGTTGGATGCATGAGTCTAACACTCATGGGAGTGGTTAGGTCTGAACTTAAAAATGTGAGCGTCAGCAGCTTATAGATGATTTTATGGATGATTCTGGACAAGATCACAGAGGGGAAGTGTAGATAGAGGAGAAAAGAGGGTAGAGAACTGGCCCCTGGGGCATCCTGCGTTCAGAGATCAGCAAGAGGAAGAGGAATCCATGGAGGTCAAGAAAGACCCGTCAGTGAGGTGGATTCAGGAGAGGGTGCTGCCCGGGAGCCAAGGGAAGATGGGGTTTAAGGAGGGAGCTCTCAACACCCAAATGTTGCTGATGGGGTTAAGATGAGGATGACCAGTGGATCTGACAATGTGTCGGCCATTCGTGACCTTGACAAGAGCAGTTCTGACTGCAGTGGTTAAAGTGGTGAGGAAGGGGAGCTGTCGAGTGTAGACAACTTTTAGAGGATTTTGGTTTTTTTGTAAACAGGGTAGTAGCTGGAGAAGGATGTGATGTCAAGAGGGAATTTTAAAGAAGAGAGAGGGACTTCCCTGGTGGCGCAGGGGTTAAGAATCCACCTTCCAATGTAGGTGACGTGAGTTCGATCCCCGGTTGGGGAACTAAGATGCCACATGCCACAGGGCAGCTAAGCCCATGTGCTACAATCAAGACCCAACACAGCCAAAAATAAATAAACAAATATTAGAAAATAAAAATAAAAAAGGAGAGAGAGGAAAACCTTATAGGATATATTTATAGAAAGGAATCGTGACGCAGTGGAGGTGAGAGGTGATGGCGTCCAGTGCCCACATACAGTTGGGGGCGGGGGTACCAGGAGCAGGGATGCTTCATCCATGTTATACGGGAGAAGGCAGAGTGAAGGGGCACTCATGCCAGGAGGCTGGCAGACTTGGTGGTAGGGGATAAGTTAGTGCTTGCCTACTGCTTCTATTGCCCAATGGCACAGGATGCCTGGCTCTCGGCTGAAATGGGGGATTAGGAGAATGGGGGCCGGAGGTCTGGGGAAAGGGAAGGTATGATATAGTTATCTTGGAGAATAGAGTTAAAGTTTTAGGAAAACGTAGAATTTCTTAGAGATGCTGAGTGCCCACTTGATCTTTGTGGCTAGAAGTTGCACCTGAAACCAGCCGGTCCAGTGGTATTATTCTCCTGGTGTTCTGGAACAGGGGCCACATGAAGAGTTGGGTTTACTTGAAGTTAGGGTCTTGCCTGGGGAGTGATCATAGAAGCACAGAAAGGCAAGGGAGTGAGGATAACTATGAGTCGGCAATGACGTGGGGGCCCATGGACTCTAGCTGGGGAAGGAGGGAAGGTGGGGATATGAAGGGGATGACGGACATTGAGGTAATGGGGTTATTGACTAATAGAGGGGGCAGAAGGATTGCTGGAGTGGTAACGAGAGAGAGTGAGCTACACAGATAGGAGGTTGTGCAGCTCTCGGTACACACAGGGTCTAGGGTGTGAGCACACATGTGGACAGGTTCAATGGGTGGAGAAAAAGATTGTTGGAAACAAGGAAGTCCAGGAACTGAGAGGTCAAGGTTTTGGGTGTGAAGTCACCAAGAATGATAATAAGTGTCTTAGTAGCGAGCCAGGGTTATAAGGCAGTCCATGAATGAGAGGGGATAACCACCTTATTTGTGTCTCAGTCTAATTCGTCTGAAACGGAAGTTATCAGAAGTTATCAGGTGGAAGTTATCACACCTGCTCCTCCACTTGGTAAACGGCACCACCACCCAGAGCCAGAAACCCGGGAGTCACTTTGATTCCTCTCTCTACCTGATCCCCACACCCAACCAAGTCACCAAATCATTTCGATTCTATCTTGTAAGCGTCTCTTAAATCCAGCTACTTCTTTCCATCACCACTGTGCGCACCCTAGTTGAGTCCACTGTTGTTTCTCACTTGGACTATTGTGTCAGGCTCTAAACAGAGAGCCCTGCCTCGGCCCCTCCACACTGTGACCAGACGCTGTGAAATTAGATCATGTCGCTTCTGTACGAAGTCTCCCCAGTGACTTTTCATTGTTCTTAGGATAAAGTCCAAAATCATTAATGGAGATTTCCAGACAAAGCACTGTATGATCCAGCCCCTGTCTACTTCGGCCGGACTCCTACCATGAGCCCTCCTGGGTTGCTTCCTGTCCTTGGCATCAGGTTTGCTCTCCTTTCTAGGCTTTTCATATACTCTCCCCTCTGCCTGGAATCCCCTCCCCTCTTTGCTTGGCAGAATCCTCCTCTTTCTCTAGATGTCAGCTTAAGAAGTCCCAGGGACTTCCCTGGTGGTCCAGTGGTTAAGACTCTGTGCTTCCACTGCAAGGGGGCACGGGCTCGTTCTCTGGTCGGGGAAGTAAGATCCCACAGGCTTCGTGGCACGGCCAAAAAAAAAAAAAGAAAGAAGTCCCAGGGAAGCTTTTCCTGGGTGCCCGGATGTTGGCTCCTCCTCCCCCTCCCCCAGCACCCCCTGCTTCCCCAGGTGTCAGGAGTTCAGCCGCCATCCTCTTCATAGCATGTAAGCTCCACGAGGTCAGGGACTGTGCCTGATTCTTCCCAGATAAATCCTGTGCACCTGGCACGGGGCTTGTCACATAAAAGTGAACAATAAATATTCACTGACCTGAATTGGATGGAAGATTCTAGAGGTGGAGCAGTTGTGGGGGAAGACAAGGTCCGGGGTGTGGTCCTACAAGTGGGTAGCTAAATGGAGTGGAGGAGGAGGTCACAGGACACGAGGACGGCATGGAATGAAGAGGGCAGAGTGACGCATGGGTGGTCCCCGCAGCCCTGCGCCGTGAGAGAATACCAGAAGACTACGAGTCATGTGCTCAAGTCTTTAATGAACGAGGAGAAGTAGGTGCAGCCATGGGGGTGGGTGGAGGGTTGGGGGGAAAGATGGCAGGGCCTAAGAGGGAAGAGTTTTCAAGAAGATGGAGGTGGAATGTCAGAGAGTGGTGGCCTCAGGCCGGTCAGATGGTGTTTGGTCTCCACCTGGCTCAGTTGGCTCAGGACTTGAGACTTCTGGGAATAGTGCCCACGAAGAGCGCTGGCGTGGGAGTAGTCAAGGTCCGAGGATGCTCTCGCCCTGTGTTGGACCCAGCAGCAGCCCCTGGAATGGGAAGCCTGGAAGCTCAGAGGGTGTTGCCTGTGGCTTGTCTGCTGTCCTGCATGCGGGAGCTGCCTTGGGCTGAGCAGCTGGGGGCCGTCTGGTTCTGAACTGGTCTAGAGGGCCACCATGTTCCCCAGGGTTGCGTGGTCACAGCTTGGCAGTGGGGGCCACCTTGTTTCTTGAGGTCGGGAGTTCAGTGGATGGTATTGGTGCCCTGCCCATGTCCCCTTTCCTGGGGGACATCCACTCATGGCTTATAGCTTCCCCTGGAGAATTGACTTTGACTGAGTAGGAGCCACCTACCCCTCCTGCCAGCCCTCCTGCTTGGGGTGAAACCGATGACTGACGGCTATGGGAGTTCCTAAGCCTGATGCCCTTTCCTCCGGGGGGACAACGCTGTGATGGGACTTATGATCCAAATGCCCTTCACCCCATGGGGATCAATCAGGTTAAGGCTGAGTTTCCCTGAACACACACCCTGCTGAGCTCCTTCCCCTTGCCATCCTGCTTCCTCTGTTCCTTCCTTACATGCACACAAATTCCTGCCATGGGCTCTGCTTCCAGGGACCCTGACCTAAGATGCGGTGGCTCTCTGATCTTGTTCAATAATCAGGGGTGGGCTTGGAGGCTCTCCAGGGATCATGGGGGACACAGCCCCCCACAGATTCAGCTTATTTCTGCGGGCTTGGAAGGTCCCCTTCCCTCTTTAGGCCAAAGTTTCCTCACCTATAAAAACCTTTAGGCTGTGTGGAGGTACCAGAAATGGAATGACCAGTTTCCCCAAAGCTTCCCTCTTGGGAAGGATGCTGATAGCTGATAAGCACCCACAAATGGTGCTTAATAACTATTTTTAGATGAACAAATAAAAGAATGAATGAAGGTGCCCACATGTGAACTGAAGTTTTTAAACTATTGGGTGGGAGACTGAGTCAACCAAAGATATGTAATATGGACTTATTCAGTGTATCTGCATAACGCCATTCCGTTCAGACCTAAGCTTCCTGCCGCTGTGCCCTCACTGTATGATGGGGGTGGATACCTTGGGAAGAAGTACCAAGTTCCCCTGGAAAGCTGAAGAGGCTGGCACGATGTTCCTTCTTTCGAATTCTAGCTCCCCAACAATGAAGTTGATTAAGGGATGTATACTACCTATGAAATGGTGTCTCCTAAATGATTTAGTATCTATCAGCTCCAGTAACAATAAAGAATAATTGCTGAATACCTTAAAAAAACAAACAAACAACCTTTAGGATGGATTAGTTAAAACAACAAAACACAAGCAAGGAAACACCATGCTGAACTCCCTGGGCTAGGTGTGGTGGAGGATTCAGATTCAGATAAACGAGACACGGTCCCTTCTGTCAAGCAGCTCATCGCCCCTTCACTCATTTAACAAACTTTTATTGAAGGCAGTAGGGAGCTGGATGCTCATCGTCCTGTGCGTGAAGGGCTTACAGACCCACGCGGAGGGGACCCCTCCAATTTGGGGAGAATGGCAGAGGTACAGGCGAGGCTGGCGCACGGAGAATGTGGTTGAGGCTGTCCCTGGGGTTTGAGGAAGCGTCCTAGCGGAGGGAGGAAGGGCATTCCAGCAGAGGGAACAGCATGTCCAAAAGCTCCCGCACGACCCAGCGTGATGTGTCTGGTTGGAGATCCGCAAGCCCTTTGGTGTGTTATGATGGTATGAGGAGGGTGGGGGTGAGGATGGGGAGGTCAGCGGGGCCAGGTGGAGGGCAATGGGAGTGGTGGCCATGCTGGAAAGACTGTCAAAGCAGGAGGAATGATGTGGTCAGATTCGTACACAACCGCTCTGTCCCCGTAGAGGAAGGCAGATGGGAGAGGCCCAGTGGGAGGTGGTCAGGCTGTGGGGTGGGAGAGGAGAGGTAGATTCAGGAAACATTTAGGGGTTGAAATTAGTGGGATTTGGTGCTGTACTGGGAGGTGGGGTGTGAGGGGCTGGGAGATGGGGTGGAGATGAGGATGTCAGGCTAGCTCCTGGCTTAGACAATTGGGCGGATGGCAGTGTTATTCATGGGGGGGGGGGTGGTGATCCTTGAGGAGGGCAGGTTTGGGGAAGATGATGTGGTCAGTTTGGGGGTTGCCGAGTGGGAGATGCCTGGGGGTCTCCCAGATGGTTGTCCCATGAGCCATTTGTGTGTGTTCTGGGACTCAGGGCAAGTCTAGGCTGGTTTTGGCCGTTGTCAAGGTCTGAGTGGTGTGTATAGGGGAGGATGAGGGATTGTGTAGCCAGTAAAGAGAAGGGAAGTTCCTCATCCTTGAGGATCTGTGAGGGGCCTGTTAGCTTGGATGCTGTCCGTGGGTCCCTGGCCTGTGGGCGTGGGCCTCCTAGACACACTGGCAGACTGCCCATCCGGGACGTGCTCTCGGCACTGCCCCACGCACAGCAGGCCTGCCTCTCCTACCCTCCAAGGGACTTACCTCTGGGGACCTGTGCTGGGCAGGGTTCGGGAGGCCGGAATGGGGGAGCCATGTGCACTCATCTGAGTGACACTCACTGAGAACCAACTCATGCTGGCCCAGGGTCTCCTGGGGTCCCTCCCCTCCTGCTTTGACCAGCTGGTTGCAGAGTCCAGAGACACCTGGGTCAGCCTCTGGGCTTCCCACCATGTCCTGGGGGCATGCTCTGTGTGTGGTGTGGGTGTGTGAGTGTGGTGTGCCTGTGTGTGTGTGTGTGTGTGTGTGTGTGTGATGGGTAAACCTGGATCTGAGGTTCCAGGCTCAGAGGCCCACTGAGCGGTCTTGGCCTCCTCTCCAAGGTCCATTGTGAACCCTCCTGCTTTCCTTCCCATCACTCCCTCCCTGGTCTGCAAAACACTGAGAAAATCATATTTATTAAGGGTTTGACATACCCTATCACCATATATAAAATCCCCTCCAGCCATCAACCTTCCTTCCCTGGGGCTGAGGACCCAGAGACCAATTTGCTTCCCAGCATTAGCCTCTGGGTGGGTCTCCTGAGCTCCACACCCATGTTCCTCACCTGCCCTGCCGTGGCCTTAGGGAGCAGGCAGAGGCTCTGGTGGTCTCAGCTGCTGACCTCACCGGTTATGGATACCCACCTGCATCCACTGTGCTTGATCCAGCCTTCATTAGGACAGAGTTCCCATCCGGGGGGTGCTCCCCCTGGCAGAGGGCATACGGTAGGCCTGTCTCGGGCAGGTGAGTCCAGCGCTGAGACCCCCGGCATCTGGAGCCAAGGGTCTCCGGGCACCTCTTGCCCACCGGGTGGGTGACCTCACTGAGGTTGAGCATGGCTGCGGCCACCATGAAGTGCGTGAAGACCTTCTTCCCCGCGGGCCGGGAGGTGTAGCAGTCCGCAGTGCGGGGGCCTGGCGACTCGGAGCAGGCCACCACGTGGGGCATGTCATGGTCCTGGTAGAGGCGCTGAAAGATGTAGAGGAAGCCAGAGTCGACGGCCGCCTTGAGGAGGAGACTCAGCAGGTCTGTCCACCAGAGCCCGCCCCGCTTCTTGTCCAGGTTGTTGTATAGGGATGGGACGTCGGGCCCGTACTTCAGGCGGTGCTTCCGCTTGCGCTCCTGGCGGTAGACCACACACATGACCACGAGCAGTGAGGGACACGTGACCAGGATGAGCTGCAGGACCCAGAGGCGCACGGGGGACACGGGGAACAACTCATTGTAGCAGACGTTGGCGCAGCCCGGCTGGCGGGTGTTGCAGATGAAGCCCTTTTGCTCATCATCCCACAGCTTCTCGGCCGCCACCAACTACACCAGCACGCGGAAGATGAAGACCACGGACAGCCAGATGCGGCCCAGTGCCGTGGAGTACTTGTTCACCCCATTCAGGACACCCCGCAGGAACGCCCAGTTCATGCTGACTGTGGCCTTTGTTCCTCGTGTGGATGATCTAGACCAGGGGGTCCCAAGGCCTAGGAGAACCTGGAAATGGGAACCTTCATTAAGGGTGTGACTGGCAAACCATTTCACGACCACCGTATCATCATGTCCACACTGGCAATGACTCGGTGGGGTAAGGATTGCCATTGTCCCCAGTTCACGGGGTAGTAAGCTAAGGCCCAGAGAGGAACACGCCCAAGGCCCACGGCTGGAAGTGGCAGAGCTGGTCTTGAACTTCCATCTTCCAAAATCAGGGCATATTTTATTCTACAAAGTAATAGATACATGTGATGGGTAATCATCCTGCATGATGTGCCCACCAACCTCATCGACTCCAACCTTCAGGCCTGCGGCGTCACATGATTTCTAAAGAAACAGTAACGAAGTGTGGGTTGGGTGATCTGCTCTCCCATCAGCCCCCAGGGCCAGACCCGGCAGGACGGGAGGGATGTGCCTCTTTTTTTCTTGGCCGCATGGCATAGCGGGCAGAGCTTCTCCTACCAGGGATCGAACCCGTGCCGCCTGCAGCGTCAGCATGGAGTCTTAACCACTGGACCGCCAGGGAAATCTGAGGGATGTGGATTTTTATCCTTCAACTTTCTCCAACTGAGCGCCAGCATGAGCCAGGCCCTGTGCCTGGTGGGCAGACCCCGGAGTGATATCCACCCTCATTCTCCTCTCCGGCTCCAGGATGTCCCCCACCCTGACATTCCCTTCCAAATGAAACAGGCTCTTTGGAACCATGGTGGCTTGGTATCATCCTGCCACCCCTTCTTTTGGTGCTGGGCCTGAGGGCTGACTGTCCTGACCACAGTGGGTTCCTCTGGAATTCCAACCATTCCAGCCTTTGGGAGGGATTGGGGAGGGGACAGAGCTAAGATTCTGGCACGGTCCTCCCCCCACCATCTACCTTTTCTTTCAGGGACATCTCCCCTCTCCGTCTGCTCAGTGGCTGTTTGCTGCCCACACAGGCCATTGTTTCATTCAGGCTGTGTCTTGCGTGCTCCATCCTCCACACCCCTTACCTGCAGTGACATCGTTTTCCACCTCTGGCCCTGGGCCCTCCCCTATCCCTGACTCAGGTATCAGCATCTTCAAACCTTGTGCCTCTGGGACATTTTCTGAGCCTCCTCCTCCATCGTTTCTGGAAGAATGCCTCACCGGTACTTAAATGGTCTGTTCACCTGTTTTCCGTGCCAGACTGTCAGCTTCTGGAGGGCAGCCTCCGCATATCATTCGTCTCTGATTCCCCAGGACTCAGCAATAGACAGTGAACACACAATAGACATTTGCTAAACCCAGTCGAAACCCCACTTCTTCCTCATCCCTCCTCTTATTTATCTCTTCTCTAGTCTTCTGTCCTCCCTTTGGTCTGGCAGGACATTTGTTCCCCTCCTTGGGGCTTCGCTGGGGTTTCTCCAGAGATCCTCTGTCCCCCCTACTCCTCCCTGAAGTCTGGCCCACAGCCCGAGGTCCCCTGGGGATCGTCAGCCCATCCCTGCCTCCCAGCCCAGCCTCCTTCCCGATTTGGTCCTCACCTTTCTTGGGTCTAGCAGCCAGTCTCCTGCCCCTGGGCCGGTCTGTCTGCCCATCTGCCTGAGGGCCTCCTGGAGGCAGCTTTTGTTCCTCACTCCCCTGCTGGGGGAGCTTTCTGAGCCAGTGAACCAAATGAGAGCGATCGGGTGGGCAGGCAGGTAGGCGGGCGGGCTTGCTGGGCCCACGTTCAGAGCAAACGCCCGTGTCTCTTCTCCCCTGGCCCACGCCTTCTCTGCAGCTTGGCCAGGCATGGCTGGGTCTGGCTCCCCGTGCTGGCAGGGACACTGCCCGAGCAGGCGCAGGAGCCTGGTAGCCTCGTGTTCGGGACCTGGTTGGCACCAGATGGCATTGTCCCTGTCCCCCTCCCATTGCCCTATTGCCCCCGTCCCCCTGTCCCCAGGCCTCTCCCCTACCTTTTCTCTGGAAGCCTGGTTCTGAGGCCCTCAGCAGCTGACATCTACGGGTCTATGATCCAGTCCAGGATTGCATTCTACCCTGGCAGGGCATTTCTGGGGGCTAGAGCTTGGGCTGCTGGTGAGTTGTGTAGGGCGTGGGAGGGCCTGCCCATGGTTTCTCTGGACAAGGGCACCGCTGCCCTGGTGGAGACAAGGAATGCAGGTGGCAGCATGAAATGCACAGCCTCCCTGCCCAGCCTCTGTGGGCCTGGGTTTCCAGGGAAGTCGGAGTGTGACGCAGTGGGGGCTGCAGAGAGGCCTTGGGCCTGGGACAGTGAACGTTAATGTGCAGCCAGGGAGGGGCTCCTTTGCCTCATTTCCCACAAGCATTTATAGAGCACTTCCTAACACCAGTGACTAATGCTTACGTGGCCTTTTTACAGCCGGCTAACCCCATCCGCAGTCGTGAGCTCATCCAGACTCACGACCCCACCAGCTCAGCATCGTTAACCCATTTTGGAGAGGAGCTGTAGTCGCTTTCTCAGAGTTCCACTGGCACTTGTGTTCAAATGCAAGTGTTATGACTCAAAAGTCCATTAACTTTCCACTGAGACACGCGGTTCCCCGTGTAATTAAGCTCCATTCTCTTTGCAGACAACCCATGGGCCTAAAACTGCAACTGGGGATAAAGGCTAGACTTGAGCACGAGCAAGGGGCATGACACCCACAGGAGTGCTGGGGGCACTCTTACCTGGCTAGATCAAGTGCAGCCCTTTGCAGGGGCAGAGACGTTGACCCCATGACCTGATAAGGCTCGCAAAGGTCGAAGGATCAAAGGTCACCTTGAATCAGTGAATGAATTGACTTTTATTAAGCCCTGACCGTGGGCACCACACACTGAAGGCATGTGCACATCCATTCTCATATTAAGCCCCTCCTCACAGCGGCAGCCCTGTTGGGGGGTGCCTCATCATCTCCGTTGTACACAAAAGGAAGCCGAGGTTCAGCTCCGAGGGGTAACTTGCCCAAAGCCACACAGCTGGGGTAGGTGGTAGGAGCTGGGGAAAAGGGATCTGAACCCAGGTCGTCGGACCCTCCCTCTTGCCTGTCCCCACTCCCCGCACAGCGCTCCCACCCCCAAGGCTGCACCTTGGCTGCCGGGTCCTTCCAACCCAGGCCTGACCAGGCAGCCCCTCACAGGATGGTTTTATTCACGTGGTCTCGATGGTGGTCTGGTGAGAGAGGAGGGGGAGCGTCTGAGCCCAGAAAGGTGAGGTCGCCCAAGCAGAGGTCATCCTGTTTGGAGGAAGCGGTGGCCCAGTTCCGGCGGTGGCCCAGGCCCATGGCCCGGGCTTTCCTCACCAGCAGGCACTCCCGGTACCTCTTGTTCACCAGGTAGGCCAGCTCCACCAGGTTGAGCACGATGCAAACGATGGCCATGATCACCATGAAGAGAGTGAAGATGTTCTTCTCCGTGGGCTTGGAGATGAAGCAGTCCACCGTATTGGGACACGGAGCCACGTGGCACCTGACCACGCGAGGGAGGGTGTATTTGGGGTAGAATGAGTGGAACACGTAGAGGAAGGCGGCATCCACGCCGGCCTTGAACACCAGGCTGCAGACGTACGTCCACCAGAGCCCGCCCCGCTTCTTGCCGGGGTCCGGGTAGAGGCGCCCGCCGTTCTTCCCTGCTGCCTCTTGGTGCTTCTTCTCCTGGGCCTCGCGGTAGGCCACGTGCATGACCACGAGCAGCGAGGGGCACGTGACCAGGATGAGCTGCAGGGCCCAGAGGCGCACGTGGGACACGGGGAAGAACTCGTCGAAGCAGACGTTGGAGCAGCCCGGCTGGCGGGTATCACAGTCGAAGTCCTTGTGGTCATCACTCCACACGCGCTCGGCCGTCACCAGGTACACCAGCACGCGGAAGATGAAGACCAGGGACAGCCAGATGCGTCCGAAGGCTGTGGAGTACTTGTTGACCCCGCTCAGGAGCCCCTCGAAGATCCCCCAGTTCATGGTGGCCCCGGGCGTCGGCCGCTACTGCAGGGAGAGGATGACTGTCATTTCCCAAGTTTATAGAACGCTCACGCTCAGCACCTTATAGGACAGTGTCACTGGGTTGGATCCTCCCAGCCACGGCGGAGCTAGGTTCTATTATCGTCCCCTTTACAGCTGAGGGAAACTGAGGTTCAGAGGGGTTGTGCAGGGTCACACACGATTAGGTGCAGAGCTGGGCCTTGAGCACAGGTCATTCAGCCCAGAACCCAACTCTTCCCCATAGCAGTGGGTGAAGGAGGGTCCGGGGAGCCACTCGTCCTCCCAGGTCTTAAGGAGGTGGGACATGCTGACTTCCCTCTCTCTCCCAACCATGGCCCTCCTCCTCAGCGAGTCAGACCTGGGGATGACTTCTCCTTTCCTTTCTGAGCTAGGCTGTCTCCCCTTAGACAGCTTCCTCCCAAGGGGAACCCGCTCTTTGCCTTTTACTTGGTTTGGGGGATGGGGCTAGAGAGGAGGCTGGAACCTCGTCCCCAAACTCCCGTCTGGTGTAACACCATAAATATCCAGGCAGTGTCCTGCTCGCGTGCGGCTCACTTGAAGCAAGGCCAATGGCAATGCAGCTGAAACAAAAGCGATGATTCTCTTGATATTGATACAATAGGCTTCGTAGAGTAGCCTGGTATTCCTGTGCTTCCCAAACTGGTGTTCCATGGAACCCTGCTCAATAGGCTGGCAACAGAAGCAGCAAGAGAAAAGGATTCTCTTCTGTGTTCAAGAAAAGTAGTCAAGCACTATGTTCAGCGCACAGTTAAATAGGTCCCTTTACTTGACCATGCTAATAAATTCACATTATGAATCTCCCAAAGGAGGACAGAATATGCAGCATTGCACCAACTCCTTTGACTGTAGAACCCTTTTTTGTCATCTTGTAGAACAGCCTTGTCAAGACACCGAAATGGGAAATGCTGCTCTGGTCAGTTCTGCTGGCGAGTTTGGTGTGATGAACACACAGGAATCAGATTTACCTCCAATTAGGGAATGTGACTATGGTTCAGAGTGAGGGGCGCCCACGGCCTCTCTTGGAATTCCTCTGTCTGGCTCCTGGGGGCGGTCCACTGAGACCTGTGCACGGTGGTCTTACCCTACTGGGCTCCCTGGGACCTCAGGTAGCCTGTCTGCACAGCCTGTTGCTCTAAGGGGTTAGTGCTGGTCTAGGCCAAAGGTGACTGTGCTGTCCTGCCCCCGCCGCCCCCTCCACCAGCTGCGTGATCCACTGCAGATGGGCAGGGTAGTGATAAAAGCCAGCATTTATCGGGTGTTTATGCAGCGCCAGCACTGTTCTGAGCACTTTGCATGAATCAATACAGAAACTGTATAAAAGGGTATATGTTTTATTCCCAATTTACAGATGAGGAAAGTGGAGCACAGAGAGGTTTGCTCATAGTTACACAGCTGGTAAGCGGCAGAGTTGGGATTTGAACCCAGGCAGGCTGGCTTCGGAGCCCACACTCTGGGCCTGGGCCCCTTTCCTTGGGTTTCGGGAAGCTGCCTGCTGTGTCCACTCCCTCCTCCACCAGGTGAATCCCCAGTAGGGGAGGCTGGGGTTGACTCTGCTCCCTGCCCTGTCTCTCCACTGTCCTGTCTACATAAGAATGTGGGCCCCGGCTCTGAGTCATCCGCTTGTCTTTGCTCAGTCCTGCTTAAGGTGGGTGGAACTCCTGGCAGCTTCTCAGGGAACGCCCAAGGAGGCTCTAGCCCAGGGGTGCTCCGCCCAGCCCAACCTGGGGTTGGCGGGGTTTTGCAGGCCCAGGCAGAGCTGCCCCATCTGCTTAGCTCCTGGCCCCTCTGGGAGCCCCTCTCCCACTCAGTCCCTGGCTCCCACCTCTGCTCAGCTGGGGAGAAAGGGGAAAAACTCAGAGCAGAGGAGGGGGGGGCCCATCTTCATTCCTCCACCATCAGGACGCAGGGCGGCCTTGTGTTCAGGCCACTCCCCCGGCACTCCACCAGAGAAGTCTCCCCCTTCCAGGTGTGCTGAGGGGCAGAGCACATCTGGACACAGATGGCCTTACCTGAGTGGCTACTCCTCAGGGCTCTCTGGGTACCGGCTCCTGGCTGCCAGCCGTCGAACTCAGCAGGCAGCGGGAACTCATGTCAGAACCAGGGAGAGTGTCTGGGGAAGCCCGTTCCTAGGACAGAGGCTGCACGTTTCGGCAGGCAGCCTGGGTGTGCCGCCGGCCAGGAGGAGGAGCTGCGTCAGGCACTGCCACTGGCTGGGCCCCAGCCTCCCCAGACTGCCTCTGATGAGGCCAAGGAAATTTAGGCGTTCCCTCCTCCCAGGGGCTGGGCCCCAAATCCTGGCATCCTCTTGGGGACAACCACAGGTCCACTCTGAGTCCCCGCTTGTCTTCCCATCCCTGGCCTTGTGTGGAAGAAGCCGAGGCCTGACCTGGCTTCTTATCCTTTCCAGAAATTCCCACTGCCACTTCTTGGGACGCTATGGGCCGCTCCAGACACTCCTCCCTCTCTAGTTGCTGCTCAGTGGCCTTCTGTTCTCACAGCTTCAGTTACCTTTGGAAATGCCATGAGTCCCAAATTCTCTCTCCAGCCCAAATGCTTTTGCCCATCAATAGTCCCCACCTGGATGCCCTTCCTTCACCTTTCTCCTCACCTGGCCTACTCCTCCAAGAAGACTTCCCTGACTGTGCAGCCCCAGGTGGCTTAGGGCCCCATCTCGGGGCTTCCACTGCCCTCAGCCTCCACACTCTCATCAGACTGTATTGGAGTAGTTGATTTTAATTGAATTTGCTCCAGGGACCCGCCTGTTGAATGAGCAAATCAGTTCCCATGAACGGACATTTTTAGGGGCTTGTCGTGAGCACAACATAACACGGATCAGCCCCTGACCCCCAGGAACTCACCAGCTTGACCTTAATTACCAGTTGATAAGTCTAGTACCAGCTGCATAGCCTCTCATGATGGCGAAGAGCTCGTGGAACAGTTTCTGGGCCCAGCTTCCCATTGCTGCTGGAATCTAGTTCAGTCTTTGCACCCCAACACTGAGTATCTGAGGCGTTGTACAGAAAGCCACCCTCTCCCCTGCACACACAGCCCCACTCCTCCCCAAACACGTACACCAAGCTCCTCCCCAACCCTTTCATGGCTGACTGCCCTTCACTGTCTACCCCGACCCCGAGGGGCTGCCCCCTACCCCCATACCAGACACACTAGCCCTTCCATCAGCCCGTGTTTTGAATTCAAGAATCATTGCTGAGACACGGCTGTGTGCCAGGTGCTGTGTTTGGGGCTGGGCTACACAGATAAAGAGAGGAGCAGAAGAGGTTGTCAGGGTCTCCCAGCCCGGGGCAGGCACACAGATAGGGTCCCAGAGACACAGAGATGTAAGAAGGACGTTGAGGGTGAGTTCCAGCAGAAGGGACTTGGGGTCCCTTGGAGTGGATGAGTCCTGTCCAGAGCAGGTGCATCCCTGTCTAATGGGTGAGGCAGAAGAAGGAGCTGCCTTAAGGCAGGGGAGATCTGCATCTGGAGCTCATACACCCCTACGTCTGGGCCCACACCCCTGCATCTGGAATCTCACAGCCCTGGATTTGAATCTCACCTCTGGTTCCTTCAGATCTGGGGACTTTCCCTGTTTCTCGGATGTACAATGAGACATTTTGTGCCCGTGAGGGGTGTCCTGTGAGGACAGTGAGAGCGATGCAGGGCGGTGCCTGAGTGCAGGCTGCGTGGCCTGAATCCGGCTCTGCCTCTTCCTCTGCATGTGGTGCCAGTTTCCTATCCGTGCAGTGGGACAATAGCATTGCCTACCTCGTAGGGTTGGCGCACAGATTAGCCCAGCCAATAGAGACACAGTGCCAGAACAGTGCCCGGCACAAAGGAAGCGCTTTCTACCACTGCCTCTGATGTATGTGAACTGCCCGCACACACCTGGCACGTGGTGGGTACCCAAAATGACTTCCTCCCCCCTTCCCTGTTCATCTCTTCTCTCTGAGATGTAAGGAAGGCAGAGAAAGGAGGGGGAGACAGACTACTCGCCAGAGGAAATCTCATGTGGATGGATGATGTCTTTGGGTTAAAAAGGCAAAACCCGGGTCAGGCAGTGATGGTTGGGGAGTGGGGAGAGCAGGCAGGAGGTGCCCCGGGAGGGTTTCTCATTAGTGCCTGGTCGCAGCCTGTTGGTCTAATTAGCTTCTAAGATGCCCTTTATCAGCAGGTCACACGGGGCCTGAATTCAATGGACGGTGTGTCCAAGAGCCACAAACACCGCAGGTCTACAGCGAGTGTGGCACATCCCACATGCACACACTCTTCCACCCAGGCCACACTATGGGCATGATGCTACACACTTGTGGGGCAGTGCTGGGCCCTGAGTGCCTAGTATGGGGCCTGTTAGGTACCACGTTAGGCCTCTGTTTACGTTTTTGGAATGAATGATGTATGAAATATACACACCCTGCAAAGAGAGTCACACATATCTGTCCCCCTCCACGTGCTTCCTCCAAATGATTGCCAAGTACAGGAGAGAGGAGACACATGAATGGATCGGGTACAACGTTGTGAGAAGAGCTATAAGAGACATACAACAGAGAGGGGAGTGTCAAGTTCTGCCAGAGGGAGACCCAGACAAAGTGACATTTAAGCTGGGTCTTGAAGGATGTGTAGGAGTTCACCAAGAGGAGATGAGGAGGACAGGCCTTTGAGGCAGAGGGCATAGAGTGTGCAGTGAAGGATGATGGAAGAGCTTTGGAGAGTGGGCTGGAGGAGGCAGCAGTGGGGGCACTAAAAAGCAAGGACATTCTGGACTGTGAAAGATCTGGAACTCTGTGTTAAGGGGCTTGGATTGATCTTGTGTGCAGAGGGAGACCTGGGGGAAGGAAGGAGGCTATGTGTTCAGATTGGTACAGTCAATTCTCATTCTTCATGGTAGTTACGTTCTGTAAGTCACCACAAACACTGAATTAGCAAATCTTGAAACTTTGCCAGTAGGGGAAATACAGGGTTCGGTTCCTGCGGGCCTCTGGTTACAGCATTTTCATCAACTGATCAATACGTAACCTTGTTCTACGTGTGTTTCTCTTGAAAGACACCTTAATTATATATAGTGTTGAATCATTAATGTTGAACTCAATGGCCAACAGCGCTATTACTTACTCCTGAACGAAGCTCATCTTTCTATCCTCTTTTGTTTTGGCCCCGGCATGTGGGATCTTAGGGACCCAGGGATTGAACCCGTGCCTCCTGCCGTGGAAGCAAGCAGTCTTAACCACTGGACTGCCAGGGAAGTCCCCCTGAACAAAGCTCATCTAACACGTATTTTCTCCCTAAGGCCCATCACAACCTTCCTATGCTTGGGAACACCAGACAGTACTTCAGTGCTACGCTTGGGGGCCAGTTTAAACAGCAGAATCACCTTCCACAAGCACAAAAATGCAAAAAAGGGGTACTAAATCAACCTCCAGTGGGGCACTTGTTTACAGTATCAGCTGAAACAAGAAGACCAAGCAACCCCTTGTTCAACCTCAGCTGGGAATGTGCACATCGGTGACTCAAGTGTTTTGCTGCTCTGTGCGTGTCCACGGATGACAGCGAAAGCACTGCAAGTATTGATTTTGGGGTTAAACAAATAAATTTTAGTGACTAGACAAACTCACCCATATGGAATCTGTGAATAATGAGGATTGATGGTATGTTTAGAAAGCTCCCGCTCTTCGAAGGAAGAGGCGTGCGAGACCAGTAAAAAAATTACTGCAATGATTTGGGGAAGAGATGAGCCAGACAGGTGGATTTGGGAAATAGCTGTCAGATACAACTGGCAGTGTTTGGACTCTGAGTGGATGCAGGGAAGGAGGCAGGAGGAAGACCCAGGAGGGCGCCCAGTTTGCTAGTTTTGGTGATTTGGCAGGTGGTGGGTCTCCTGATGGAAGGAAGGAATACGGGAGGAGAGCAGGTTGCTTGGGGGGAAGGGGAGGGGCAGGTGAGGGGGAGTTCTTCCCAGATGTTTGGGAGTTAGTTCAATGTTCCATGTGCTGAATGGGAGGGTGTGGAGGACAGCTGTGTGGATTGTCCGTAGCCAGCAGCTGGCAGCAACAGCTGGGCATGTACTTTGGGGGTTCTCAGCCCCAAGGGGGTGGTGGGAGCCGCTGTCGGGGTGGACGAGGTGACTTTGGGAGAGTGTGCGGAGTGAGAAGAGAAGATGGTCCAGGCAGAGCTCGGGGGAGCACTGACGTCTAGGAAGCAGGCAAGAAAGATGCTTGTGGAAGAGAAAGCACAGTAAGGGACAGGGAAACCAGGGCGGGCAGGGGAGGAAACCCAGCGGTAGAGAGGCCGGTCAGGTCCCTGGGGAATTTTGCCCGAGTGATTTCTGCAGAGTGATGGGGACAGAAGCCAGAGAGCCGTGGGTGGCACGTTTTCAGGAAGCTGACAAGCGAGGTAGAAAGGCGGGGGATCAGAGCTGGGGAAGGGTTCGCTTCTTCTGGGGAGATGGGGACAGACACATCAAAGGAGCTGCTGGAGAGCCATCTGACCTGCAGTTAGATCTTGTTTTATATCTGTCACCCTATCCCTTCCCCACTCTGCTCTTTCCTGGTTCCCTGGCCTCTACTGGGCTGTCTCTGTCCCCCCAGTTTTCAGCCCAGGTACTCCTGGCTCTTGTCACCGCCTCCAACATGTTCTTCTGGCTCAGGCTGAGCCCTGCCTGTTCTCCCTGTTCATGGGTGTGGGGTGGGTGAGAGTTGGAGTCTTTTCTGGAGACTAGCCGTCCCCCCAGGCTCCCTTCTGAATGCAGAGGGCAGAGGACAGCACAGGCATCGGGGCCCGATACCCCACCAGTTACCCATCAAAACTACTGTTCCCAAAGGCAAGTAAACTTTTGGTCTTGGACGAACAAGCTAGGTTGGCCTGTGAGGCCAAGGTGGTGTCCGTTCACTGTTCTCAGGAGAGGTGGGAAGGCTGGACAATGGGGTAATGGTATCAGCTTCGTCACCGGGCGCCGCCCCTGTGCCAGAAACCATGTCAAATGCTCTATGTGCATCCTGTGTGTAACACTCCCTGCTCTCACCTGGCCCCTCTCTAAGCAGTTGTCCACACAAGCAGAGTCATCTTTGGAAAACACAAATCATATTAAAACAATCTGTTCCGGGTCTTTCAGAGGCTCCCCATTGTCTTGAAAAAAAACTCCGATTGCTAATATGTCCTATAAAGTCCTGCATGACCTGGCCTCTGCCAGCCTTTGTTCCCAGTCTCTTCCCTTCCGTGTTTGTGCTCCAGCACAGTGGCCTTCTTTCACTTTCTAGAACGGAGGAGTCTCTTTCCCACCTCAGGGCCTTTGCACATGACTCAATGCTCTTTCCTCATTTTCTTTGAGCTAGCTACCATCAAGTTCCAGAGATCAATTTATTTTTTTATTATTATTTTAAAAATAAATTTATTTATTTATTTTTGGCTGCGTTGGGTCTTCATTGCTGCACACGGGCTTTCTCTAGCTGAGGCGAGCGGGGGCTACTCTTCATTGTGGTGCACAGGCTTCTCATTGCGGTGGCTTCTCTTGCTGTGGAGCACGGGCTCTAGGCGTGCGGGCTCCGTAGTTGTGTCTCACGGGCTTAGTTGCTCCGCAGCATGTGGGATCTCCCCGGACCAGGGCTCGAGCCCGCGTGTCCTGCATTGGCAGGCGGATTCTTAACCACTGAGCCACCAGGGAAGTCCCTCTGGATATCAATTTAAATGTCACTTTCAGGAAAGCCATTCTTAACCCCTGAAACTAGGTCAGATTCTCTGTTATCTATTCTCTTTGCATGTGCTTCTCTGTTGTATCCCTGTCACAACTGCATTCCTAGAGTTATGGGTGTGCTTGTGTGTTTAATGTCCTCTCCTCCTTTAGACCGTAATCTTCAAGAGGACCAGGCCCAGAGGTCAGGCCATGGGAATCATGCTCGCTGCTCCATCTCCACCATCTGGCACAGCACCTGGCATGTAGTAGGTGCTTTATGAGTATTCGGAGATGAACGGATGAATGATTCTGTTTATCGAAAGTAAAAAAGCCAAGAACACCGCCAAATCCTTGGGCACAAGGGTACTGAAGTGAAACTGTTTTGAGAGTCTGGGCTCTGGAGCTTGGCTGCCTGAAT
This sequence comes from Pseudorca crassidens, assembly GCF_039906515.1. NCBI lineage: Eukaryota > Metazoa > Chordata > Mammalia > Artiodactyla > Delphinidae > Pseudorca > Pseudorca crassidens. The sequence continues at coordinate 27,622,419 of NC_090297.1, read as the reverse complement.
TCCCACCCCAGCAATCCTGCTTACCGGCTGTGCAGCCCTGCACAAGTTTTTAGCCTCTCTGGGCCTCAGTTTCACATGGAACATAGGGACTACGCTAGAACCTACCTCATAGGATCGTTGTAAGGCTCAGATGAATAAAAATATGTAAAATATATACACCTGGTACCTAATAAACATGTAATAAATGCTGGCTGCCGTAATTCTCAGCCAGGACCGCTATCTGGGAGTGAGACTGAGCTGACGCTGCTCTCTGATTCCTGTCCCCGATGACTTGGACATGTCTTTGGGAGAGCCCGTCTCAGCTCCGCTGAGGGGAAATGCGGGGAGAGGTAAACAGCCGTGTGGGCCTGAGCAGTCCAATCCTTCTCCGTCACTGGAAGGACACGAGATGCTGCAGATCGGATTCCTCCCTCCAGATGCCTAGAGGGGGGTGGGGGAGACCCCGTCACGTAGGTTCTGGGGGAAGAGCCGGACCCAGCCGCCGGGGGAGCTTCCTCTGCTGCTGACCTGCGTCTGCTGCGAGGCCTGGGCTGGCTTTAGCCAGACAGGCTGCTCCTTTGCTGGAGAAGCTTTGCTTTCTCCTGGAAAGAGTTGTGAGTTCCCATCCCTGGCGAGACTTCACGGCTATGCTTTTGCAGAACGAGGGGAGTTGTGGGATGGCAGGAGTCTAGGAAGGGTGGGAGACAGGCACGGCAGAGAGGAAGCAGAGCTGGGAAGGGGAGAGAGCTGGGTGACAGACAGAGCCCGCACAGACCCGGGCTCAAGTCCCCCTCTACACCCTAGCCGCATGTACTTGACCAAGCCAAGTTTTCTTTCTGAGACTTAGTGTCATTCCTGTACCCGGGGGTGACGGCTGATGTGGAGGAAAGTGATAGAGAGGAAAAGTGTGGTGGGTCATGGCTGGCACGGCCAGCCCCCATTCCTTTACTTCCCTGCTCTGCAGGCTATAACTCTCTGGTTGCTTGGGTGGACATTCTTATTTTTTATTTTCTTTTTTTTTAGATATTAGATTTTAATTAATAATATTGGCTGCACCGCGCAGCATGCGGGGGGATCTTGGTTCCCTGACCAGGGATCGAACCCGTGTCCCCTGCAGTGGAAGCACGGAGTCTTAACCGCTGGACCGCCAGGGAACTCCCAACGTTCTTATTTTATCTTCCTGGGGCCCCAGGTGGGCACATAGCCACGCTGTTCCCCTGGGGCCCTAGACCCACCCCCAGTTCTGCCTATGCTCCCGTGCTCAGCCCGAGGGGGCTGGAGCTGGCCTCGCCCCTTGGCCTCTCTCTGCTATTTCTGTGGCTCTGGGCGGACTGAGTCACGGCAGCAGTGAGGCCCACTGTCCCTGAGGCTGGGGGCCCGATGCTTCCGTACCTCCCCCTCCCTCCAGCCAGGCCCAAATCACCGGGTGCTCTGCTGTCCCTGGGCAGCTTGCGCAGCCTCCTCTGCAGAGGGTCGGGAGGCCGATGTACAGTTCTTGCAGCTTTGGCCACTGGCCACCACATTCTCTGCTGCTGGCATTCCAGGGCCAGGGACCTCCCTGTGGACTCTGGCCTGGGTGCTCAGCACCTCTGCTCAGTCACGGTCTAGTGTGGGGACCACATGGCTTATTGCAAACAATTGGGCAGATCTGGGTTTTAAACTTTGTTCCATGAAGCGGTGAGTACAGGGGGCGGGTGCTGTCAGAACCCAGCCCACGTCTCCTTGGCCTGTTCTGCTTTGGTGGTCGAGGGGACCTATGTAAAGCATGGTGACTTACAGTAGGTGGGCTCAGTGCCCAGTGGCCGGCACCTGCCACTAGGCCGGCCGGGGCTCTCTGGGCTTCTGGGGTCTCTCTGCCCATGAATGGGGCAGCCTGGAAGTGCCAGGGAATTGCCACCTCACGGGGGGCAGCCTTCAGCCAATGCCTTACGGAAGTTAGGGCAAGATTCCTCCCGGCTCCTCCCCCTTGGGTTGAGATAACTGTGAGGTCCACGTCCTAGTCTTTCCCAGACTGAGTTCAATCCCCAGCAGGACTGAGCTCAGTTGTCCAGAGAAACTCACTCAATTACATACCTTCACCAGCTTCCTTCCCTTCTCTGCCTCACTCCCCATTCCCATGCCCATATTTCCTGGGATCACCTCCCAAATAAGCAACTTGTTTGCAAACCCGTGTCTCAGGCTTGCCTTTTGGGAGAGCCCAAACTAAGACATCTGTTGTTGAACAAGCAGCAGCCTCACTTCCTGTGCGATTCCCCCGTCCTTAGGCTAACCAGCCTCACAAGCTTGCTCTCCTGTAGACTGTCGATTGGCCCAGGGGTGAGGCTGGCCCCAAACCGAGCTCATCAGTCACACCTACCTTGTCAGTTGATCAACCCAAAGTGACAGTGTAACCCACGCTGATCTGCCAGGGGTCCTTCCCTGGGACTTTGGAATATGCGCAGGGACAGAGTCCGTTGATGATAAACGCTGGACCTGCTGGTGTCCTGCCGTTTGGAAATGCTGCTCGGCTGGATGAGATAATGATCCTGGGGCAGAGCGGGAAGCAGAGATGAAGAGCACGTGAGTGCTTGGAAGATGTTTGCGTCTCCGGCTCCGTTTATCTTTGGAACCCAGTGTTGTTTCCCCACTGCACCGTCCCTCTGCCCGAGTCTGTTTAATTTAGGTTTCTGTCGCTCGCAACCAAGAATACTCTCTGTGACCCTGGGTTTGCCATTTAATGGAGCCTGGTGCATGGTAGGTGTTTGATAAGTATCTGTTGACTGATGTACACTCTCTGGACCCCATTTTCCTCATTTGCATGTTAGGGTCAATAATACTTTATAGGTTGTCGGAAATATAAGTTAGACAGTGAAAGGGCAGGGGCTTTGAAGGGTTGGACCCAAGCAGAGAGCTCCCTTCTGCCCAGAAGGCCAGGAATGGGGGGACCCAGGGAGGGGAGGCACCCTGGATGAGGGGCGCAGAGCCCTGCCGGGGTCTGTGGATGGACAGGGCCTGGCGGCTGATGGCCAGTGAGGGCTGCGTGGAGATGATGATGACGATCAGGGTAGAGTGGGAGGAACGGCCGGGAGTGACTTTTGTTTTTTCCTTTTGAGAGAATCGATAAGCAGGGCAGAGAAGGGAATTAATGTTTATTGACTCTCTGTTATGCGCGGGCACTGGGTCCAACTCCTTGCACACTTCCGAGAGTACAGACTGGTGACCTGGAGGCAAATGTTTTGTTTGGCCTTCATGGGGCTTAAAGAAACATTTCAATTAATTGCCAACATATACATATCTGGAGATTCCACATGAAAAGCTGGTTGGGGGCCGCTCTTGAAAACTTGGAAGTTCTAGCAACGCGGGGCCCACATTCCCTGTGGCATTGATAGGTAGAGTGACGAACAGCTGCCCCCTTTTGATGAGGCATCTGCTCTCTAGTTTGCACTGACCCCTCCCGGCCTCTTCCCTCATGCATGGGACTTGCCTGACCCTGTAGTCATTTGAGATGGTCGTTCTGGGCGTTTTCTCAACAGCCCTGCAAGGTGGGTACCCTTAGCCCCATTTTACAGATGATCAAACTGAGGGTCAGAAGTGAAGTCATCTGCTCCAGGTCACACAGTTAGGAAATGATACAGCTGGGATTGTAGCTCAGTTCTTACCGACCCCAAAGTTCATTCTCCTGGCAAAAAACAGGGAGTGTTTGGCTGCAGGTAGAGAGGGGAAGGAGGAGTAAGAGAGGTTTGGGATCAGTGATTGGGAAGAAGAGGTGCCACGGATGAAGCAGGGAGACTGGGGGGAAGATGATATAGTCAGACCCGGGCATTGCCTGTTTGAAGGGACCCCAGGCTATCCTGAGGAAGGGGTCTGTTCCCAGGTGACTTTTAGGATGCGGAAGCTGGTGCTGGTGTCTGTGGTAAACAGAGAAATGGGTGGTTATGGAGGCTTAGCCGAGGGGAGTGAGGCAAGAATGATGTCAGGTGTATTCTTGAGAGCCGGGGTGGCAGGTGCTTCGGGACATCAGGAGGAGGAGGGTAGGGTTGGGGGAAGTAGGGGAGGATGGTGTGTCCAGGTTTGGAGGTTTCAGGGCCAGTGGAATGTACACAGGGAGGGGTCCTGGGGACAGTTGGCCAAACAAGGCTGGAACATAGGAGAGCTCCAGGCTGGAGATAATGGTCTAGAGATTAAGCTGTGATGTCCAGGGCAGACAAAGGGCCCAGGTGGGGGTTGGGAGTTGAGGGGACGGGGTAGGGAAGGGGATAGGGGGGTGGGGTGTCACGACCATAGTATTTGGTGGAGGTTGGAGGGATGCCCCCATTCACTTTCTCTGACCTTCCGCCCCTCCTCACCCAGCGGGCTTCTCCATAATCAGCTTCCCTGGGGACGTTTGAGGGAAATGGACGAACGTGAGGCAGGCAGGGAAGGAGGGAGGAAGAACTGGTTATCACTTCCCCTCGGCTCCAAGTGGATAATTACACAGCTCTTTGAGCCCCAGGACTGGGCCAGGCAGCAATCCATACAGACAGCCTCTCAAAATTAATGGGACTCCAAGGGGTTTGAGATGGGGGGAGGGCCAAGGCTGGGAGAGGCTGAGGGGAGATGAACTGGAGACAGAAAGACACTGTTTCTGACAGAGAGAGCCCGCAACGCAGGGTATGAAAGAGAGATGGAGAGAAAGGGAAGGAAAGAGCAAGGAAACCGAAGCCCAGAGAGGTTAAGTCACCTGCTCAGAGTCACACAGCGCTGAGGTGAAGCTGGGCTTGGGCTGGTCGGTCTGTCTGCTTCCAGAATGTCTCGTCTTTGCTTACTTTGTGGTTCTGCCTTTGCCTTCACTGGGAAGTCATGGGGAAACGGGCCTGTAGGAACCCCTTTGGCTTCTGGAGATGGTGAAAGAGGAAAAGGGGGCAGGCACTACTCCCTCAAGGCTGGCTCAGACTGAGACCCTCCCCTGCAGGAACTAAGGGCAAGGCGTGCTTCTTCTCTCTGGGTAATCGGCTTGTTTTTCCATATCTGGTCCCCACCCCGCCCCAGGCTGTGAGTTCCTTGAGGGCAGGGCTGGGCTGGCGACGTCTCAATCCCTGCACAGAACGCTCAGCAAATTTAAACACCAGGCAGAAGAGAGACAGTGAAGTTGGAGTCTGAATACATCTTGAGTTCGGTTTACAGAATTGTGTGAATGTTAATCTCTTGGTTTTGGTAAGCATACCACCACGGTTGTGTAAGATGTTAACAGGAAGGGAAGCTAGGTGAAGGGTATACTAGAGCTCTCTGAACTACCTGTGTAATTTTTACATTATCTCCAAATAAGTTTATTAAAGGAAAACAACAGGGCAGATTCTAGCTGTCGGCTGGGGGCAGGAAAGGGGGCTGATAACACTGGGCAGAGGTCAGGGCCCCAGAGGGGAGCTGGGGTGCGGACAGTTGACCCAGGCGTCCCACAGCAATGTGTTCACCCAGATGGGGCACCTGAGGCTCGTGGCGCAACTCACTTAGGGCCCCATTGGCCAAGTGTCACCAGGGCTCCAGCCCAAGTGTGAACTGTGCTCACCCTGATTTAGTTCACCAAAAGGTGGAGGTGGTGGGAAAAAGTACCAGAAATATCCCGGCAGTCTCTACCATCTACTTCACACCTATCATGTGCTGGCAGCCTCCTAAACTGCTGCACACACAATATCTATTTGAATTCTCACAAAATTCCATTCCATGGAGTAGTCTGAGGCTCAGAGAGGTTAAGTAACTTGCCCAAGGTCACACAGTATGTTCTGGCCAGAGCTCATCTGAGAGCCAGGATGGGAGACTTTTCCAAGCTTGCCCCATAAAGGGGATGTCTTGTAGATGCAGCAGGGTTTCCAGGTCTCCGAGGGCAGGAGTGCCGGACCGCCAGGCCTCCAGCAGCCTGGAACTTGGGAGCCGCAGAATCGAGGTTGTCTCAGGCCCCTCACCCAGTAGCTCCTCCGTCATCTCATCTTGGCTCTTGTCTGCACTGCCGCTCTGTCCTCTCTGACACCGGGCCCTGAAGGCCATCTGTCCCTGCTACATCCTGGATGCTCAGCTTCTCCTTTTGGCCTCTGTGCCCCCTGCTGCCAGTCTAGCTAACAGAGCAAGAGATTGGCCTGCCCTTCCTCTTGTGGACTGGCCACCCTGGGGTCCAGGCAGCTGTGGCCTAGACGGGTGGGGCACGCAGGCCAGTATGGCTCAGGCTGCACTCTGCTGATGGAGAGCTTGGCTTTGAATCCCTACTTGGCCCCTGTGTGATTCTGGGCAAGTTACTTCACCTTTCTGTGCTCTCAGTTCATCATTGGAGGTAATAATGGTCCATGCCTTATGTGGTTGCTGTGAGGACTGAATGCATGTAAAGGTTTTAGGACAGTGCCTGGCATGGAGGAAGCACCCTCCCACTACAGATTATTATTATTATTGTTGTTGTTGTTATTACCGTTACAGAATATGGTGTCTCTGCTTGGCAGGGGCAGTGAGTGGAGCCAGCAGTGATGGACACATCTGCTACACCCAGCCAGTCCACGGACTGTTGACTCCAGCACTCTCCTTCCTAACCTGTTTGTGATCCTGTCTGAAGGACTCATCCTAAGCAAAGGGAGAGTTCAGACTTCCCTGTACAGGAGTGTGTGTGTGTGTGTGTGTGTGTCTGTGTGTGTGTGTGTGTAAAGTAATTCTGACCCTCCCTCCACCACTGTGGCTGGGACCTTGGGCTATGACTCTGCTTTGGCCTTTACGCCATCACAGTGGTGGAGGAGGGCTTCTCCCTGCTTCGGCAGAGCACAGGTGGATGTGTGGGCAAATGGTGGGATTTTAGTGGAAAGTAGGGGCTTTGCCTGAGAATCAGGAATTTTCTAGGATTGTAGGAGACTCTCACTGGATCTGGGTAAGTTAGCAAGTGTGTGATGGGAAAGGAAAGCAGTGATTTCAGGAGAGAGCTGCAAAGCTTGAATTCCTCCCATCCCCATCTGTGGAACAGCTGTTTCTCCCAGAAAAATTTCTCTCAGGATCCCATCTAGAAGCCTCTCTGGACCCCCAGCTGCTGGACGTGTGGGTGGAGATCAGGGGTGGGAGAAGACTGAGGTGGCAGGTGAGAGGATGGCTCAGGCCTTCAGATATCGGGTACAGGCAGGACATGGGAGGAGGAATAGAGGCCAGGAGGAGGCTGGATAATAAAAGCAAACATAGAGGGCTTACTTTGTGCCAGATACTGTTCATTTAACCCCCAACAACAAACTAATGGGGAGCTGTGATGATCACCACCCCCATTTTACAGATGAGAAAACAGAGGCTGAAAGGGGTTAAGTTTTTTTCTGTTCATTTTGAACATGCCAAGATTACATCTACCCCAGGGCCTTTGCACTTGCTCTTCCCTGTCTGCAGTGCTCTGCCCTCAAATCTTCACAAGGCCATGTAACAAATGGTGCTCAAAATTTGGTAATTTGGTGTAACAGATTACCCCCAAATTTAGTAGCTTAAAATAGCAAATATTTATTATCCCAAAGTTTCTGTGGTCAGGAATTTGAGAGCAGCTGCAGAACCACATTATGATGTTTGTCTTTGTTGGCCCCTTCCTTCTTAAAAGAATATTAAAACTTATATTTTGGGAATTCCCTGGCGGTCCAGTGGTTAGGACTCTGCTTCCATTGCAGGGGGCATGGGTTCGATCCCTGGTTGGGGAACTAAGATCCTGCATGCTGCAGGGCATGGCCAAAAAAATTATATTTTATGATTGTGTTGGTATAACGATAGATACATTAGTATTATATATTAAAGCATTTTCTTTGGCCTAAAATTTCTTTCTCCTAACTTGAATGGAAATTAAAACTTTTTTGTGGGTCCTAAAAGTATTGTAGGCCCTGGGCACTGTGTCTCCTGTGTCTAGTGGATGAATTGGCCCAGAGTGGCTCAGCCAGGTAGTTTTGGCTCAGGGTCTCTCATGTGGCTGCAGTGAGGATGTTGGCACTGGCTGCAGTCATCCGAAGGCTTGACCGATCCTGGAGGATCCACTTCCAAGATGGTGCACTCATATGGCTGTTGGCAGGAGGCCTCAGTTCCCAGCCATCTGGGCCTCTCCATGGGGCTCCTTGAGCATTTTCATGGCTGGCTTCCCCTAGAGTGAAAAAAAAGAGAGAGAGAGAGGCAGGTGGAATCCACAATGCCTTTTATGCCCTATCTTGGAAGTCATACATGGTCAACATATCCTTACTTCTGCCATATTCTTTTTGTTAGAAATGAGTCACTAAGTACAGCCTGCACATAAGGGGCCTATGGGGAGGGATATTAGATTCTAGTTTGTGAAACCAGTGGACATATTTCATAGAATTTATGGACATACTTTAAAACCATTATGCTTGGCTTCAGAGAGGCCTTCCCTGACCACCAATTTCTCTCCTCACTGTCACCCTCCTAGTACTCTAACTCGTCACAGTGTATCACTACCTAAAATTACGTTGCTCATTTGTCTGTCTGTCTGCCCCAGCTAGAAGGTAAGCTCCATGAGAGGGGGATCCTGTCTGTCTGCTTGAGGCCATCACCCCAGGGTCTAGTGTAGACTCAGGTACCTAGGAGGCTCTCAGTAATTCGTGAATGAATGAATGACAGGACAAACATGGTGGTGGTGGGAAAGGCAGGTACCGTTGCAGGCAGGTGGTGGAGGCGGTGTGTGTGGAGAGGCTGAAGCTCTACCGGAGTTAGCTGTCCTGAGATGGTTGCCCACGATCCAGGGGTTTGGGAAGGAAAGGGCAGAGCGGTAAGGGCACGAGACGCTGGGGAAGCTGGCTGACCGGAGATCAGGGGATTATTCTGTGAGCAGAGACCTCAGATTACGGGGTCTAGTGGGGGAGCCAAATGTGGGAACAGGTAAATTACAAAGCATTATGGCAGATGCATAAAAGAAATGTGTTTAGGATCCTTTAAGCTGGATCCTGACACTGTCACCCCGACGGAGGCCCTTGCTTTTGGCCCCTCTCCTTGACCGGACCTTGTTCACCCTTGAGGAGTCCAGGGGAGAGGGGCTCCCCTCCGGGTCGCTGCGACTAGCTCATCTGCCTGTGCTGCTCCGTTCAGCCTCTGGGTGGCAGCAGAGGCCCAGGTTGGCTGAGCTCCCCGTTCGGCAGTCTCCGCCCTCAGAGCGAGGGGAGGAGCCATTCTCTGGTGGCAGGTCCAGCTCCGCTGGGTGAGTGGAGGGGCGCTCAGGCCAAAGGCTTGGGGTGCTGAAGCTTGGGCTCCTGCCTCTGAATGCTTTCCTACACGCTCCCCTCAACCTTCTCCTGTGTCCTCTCCTCCCCTACAAGTCTTCTTTCTGGAAGTTGAGAGCAGAGGGGTGTGGGGAGTCGGGTGGAGGTGCAGAATTTGCCTGACTTTTACCGAGATGCTTGGACTTTACCCTAAGGTGATGGAAAGTTCACTGAAATGTTTGAAGCAGGGAAGCAACACTATCAGATTTGTGTTTTTAGAAAGGTCACTCTGGCTACAGGAGGAAGGATGATGGAAGCCGAAATCCAGACAGGAAGCTGTGGCAATAGTCCAGGTGGGAGGAGGGCAGGGTCCGTGAGGAACCAGCCAGGCCTCTAGGCGGCTGGTGGGAGGCATCCTGCGGGGCAGCTGGGCTGAGCACGGGGAGGGTGGGGCCAGACCCCAGAAGGAGCCCGCCACTGCCGTGGTGGCCGAGGGCTCGGGACACGGGTCCAGCCCAGACAGGAGTGGGGCAGCCCCCAATCCTACATGGGCTGGCTTGCCAGGAAGGTGTCAGGGCTGCAAATCAGGACCAGGGGCTGAGGCCCACACCTGGAGCACAAGGTGAGGGGTGACCTTGGCAACAGGTGGAATCTCTGACCAGACCTGGGCTCAGAGGGCAGCTGGCCCTATGGTACCTAAAGGCTGTTTGCCCACATCCATGTGCCCCGAAGGTACTGTTGCCAGACTTCAAGGAAGATGTGGGGAAGCCTAGAGGATTCGTTTGGGCTTGACCCTGACCTAGAGTTGACCACAGTCCTATGCCTTGTCACCCGGGGGCTGAATCCATGGGTCCCACCAGCCCTCACCCCACCTAGCTCCAGGTTCTCCTTCAGCGCCGGTATGTAGCTGGGAGCTGGCTGTGTGATCACAGGTGGCTTTGTGCCCAGAGACTGCAGCTGCGTTGGGTCTGGCAGAGCGCCTGGCTGCCTCCCAGGGCTTGGGAAGGGGCTACTGCTGCTTCTAGCCTGGGAGCTCTTGCTGCAGAGGATGAAGGATTCACCTCTGAGCCTCTTGAAAAGTTTGGGTTTATCTCCTTTCCTTCTTCACCTGGGCTATTACCTATGCCTAGAGCATTGTCCCACTGCTCCCTTTTACCTGCCTAACTCCTAGTCATCTTTTATGTCTCAGTTTAAATGTCACTCCTTTGTAAATAAGTTTAGTTCCCCGCATTATTCTTGCTCAGGGCATCCTTTGCCTTTTCTACAATGCATTTATTACAAGTTATTATACTTTTATTTGTGTGTGTGTGTTTTAACATCTTGGTCCCCTGAGTGGGCTGGAAGCTCCCTGGAGGCAGGGACCATTTCTCTTTTACTCATCTTCATATCCTCAGACTCCAGCCCAATGCCAGGGGCACTCTAGGTACTCTAAGAATATTTGTTGAATGAGTGAATGAAAGACAGAATGACTGTATTATGGGTGCCCCTAGGGACACCCTAGGTGTGTTGGGAATTCATAAAGCCACAGAGTGAACCTGGCATCTCCCTGGATCATCAGTTATACTTTACTTGATGGTAAGGAATTAGAAGCATTATATTTACTTACTAATTGAATATTTTACATTACAAAGTAATACATGTTCCTTGTGAAAATTCAATCCATTGGCATTATTTTATATTGAAACAAACCCTGATGCATTATGGAGTAGAATGCAAAGTTGACATGGCTTTAAAGAGAAAATATGAGGCTTCAAAGACATTTTGAGCTTAAGGGGGCCTGTGGTCCAAACCCCCGCTGGTCTGGGGTCACTCCTGTGGGTTGGGGCACTTCTGTGGTGGGTCTCAGAAACTGTTGTTAGGCAGTTGCGCTGCTGTCAGTATTGTAGCTGCAGAGCACAGGGTGCAGGACTCCAAGCGAAAGCAACCAACGACTTTTTTTTTAACATCTTTATTGGAGTATAATTGTTTTACAATGGTTTGTTAGTTTCTGCTGTATAACAAAGTGAATCAGCTATACATATACATACATCCCCATATCTCCTCCCTCTTGTGTCTCCCTCCCACCCTCCCTATCCCACCCCTCTAGATGGTCACAAAACACGGAGCTGATCTCCCTGTGCTATGCGGCTGCTTCCCACTAGCTATCTATTTTACATTTGGTAGTGTATATATGTCCATGCCACTCTCTCACTTCGTCCCAGCTTACCCTTTGCCCTCCCCATGTCCTCAAGTCCATTCTCTACGTCTGCGTCTTTATTCCTGTCCTGTCCCTAGGTTCTTCAGAACCTTTTTTTTTCTTTTTTAGATTCCATATATATGTGTTAGCATACGGTATTTGTTTTTCTCTTTCTTTCTTTTGTTCCACAAGATAATGAGATTTATTTATTTATTTATTTTTTTACGTCTTTATTGGAGTATAATTGCTTTACAATGGTGTGTTACTTTCTGCTTTATAACAAAGTGAATCAGTTATACATATACATATGTTCCCATATCTCTTCCCTCTTGCGTCTCCCTCCCTCCTACCCTCCCTATCCCACCCCTCCAGGCGGTCATAACGTGAAATCTGCTGGCCAGATTCTAGGGCAGGGGCCTGGGGAAGAGTGTTTACATGGAGGGAGGCACTCTGGGTGGTATTAGGAAGGAAAGCTCCCTGGTGGCGAAATAACAAATCTTGCAAACAGCCCAAGAAGGAGAGTTCACTTGCTAGGAGGGGTCAGCCATTTCCGAGGTGCAGAGCTGGCTGCCCAGGGCCAGGGCCCTCATTGCTGCAGAGAACTGGGGTGGAGTTGGCCGAGGAAGATGCCATTGGCTTGGCTGGAGTGGGCAACATACAGCCACTCTGGGAGACCAGAAGTGAGCGAGCCATGGAGAATGACAGTGTTATGTGCAAAATGCAAAGCACGGAGTGGAATAAAGAACATGGACCACAGCTCCGGTTCAAATCTCAGTTATGCCACTTTTAGTTACGTGACTTTAACTCAAGCACTTTCCCTTTCTGAGCCTTAGTTTCTCCATCTGTAAAAGGGGGATCCTGATCTCCATCTTTAAGGGGAGTAACGAGGGTTACCCTAGGACTTTGTTCTCTGCACATTAGAATCACCCGGGTAGCATTTAAAAAATGCTGATGCCCAGGCTTCCGCCCAGACCAACTGCATCACAATCTCGGGCAGTCGTTCCTGGCAGCTTTAAAAGCACCCAGGTGATTCTGTGCTACAGCTGTAATAGGTGATCCGACTAGAGCCCGGTGAACATTTCCAGCAGAAGGAGAAGTTGGTGTTTCCCAATTAATCCAGAGCAGACTTTCCAGGCTTTGTGGTCAGTCAACAAACTGCTCTGTGCTTCTAACTGGGCAGCTCTCCTTTTCTCAGATGTCTGCTCTTTGTTTGCATCTGAGCTGTTGGAGACAGGCGACAGCAAGTGAAGTATACCCCTGGGGATGCAGCTGCTTCCTGTCCCGTCGCCTTGGATGTGACAGACATAGACCTAGAGGAGAGTGACACAGTGACAGACGAGGCTGAGAGCAAGGAGCCCCCTTCCATCCCCCACTCCCAACAGAGCCAGAAAGATTGACTTGGTGCTTAAAGTTGGCCTGTTATCAGACACCCCCAGCTACCTGGAGGGGCTTTTAGAAACAGAGATTGCTGGGCTCAACCTCAGAGTTCAGATTCAGTCTGTTTGGGGTGTTAAAGGAAAAAATATTCAATGCTGCTTGTTACAGCACAGTAAGGAAGATTTTATTCCCGGGGCTGGGGGGTGGGAAATGGGTACCCTGATAGGTACAGGGACTACTGCAATGGGATTCTGCAGTGAGGGACAGAGATTGGGTCAGTGGGAACTTACAGCCAAAGAGCAGGGTAGGGGGTCAGTGGATGGAAAATTACTAAGAGGAAACGTCATGGGTGAGGGGAGATTTTGGCTAAATCAACCTAGCGGGATTTTTGCTGAAGGGAGGCCAGGGTGATCAGACATCAGGTGAGGGATGGTGGAAGATGAGGAACCTGATCAGATATCTATTGAGGGGTGGCGGTGGGGTGCTTTTGGTTAAACTGACTTAGCAGGATTCTTGCTAAAATTGGACAATGCAGAGATGAACATGGAAACCAATGAAAAAGAGCTGAGTTGGAAAAGAGCGTAGTTGAAGAAGAGCTCAGAGGAGCGTGAATAGAGTTTGGTCGAAGACAGAACCTTTGCAGGGGGAGGGGCCAAGAATGTGTATTTCTACCAAATTCCCAAGAAACGCTACTGGTCTCTGGACTACACTTTGAGAATCACCTACTTAAAGAGAGGCCCAGAGAGACGTCAGGCAGGCAGACGGATGGACAGACAGAATCAGACAAGGAGAAACCCGGCTGTGTACCACCCCCATTCACACATACTCAGAGCCAGAGAGAGAGAGACTTGAGAAACAGGCCCAGGAGGTGACAGACAGTCAAGTCAACCCACGGATGTGCTCTGAGGTAGAGATACTGGGAGACTGAGAGACCCAGAGCCCGGGAGAGACAGGGACCCACAATACGGATCCAGGAAGGAGACCCCTCCCTGGCCCCTCGCCCCAGGTTGGAGAATGACCAGATACCTCAGGAAAGAGAGAGACTGACCCAAAGAAGACAGGCAGACAAAAATGCAGAGAAAGGGAGACAGAGGGAAGGATGGAGAGGAGGTGACCAAGGGGAGTGTCCACCCACGTCATGACCCTTGGGGAGCCCATGTTGAGGGGCTTTATAAGCAATGGCTCCTCCTCTCCGAGGTTTGCCCAGATGAGACTTTGCTCTTTCACTCAAAGTTTGGTCCCTGTCCCCTCCTCCAGGAAGCCTTCCTGACTGCGCTGCCCATGGGGCCCTTGTCTCCCAGGAATCCTGTGGCTCCAGTTTCTTGGGCTCTCTGTGGATTTCTCAGAGCTTTGGTTCTTGTTTCTGGGTTGAGTGCGGTCCCCTTGCTGGCCTTTGGTGTCCGCATGTGTGAAATATGGGTGGGGGTTGGTGGAATGACCCCTAGGGCCCCTTCCATTTGAAATAATTTGTTTTACTCCCTCTCACCTACCTTTTTTTTTTTTTTTTTTTTTTTTTTTGTGGTAGGCGGGCCTCTCACTGTGTGGCCTCTCCCGTTGCGGAGCACAGGCTCCGGACACGCAGGCTCAGCGGCCATGGCTCATGGGCCCAGCCACTCTGCGGCATGTGGGATCTTCCAGGACCGGGGCACGAACCTGTGTCCCCTGCATCGGCAGGCGGACTCTCAACCACTGTGCCACCAGGGAAGCCCTCACCTACCCTTTTTTGAATCACATTCCCCTGTCCTTGAAACGTGATTGAATGAGGCCATATATATATATAATATATAATATAAGCATCATAAGACATATATAAAATATAAATTAAAAAGGATGAGATAAAAACACAAATGGAAGTTATAATATGTGGGTATTTTCTTCCCATGGGAGACCTCTGCTCTAGTTTGTAAGCCCCCCCCGAAGCCATCTCTGTCTCCTGACACCCACATGGGGCTTTCTTGGCCCCGGGGGAGCTGTTCTGTGATTTTTTTTTTTTTTTGATAATAACAGTAATAGAATACTTACTCATTGCTCACGATGAGCTAGGCACCGTGCTCAGTGCTTTCCATGAATTAACTGTTTTAAGCCCCATCATAACCCTCTGAGTGGGGTGCCGTCATTATTTCTACTTCCCAGGAGGAGAGACTGAGGCACAGAGATGGTGAGTAACTTGCCATGATCACACAGCCAGTAAATGGTGCCGTGGGGATTGGAACCCTGGTCCAGCCACCACACTCTCTGCCTTCCAAAGGTGTCAGGTGGAAGCTAGATGTGGCTTCTGCCTCTGAGGCTTGGCCTCCGAGTCTGCATGCTTCCATAAGGTGGAGGCCATGCCATCTGTTTTCATTAAAACTGTTACTACAGCTGCTAAATATTCTCGGAGAACTTCCCTGGGCCTGTGCCAGGAGCCGTACCCACATCATCTCATTTACTCCTTCCCCAGACTCGTGGAGGTCAGTGTTATTTTTCTTAAAAAGCCTGAATGGGGGCTTCCCTGGTGGCGCAGTGGTTGAGAGTCCGCCTGCCGATGCAGGGAACACGGGTTCGTGCCCCGGTGCGGGAAGATCCCACATGCCGCGGAGCGGCTAGGCCCGTGAGCCATGGTCCCTGAGCCTGCGCGTCTGGAGCCTGTGCTCCGCAACTGGAGAGGCCACAACAGTGAGAGGCCCGCGTACAGCAAAAAAAAAAAAAAAAAAAAAGTCTGAATGAAGCTGGGAGGCAGCTCCTTCCCCCGGGGCCTAGCTGGGCCACTCTCGGGCCACTCTACCTAAGCCTGAAGGTGCGATTTATCCATAAACACATTAAGAGATGCATCAGGTTGCCCTAGAAACTAGACTCTAGTTAAGTGCCTAAAAAGTAATTATAGACTCCAGAATATCTTTCAGCCGAGCAGGTGGCTGGAAAATTAGAAATCTATTTTGGAGACACCTTCTGCTTTCCAGAGAGGCTGAGGTGACGTTTCAGGCAGGGACAGCGCGGGTGGCCTCAGTGGAGTGAGCGCGCGGATGTGCGCGGGTGTGTGCGCGCGTGGGGATGAGGTGCGGCTGGGAGGGGCGCGTGGGGGAGCCGCCAGTCTGGGGGCGTCGCTGTGGCGCTCGCCCTTCCTTGGCGCTTCCTGCAGTGTGGAGGCGACAAAGCGCCTCCTCTCCTAGTGTCATCCTCGAGAGCTGGGTTGCTAGGACACCGGAGATGAGGAGATGCCAGCTGATTTTCCAAACAATTTTTCTTCCAATTAGGAATAATTAGACAAAGGGAGAAAATGCGCACTTGGATGGTGGCAAACAGGCTTGGAGCTCGGGGACCTCGAGCAGCCATCAGGGATTCGTGGCTGAAGATGCCCGGAAGTTTTGACCCCAGCTCCTGGCCGAGAAGGAGGCTCTCTCTGGACCCAGAACACCCAGCTCTCTCAGGGAGGAAAGAGAATTCACGTTTATTAAGTGTCTACCGCATGGCTACTGAAGGCGTCATGCCTACTGCCTTCCGAGCAGGATCCTTTTCCAAACTCATGACAAGCCCAGAAGAGTGACGAGCATCTTCTGCTATGATCCCTTCATTCATTGCACGCTAGCCTTGCTGGGCTCCTCTGCTTCCCAAACTTCCTGGGGTTCTGGCACGTGCCCTTCCCTCTGCCTGGGTGCTCTTGCGCCTCCTCTCTGCGTGGCCGGCTCCTTCTTATCCTTAGGGTGACCATTCTCATCCCAAAGAGGTACCCTCCCCTGCTCTTTGCCCTCAGCTCCTTGTTAATTTCCTTCATGGATCTCATTAGGGCTTAAATCTATTTTGTGTGTTCATCTGTTTTCTCATCTGTCTTCCTAGCTAGAATGTCAGATTCATGAGGACAAGGGACAGTGTGTGTGTCACTCATGGCACAGCTCCTGGCACATAAAAGACGCTCAGTACCTATTTGCTGAATGAATGAGGATCTCTGTGTTATTGAATGGAAGATGAGGCTAAATGGATCTAAGGTTC